>NC_081315.1:25792777-26431666 GCF_026419965.1 Kogia breviceps
ACTTATTAGGATGGTTATTATCAAACAAACAAAATAATGAGTAATGGTGAGGAAGTGGAGAAATTGGAACTCTGGTGTGAACGTGCAGCCACTGTGGAAAACAATATGGCGGTAACTCAAATAATTAAATATAGAATTGGCATTTGATCCAGCAATCCCACTCCTGGGTACATACCCTGAACAACTGAAAGCAGAGACTCAGATATTTGTACACACATAACACACATAGCCACGTTATTCACAGTGGCCAAAAAGTGGAACCAATCCAAATTTCCACTGATGGTTAAACGGCGGTATATACATACAAATGGCATGTTACTCAGCCTTAAAGAGGAAGGACACTCTGACACATGCTACAGCATGGAAGAACCTTAAAGACATTATGCTAAGTGAAATAAGCCCGACACAAAGGGGTAAATATCGTATGCTTCTCCTCGTATGGGATTCCTAGAGTAATCAAATTCATAGATACAGAAAACAGGATAGTGAATGTCAGGGATTGTGGGGAGGATAGAATGGGTAGTTATTGTTTCATGGGTACAGCCTTTCAATTTGGGAGGATGAAAATTTCTGGAGACGGATCATGAACAATATGCACAACAACAATGAATGTACTTAATGCCACTGAACTGTACACCTAAAATCGGTTAAGATGGTAAATGTTACGTTGTATATGGTTTACTACAGTAAAAAATGTGAAAAGAAACCTAGCATTTCCACTCTCTGTTCTTCTGCCCTCTGAAGCCATACTGCACAGGTCTGCCCTTTTACATGACTATTCTCCAAATATCGGCAGAGAGGGGCCCTGGTACGTCCCCGATTTTCTTTTTACATTTTTGCTACTTTCCCCTGGAGCCCTTCCAGTCTCTCTGGGCCCTGCAGCCAGGCCAGAACCTAGTGCTTGTGTAAAAAAGGTGGAGCGGGGAGGGGATGAGGGGCAGGAAGATTACCACCCCTGATCTATTGCAGTCTCTGGGAGGCTGCCTCTGAATTCATGACTCAAGTGTTTTAGGTTTTATTTCATTTTCTTTTGGGCCTTGGAAGTTGGCTCACTTATTTGCAAATGCTGGCTAACCTCGAAGGGAAGAAGCAGAGAAAAGGAGACATCCAGGACTGTTATTCCCTGATCAGACATTGTCAAAGCCCATGTATAAGCAATACTTTAATTTCTTTCTGAATTCTGGAACTGCAGCTTGGATGGATTTGCATTTCCACTGCAAATTAACCTGCAGTTGAAAAAGGCCCCAAAGGGGGCTTTCTGGGTCATCTGTGGACTTTGCTTTCTAGAAGCTGTGTCCATCAGCAACCAGATGAGGCTCCAAGAGGAGAGACACTGAAAGATGCCAAAACAAAACTTTTTTTTTTTCCCTCTACACCTTGCCACCCCCTTTCCTGGCACTTTCACTACTGAAAGATAAAGGCAGTCTTGCAAGTTTAAAAGTTGAAATTTCCAACAGGGCTTCTCCTCCCCTTTGGTCTCAATAAAACCAATTGTCATCCTTCCTGTAAAACCCTCCCTAACCCTAGAACACAGCGACTTTAAAAATATTACTTCTAATTTGCTATTTGCCCATCCAGGAGAATGTAATAAAAAGTGACTTTCTAAAGACGCTCTGACAAAATCCGTGAGCCCTTTTGACCTCACAGACTTTAAGGCATCCCAATGTATTTCCTTCTAAGAAGAAAGGCGGAAAAAAAGGCTTCCTCGCTCACACACAGCCCGCTTTGCAAAGGACCTTGAAAGGTCTGGGGGATGCTGGGAGTTCCCAGCTGGCCGGCTCAGGCTCCGGTTCCACTAGGTCATGTTCAATGTGAGTGTGCACACGAGAGAAGGGAGGTGACCTCAATTGTCTCAACAGGATGTAGGACAGCACAGGGGCGAGGCGGCAAGTGGCCCAGGCCTTCGCTATGAAGAGTTTTAAATATCACCGGTATTAGTAAATGAGCAGCTACAAGCAGTGTCATAAACTTTATGGGTTCACAACACACTGTGACAAATCCTTCTTGAAATATTGGTTGTGGCTGAGGGATTACTGAACGTGCTGGGTACGGACACGAGGCAGATGAGCCAGCAAGAAAGGTCATTTGTCTCTCAGCCAAAGTCCATCCCTGGGCAGAGGCATTATTACTTCTTATTATTCACTATAATGACAGCAAGACACGTCTTTATGACATTTGAATATTGCAAAGTACTTCAACATCATTCTAAGTTATTCTACCCCACAATGAAGCCGGTACAAGGACAGAAGGAAAATAACAAGCTTAGACGTAGCAGAGGCTGATCTCAAGGTTCAGGTGGAGTTGGTAGCCCATAAGAAGTCGTTGGTGAAAAGTTAAAAAGTCAATGGGAGCAGCTTGCTTGAAACGGCCAGAAACGTTCAATGTTGCAATTGCAGACTTCAACAAAGTGTCAAAAATTCTGAGCGCTGGAGTTTTTGCCTTGCCTCTCCTTTCCCTTTTAGCCATTCACTCTGCAACTCCCAGCTTCAAGCCAGGACTCGAAACTCTCCCTGCCGATTGACCTAACCCACCCCTCTGAACTCACTTCTGGTCCCCCTCCCTCCACTCAGACGCATCTAGTCACATAGTCTTGCTTCTTTGCCAACAAGCCCAGCTCTTTCCTTCTTCAGGGCCCAAGGCTGCCTCATGACTTTTGTGGGCACGTTCTTCCATTTAAAAAAATTCAGATTATATTTTATGGTTGCGTTGGTCGAAGGATGAATGTATAATGTTATACATTAAAATAATTCCTTTGATCTGAAAGTTAATTTTTTTCCTTCTGATTTTAAAAGGAATGAAGATATTTTCACGGGCCCCTAAAAGTACTGTGTCCCTGTGTCTACTGGGTCTGATGGAGAAGTCATCCTTGTCAAGGTCTTTGGATTTGCTGTTCCCTCTGCTTGAAATGCTGTTCCTCTGGATGATCACACAGCATATAACCTCAACTACATTCATGTTTCTGCAAAAATGACAGTTTTTCAGAGAGGCATTCTCTCATCACCTCATCTAAAACAGACCCCACACCTCAACTCCTACCGATCATCTCCATCCTTCAACTCTGCTCTACCTTTCTTATAAGCATCTGACATCACAGTAGATATTTATTTCTGTTTTACTTGTTTGTGGTCTGTATCTCCCACTAGAATGTAAGTTGTATGACACTAGGTATTCTGTCCCCAGGGCCCAGCACCGTGCCAGGCACACAGCCGATGCTCATAAATGTTTGTCCACGTTGAATGAATTTGTGCCTTCTTGCTTTCAAACACTTCATCGTCCAATACAGAAAGAAAATTAAAAGTGAGTCCGAAAGAAGAAGGAAAAGGCTTTCTTGATCAAATATCCAACCGTACAGAAGATCTTAGAAAAGCTGGGCACATGCTGGGAGCGCCCAGCTCTTCCAACCAGGCCCTCTGCTCTGGGCTCTCCATAACCTTGTACATTTCCCTCTCCCGATCACACCACCTTGTTCTGTAATGATGCGTGGTCGCTGAAGCTGAGGTTTTCATCCCTCATGCCGTCTCCTCCTCCCCCTCCTCCTCCTCTCCCCCAACTCCCCCTCCTCCTTCTTCTATTGCATTTTATTGTGGTAAAAATACTCAACATGAGATATACCCTCAATGAATTTTTAAGTGTATAATACAGTGTTATTAACTATAAGTACAATGTTGAACAGCAGGTTTCTAGAACTAATTCGTCTTTCTTAACTGAAAATTTATGCCCATGGGTTAGTCATTCCCCATTTCTGTCCTTCCTCCTCCCAGATTCTAGCAACCATCTATACTTTTGCCTATTTTAGATACCTCATACAAGTAGAATCATGCAATATTTGTCCTTCTGTGACTGGCTTATTTCACTCAGCATAATAACCTCAAGGTTCATCTGTGTTGTTGTGTTGTTGCATATTGCAGAATTTCCTTCTCTCTGTTTTGTTTGTTTTTTTGGCCACACCATTTGGTTTGTGGGATCTTAGTTCCCTGACCAGGGATTGAACCCAGCCACGGCAGTGAAAGCACTGAGTCCTAACCACTGGACCGCCAGGGAACTCCCCAGAATTTCTTTCTTTTTTTAAGACTGAATAATATTCCATTGCATGTGCATACACACTTGCTTTATTCTTTCAGCTGTTGATGGGCATTTAGTTTGCTCCCATGTCTTGGCTATTATGAATCACACTTCAATGAACATGAGTGTGTACAAATACTTCCCTGAGATATTATTTTCAATTCTTTTGGATATATACCTAGAAGTGGGGTTGCCGGATCATATGGTAGTTCTATTGTTAATTTTGTGAGGAAATGCCATACTATTTGCCATTCTGGCAACACCATTTTGCAATCCCACCACCAGCTTTCAGGGGTTCCAATTTCTCTACATCCTTGCCAACACCTGTCATCTTTTGCTTCTTTTTTGAAAATAGCCCTCCTGAAAGGTGTGAGATGATAGCTCATGGTGATTTGGATTTGCATTTCCCAGATAATTAGTGACATTGAGAGTCTTTACATGTACCTGTTGGCCATTTTTATGTCTTTTTGGAGAAGTGTCTATTTAAGTATTTAGTTTATTTTTTATCTGGGCTATTGGTTTTTTTGCTCCTGAGCTGTAGGAATTCTTTGTATATTTTGGACATTAATCCCTTTCGGACAGTTGGAAAATATTTTCTCCCATTCCGTCGGTTGCTTTTTCACTTTGTTGCTTGCTCCCTTTGCTGTGCACCTCATGACTTCTAAGAACAAGTACTGAGCACTCAATAAATTGTTGCTGAATTAAAAGTGAATGAACACGAAGGAGAGAAAGATACAGAAGATTCTGTAAAAGTGTAAAGAGCTTATGCTTTGCTTATGCTTATGCTGTAACCTTAGATTGCACAGAATTAACGAAGATGGCTTCAACAAAATGGGGACATTTGTTGGCGGATGCGAGAATCATTTAGTGTGCAAAAAAAGAGAGCTTATAAATATCACAGATATATAGAAACAGGTCTCCGGAATGATGCTCAGAGTAGCAGGTATGACTCTTTTGGTTGCAAAATTCTCTCTTAGGGTGAAAGGAGACTTAGTGGTTCTTTGAAAAGTCCGAGGATAGGTTTACTTCAGGCTTCCTGGATTCTGAGCTCTGCCAGCTCACTGGGCTGTGCTGCTGTCTTTTCCCAGCCCCTCCTCCTACTGGAGTGGTTTTATGGCAGCCTCCAGATTGTAGTAAAATGGAGGCACTGCTCCAACCTTTTTGTCCTCTCATATCCAGCATGGGAAGTAAGAGGGGCTCTTTCTCAGAAGTTATCCCCGGGGTCTCATTGTATTTCATTGCCTTTGGTTTGGCCATTTACTTACCTTTGGCCAATCACAGTGCCTTGGAGGAGTGTGCTGATGTTCTTAGGCCTGGGTCACCTCGTGGAGTGACCCGTGGTGTGGGGGAGGGTGGTAGGAGCCACAGGGAGCAGGGATGAGTGGACTGGGGCTCCCCAAACCACAGTTCCAGGAAGTAGGGTGTATGGATGCTGAGTGGCCAAAAAAACAAATGTCCACTACTCTTGGCTCCAGAAAGAAAGTGGAATGGATTGGTTTGGCATCAAAGGTCAGGACTTGAACTACGAAGCTGCAGGGAAGTATTCAAAGTATTGGAATCCCCAGGGACAATGAGAAACCATCATTAGCAATTATGGAGGAAAAGTAGATTTCCTTCCTCACAATTCCTGCACCCTGTTATGTAAACAATTCCTATGATCTAAAGAATGAAGAGGCAGAGGTTCATTTTACTGAAACATTAAACACACACACACACACACACACACACACACACACACACACACACACACACGACATTAATTTTGTTTTAACCCGGCTTCAACCTTGAGTCTTGGGTGTGGGTGTGGATGGGGAGTGAATTCCCTTTCTTCATGGAAGGGAAGGAATCTTTCCCCGGGGAAAGCTGCTGTATAGACGGAGTAGGTGGTTTTTCTACAGCTGCTTCTGACCGGATTATCTTAAGTAAGTCATTTCCATGCCTCAGAGAGGTTGGGTCAATGCCAGATAACTTTCTGCCTAGGCTTAAATGTTAGGCAAGAGAGTTCGGTAGATGTCTTATTTTATTTATTTTTTTGAAATTGAAATATAGTTGTTTCAGGTGTACACAGTAAAGTGATTCAGTTTTATCTACCTATATATCTCTTTTTCAGATTCTTTTCCTTTATAGGTTATTATAAGATATTGAATACAGTTCCCTGTGCTATACCATAGGACCTTATTGTTTATCTATTTTATATATAGTAGTGTGTATATCTTCATCCTAAACTCCTAATTTATCCCTCCGTCCCTTTCCCCTTTGGTAACCAGGAGTTTGTTTTCTGTGTCTGTGGGTCTATTTCTGTTTTATATATAAGGTCATTTGTATCATTTTTTTTTAGATTCCACATATGAGTGATAGCATATGATATTTGTCTTTCTCTGTCTGACTTACTTCACTTAGTATGATAATCTCTAAATCCATCTGTGTTGCTGCAAGTGGCATATTTCATTCCTTTTTATGGCTGAGTAATATTCCACTGTATATACGTACCACATCTTCCTTATCCATTCAGACGTCTTATTTTATTACATCTCATTTAGTAAAGAGAGGAGACAGATGTTCACCTAGGCCCCCTCGTAGCCACAGCCCACGCACACGAGCAAACCTGCCTTCTTTCAGTTTTATGGTGTTGGAGCCAGAGGGGCAAGAATGTTCATGTTTCTGGGAAGTACGTTGGATCATAGGCTGCACAGAATTGAGAGGTCCACTTACCTCTCCGCCTGCTCCAAGGCAGAAGGTGACTGAAGACCGGGTTGAGCAGACAGACATGCCCGTGTTCTTCTCTTCGACACTGTGAGTGGTTGTTCCCACTGAGTAACAAGTTCTATTGAACCATAATTGGTGTATTTTGCCTCTTAGGAGGAGAAAGAAAAACACAAAACAAAATAAATAAGAAAATATTTAATCAATTCATATCGCAACCACCCTATTTCCTTGCCATTCTCTTTTTTTTTTTCCTAATGAAAAAGAAAAGTGTACTTTCTGTTCCAAAGTTAAAATATTGTAAAAGCAGCAAAAACTAAAAATCAGTAAGTGTGTTCCTTTTAGAGAGTGGGGTGGGGGGTGAGGTGCCAGGTTAGGAGCTGTGCTTTCTGCTCACCTATGTTATAGAGTAAGAGAGCTGAGTGTGTGTAAAATACTTGGTAATCCTTGGGCTCAGGTGTGTAACCAAAACAAACAAACAAACGAACGAACCCGTAAACCTCTGAAATAACACTGTGTTAGTTCTGTTTTGTTTTGGCCAACAAAAATGTCGCAGAATGTCTTACTTCTTATACCTCCTTCCTTTACTTAAAAGAGAGAGAGCGAGCGAGCATGGTTGCACCACGAAGCATGCAGGATCTTTGTTCCCCGACCAGGGATTGAACCTGTGCCCCCTACAGTGGAAGCTGAGAGTCCTAACTACTGGGCCACCAAGGCAGCCCCCCAGGATGTAAAATCTTGACACCAATCTAGATCAGATAACATCCACCATCTCTCCCCTCTTGAGTGGGTGAATGCAAGCAAGAGCAATAGTTCCATCTTACTTGCTCATGTGTTCAACTTCTTCCCTCCTGGTATCCCTCTTATACCGCCCTAGACAATACTCTCCCAGCAAATCTCTATTCCCACCTCCATTAGCAGGATTTCAGTACTACTGTTTACCCAACGGCATCTCTCTGCCATCTGCCTTTTGCCATGGGGAATCCCTCTATTTTGTTTACATTTTAAATTTGGTCCCTTATTCATCAATGCAGCTGAAACCTGGATTTGTGTCATGATGCAATTCTCTTACTAAATTTCTCCAGCTGAAGCCACTCTTCTTGCTCATGGGATGAGAAGAGGGGATTCCCCTCCCTGAACTCTGCTAATTGCACTCAGTTCCATTGCTTTCTCTTCTGAAGTCTACCATTCACTTATGCCAGCCTCTCTCCATCCTTTCCGCCATCATGTCTCATCTTAGAGAAAGCTTCCTTCTTCCCCAGTGACTTCAGATCTGTGTTCCATGGAATGCCAACATCTATTGGTATTCTGGTAGTCCCGTTAATGAAGACAAAACCCTTCAGGCTCTTGACCTCTTAGGCTCTGGGGATGATAATCTCCACTTGGCCACTGATGTGGCCTCACCTTAACCTTGGACTTCATTGTCATGTAGGATGTTCTTTTCTAAGCCTTCATGATAGCTAGCCTCCAAAAATGGCTCCCAATAAGCTTCTCTTCCCCGTAGGTTCAGGCTGCCTTACACATCAAGAAGTATAATTTATTTCTCCTTCCCTGGAATCTGAGGTGGCGTTGAAACTTATTTTGGTAAATAGAGTGTGGCAGAGGAGACATCAGCATCTTCTAAACCCAGCCCTTAAGACGACTGGCAGCTACTACTTCCTCCCTTCAAGGAATCAGCAAGAAGTCTGATTACTCTGAGGCAACCGTGTTGTGGGGGAGCTCAAGCTAGCTATGTGAGAGCCCATATGTAGAGAGAGAGGCTGGGCCAGCCCCCAGCTGTTCCAGCCATCCCAGTTGAGGCTCCAGACATGTCAGTGAAGAAACCGCCATGGACATTTCCCCAACCCAAGTTGCGGAAGCGTGAGAAATGATATATTGTTATGGTTTAGAGCCACTAAAGTGGGGGATGTGCTAAAAAATCAAATTCAATGGAGTAAATTTTAAGGATTGAATTGGGTTTGTTTGCACAATTCATGACTTGGGCAACACCCCATGTAGCAAGTAGAGAGGAGCTCCAAAGGGTTACAGAAAAGGAGAGGTTTTTAAAGGCAAAGAAGTCCTAAACAGAGAAGTCCTAAACAAAAAAGATAATTTCAGGCTTAGGTAACTTACCTACAGGGAACAGAAGGGATCTATGTGGCAGATGACCTCATCCTCCTTTGGGGGCTGGAGAATGCCCATGTGACAGATTACTTCATTGGTGCTGACCAGAAAATTCCTGACTGAGCAGTAAGACTGCATTTCTGGGGGGAGGTTGAAGTTTCAATTAGGTTAGGTATGAAGCCCCGGTTTGGTGGCATGGCCGAGCATAACTGACTCCATTTTGGGTCTTTGGTTTTCTTTTTAAGGAGTGATTTGTTATGTAGCAATAGACAACCCACACTATCTTGAATTGTGAAATTTCTCTCTAGTCATATCCTAACCCCCCAACTCTCCCTCAGTTTCATTCCTACTGAACATTTCAACTGTCAGTCCTTAGAGGGATCTTCAGAGGTTACAGACCATCAGCCTGCTACCATATGCAACCAGGATCCCTCAAATATGGTCACGTTTTAGAGCCCTTTTCTCTACAAAATACACTTCCTGAAACTCTATGACACTGTTGTGGTTCCAACTTATCTCTCCTTTTCCCTCATCAATACATTTCTTGAAAGAGTTGTCTGTTTCCTGACATTATTTCCTCATTACCTACTCCCTTTTTGTTTCAATCTTTCAAAAATACTTACTGAGCGCCTAATACACACACTCTTTTAGGGATATAACAGTGAATTAAAATAGATAGTATCTCTGCACAGCCTTTATGAAGATTACATTCCTGAAGAGGGAGTCACAAGGAGACAGAAAATAACAACAATAAAAAAATAAAACTTAAAATGACAGGTGGTGACTTGAGCTTTGGAAAAAATGCAGAGTTAAGGCAGAGAGGTCAGGAGTTTGCCTCTGTGAGCCTTGAGTCTGTCTCCTCAGCTCAGTGTTTTGCTTGAGTTTCCCGCCAGAACCAGGGTCCAGTAAACATCTCCAGGCAGAAAGCTCGGGCTCCATTGGGCTTACTCCTCCTAAGCAATGACAGTTGCCCAGTGTCCAACTGATGTTGATTCATATGTTTCATCCAGTTTTCCACCTGTTTATGGTGGGAGGGCTAGTCTGGTGACCCGTTACCCCTTCATGATCAAAAGTGGAAGTCTTCCGGCTTAAATTTTAGAGGATGGCTCTGGCTGTTGTCCTTACTACCCGCTATTTTCTGCCCTGGCTCTGCTAGTTGAATTACTTTCTCATCAGCTCTAGCCACCAAATCCAGTGGGCTCCTCTTAGGCCTCATCCTTTCATTAGCATTTGATTCTACTGTCACCCTCCCCTTCCTGAAATCCTCTTTTCTTGCGGCTGTCGTAATGCTCGGAGTTATTTTTGTTTTGGCTTTTGTTTTTACAATCACACCCCACTTCACGTGCTCATTTGAATACATACCAACTTCCCCCCTTGACTGCAAGCCCCTTGCAGCAGAGACACGGAATGTTCATTTCTGTGTACTAGTATAGTGCTCTTGACTCCAGCGGGGCTCTCAAGGAATGTTTGTTGAGTGAATCTGAAACATAGTCATAAAAGACAGTGTATAAGAAACACCGCCGGTGTGAGGGGCACAGAGCTGGTTAGAGCCTTCTCAGAGTGTCCAAACTTCCCTATAGGCCCAAGTGTCAAACTCTCATGTGCTAAAACTGGGAGAGGCCTGGGCAAACCAGGGTGATGGGTCATCCTAGCACTTCGCAACCTTGTCAAGTCATGGCACGTGGAAAATGGTTATCTTTTCAAAGCATCCTGGAGTCGATGGGCAAGACCAGCCTTGGCAGGAGAGGGCCTGGGAACTCTCAGCTTCTCAGTCTTGCAGGGCCCCTGGCAGGGTCACAGGGACTTACCAGCTGAGTAAGGAAAGCGTGTGTGCCCTCAGCAGGTGGATAGCCCTGCTAATAGCAATTCCAAGGAGGAGGCCGCTGGCTGGCAGGATGGGGCTGAAATTGGAAGGCTTCCATTAGCGTCCTTACTCAGCCACTCAGCACTTGTGAGCGTAGGCGAGTCCCCTCACCTCTCAGAGATTTAAAAGTGGGAAAACAATAATACCTATTTTTTTTAGATTGTGAGGATTCAAAGGAAATTATGTACACAAGAGCATTTTGTGTACTAAGAATTCCATACCGATGTTATTTCTTATTGTTGCTTCTATTACAGAATATGAATTTCTAGAGGGAAAGGAGCTAGTGGAAAGGACAGAGCCACAGAGGAAGTCTTCAGGATCAAGGGGCACGGGTGAGGCTGGAACACAGGAAAGGGCATCATCTTTCCTGAGATGGGGGAAAAAAGAAGAGAGGAAAACATACTGAGTTGGGGCACGTTAAGGGGGGGGGCGTTTAAATCTAACCACTTTGAACTTCTCAGGAAAGTTAAAAAAAAGTGTTGTTTGTTCAAACTTAGGTGACACGGGGAACTGAAGGCCCCTGGAGAGGGTTTGCAAGGACTTTCTTTTTCTCTTTCTTTCTTTTTTCTTTTTTTCTTTTCCGGACGCAAGGCATGTGGGATCCTAGTTCACCAACCAGGGGTTGAACCCGTGTCCCCGGTAATGGAAGCACAGAGTCTTAACCACTGGACCACCAGGGAAGTCCCCCGGAATGACTTAGTTTTATTAACCCACGTGTGATGGTGGGTGCCAGAGGAGGAAACAGGGGCTGTTGGTGGGGTAGGAGGGAGACCCCCGCAGGCCTTCACATGTGGGCGCAGCAGGGAGCAGAGTCTGGGAAGAAAAGCCATTGACTGAATATAATCATCTTATTTTCTCTACTTTCGTTCATTTCCTCAACTTTCTCATGTCCCTCGTTTTTCCCTCCACTGACCATAATAGAGGCAGTTTTAAAGACATTAGTCTTATGACTTGTATTTATTGAACTCACTATTACTTTAAAAGCTTGGAAGTTGCTTTGTCTTCCTCTCTCTCAGAAAAAGAAATTAATAGTGATAGTGTTTTCATTTCCATGCAGCCAGTAATGATTTTTTTAGTGGATCCTTTATTACTCTTGTAGGGAAAAAAAAAAAAAAAATCTCCCCACCCTAAGACTATTCCTATAATGGTTAAAATATGTGGCATTAATGGCTCTTCTTTAATATTCATTTACCACATGGAGTGCCATTTTCAACTTTTATTTCCTGTGCAGCACTCTTTCTGGAGAGGCAAAATTCTCTCTTTTGACCACCTTTCCCTTGATGCTAAGGGCACACAATGGTTAGATGCTCCCAAAGGTCGTCTGCCTTGTAGTCTGTCCTGTAGCCAGTGCTGTCCTAGGAAGAGGAGGGTTTAGGCTCAAAGGCTGTTAAGCACCACTGTCCCAACTCTGAGCGCACTTTGAGTGGTGTGACGAGTCTCATAAATAATAGATTTCCTAAAACTATTGCTTTGGTCCTCATGCTGTAACTTCATTTGTCTCTATTCTCATGACCATGATTGCACTATCTATTTATTACGAATACCTTCACATGAGCACACTTTCTCGTACGATTTCTGGAACAATCAGGACCACATCGCTATCTTTGGCCTCCAACAAGCAAAGGATTAACCCTCTGCCATCTCTCTGTTTATTGAAGTCTGAGCCAAGAGATCATTTCTGAAGTTGAGTTTACTTATTTGGCTTTGCTGTTTGTAGTTAATTTATGACATGGCCCAACTAACTTATCTCCTTACCACCCCACAGTGGTTTAATTTTGCAAAGTGGCAAGGGAATAGTATGTAAGTATAGAATGGTCTTAGGCTTTCAAGTGCTATATTTATCTTTCTTCTTATGGCTTTAAATATCAACCATCAAGTCAATAAGCCACTATTTGGCATGATTATTCAATATGCAAATATGTCTTCAACGAAATGGGCATTTCTGATGGCCATAGATGACGTCAAGCTACTGGCTTATTTGTTGAATTCCACATTTACACAGGAAATCAGTTCAAGACATTAATTGTATGGAGTTTCAAAATACCCAAACTCAGATATTTGCATAAGTCTATTCAGTTTAATCCATGATTCTCTATCAAGATCATATTCCATGGGAATCCCATTTGGTATCAAAATGAATGACTGTCAGAAAGTTAGACTAAGCTTTTCTCATTGCAGTGCATTTAGTCTACCATAATGCAGACAGTTTTAAAACTTTCTCCTAAGAATTTGAAGATTCATAAAAAAATTTGTAACAACTTTGCCTCCTCTTCCCATCACTGTTGGGTGCAATCTTCCAATGTCCAATGAGCCTCCGGCTTTTGTGGAGCAATTGGAAGTCCTATTTGCTGTTTTTCTCTCCATCCCAATTCCTGCCACCAGCCTGGGTTATGTCATTGTCCAGGTGAGGATCCACTAAACACCCTACCTCACAGCTCCTTAATCTCTTGTAGGCCAGTGACCTTGGTCTCTCTCTCCCCAAATCTTTACCAAGACCATCCTCTGGACTTTGTTAGCGTCAAGAACCACCCCACCTCTAAAACACCATTGTTCTCTTTTTAGACTACAATCTCCTATTCTTTCAGCTCTAGTTCTCATTCTATACCTTGCAAGGCTCTTTTCTCAGTCAAACTCACTTATGCCACTTTCTCTATTTCTTACCATGCTACTGAAAAAAGAGGATATTGACTGTAAAATACATCATCATTTTACAACTACTAGGGAAAATAACGATGCCAATTAAACAACAGCACAGTGAGTTCTTATGGCTTAGAAAAATTTTAAATATTTATTGAAAGAGCTTTTCTAGACTTAGGCATAGTTTTTATTATGTATCACTCTCGTGCATCTATTAGTAAGGGGACTTGACCACAATAGTGTCTGAATTTTCTGAATCACTTTTCAAAGCAGAGTCATTGATACCTATGGTTTGCCACACAAAATCTTCCTCTGTGTTATCCCCAGCATTGGTGATGTAGCAATTTTTAAGAGAGAGAGAGAGCCATTGTCTCTGTATTCTTTTCCAAGACAATGACAGACACTTTGCAAGTTTCGATGCTGACATATTATTGATCTTACCAGAAAGTATCAATGGAAGGTTTTTTGACAACTCCGAGGACTTGTATTTCTTCCTCAAATGCTCTTCAAATGATTTGTTGACTGAAATGTCAAGGAGATGCCTTGTCCAGTCATGACACCAGAAATAACAATCATATCACTACACTTTGTAGCAAGCTTCTCTTTAACAGTTAATATACAAGCCCATGAAATGAATCAAAAGCTAATTACGGGGTGGGTTAGGTGAGGTTCATGGAGGGCTATTCCAGATGACATTTAGTGATTTCTACTTCTTTCTCTCCCTATGCTCTGGGGGGTGGATCTCTTTTGGCCCAGGGAAATCCCCTTCCCTTAACTTTGAGAGGACCTCTTCTGTCTGTGAATTCCTTTCTCCTTTAAGCTAAGCCTGTATTTTACATTCTGCTTTTTCTTTCTCTTCCCTTGCCCTCTGTTCCTTTCTTTTCTATGCTCTTCTTTTCTCTTCCTTTGTTTTCCTGAACAATTTGGTCCTAAAGCTGTTAGGTGGGGCAGAACAAGGTAGGTGTCTGAACCTAAGGTGGGGTGTGTGTGTGTGTGTGTGTGTGTGTGTGTGTGTGTGTGCCCCAGAATGCGCTATAGGAGCCTGAGCAAGGTACTCATGGGGGCAGCCTGCAGCCAGTGTCATAGGCTGAGCGAGGTGAGGAGGACACCCGTGCAGGGGAGGGGACACTAGGAGAGCTGGGGTTTGGGTTACATATGGTAGCCTGACCAAAGGTAACCAGGGAGCCAGGTTTTTTACTATTGGATAATGGACTTACAGATGTGGGAAAGGAGAAAATTAGAAGGAACCCAGTGCCATTACACTGGAATCAGCAGTATCAATATGTGTCAAAAAATGTGACTAGATTAACAAAGTAGAGATACAGGGAATTCCCTGGCGGTCCAGTGGTTAGGACTCGGAACTCTCGCTGCCGTGGCGTGGGTTCAATCCCTGGTCGGGGAACTAAGATCCCACAAGTCATGTGGTGAGGCCAAAAATAAATAAAATAAAATAAAAAAATTAAAAGTAGAGATACAAATGTGTGTGAGAATCTATATGTGTGTGTGTGTGTGTGTGTGTGTGTGTGTAGATGGATATGCACAATGCACAAATATATTCCCTAGCTCTGTACACGGAGAGGGCCTTGAACACTCCAATAATATGAGCACGTCTAGCTCCCAGGATGTAGCTTCTAAATATTATTCTCCACAAAAAGGGACCAAGGATCCTTAGAGAAATGACTGATTTCAGGGCTGGTAGGGAAAGTATAAGATGAGTCTGGGATATCTTAATTTATGCCAGAAAGCAAGGAAGTGTTTCAAGAATGATACATCCTTGTCCAAAAGACACAGAAATTAGCCTGAAGGGGCTGCCATTGGCCAAATCTGGGATGGTTTAAGCACATCCATAAATAATAACAGTAATGGATTATAACCAACTGAGTTAAGAAATCATGAATCCATTCTGATATAAACTAATGAAAGAAGAAATTGAAAGTTTGATGAGAAATAGCAAGTGCACTTATTCATTACATAGGGGAAAAGAGTAACTTTAAAGTGAAGAAAACTGACAGATACCACCTTAATCAAGCGATCAAAGCAAACAACACCAGTAACGGGATAAACCGGAATCATGTACCACCTGATAAGATGCAATAAGAAGAAGGTAACATCACAGTGATTTTCCTGCCAAGGACGCATAACCTGAATCTAATCACGAGGGAATAACAGACAAACCCAAATTGTGGGACATACAACAAAATAACTAACCTGGAATCTTCAAAAGCGTCAAGGACAAGAAGGCCAGGAAAGAATGAGGTACGGTTCCAGGCTGAAGGATGCTACCAAATGTAGCCCAGGATTCTGGACAGGATTCTTTTGCTAAAAACGATCGACGGGGCATTTGGCAAAACTTGACTGAGAGTGGAGGACTAGATGGTAGTAGTGTTGCAAGTTAATTTCCTAATTTTGTGGTTATCCTCTGCTTATGTGGGAGAACCTTCCTGTTTGTAGGCAAGACATACTAAAGAATTATGTATTCTTTACATAAGGTGATGGGGCATCAGATCAGCAACTTAGACATAATTAGTGGGGTCAAAGGGGTAAAAGGTTTTTTCTTCACTTGCACCGTAATTACAGTTTTTCTGTACGTTTGGGACGTTTCAAAATTAAAACAATAAAGAGAGAGAAAGAAAAAAATATTGCCACCTGCTTCAACCCCAGGTATTTAAAAATTGCGTTTATCTCCAATAGAAATGACCACTCTCCCAGTTTGTTCCTTTCCTCAATTCTCAACTTTGGTTATGGGTATTTTTACCTAAGCATTTACTAAAGCTGGAAACCTTGGAACGATTCCTAATGTCTCCTTCTCTCTCACTCCCACATCCAAGCTTTATCTCTTCTGCCTCGGAAATATCCCTCAATTTGAACTGATCTTTTCCACCCCCATTACCACTGCCTTGGCCTCTTTCTTTGCCCGTGACATCACCCACCAGTCTTCCCGCTTCCAGCCTCTCTCTTCCACAGCCCTGCTGGCAATTATCTTACTAAAAGGGAATCTTTTCATGTCATCCCGCTGCTTAGAGACATCTGGCTGGCAAGGGCTTTCGGGATAAAACCTAGCATTAGTAGTTTTCCAAGCCTTTGTCAATTCCAACCAACCACAGCCATCTTCTCTCCTGTCCCTCCTGAAACACTGCCGCCAGCTACCCATACTTCTGTACCTTCTCTAGACATACCTGCCCTTCCTTGACTTTGTGTTTTTATGGATGTTGTCCCACTCCCTAAAATGCTTCCTGTGCCACCTTTAAAGCAGGGGACATAGATTGGAAGGCCCACACACTGAATCTGGCCCCCAGAATATTCTGTCTGTCTCCCCGCTAAAAGGGGGAACGTGCATCCATTAGGTGGGGAAGGTCGTCTGCAGCTCATCACGAAGCCATCCACGTGGACTTCACACCTTCATCTGAGTTGGATCTTTCAACACTCATCTCTTTTGAAGCCCTTCCTGACTTCTCCCTCCAAGCCTGCGTTCATCACCCGAAAACAGCACTAATCACATCATCCTGAGGTTTCTGCTGCATGTTGCCCAGTTGTACGGGCATCTCAGCAAGAACTATGGCACCAACCTACATTCTCCGGAGGGAAGTCTAGACAGATATTGGGAAACACTAGATAGGGATTCAGAAGTGATTTGTTCCTTACGTGGAACATTGCTGAACTCCAAAGGTATAATACGGAGCGCTCATTTTCATATGATCCCAGATCATACATCTTTGAGAGGAAACTTCCAGAAGGAAGACTACTTTGAAAATTTCTTTCATCTTCTTTGGGAAAGTGGTGACCCTAAACATTTGGCCTGGTGGCAGAGTTTGTCTAACTACGCCTTTTGGTGAGCTGTGAAGCAGAATGTGAGCTTTTTCTTAATTTTGGTGTTGGCTGATTCCATTTGTGTTTCAGGTCTGCCGGCCTTTGGACAGAGAGAAAGCAGATGAAGAAGCATTATCTCTGTATATGATTATCCCCATCCGGTGGGGCAGCAAACATATTCCTGTTGCAATAATTAAAAAGTCTTTTGGTTATCTGAGTCAATATCAGACTCTGGCTCCCACAGAAATGAACAAAAGGATACACATGATTCCACCAATCCTATGTGTATGTTTATGTTTTGCTAACTTTTTTGGATTTGAATTATGTTCTCTCACAACACATGTTTAGAGGGTTTGAGAAATTAAGAAGCACAACAAGCAGACCAGACGGATAGAAATGCAGAAACGACAAAAGTACTCACCACGTGTATTCCCTGGATGCGTTCATAGTTCTGTTTGCTCCCATCAGAAATTAGAACTCATCAAAGCCAGCCACCAGCACAGGGATGGCAAACAGATGCCAGACGCGTATGGTTCCCTTTAAGAACCGTCTTCTGTGGGGTGTTCTCTGTGTTTCTGACAGTCCTCTCTGTGCGTCCAGTTCTCAGATTCCTTAGACGAAAGCAGGCTCTTTTCCTTCCTGCAGTGGGCAAGAGGGAGATGGGCTGAAAAGAGGAAGGGGGCCTGAGGCTGTGGCTTTTGTAGTCATCAGGGAGTGACACTCAGTTCCTAAATCAGATCCCTTGTCTATCTACGGAGAAAGCCACAAGGTGCTAAGTCAAATTCTGGGGATGGTCAAAGTTAGCAAACTGTTTCTTTATTTTATTGTTTTCTGTTGGATAGAGCTGGTAGAAAGTTTCAATTTCTCGAAATCTAGAAACAGGGTTTAAAAAAATTCATTATGTAATTAGGGATGGTGGTGTTAATTCCTAATTATGTTGCAGATGGGACAATCTGTATATGGACTATTTGGTGATAAGTGGGCTTACTGGTTTAAAAATGTTGAACTCAGAAACATATAATAAACCTCGTCTCCTAATTTGTTTTTTCAAAATTACCCAACAATTTGGATTTGTTTTATATATACACACACACACACACACACACACACACACACACACACACACACAGTCCACATGTCTAGCTGTCTCTGCCTAGACCTACATATTAGACCCATATATTAACCCTTTTAATATGCATTGGATTTTATGATAAATCCTTACTTTAGAAATTTTGTTAAGTGGCAGGGAGAAGGAAGGAGAAATGCGTCTTAAAATGGGGGTAGAAAAATCAATACTTGGAGAGAGTTTGTTCTTACCAAATTGGTTCAACGACAAAATAGCATAAATTTTAAGGACATAGAAAGATCTCCTAGAACCCGGTGGCAGGAAGTACGGGTTCATAAGAACCCGGCAGTCACTGGTCAGTAAGACTCAAGTGCTGGTGAGGTCTTCTCTCTGCATGTCTCTCTAGATCATCTCTCTGTCGACCTCCCCATTCACCACTCCGAATTTCTTTCTTTTTTCTTTTTTTTTTTTTTTTGCGGTACGCGGGCCTCCCACTGCTGTGGCCTCTCCCGTTGCGGAGCACAGGCTCCGGACGCGCAGGCTCAGTGGCCATGGCTCACGGGCCCAGCCACTCCGCGGCATGTGGGATCTTCCCGGACCGGGGCACGAACCCGTATCCCCTGCATCGGCAGACAGACTCTCAACCACTGCGCCACCAGGGAAGCCCAACCACTCCGCATTTCTGCCCGCCCACCATTTCAGCTTTGACTTTTCATGGTGCCAAATTTGGACTCCATCTGACTGATTCTTGCTGCTCAGAGACTTATTCTTAAAGTGTTCCAATATTTAATAGGAGGAATCAGATTGGCTCAGCTTGGGTTAGGTATTCTCTCTTTGTCCAATCAGGTTTGGCCATGGAGTTGGGGTCACCTAATAAAAACAGGGGCACATAGACTCTCTTCATCAAGGTATGGGTGGATCTAGGAGCTCTAAATATGGGAGGGGAGATAATGATTATCATTGCATGAAAATCATGTGTAGGGAAATTTTCAAATCCATAGATTTTGGAGTTAAATGAAAGGTGGTCATAAGCACCTTGGCTTCTACGGAAAAATAACCAAAACAGTTCTGTTTACTGCTCACCTAACTAGTGCCTATTGTGTTAAAATGTGAAGCTCCATCCTCTAGGCTATAAGCTAGATCCTCTGATATCTAAAATGTCAGATATTTAAAGCTACAGGACACTGGGCTTATATAATATACAATTTGTGTGACACACTCTCTTTACTTAAGTTTTTAATTTCAATGCAAAACATAGAGTGAAACAGGAATTTTCTTCCAGTGAATTGTCTGAATCCTTTTAGAAAGCAATTTGGAAATGTGTATGTATCAAGAACCTTAATGGTCCATAACTTCATTTTGCATTTAATTTGAGTCTTCTCTGAGCTGGTCACAAAGTTGGTACTCAATGAAAGCTTGTTGAGAAATTACACTTGGCCCTCTGTATCCACGGATTCAATCAACCAGGGATTCAAAATATTTGAAAAAAATTCTGGAATGTTCCAAAAAGCAAAACTTGAATTTGCCGTGTGGACACTATTTACATTGCATTGGGTATGATAAGTAACCTAGAGATGATTTAAAGTATACAGGCGGATGTGTATAGGTTATGTGAAAATACTATCTCATTTTATGTAAAAGAAATGAGTGTCTGTGGGTTTTGGTATCCAAGGGGTTCCTGGAACCAATCCCCCTCCGATACTGAGGGACGACTGTTGTTTACAGTTTATACATCGTATCCTTTCACGCTTTTCTGTTTAACTGGCCTTACTGTGTACGGCATATTGAGCGTATGTTTTAATGAATAAAACAACATTTGCGAGAGAAGGATACATGTGTGCGTGCAGTTTGGGCAATTGAATCTAGATTGCATGAAAATGGAGCTCTGTGCTCAAGTTGGCCTGTGAATACAGGTGTCCAATGTGAGCTTTAGGATGTGATGATTGAACGCAAACTTGGGGAAAGGGCACCGATGAGAGGTTGAGGTTTCATTATGTCCACTCTTGAGTGAAATTTCATCATCCCAGAGTTTTCTTGGCCTGGCTCAACTCACTTTCACCGGTAGCCAGAACTCAGCACCTTACCCACCGTGCAAAAGGCCCGTCTCTTTCCTTCGACACTGGCTCTTTGTCAGCAGCGAGAGAAGGCTGTGCAGTAGACTATTTCTTCAACGCTATAGGCTTAAGCACTCCTCTCCTGTTCTACTCCTGCTCCCACATATTTTATGGCATTCCACCTACACGAACTTGTTTCTGTGGGAGTTTCGCTTACAAAGTCTTCCAAGAATGAGATCATGTGTTTGTCCTTCCGGGTTAATAGGGTAGATCTTTTTCTTCCTTCCAGTTTCACTGAGATAAAATTGACATGTAACATTGATTCCTTCTAGGTGTACGACAGGATGATTCGATATATGCATATACTGCAAAATGATCATCACAATAGGTTTACTTACCATCCATCCCCATACATAGTTACAATTGTTTTTTCTCATGATAAGAACTTCTGGCACTGACTCTCAGCAACTTTCAAATGTACAATACAGTATTGTAAACGACAGTCACCACGCCGTGTATGATATCCCAAGAGCTTATTTATCTTATAACTAGAAGATAGCTCTTACAGATCTTGTAGAAGACAGATCTAGTTATCTTATAACTAGATCAGGTCTCATGACCTGATTCTCGGCATCCTTTTACAGAATTGCACAAAGGTGGCCCCTGATTTTGGAGAGAGTTTGTCATCACACGTTCTCGTGCACCCAGCAAGGTGTAGATCACGCCTTGTTTACTTTAGGACTGTTGTTCCCGAGGCAGCAGTGGCGACCGGTGAATGCCAAGATTCTGCTTCCTCATTGCAGACAAGTTCGGCCAGATGCCATCTTTACATGTGGTTTTTGCCAGAAGCGAGACAAATCTAACTTGGAATTCCCATCCTTCTGGGTATGCAGACATACCAGTGCATGGTAAAAACATTTTCTGTTTGACATAGTAAATTTAGATGTTTTTAAAATAACGTGGAAAGTCATCACTGAGTAGAAGAACTCGGTATGTGACCGTGAAATTACTTAAACTAACTTAAAAATTCAGTATTAATGGACTCAGGTTTTTGATTAGGTTTCTGAGATTCCAATGAAATCTTTAACAAGATCTGTCATGAGAAATGCCAGCTGCCTTTGGCAGGTTTGCGTGATCGATACTAAATAATACTTTGCTAAAGGCTACTAGAGATCCCATACATGTACTTCTTTTCTCATCAAGATTCTCAGGTCTTTATGTTACCAAAAAAGCCAGTTAGATTGGGGGATTGGGGAGAATTTGTGCAGAGGAGTAAGGAAAAGAAGACCATGATTTTATCTACAATGGTTTTGAAATAAAAGTTCCCAGAAGACCCCTGCCAAACATCAGCATAAAGGTGAGTTGGTGTAGTTCAATTTATACTCAGTGTTTAAAGTGTAATTCTAACTCCTTTCCTGCTAAAATGTGTATTTTCTAAGAATTGATGATAGAGTGACAAGATGATCCTTCTGGTCTCCAGTTAGTGCTAGGCCTTAGTGTACAGGGCCCTCTTCTCCCAAGGCCAAGGGGTAATTTCAAGTTTAACTCCCCATTCCAGACACTTTAGGGCTCCAGGAAGCCTTGGCCTTGTGTCTCTTTGTCCTTGAGTTCCCACAGAACGGCAGGCAGATCTGTCTACTGGGTCACAATGCAGAATGTTAGCCTGCCAGAAAGGCAGGGAGACTTCTGTTAAGATTTCTATCACCCACCTGTTTTTGTTGTCAGATCCTAAGTTCAACAACAAAGGGGAACTTTCACTCCGTCCCTGCACCGCATTCCTTCCTGGAAGTGAGAAAGCCGTTGGCATTAGGACAAAAGGAGCCCAGCTTCCCTTGAGTCTCGTGATCACTAAAGGTATAGAGGGTGACCAGAGCTTTCCCTGGGAATCTCTCTGAGGCACTGAGGCATATTTGAAACTAGTCCCTTATTGTTCAAGGTCAGGAGAATAGCAATAGCTCATGTCAATGCCAGCTGCACGTGTGAATTACCCTCAACCCCACATTCTGCATTAATAGTCATGTAGAAACAAGTCAGAATCTCAAATGTGGTATGCCATATTTTCCAATCCTGCTCAAGTAAATAGTTTTGGAGAAGGTACACATTTCACTCTTCCTGCCAAGGTTAAGGCATTTCAGTTTCTCCTTTCTGGTGGATACAGCAAGAGACAAAGGAAGTCCCAGTATCCAGCCTGGACCGTTGTTAAACATCTATACTTAATGTCATTACTCTGTCACCAGGCAAAGTCGTAACAGAGAACATTGGATTTTTATCTTAACTGCTTGGTAAGCTACATAAATACTTATAATCCAAATAAAGATATATTAATGTATACAGCTACAGAGGGGGGTTTCGGGTTTATGTTTATTTTGTTTACTTCTTTGACTTCAACCATTTTTCATATATAACATTTTATATGTGGATATAAAGTGACCTATTTTTGTGTGTGAAAGTCTTTATTCTCTGGAAAATTTTAAATGGATGCTTTCCTGAGTTTTATGTTTTTTAGCAGTTTTTCTTTTTAAGTTTACCATTTTATTCAGCAGAGGCGAATTCAACAAAGTTCTGCAAAGCATTGTTTAACTTGCAATTGGCTGTGATTACATTTACAATGCTTACTTTCTCTTCAGTTAAATGCATTAAATACTATTGTTTCAATGGCCCTTGCTGTGTCAAACTGTTATTTCTGGCCTTTCAATATAAGCGTGAGGTCAGGAAGAATAGAGAACACCAAATAAATTTCTCAGCAGGAATTCCAGCTTCCTTTCTCCTATATGTTCAGACTTCTGATTTCCAGGAGGAAAAAGGGAACTCTTATAGGCAGATAAAATTTCTGAATTCTTCTGTCATTTCTGCTCATGGCTTTAAGAACACTAAATGTGTGGTGTTCTGTACCATAGCGGATAGTTTTGTATAGTAGAGGCTAACTATAATTCTTCTTGGCTTATACAGAGCCAAATACAAATTCAAAAATAAAATGTATTTTAAGTCCTCAACTCATACTATCTCTGAATCCTTTCTTATGTAATTCTCCTACAGGAAAACCTATCACCACGACATCTCATTTCCAGAGCGCCCATTGACTGGTGCTTTCCAAACTCTGATGTCCGAACGTCTTGAAAAATGTTTAACCTTCGTCATGAGTAAAACGATGTGGAGCTGTCTGACATTGCTTGTCTTTGTGTGGTTGAAAAAATGCAAAAATAAATGGTTTGTATTGTGCTGAAAATGGAGGTTGGGATTAAATTGACCTCAGGTTAATGATAGGATGAAGATCAACCATCAGGTAGCAAGAAAAGGCTATAGCCTTGGCAATAATTAATGTTGAACAATGATGGGAGTTCAGATTTTTGTAATGAGAGATGATATGCTGTTCTGACTGTCTAGAGGTCAATGTTACTTGATTTCCTATGGTTAGGGGTAAACAAGGAGGACTTTCTAGTAAAAATAATGTAACTGGATACAGTGAGCCTGCAGTGACCCAAGGTTCATGGGAGATATTGTTAGTATGTATAAAGAGTTTATAAAATATGTAGCAACCAATATTTTATGGAATTTGGTGCCTGATGGGGTGCAGAGCTAGGGAGGTGTTTATCTAACTGTAGGAAACAGACCAAGATTACAGTTTCCAGAGTCCCCATGTGTTGGCTATTATCCTGGAATTCTAATGAATCTTTTCTTGAATCCTTCATTTTCTGAATGGCACCATTCTTCCCATGATATATCATCAGCTGTCCTTGTTCTGATAATGTGTTACATTACTGTATCATTAAAGCAACAGACGTATTAGAGGAATACATTATCAGAACAAAGCACTCTGGTGGTGATGTATTTCATAAAAGATGGCTCCATCTAGGGCAGAACAGGTCCGGAAGCAGAGTCAGTTCAACAAGACAAAGGTGACGTCCATGGCACATGTTCGTTGGCACCTAACACTCAGCTCCAGTTGTATGTTGTGACTCGAGTATAATGCTCATTCTTATTTCTGTTGGCCCATTGACTCTTCATCAAAATCCTTGGGTATGGTGAGTATCGTTTCTAAAAAACAGAGTGGAGTGAAAGTCTTCTGTGAGAGCAGATTGTTTGTAGGCAATGGATTGTCTACATAGAATGGCAGCTGTATCTGCTTTCCCTGCCACCTCACCATAAGCATCATTTTCCTTCAACACTGTATCAAGTCCTTTAACCAGGACAGGTGCTTTCAAAAGCAAACATTTGGTCTATAAGTAAAGAGAACAAGTTTACAAGATGCTCAGTATCTCCAGAAAAAAACTAAACTAGAAAAAAAAAAGGTAAAGAGAGAAAACCAATACACTTCATCTAAGATGGACATATGTGAATTCTGCCACAAGCGACCAGAGAAATGGTACCCAGATGGGAGCAAATATGGAGAACTTCAATACTTGTTTAGTGCACTTTTAGATAAAGATGGATTTTTCTTTAATAGTTTGCCTTTCATCATCTTCATTCTCTCAATAATTGGTTTAGGAGCTCAGGATATGGAGAGGCTTGGACCAGAAAGGCATTCAAATCACATTTGGTATGTTGACATGTTTACAGGCAGATAGGGCCGTGGCTGGTGCCACCATCAGTGCTGGGATTTTTATGGCAAAACCCCACTTGCATTATTGCTGTCACGGTACAGAAATCAGATTTTTTTGTGCACCGTTACCCTTTGCAGCTACTAGGCTTGACTTGCAAAAAGTTCAAGGAAAGGAACAGAATATGTATACTACCTCAGAGGCATACTGGCTAGAAGCTGCAACTGATGGGAAGATGTCCATTATTCAGGGTGTGGGTGATGGTGGGGGGGGCGGTAATACTCTCTAGGTACTGACCTCTTCCACCTGAGTGAGCCTGAGAGAAAGGGTTATTCATTTAAACTCTTTCCCTTGCAGAATCCTCTCAGGGCTGTGAGATTCTCCATCCCCTCATTCCGCCCCCCCCCCCCCCCCCCCCGCACCATTCCAGGAGAAAGCAGTAATCACCTCCTACTAAGAGCCTGCGGCAGCAGTCAACACCTTGAGAAAACAGCCGCAATTTAGAGAATGCCATCTCATAAGGGGTTTCCTTTGGCACTTGAAGGAAGGGCTTGGGAGTGTCCAAAGCGGGAATATATGTACTTGCTAATGTGATTTTACGGTAATTGTTGTGACTTTTCGTCACATGACTTTTGCCTAGCCCCTTGGTGTGAGATGTTTGTTAACTGGGCATTTTCTGAGTGGATGACTCAGATGAACAGGTGGATCAATCCCTTAATGGCTTGACTGTCTCTTGATAGATTACCAGACATCCCAGGAGAGAGGAGTAGAGGGAGAGAGCTATTGTTTTACTAACTCTAGTTCCTTGCCTGGAAGTTACAGAGCAAAACACACATGAGTTACATGCTTGAAAGAGAAAGAACTTTGAGTAGGACTCATTGCAAAATGCCAACCTTAAATAGAAGACACAGAAACAGGCTTGTGAGAAGAGACAATTATCTCCCACATGAACTTGGGTTCCATTGCGTGTGTATTTGCAGTGACCTTGCCACTGTCATTTAGTACTGGATAATATGCGAAATAACTGAGTTCCATTTTTTACATTTCAACAGAATAGACTCAGTCCCCACAAGGGGACTGATACATCCAGTTTCTGAGGCACCATAGATTAATTCATTGATTTTAAATATTCTACAAAATGTACCCATCAAAAGGCTAGAAGCATATATCCATCAATTAAAAATTAAACAATCAAGGCAAAACAGTACACATACACATACGAACTCAACCATGCCATCCATTACTATGAATAAGCCATCAACAGGAGACCAAGGAAAGACAAATAACTTATATCAGGCCTGCAAGTGAAATACATTTATCAGCCCACTTAATAAATGCTTTTTGACATTTAAGAGCCTGCTTCTATGTGGTCCTGTACCAAGAGAGATTTACGTATACATACTGTGTACATTCTCAGAACTTATAGTCTAAGAAAGAACCGAACAGTCCACTGAGGGCTCCATGGCATCCTCTACTAATAGGAAGTTATCTTAAAATGTAACAAATTAATATGGTTGCCTTTGGGGGTTTTCTTACATCATAATCTGAATTTGGAAGATAGATGAATGAGAAGATAGATGAATTAGAAGGCTCACATCAAATGAGTATGCAGTGACTCACAGATATTTCTAAGGGGAATGCAAATTGTTTCCAACTTCTAGGGCTATTTGGCAATGCATATTTAAAGCCTTGAAATTTTTCATTCTCATTGGCCCAGAAATCCTACTTGCAGGAATTTATTTTAAAGAAATAATCATGGAGTTTGTAAAGATTTAGCAACAAGAATATTAATTTCAGCATTGTTCACAATAGCCCCCATTTGTGAACAGTCTAAATGTTCAGAATTATAGGATCCTTTCAATCTATTATAGGATACTCATATAGTCAAAGCCTATCAAGTTCCTAACAAAATAATGAAGAACGATTAATGACATTATAAGATGAAATAAGTATGCTGCAGAACAATATTACTGAATCATCATTTTGTGGTTAAAAAATTACACATACAAATTTACATACATACTCTGACTTCTGTGCTCATGTAGACAGCACAAGACTGCAAGGAAGCACAACCAAATATTAATAATGACTATCTCTGTGTGGTGAAATTGTTGATGAATTTCATTTTATTTTTGCCTACTTCTTGTATTATCTTCATTTCTAAATTGAACTATTTAAAACTAATAAAAGTGTACTAAGGTAGGTGAAAACAAGTGTCAATATGGCTGGGGAGGGGAGTGCCAAGGAGAAAAAGTTGGAGATGGAGATAGAAGCTAGAAGAGCCTTGAAGGCTAAGCTAAGAAACAAGACATTTTCTCCATATACAGGGCATTTTATTGAAGTTACGTAAAATTGAACAAGTGCTATGTAAAACTCTGGCAGTCTCACTTTATGTTCAAAACTGAAGATAACTGGAATCTCCCTCTCCCCCCATTAAAAACCTTCATCAAGAATCACACACTATCAGCACAGGGTACTCTACTCAATACTCCGTAATGGCCTATATGGGAAAGAATCTAAAAAAAAAGAAGAGTGGATATATATATATATATATATATATATACCTGATTCACTTTGCTGTACACTTGAAATTAACACAACATTGTAAATCAACTATACTCCAATAAAAATTAAAAAAATTTTTTCTCACCTGTAAAATGTGGATAATAAAGTCTTGAGAGTTTCATGAGATAATCAGGTAGTTGAAAAAGTATCTCAATAAATAGAAATATTATTTATTTTCCTCAAAAGAAAAAACAAAACAAAACAAAACAAAAACACAAAAGAATCACACACTATCAGAGTTGGCCGACTGAGCAGTCGGGAAGCTGTGTTCGCTCTGTGGTCATGGGGCAGCAGCATCTTAACCGTCATGCTTTGTAAGTGCCCGCTAAACCCCAGCTCTTTACCTGCATGCGTAAGTCTGTGAGAGACCTGATGGCTTCTCCTCTGTTCGTTTAACATTTACCGCCATTATAATTTAAAATTTTCTTTATATCCAACCTATAATCCTGTAACAAGGTCACCCAAGAGTTCATTAAGTGGTAGAGCTGTAAAACACTCAGGAGAGTCGGGGACTCTTGGTACAGAACTTGGATGTGCTAAATCTCCATTGAGAAGGCCAGACAGCTCTCACGATGCTCTGTGCTGTTAATTTACGAGCGAGTACTTCAAAATATTAGAGAAAATACAGGGAAAATAAAAAGCAGTCTTAAAGCAAATATACATTACCACGTTTGCAGATTTATGCACTTGAAGATTCATCCCCCTCCTGCGTGCACTTTACATTCAGCCCTGTGGGAAAAGCAGGCTTGAATTATGTAAGTTCTGAATGATAGGAGGTCTCCAGGAATACATTCTTGGCGTGAAATGTAACCATCTTGCGCATTGGGGGTGGGGTAGGTTGAGGGTGGTGGCGGCAGAGCGGAAGGCAGAGGGGACGCTGAAAAGAGTGTGACAGGAGTATAGCGATTGAGAAGCTCAGAGGGGGAATCGGAGGGAAGAGAAGATGGGGCCTGGGAGACAACTGGGAAGGGGCAAGAAGGAATGAAAAGTGACTCAAGGCACTGGAGGAATCGATTTACATGCATCACGTGGCTTAACTTTCACAGCCATGAGATGTTATTTCTTCCTGGCAAGAGAGAAAAACAAATGGAGACCCCCAAAGAGCCTTGCATGGAAAGACTCCTTTATTTATTCATCAATTTCTTTTTCATTCTTTAATTCTATTATTGTCCTTGTGGTTGCTATCTCACGGCTTGTGGGATCTTAATCCCCTGACCAGGGATAATCGAATCTGGGCCCTCGGCAGTGAGAGTGTGGAGTCCTAACCACTGGACTGCCAGGGAATTCCCTCTTTTCATTCTTTTGAATGCTCTAAAATGAAAATTTCGATTATAAAAGTAATGCATGCTTAAAAAAAACCCTTTAAATATTGAGGAAGTATTTAAAATAAAAAGTGGAAGTCCACCATCCAACAACTTCCTCACCTCCCACAATTCAATGCTGCTCCTTAGAGAGAACTGCTATTAATGGTTGAGTTATGACCTTCTAGACATTTTTACACATGCAAAAGGTTCATTCTATACTAACTCTCTGAAACCTGCTCCCCCGACCCATCTAATCATAAGCTGTGTATACTGAGATATGAACCACCTTATCCTGTTTTATTTTTAAATTAATAAACTTTATCTTTCAGAGGAGTTTTTGGGTCACAGCAGAACTGAGCAGAAAGTACAGCTAGTTCCCATATGGCCCCCAGCCCCACACGTGTACAACTTCCCTGACTATCCACATCCTGAAGCACAGTGGTCCACGGGTTACAATCCACGAACCTACACTGACACATCATTATCACCTAAAGTCCACAGTATATGTTAAGGTTCACTCTTGGTATTGTACCTTCTGTGGGTTTGGACAGATGTATAATGACATGTATCCACCATTATATGTTATACAGAATAGATTCACTGCTCTAAAAGTTCTCTGTACTCTGCTTCACTCCCTTCCCCCAGCCCTTGGCAACCTCTGATCTTTTTTCTGTCTCCATAGATTTGTCTTTTCCAGAACGTCATGTAGCTGGAATCACACAGGTTACAGGTTTCCCTTGTATCCGAGAGTCGTTCCTATGAAGCCTTTTGTAAGCTGAAATTGTGTACAGCGAAAAAGCATTTACCTTAGGACACATCTTGCTAATGGATGCACGAAATAAATTGAGATGAAGCACAGATGCTCACAGACACAGTTCAAAGCAATGGTGGCTTGTTACTGAGTTGCTGAGTGTGGTTCCTGGGAAGGAACTTGTTTGCTACAAAACAAACGCAGAACGCTATTTTCGCTCTTCACCTTTCTTCATAAAAGAAAAAAGAAATCTTCGGATTTCTTGCTGTTAGTGAAAACAGGTACTAATGCAGGTCTTTCATAAAAACGAAGTAGCATACAGGGAACTTTCAAAACTGAAGGAGACCTGTACAGCCTTTTCAGATTGGCTTCTTTCGTTTAGTAATATACATTTAGGGGTCCTCCATGTCTTTTCATGGCCTGGTAGCTCATTTCTTTATAGCATTGAATAATATTCCACTGTCCGGAGGTACCACAGTTTATTTATCCATTCATCTACTCCAGGGCCTCTTGGTTGCTTCCACGTTTTGGCAATTGGGAATAAAGCCGTGGAGACTTCCGGTTTCCGGTTCCACCTGTAACCTAACAACAAGTAAAAAGCTGAACAGACTACAAAATCAGCAATTCTTCCTGGATCCGCTAGAGACGGGAGGACATAGAGCAAACTGCTGCCCCCAAGATTGGAGAGTCAGACAGGCGAATACAGGAAGTCGTAGCGTACGGGAGCAGAGACTCCCAATGAACTATGCGCCATGGGTCGGAAAACCTGAATTGTAACTGACAAACATTTGGAAGTTCAGAAGTTAAAATCTCCTGGGGCACCCAAGTCATGAGGAGGCTCCCACAATATTCTGAGTTATATCTCCAGGAACTTGACCAGATTCCCACAATAAATATCAGAGAAAAAATCTCCTCTGCTTCTTGCAAAGGGAGAGGGGAAAGGAACCATTTTGAAATAATGCCAGAGAGCTCTCTATTCTTCTTAACAAGACCTGCCCTCGGGAGAATCTGGTTAACCAGAGCCTAATCGCCTGAGGTATCATCAAAGCCTAACTGACCTGAGGAAGGGACATACCCCAGTCAAACCCACTCTAGCCATCCTGACACACCTAAGGGGGGAGAAAAAACTGAGACATACTTGTGAAGTGCACAGTCCAGAGGCACAGGCTCACTAAAAGACTAAAATCTAATCAAAGGACTATGGAATGCTTCCATGTGTACCTTTATATTTCACGTGGGTTTCTTGTAGACCACACAGAGTTGGGTCTTGCTTTTTGATCTGCTCTGATAGTTTCTGTCTTTCAACTGATGCATTTAGACTACTGACATTCAAAGTGATTATTTATAAAGTTGGATTAATAGCTATCATATTGTTACTGTTCTCTGTTTATCTTGTTCTTTGTTCTATTTTTGTTTTCCATACTTTTTCTGCCTTTCGTGGTTTTATTATTTTTTTAACTTTTTAATATATATATATATATATTTATTTATTTATTTGGCTGTGCTGGGCCTTAGTTGCGGCACTCGGGATCTTTAGCTGCAGCACGTGAACTCTTAGTTGCAGCATGCATGCCGGATCTAGTTCCCCAACCAGACCGACCAGGGATTCAACCCAGGCCCCCTGCATTGGGAGCTTGGAGTCCTACCCACTGAGCCACCAGGGAAGTCCCTGCTTTTTGTGGTTTTAATTGAGCATTTTATATGATTCTATTTCTTTCATTTCTTAGCATATTAATTGTACTCCCTTTTTAAAAAACTTTTGTAGTGGTTGCCTTAGAGTTTGCAACATACATTAATAACTAATTCAAATGCACTTTCAAGTAACATTATACCACTTCATGAGTCATGTGAATACCTTATAGAAACAAAATAATCCTGGTTCCTCCCTCTTGTCCCTTGTATCATTTCTGTCATTCATTCACTTCTATATAAGCATACATAAGCACATATATATGTAAGATATATACATAAGCATACATAATCAAATATATAGTTGCTATTATTATTTTGAACAAACTCTTATCTGCTAAATCAGGGGTCCCCAACCCCCGGGCCGTGGACCGCTTCCTGTCCGTGGCTTGTTAGGAACCGGGCCGTACAGCAGGAGGTGAGCAGTGGGCAAGCGAGTGAAGCTTCATCTGCCGCCCCCCATCGCTCCCAATCACTTGCGTTACTGCTTGAACCATGTCCCCACCCCCAACCCCCTCCCGCCGTGAAAAATTGTCTTCCACGAAACTGGTCCCTGGTGCCAACAGGTTGGGGACCGCTGTGTTAGATCAATTAAAATTAAGAAAAACAAAAGTTTTATTTTACCCTCACTTATTTATTCTTGGATGCTCTTCTTTTCCTTATTTAGACCCAAGTTTCTGACCTATGTCATTTTCCTTCTGTCTGAAGAATTTTAACATTTATTGCAAGGCAGGTCTACTTCCAACAAGTTCTCTCAATTTCTGTTTGTCTGAGAAAGTCTTTCTTCCTCCCTCACCTTTCAAGGATAATTTTACAAGGTATAGAATTCTAGATTGGTGGATTTTTTTCTCTCTACACTTTATTTTTCTCACCTCCTTTTTTGTTTGCATGCCTTTTGAACAGAAGTTGGATGTAATTTTTATCTTTGCTTCTCTATAGGTAAGGTCCTTCCCCCCACCCCCGGCCTCTTTCAAGGTTTTTTTCTTTGATTTTCTGCAGTTGGAATATGATATGCCTAGGTGTGTTTCTTTTTTGTTTATTTTGGTTTTGTTTTCTGTTTGCCATATATTCTTCTTGGTGTTCTGTAAGCATCTTGGATCATGGTTTGGGGTCTGACATTAATTTGGAGAAAATTCTCAGTCATTATTGCTTCAGTGATTTGTAAGGGCCTAATTCCCATATTAAATTCCTTCTGTTTAACACATCTGGGTAGTTTCTGTTTCTAGCAATGGATCCTACTAATTCCAAAACCTATAAAGTATTACCTGGTAATACAAGATAGTCAGGGTGTTTGGTTCCAGCTCCCCAGGAACGATTATTTAGGGAGATAAGGATCCATGAGCAAGTGATTTACTGAGGAAGTTCTTCCAGGAAAGACTAGTAAAGGTATGGGAGAAGCAGACAGGGGAGGGAAAGATGCCAAGCAAGCATGAGATCTCAGTAAAGACTGGCAGAGGGTGGTTCCCACAAATCCCACTGAGGAAGTTATGCTGAGTGTAGGGTAAGTGATACCTCAGAGTTGTCTTGCCCCTGGGCAAGGGAGATGGGTCTCTTATTCCCACCGCTGTCAGTCATTGGTTAAGAGCTGCCCCAGGGGGTGGGAGTTTTCAGGCATTTCCAGCTCTCTGTACTTGTGGGCAATGTGGTTCCAGTAGCAATGCTAATCCTCCGAAGAAGAACCGCTGGTGCTCGCTATTGAACGTGACAGCACATCAAAGACAAGAAGGGTGTACAAACATGGTAAGAAGGGGACTGAGGGGGTCTGGGCAGTGCCCAGGGCTGCACTGGGCTTGTTGCTAGACTGGGGCTGAGATTTTGGAGCATGGGCAATCCTCGGGTATAGCTGGCTCCCTTTTATTTTGGTACAGTTTAGGGGTTAATCATAAAAACAAAATTGATGCCAAGGGGACAACATGAGCCACAAAAACAAGAAACATGACTCGATCTTTACTTTTTAATTAGTTAGGATTTTCTCAGCCATCGCAGTTTGTTTGTCTTCTGTTTTGGTCTCACGAACCATTAACACGTATTGGGCACCTGCTTTTATCAAGGCACTCTTAGCTGCTAGGGATACAAAAAGATGTAGAACCCAAGCTCACTGGCAAGGCCCACAGAAGTCATCATGCTTCAGCCCTGCCTTCTCCCACTGTTCCCCATTTCCCTGTTCACATCCGGGCTGCAGTCGCATGAACTTGTGTAAACAGTTAGAATACGTTGCTCTTTTCCCCCAACTCTGAAAGGATCACCTCTTCTGGGATCTTCTTCTGCTCCCCCATGCTATTAATGCATTGTGTGTCTTTATAAATTATGTTATTGTTCTTATCCCATGGAGCTGGAATAGCTGCCTAATTCCCTCTCCTCTAGGCTTTGGACCTGTGACGGGGAGAGCCTGTGTGTTATTCATCCTACATCCTGTGTGTTATTCATTCCAGCCCCATGCTCCATTCTCAGAAAATGATTGTTGAATGAAGGAAAGACATAGTGTCCTCTCTGTGGTGTACACTGAGGGCTGCCTCCCCAACAGCCAAGTCATCCTGTGGCTGCAGTGTTCTTTCCAACATGCTCGATGCCTAGTTTGGTCACTCTCCCTCCTCCTTCATTCCCCAAAGCACCATGATCGTCAAGCTGTAGGGTAGAGCCACTCACAGTGAGAGTTTGAGGGATAAGGGATGAAGACTTGTAGCACAGCTCAGAACAGGAGCCAACTTCAAATGAAGTTCCATATCAGACATCATTGTCTGAAGCTCTTCAGTGACTGTGCCATTGGGGAACCTCACACTGGTTGTCTTTCCTTTCTCGCTGTCTTTCTCTTGCCCTGGAGACCTCCTCTTTTTCTCTCCCCCTTCCCCCATTCTAGAGCTTACTACCTAAATATATCAACCAACTTAACACTCAAGGGCTTTCCAAGTGGCCTGGACTTAACTTTTGGTTATCAGTGGTATCTGGCTAAACAAAAATGCCCTCTATCTCTGATGACATTCAGCAGAAGTTCTGAAATTCATTTTTCTTCTACTTCCTTCGATTTCTTGGGCGGGGTTTCCTACACCCTTTAATCTGTGCACTAGGGGGTGGAAAGTAGGTGGAGTGGTTCTTATTCTTGTGACAGTGGGGTTAAAAAAATGAGATGATGTATTCTAGAAAGGAGAAAGCTAAGAAACAATTTAATAGGCTTCAAGTAAAAATTTTATTAGTATCTTGAGAGAGGAGAGTGGTAGATCTGATCATCTCAAATTTACGAACAACATTGAAATGCATATGTTTGCACACTTGATTTAGCTAATTTTATAATGAGTTGGCATTCACCTGCTTTTTGAGAGTATACTAGCTGAGTCAGAAAAGGAGATGATACTATGGTAATGGGTAGGATGGAGGGGGAAATTTACCTAGGATTTTTTTTTTTAATGGCACAAAGTGGATAATTAAGAGTTAACTCTCCACAAAAAGATATTATATAACCATTCTTCAACCCTAGGAAAGAGAGAAGTGGGATGGGAGAGGGGGAGAGGAGCAGAGGGAAAGCACAGAGGGCAGGAGCTAGCTGTTCTATCTCTTTATGCTTGTGGAGCTAGAATTTCCTGCTATCTCTGCTGAAGGTCTCTCCTGTCCCCTTAGACAAGAGTCGCAAATTCTTTCCATGCCAGCTTGTGATGGCTTAGTTCCCTGCTGAAACTATGTATCCAGAAAGTGGTAGCACAGTCTAGATATACATAGCCTACTTCAGCCAAGGCCAGTGATCCTTGGAAAAGCTTCCACTGTGCTTCTGAGGACTAATCAGAGACCAAGTTATCTTGTGCTGAACTTTCCCCTTGCTTCCTCCTCAGTGCTGTTTTCCTGAGGATGGCACAGAATGAATGCACAACCAGAGGAGGAGGCAAAGGAAGACGCTCCACTGCCCCACAAGAGGAATAGCAGTGACAAAAATCTTGGGTTGCAGGGATACTCATCACAGCCTACTCACTAGCTCCACCCCATGTGTCTGCCTGGTTTATGAATGATCCAGGCTCCACCCAAAGTTCAGCTTAGCATGGCCCTGAACTTGACTCCATCCAAGACAGTAGGTTTTCTAAATTCTAAAGAATTAAAGAGACAAAATGAAGGTTTCTTTGAGGAAACGGAGGCAAGGGGATTAGGCAGGTGGGTGCAGAGGAGGGAGTGAGGGAACTGTGTGATCCACTGTGATAAGGCTATCATCAAGGTCCTAGCTTTGGTTAAAGGTGGCGGGCTCCTAGGTGCTTATGATATTATTAAAAATAATTATTTAACCAACTAAGCAAAAGCAGGTTATGCATGACCTCCAAGGATGACAGTGTCATGAATCAAGGATTATGATCAATCTGATGCTGAGTTCCTGAGAGTGAAAGGGGAAAAAGATAGATACTGGTTCTCTCTCATGGCACTATTCCTGGCCCATAGTTTAAAATGTCAAATTATTATTTAAAAACAAACAAACAAAACCTTCAAATTATTGAAAGGGATTTAGGAGAGACGGGGCACTGTTGACTGTGGTAGGTGATCTCATAATGAGTTCTATGGATATGCAGACAACGCAATCCACTCAATCCTGGCAGAGACCATGGATTTGGTACGAGAGCCATTTCACAGATGAGAGAACCGGAGCTCAGGGAGATTACATGGTGTACTTGAGGTTGCAGCAGTTAGGAAATGGTGTCATCGGGTTTAGAACCTGGGTCTGACTCCCAGCCCCTGAGCTTTCCCTCTGCTGTACCACACAGCAGGCCAGGGGGCCGTAGAGAGTGGGGCTGGGTACCAGCTCTCCAGTGGGTCCCAGCCTGGCGCCAAGTTCGTGGACGGTTTTTGTACTTTGACAATGATCTTTTAATAGGGTGAAGCACAGTAACAATAATCCTACTCCATGCCGTGGACTGGCTCAACATACCCAATTTCCCAGAAATCGTTTTTTTTGAGTACTTAAACTGTCTTTCCTGGGAACCACATTTTATAAGTTTCTAATATTTAATAATATTAAAATCATGCTACATTATCATCTGTTAACCAAAATGCCAAAAAACAACAGCAACAGAAAAACCCTAGCAAAGCCTCAGAGTAGGCAGAAGTCACTCTTAGGACTTGCAAGGAGAAAATATGGTGACAAACGAGGCTGGGTACACAACACAAGTCATGGGTCTTCTACGCACAGGACTCACAACAGTGTCTTAGAATAGCCAGTCTTGAGTCCTTAGTGGGTTTTGAAATCAATCTAGTAGGTCTCAGTCAGTATTTTTTTTTTTTAAGAAAAAGGATAGAATAGAAAATAGAATTAATCTGTATAGTAAAGGTAAGTATTGTTTTATAATGGTTTTGTTTTGGTCATATAGGTGTGTGCGTGCTTTTACATGTGTGCACACGTGTGCATGTATAAGCATTGGGTGGTGGATTTCTTACTGGGGGTGGAGGTCAAAGAAGGCCCTTCTGTGTGAGCCCCTCAGAGCATTAATGAACGCCTCTGAGGGGTTAACGAGAAGGTCGCTGTGAATATACCCTGATCTTGTGGGTGCACAGAGAACATGAGCAGGCTCGTATGCAGGATGTATATCCATGACCTGTGTTTTGCAGGGTGAGAATTAGATATTGAGGCGAGTGATGAATGCAGGCCACTGTAAAGCAGATGGCACCTCGGAGAATTTAGAACACACATAGTCAGCAAGAGAGTTGGGCTGGACATAGCCATTTGGACCAAGTAATTGCATGAGTTATAAGAGGCTAGAGAATTGCAGGTCCTTAGAAATATTGTGGCTTCACTGCTACCTTACTGCCTACAGATTACGTTGGGAAAGAACGTCTCCTATTATGAGAAGGAATGCCTCCTACTTATTATGGACAGTAGTTACTTACTACTCCTTTTAAGTGTATAGTGTATACTGGTTTCAGGATGCCTGAAGATACCAAAGTCCATGGAGGCTCAAGTCCCTTATACAAAATGGTGTAGTATTTGCATATAACTTACACACATCTTCCCACATACTTTATTTGCTTTTTTTTTTTTTTTTTTGCAGTACGCGGGCCTCTCACTGTTGTGTTGTGGCCTCTCCGGCTGCGGAGCACAGGCTCGGGACGCGCAAGCTCAGCCGCCCAGCCGCCCCGCGGCATGTGGGATCTTCCCGGACCGGGGCACGAACCCGTGTTCCCTGCACGAGCAGGCAGATTCTCAACCACTGCGCCACCAGGGAAGCCCCTATTTGCTATTTTTTTAAAAAAATTATTTATTTATTTTTGGCTGTGTTGGGTCTTCATTGCTGCACGCGGGCTTTCTCTAGTTGCAGCGAGCGGGGGCTACTCTTTGTCGCGGTGCGCAGGCTTCTCACTGCGGTGGCTTCTCTTGCGGCACGTGGGATCTTCCCAGACCAGGGCTAGAACCCGTATCCCCTGCATTGGCAGGTGGATTCTTAACCACTGTGCCAGCAGGGAAGCCCTTCCCATACACTTTAAATCATCTCTAAATTACGTATAATACCTCATACAATGTAAGTGCTGTGTGAATAGTTTTAAGTACAATGTAAATGCTAGCTAAATAGTTGCCATCATGTGGCAAATTCAAGTTTTGCTCTTCGAAATTTTCCGGATTTTTTTTTTTTTTTTTTTTTAGTATTTTTGCTCTGAGCTTGGTTGAATCCGTTGATGTGGAACCTGCAGATATGGAGGGCTGACTGTAATTCAAGACATGTATAGTTATCTCTAAAAGGCAAACAATAGCAGCAATAACTCCCATATTTATTGTCTACCTGGTGTCAGGCACCCTCTGGGGTGCTCTGTCTGCATTATCCTTCCTCCTCTCAGAGTCTTTACAAGGTTATTCTTGTAGAAGTTTTACGTATAAAGGAAGAGCAGCTATCGGTGCTTCCAAGGGTTAACAGGCAGCTGGTTGCCATGCACAAGCTCACAGGATGCCATTACTTTGGTGGCAGGTACCCACTGCTCGGCTCTGCAGGCTCACATGCCCACTTTTCTCAGCAACCTGAGAGTCGGTCTGTCAGACACAGGTCACGCCGTCTAAAGCTCCCAGAGGTGTGGACAACCAGAATGTCTGTTGATTAACTTATGATGAGAATAACTGTGCCACAGCCTGGACCACTGAAGCAAGCATAAGCATAAGTACAAACATGGGAACTCAAAACCCAATTGAAGCTTGCTTGGTGAACCTGGAATTAGAAAAGGGAACAGGGACTGTATAGCACAGGGAACTCTACTCAATATCCTGTAACTACCTAAATGGGAAAAGAATTTGAAAAAGAATAGATACATGTGTATGTATCATTGAATCACTTTGCTGTATACCTGAAACTAACACAACATTATTAAGCAACTATACTCTGGTATAAAACAAAACGTTTAAGAAGTAAAAATAAAAATTAAACAAAAACAAACAAAATAAATAGCAAAAAAAAAAAAGGAAGAAAGAAAAAAGAAAAGAAACAGAAAAGGGGACGGGGTAGGGGTGGGAGATGGTGACTACCAAAGATTGAATGTTATCAGGTCAGAATGGCCTGAAGCATCTCTTGGAGGTGAGGGTTGCCAGTCCTTACCCTGCACTCATGTGGGGGTCTCAGTGAGAGGAAGAGGCCCAGGCAATGTTTAGGAATCAAGGCAGTGCCTGTCTCTTGAAGCCCCCAGGCTCCAACTCACTCAAACTGGCAGGGCCAAACTGACTTACCCTTCCAACCCCCACCCTGCGCCCCCAGATGCATCCCAAGAAGCTAGGGCAAGAAAAGGCAGAAGGCAGCCTAGTGAAGACGTGAGGCTCACGGGCCCCAGGGCTGGGCAGGCTGATCAAAGAGAGCAAAAGAGCCCGAGGTGGGCTTCCCTGGTGGCGCAGTGGTTGAGAATCCGCCTGCCAATGCAGGGGACACGGGTTCGTGCCCTGGTCCGGGAGGATCCCACATGCCGCAGAGCGGCTGGGCCCGTGAGCCATGGCCGCTGAGCCTGCGCGTCCGGAGCCTGTGCTCCGCAACGGGAGAGGCCACAACAGTGAGAGGCCCGTGAACCACAAAAAAAAAAAAAAAAAAAAAAAAAAAAAAGAGCCCGAGGTGCAGGAGCTGTGCCCTGACTCCGTGACCCCGCCCCCTGGCACACGAGGCCAGGAGCTGATAGGCTGTCCTGAGTCTGGGTAACTCCTCCTCCTTTGGGGAGAAAAGAATAAAAGGGTGGAGAGAGCGAGGGCAACTGTTATCTGTAATAGTCTGCAAGTTGGATGGGTGATCATCTATGAGCATCGGATAGCAATACAGGAAGGGCAGTAACATTCATAGCCCCCAATGGGCAAGCCCAAGGCCTGGACTGCCTCTTTCCCCCCAGTTATTCTTAGATGGATGCTGTGAGCTTGGGATCCCATGAAGCCAGGGCAAGTCAGATTTGTTAACTGTCCTGAGCGCAGTGCTTAGGAAACTCTCAGAAGGCAAACAGAGCGCATGAATTTGCCTCTCTGCTCTCTCCTTTTCCTTCTCCCATAGAATCCAACACGACTTCAAATTGACCGCTATTTCGTTAGCTGTGTTAATATCTTCCATTAAGTTACTATATGGCCCATGTGATGACTTTGCACATCTCTGCTCCCTAGAATATGTATTGATTTTTAAAAAACTGAAGTAGAGTTGATTTACAATGTTGTGTTAATTACTGCTGTACAGCAAAGTGATTCAGTTATAAATACATACACACACATATATACCTTCTCTTAAAAATTCTTTTCCATTATGGTTTAACCCAGGATATTGAATATAGTTCCCTGTGCTCTACAGTAGTTGATTTTATTGTTTACCTCTTGGAAGACAATCTCATTTTCCTTCATTCCTGATACCAATTTCTTTAGAGGGACATTTCCCTGCAGCTGGCAAGTGCTTACCATCTCTTGCCCATTCTATAGTCACCTAAGGGCAGAGGCAAAGTTAAGATCCAAGGACACAGGGAAGAAAAAAATTACTGGATGTACTGTTTCAGCCACCTCTGTTAGATATTTGTGTTTCAAGAGAACGCATCAGAGAAACCCAAGTCTTCACAAAACTGCATTTTCTCTGCGGCCTGCAGTAGTCAACTTGCCCAAGAGAGGAAACTGTTTCCAATTTACACTTGGTAAAGGGCACCTTCTGGAAAATTTCCTTTGAGGCCCAGAATGTAATCTTACCTAGAGGTTAATACTTTTATTGCGGCTACTCCTTAGCCTGAGTAAGGGAGCAACGCTTCCTCCGCCACCCCTTTCGTAATGTCGGTGAAAAGAGACTCTGGTGGGGTTGTTGCAGACACCGCCCGGCAGATCCAGTGCAGTTACATCTGCTGCCTGAAAGCAAAGATGCCAGTTCCAGCTACTTCAGCCCCAAACCACCAGATCCGGTCACCAAGGAGATGAGTGGGGCGAAGGCGGATGTCTCTTTGCCTTTTTCTTCCACTTCCTGTTCTTCCACTGCTTCCATTGCCTTCACACAAGTAACCCAGGCTGCCAGCTTCCTTTTCTCTTCTCTTTTCGAGTTCTCAAATGACAGGATAACTTTCAAAACCTTTGTTTCTCTCCTCATTCCATCCACGTCCCCTCAGCTACTCAAATGCACAAAGTTCGCCATCCAGCTAAGGAGACAGTGCACTTTTCAGGGTCAAGAACGTCGACCCGGAAGCCAGACTTCCTGAAGCTGAATCCTAGCTACCTCGGAGAGTTATTTAATCTCTTGGTGCCTCAGTTTTCACATCTGTAAAGTGGCCCAATAGGGCTACTATGTGAATCAAATGAGTTAGTATGTGAAAAGTGTTTAGAAATGTTGCTTAACACATACAAGAATGTTTTCTGGGGGAAAAAGTAGACAAAACCTGGGGGAGAAGAATGAATAGGAAAATGAAAATGGGTCTTAGAACACGAACCATATTCCACACCTTGTTCCTTTGATTGAGGATAGGGGATACCCTTATACTTAACCCTGTATCTGTTCTTTTTATGAAAGCTGAATTTAGTCCAAAAGTATTTGCTCATTTTCTTTTTTTAATTTGCTCATATTAGCTACCATTTTCTTTTGCCAGAATGACAAATCTGGCCTCTTTTGTGAAGAGATATTTCTGGCCAGTTTTTTAATGGTGTAAATGTTAATGACTATTTTTTATGTCCATGTGATATGTAACTTAAATGACTACATTATATAATTCATGTCCCAGGTATGGGGAGAAAAATGCCAGGATATTATGGGGAAGAAAGAAGTAAACATCACCAACCCACTAGTAACAGCCTCCTCTTCCCATATTCACTCCTTAATTACAGAACTGTATTTATGTACATATTTAGATAATTACATGTTTACATGTCTTGTCTCCCCTAGATCACAAGCTGGTGTCTGTTCCATATTATGTAGTCTCAGTGCTCAAAACAGTGCTATATTTACCTGTGGGTGTATAAGTACAATTTGCTGACAAACTGAGGTTGTTGGTACAGATCAATACAAATATACCATACATTAAGCAAGTTTTATAAATATAGAGTCCATCAAATTTATGAGTTAAATGACAAAAATGAAAGGAAAGAATTAAAATGAGAGTGGTTTGCATTTTTCTAACCACATTTTCTCCAGAAAAATCTGAGAGGCAATCTTAAACATACATATGCATGCATGTATGTTCTCATATGCATACAGAAGGGAGATATATATATATATATATTCATGGTGTATATATGTAAGTCATATATACATGTGAGAGAGATACATGTATATGTATACTTATACACACATACACACACACATAGTTACACACACACACACCTACCTAATGTGTGAATTAAGCAATTGAGTCTGTCCATCCACAAGGAGAAAATCATGATAGCCAAAATTACCTTAGAAAATTGCATATATATATATCACTTGGGGCTCCATCCTTGGAAAATTAAGAAAAAGAAGGGTTAGCTTCATTTGTTTCTATTTACGTTTTCTTTGTGACCTTGCTATCTTTGGAGCCCCGGAGTCTAGAGTCTCATGTGAAAGTGGGGTCCATGTAATGGGGTCCAAAAGGTAATTTTTCTTTTTTTCATGCACTATTTATGAGCAGTCAATGCTTTTATTTTTTATTTATTTATTTTTTTGAAAAGTAAATGCTTTTAAATGCAACTTCATAGTATACGTATGTGTATGTATACATATGTGTGTATACATATATGTGTGTATATACATATATGTGTGTATATACATATGTGTGCACATATACATATATATGTGTGTGGTATATTATACTTTAAACGTTCATTTTTGTTACTTCATTTCATTCTTACAATAAACCTGTAAAACAAAGTTTCCATTTACAGATCAGGAAGCTGAGGACGCTGAAGGGATTTGTTCACAGCTGGTAGGTAGTGGAGCCCTAGGTTGGAACAGGAGAAAGCTGACATGTTGATGCTTCTCCACTAACACTACCTCCAGAAAGCTCACGAAATCGTGATAATGAAGGAGCTTTTGAAACTATGGCTCTATAACATCTTTTCGTAGCATCATGTGGTCACAAGACTGGAAGGCCCTTAATTAAATCCTTCTATTTACGGAGGGGAAAACTGAAGCTCAGACATGCCAAGAGACTTAGCCCAGGTCATCCCTTGTTGATGCAAGGACCAAGAGAGCAAGTCTGCCTTTCTACTCCCAGCCTTTTCTCCACCCCACCTCCTTTGCCTCAACGAAGGGGCTAGATCTCAGAATGCAACAAGACAGAGCCTTCCATGAACAATAGTAAGACTGCAATGCTAAGAAGGAATATTAACAACTCCTTGGAAAATGACAAAGAGCATGCATAGCTAATTTATGAAGGAAGCTACATACATATTTTTTAAAAGCTTGACTTACCCTGTAAACTAAGAAATGTAAATTAAAAGAAAAACCATCTTGACCCAGTTGGCGAAGACTTTTTTAAATGCTAATACACATTGTTTTGAGGGATAGGATCTCACTGTGACAGACAGTCTCTTAGCTGGTGGATATAAACCATTTCAGTCTTTGAAGAAAGCAACTGAATGCTGTGCATCTAGAACCTTTGGATCTAGCAATCCAAATCCTAAGAAAATTTTCCAAAGATAATCAGATATGTGGCCAAAGGATATTACTCACAACATTATTTATAATAATGAAAAATTGATAATTGTGTATATTCCCAAGTAGAATGGTTTAATAAACTAGTGTAAATTCATGATGTGATATTATGCAGCTGTTAAAATCATTGTTTTGAATATTATTTGATAATTTGGAAAATGTCTATGCTACGTTAAGTGAAAAAGAGAATCCAAAACTGTATGTAATCTGATTCCTATTTTATTATCAAAAGTATATTGAGAAAAGGGCTGGAAGGAAAGCAATTGGAAGTTAACATTTCTGGATGGTGAGCCTTGAAATATGCTCTGCCCATAGTAAGGTGTGCAATTTTGTATAGGTGTTACTCGAATAAGCAAATGAATGAATTGTGGGATTATGGATAATTTAAATTTTATTCTCCATAGTTTTTGGAGTTTTCCTGATTTTATAAAATGAGAATGCATTCTTTTATTATTATAAAAAGGTATCATTATAGAAAACTTATAGTGTGTTGACACTGAACAAGACAGGAAAAACTAGGTTTTTTGTTCAGGATCCTTCATTTTTATTGTTTTCCAAATATTCAGAATATGAGGACTCAACATTGGCTCAGTGCCCTTTTCATGGAGAGGCTGGATGGATCCCTTTAAAAATTAGTTTGCTCTCCATTTTTACCTAGTGATCCTGGTTGATATAATTTCTTCTTTCAAGACTGTCTGAAGACAAATATCATATGGTATCACATATGTGGAAACTACAAAATAATACAAGTGAATCCATATACAAAACAGAGCCAGAGTCACAGACAGAGAAAACAAACTTATGGTTACCAAAGGGGCAAGGGAGGGGGGAGGATAAATTAAGAGTATGGGATTAATGAATGTAAACTCCTAGACATAAAATAGATAAGCACCAAGGATTTACTGTATAGCACAGGCAACCACATTCAATGTCTTATAATGACCTACAATGGAAAATAACCTGAAAAAAATATAACTGAATCACTTTGCTGTACACCTGAAGCTAACACAATACTGTAAATCAACTGTACTTCAATTTACAAAAGACCATCTGCTGAAGAGCACCCTTGTATTAGTCAGGGTTCCCCAGAGAAATAGAACCAATAGGAGATGATACAGATATAGAGGTTTTTTATTTTTATTATTATTATTTTTTTGCGGTACGCAGGCTTCCCACCCCTGTGGCCTCTCCCGTCGCGGAGCACAGGCTCCGGACGCGCAGGCTCCGCGGCCATGGCTCACGGGCCCAGCCGCTCCGTGGCACGTGGGATCTTCCCGGACCGGGGCACGAACCCGCGTCCCCCGCATCGGCAGGCAGACTCTCAACCACTGTACCACCAGGGAAGCCCTATTTTTAATTTTTCACACAATTTTTAAAGGTTACTTTCCACTTACAGTTATTACAAAATATTGGCTCTATTCCCTGTGCTGTACAATACATCCCGGGGCCTATCGTACACCCTAAAGTTTGTGCCTCCTACTCCCCCTCCCCTCTATTGTCCCTCCCCCATCCCCTGCCAGTGGTAAGCAGTGGTTTGTTCTCTAGAAGACACAGAGATTTATAATGAGGGATTGGCTCACGTGCTTGTGGAGGCTGAGAAGTCCCACGATCTGCTGTCTGCAAGCTGGAGGCTTAGGGAAACCAGGGGTGTAGCTCCCGTCCCAGCCCTGCGGCCCGAGAATGAGAGCAGGGAGCCAGGGTGGATGCGGAGGTGATGGCTAAGTCCCAGGCTGAGTCTGAAGATCTGACAATTCGAAGCACTGATGTCGGAGGGCAGAAGATGGATAGCCCGGCTCAAGCCAAGAGAGCAAATTTGCCTCTCTTCTGCCTTCTGTCCCATTCAGGCCCTCATCAGATCAGACGAGGCCCACACACATTGGTGAGGGCAGTTTTCTTTACTCAAGTGTCCTGACTCAAATGCGAATCTCTTCTGGAAACACCCACATGACACACTCAGAAATAATGTCTTAACAGCTAGCGGGGCATCCCTTAGCCTGGTCCAGTGGACATATAAAATGAACCATCCCAGCCCTCAGAATTAAAATCATTATAAAAGGCTCTTTCCAACTTTGCAGAGATTTTTGTTTTGCGGCATAACTTTTAGACATACCCAAGGCTTGTATCGTTTCCACACGAACAGAGGCATGTATATTCCAGAGGGCAGAAGGTATTTGGGGCTATGACTGTGCTATGGGGTCTCTCTATATATACCAACTCTCTTGCACGGAGATAGGACTTTTGATCTCAGGCTCATTAGCATAATACATTAACCAAGTGATTTTCTATGTGCTAGCAGTCACAGTGGGAACTCAGTGTAGGGCTATGGATGGCTCAGCCCAATCTATTTCTTGTTTCTGAAAAACAATTCTGATCTTGAAGCCTAGAGCTGGAAGGCAGTTGGGTTATAGTCATACAAGGGCAGCCCAATGTCCTTCCATGTTATCATTTCTTTAGAGAGTAAAAAATAAGTCGCTGTGCGTCATTACCAAGCATGGGCAAATTGGGGCAGAAGTCATAAAAGAACATATCTCTTTAGTGAGACCCATCTCCTACTTATTTTTTATACTTTAGTAATTTTTCATAATCTTTCAGAATTTAGTAGGGCAGAAATGGCCCCCCAAATTACCAGCAGATTATCACTGACTTTCTTGCAAAGGCAAGTGGAGAATTTAAAATTTTGACTAGATCTGGGGTTTCAAATTGGGAAATTACTGAGGAACCAAGGGGAACCTATGGACCTGTTCCAAGCAGAGAGATCCTATTAAAATAATTCCGACATTAAAAAAAAAGAGAGAGAATCAGTTACACGACCGAATCAGATACATGGCTGAAGTCAAATAAGAAATTCTCACGTCAGCACATAAAGCAAGATTCTACTTAGCTCCTCCTGTCAGGGAGTCAGTCCATTAGAACTTATTGCATATTTTATAAGTAATTGAGCTATTAAGATAATTTTGAACAGTGAGGTTATCTGCCATTGCAGGTTATTTAAAAATCTCTCTATATAAATTAGCTAAATATGATATTGAGTTTGTTTTCTATGACCATATAGGTAGGAGTCAAGCTGAGAACAATATAGAACATTGTGCTCAACCAGTCATTTAAAATGGAAACACGTGGGACTTCCCTGCCCGTTCAGTGGTTAAGACTCCGAGCTTCCACTGCAGGGGCAAGGATTCCATCCCTGGTTGGGGAACTAAGATTCCCCATGCCGCAAGCCTGTGGCCAAAGAAAAAGGAAACACACGAGAATGAGTTAGACATCTCCAAGCCACAAACGCTAGCTAAATATATTGCTGCTTTATTTCTGATCAGAAACGAGCTGTCTTTTGCATAAACGGTTACCCGTACAATCAGAGGATGAAAAAGTTCCGACTGATGGAAAGAGTACTCGCTCTGGGCAAGTGTCAGCATTGAGTGGTTTACCTCAATGACTTGTCAAATAATGAAATTGTCCACTGGGATCATCAGTCCTAAAGGCCTTCTAGACACTTACTCATTTTCTTTTAACTTCCAAATAAATTTTTGATGAGCACCTCCTAGGTGCTAAGTGCTAGAGGAGATAAATAATTAAGCCACGACTCAAACCCTAATTCTGTCCACAGTGTGCTTTCTCTCAAGCCTATAGGAGGACCACACATCCACTCAAGTAATTATAATCCAAGAAGAGAGTGTTCAGTGTAATTAGTAGGAGACAAAGCACAGTTACCTTCGAGTTACAGCTGTGGGAGTTTAAAGGAAGGAGAGATCATATTTTAACCGGGTCAAAGCATTAAGTTATCCAGGAAGATTACCAAAGTGAGGAGGATTAGATTATTTTATTGGTAAATTACTACAATCCTCTATCATCTTCAGCAATGATTTCTAAACATTTTTGATTGTACAGGCCACTAGTAAGTAACATTTTGAGTAGAAACTCTCAAGGATGTCTATTTATATTTTGTTCTATACACATATTGCTGTATTTATATATGATGCACATCATAACATACACAAAATAGATGGTTTCAAAGGATGATCTAAGTGGGAAATTAACAATATTTGAAAATATTTATTCAGTTTTATTCGTGACATGAATTTTTTTCCTGAAAATGCTATTTTTAATCAGTGCAGTGTGTTTGAATACGCTTCATTATTTTTGAAAGTTGTGGTTTGACATTTTGTGATACAGCAATTCAAAGGTCTCCTTCTAAGTTCAGTTTGTTTTCTCATTGGTTTTAATGGCTGTCACAGTTGAAAAAGACATTTCACAGATGTAATATAAGCTCTATAGATACACCTAAAGTGAAATTTAGGTGCGTGATGGTAGATATCCTTCCCTATTTCTGGTAGTCTTCTGGATAGTTTCAGTTTGGTGGGAACCACTCCTTGTTTGGTCCAATCAGATCGTCCTTATTTTTCCTGTGTCATGTAGCTGAAGAAACCTTGTTTTAGGACCACAAATGTCAGCTCTGCCATTATCTGGTTTGATTTTTGCCTCAGTCGTATCTTCAATCAGAAGAGTGTTTTTTTCTTTCCCCTGTAATCTTTTAAAGTTTTCTGTATATTTGGTGAGGCTAGTTTACATAAAATTAGATACTATGATCTATAAATCCACTTAACTGGCGTAAATAAATGTCCATGTGTAGCCAGACACTGGGAGCAGTGGGATACCTACCACAGTCAGTGCCCACAAGCTGTGAAGCCCCTACCCTTCCACAGACACGTCCCCTCCTGTGAGTGAGGTCTGACCATCAGACATCTCTACCTAGTGCCATTGCCACTGTCAGTCCATATACTGAAAATTCATAATGCATATTTCCCTTTTTGGCGGGGGACATGTTGCATGGCATGGCATGTGGGATCTTAGTTCCCCGACCAGGGATTGAACCCTTCCCCCCTGCAGTGGAAGCACAGAGTCCTAACCACTGGACAGCTAGGGAATTCCCTCCCTTGTTTTTTTTTTTTTTTTTTTGGTGGTACGTGGGCCTCTCACTGCTGTGGCCTCTCCATTCGCGGAGCACAGGCTCCGGACGCGCAGGCTCAGCGGCCATGGCTCACGGGCTCAGCCGCTCCACGGCATGTGGGATCTTCCCGGACCGGGGCACGAACCCGCGTCCCCTGCATCGGCAGGTGGATTCTCAACCACTGCGCCACCAGGGAAGCCCCCCTCCGTTGTTTTTAAGATACTCGATTTTGAAGTGTTCTAACATTTTCTTCTCACAATGCAATGACTGCTCTGAGAATCCTGTGAGGGGTGCCCCACTTTGGAGAACTTCCAACTAATAGGCAGGCTCTCCGCTCCACAACAGAGGCAGGGGACAGGTGGTCTACACACCCAGGATGGAGCCCCGAAGTGGTGCTCTTTTCCCTGGTCAATAAAATTCCAGGTGTTTACAAAGCCAGATAATCATTATGTTGCAACTATACCACTAGTTTTTGCTTTGGGGACCCTTTGGACCCTTATTTCAAATAAGCCGATTGACTCTGTCCTAATCTCCAAGTCTCTTGAAGTCTTAAACCTGTGTGGGTAGATTCATTCGATGGATGGATTACAGCCCTGCTCCCCTCACATCAACCGTGCAACCCAGAACATGAGGCTCCTATTTGTTCATCATCCGTATTGCGAGACTGATAAACAGTTTTAATACTAAATGCCAAATATCTGTGTTTGTGGATCTATCAGACAGATGGTCTATGTTGTTCTTTTCTTACTCCTCAGACTCAAAATGAAACACTGCCCTCTCTAGGATGTCACTTACTCTGAGGAGGCCCCCTGTGGCTCAGTCTCTGGGGGCCTGAGACCTGGTCCCTTCCTGCTTCTTCAAAGGCTGGACAGCCTATGCCTTTTGCTATGTAATACTTGTCTCTGATCGGCCCCTGGACTCTCGCTGTGTCCCCCCCAGCCCTCTTAACCCCATCAGGTAGTTTTTGTTTGGCCTGAGAATGTCTGTATGAAACCCAGTTCAAATTCAGTTAGATAAGTTGTTTGGTATCTTCCAAATGGGCACGACACCTAGATCCACGGTTATTAGTTTTGGGTCATCAACTCCTTTGAGGAGGTATGCAGCATTTAACCAGAAAAAAATGCTCAAACACAAACATTTTGCATAAAAATTTCAAAGAAGGGTACTTTATATCCCTTCTGAAGTTCATCTTAAACTAAGACTGTTTTTAAAAGTAAATTTACTGAGGCACTTTTCTGGTGGTCTAGTGGTTAAGACTTCACCTTCCAATACAGGGTTCGATCCCTGGTCGGGGAGCTAAGATCCCACACGCCTTGTGGCCAAAAAACCAAAACATAAAACAGAAGCAGTATTGTATCAAATTCAATAAAGTCTTTAAAAATGGTCCACATCAAAAAAAGCTTAAAAAAATAACTTAATTTTTTAAAAAAAGTATATCTACTGAGTTGATGTCCTACAAACAAATTCAGAGTTGAACTAATTTTTTTAGGTTTAAAATTTTTTATTGCCATTTTTTCCAATGGGTTAGCTTTAAACAGTTATAAAATGTTTATGGTATGTCTATTTATATTGCCTTGAATGGTTAAGTACTGTTCATTATGGCATAATGTTTCTCCTTAAAGACATAGTTACAAAGGTCCCTGCTTTATAATTTGGCTGTCACTGAAATCTGTACACAGGCTGCTAACTGTTTACCCAAAATTGATCTCTCCCCTTTTTCTTCACTGAGAGAACTCTGATTTTGTTGGGGATGTCAATGTAAACAGCTGAAACCCTACATTTTCCAGCCTTCCTTATGGACAGAGGTGTCCATGTGGCTAGATTATTGCCAATGCCAATTTAAAGAATGTTCCTTAAAAGGGACTGACTCAGCTGGAATGTGAGGCACTTTAGCCTCGCCCTGCCACCTTATTCTTTCTTTTTCTTGCCAAGAATACAGATGTCATGGCTGGAGCTCCTGTAGCCATTTTATAGCCATGAGGCAACTTTGGGAGTGAAAGCCGTGCTCTCTGCAAATGGTAGAACAAGAGACTGAGAAGGAGACCGAGAAACTTATAACCCTGAAGCCTCTAACTAGCCCTGGGCCTCCTTCCTTTGGACCTCTAGTCTTTAAGTTACATGAGAGAAAAAGAAACCCTGACCTTCATCAAATAAATAGGTACATGTACACACACACACACACACACACACACACACACACACACACATCCATGCAACTTAACACATCTCTGACTAATACAAGCCTCATACATATGCACACACTTTTTTAAAGTCTATGAATGTTAAGTAGCAAATTCTCTTTCCTTAAAAAATCTGATAATTTCAGCAAATTCAGCAAAGTCTTTTGAAAATGAGTTATTTGTAATGATCTGTTTGTAAAGTATCATGAAAAGACATATATTAGTGGTTAGCATACAAATGATATTCTTGCAAAAATTCCCAGTTTACAAGTATTAATGTCCTTTGATGTCTCCTCTCACTTCCCTCTCCCCCAAGACCTTCTTCCCCAAAATAACCACTTGCATCAGTTTCCTGCTGCTGCTGTAACAAATCACCACAAACATAGTGGCTTAAAAAAATCCCCCATGAATTTATTATCTTACAGTTCTGGAGGTTGGAAATCCAAACTGGGTCTTGCTGGGTGAAAATCAAGGTGCTGCAGGGGCTGAGTTCTATTCTGGAGGTTCCAGGGGAAAATGCATTTCCTTGCCTCTTGCAGCTTCTAGGACTGCTTATATCCTTGGCTCCTGGCTTCCTCCCCTCTCCAAAGCCAGCAATGGCTGGTCCAGCCTTTCTCACCCCTCATTACTCTGACACTGACTCTCCTGCCTCCCTCTGTCACTTATAAGGCACTTGTGATTGTATTGGGACCACCTGGATAATCCAGGATCATCCTCCCATTGCAGATCCTTAATTTAATCAAATCTGCATAGTGCCTTTTGTCATGTAAGGTAGTATATTCAGAGGTTCTAGGGAATAAAATGTGGACACACTTGAGGGACCGTTACTCTGCTTACCACACCACTATTACAAGCTTGGTGCATATGCATGAAGACTTTTTGGTAACATGTTCAGTTATATTTGTGTTTTAAATATTTTATCAAAATGACATTCCATGCTATTCTGAAACTTGCTTGTTTTTACTTAGCGACATGTAACGTACAACCTTCCACGTCGGGATAGATAAATCCAGTAAGGAAATGTTTTAAAGAAAAGCCTCCTTCTGGAATTTTGAGGGTTTTTTTTTTTCCTGCTGAAAAAATGAAAAGAAGGAAAAAAGAAGATTCTAGGCATCCCTCCTAAGGCTAACTGAAGTGAAAAATGTTAGTGAGAATTTCACGAGAAACATTCTCATCTATTTACATATTACAGGTGAATGTGATATTTCACAAAGCAATTAATATCCAATTGTGTTCAGTTTAGCTCTGTTGAAATGTTGCAAGCTGTCCACAGTGGGCATTTCTGGTTATTTAACTGCTTGGCACTCCTTCCTCTTGACAATAGCATCTGAATTCCCTTGGAAAATTACCACTTCCCAATGGATAAAGTTTGTTGGGATTAAAATAGGTGCCCACCTCTTAGCCAAGGGTGGCCACATGATCCAAGCTAGGCCAATCAAATGTTCCCTCTGCAAAATCCAAATTTTGATCAGAGTGTTAGGGACTAAATGTTTGTGTGGCCCCACTGACTCCTACTAAATTCATATGTTGGAGCCCTAACCCTTCATGTGATGTTATTTGAAGATGGGCCTTTGGGAGGTAATTAGGATTAGATAAGGTCATGAGGACCAAGTTCTCATGATGGAATTAGCAACTTTATAAAAAGAGGAAGAGAGAGAGAATCCCCCCTGCCCTGTGCCCACATACCAAGGAAAGACCATGTGAGGACACAGTGAGAAGGTGGCCATCTGCAAACCAGGACGAGAGCCCTCACCAGGACCTGAACATGCCAGCACCCTGCCCTTGGACTTCCAGTCTCCAGAACTGTGAGAAATAAATTCATTGTTTAAACTACCCAGTCTATGGTATTTTGTTATGGCGGCCCGAGCAGCCTATGAGAATTAAGAGTGACAATTAAACTGAAAATGGCTGACTCTCATACATCATCATAGCAACTCTAAAAAGATTAAAAGCAGGGGTAGTACTCAGTGAAATAGAAAACAAAACCCCTGAAAACAACATTGAAGCAGTCTGCAGAATTGTATCCAAAAAATGTTAAGAATTGTCAGTCCTGTAATGTTAGATAAGAGATATTTGGTGAGCTTTCTTGCTTTTATCCTTGGGATTAAAAGGTCAGGATAGTCCTAGGAATGGCTTGGGTACTCCTGAGAACACTGAGCTTTCATAATGTGACAATTTAAGGAGATGTGTTCGCTATTGCCCTGAGAGGTGGCGTCCACCTACCTCTGTAATCTGCAGCCAGGCCAGCAGCGTTGAACAGCTTTAGTGAATATCTAAGCTGGGGGTGGGGAGAGCAACAGGTAAGAAAAATCCCAGTAAGGAAGCATCCAGGCCTGAGAAATCACTGACTGAGAAATCAAAACGGAGAAGTAGTAGAATGCTTTGCCTAATTAGGCAGTGATTTTATAACTATTTGATCAAATAAAAGTAAATGCCAGGGCTTCCCTGGTGGCGCAGTGGTTGAGAATCCGCCTGCCGATGCAGGGGATACGGGTTCGTGCCCCGGTCCGGGAAGATCCCACATGCCGCGGAGCGGCTGGGCCCGTGAGCCATGGCCGCTGAGCCTGTGCGTCCGGAGCCTGCGCTCCGCAACGGGAGAGGCCACAACAGTGAGAGGCCCGCGTACCACCAAAAAAAAAAAAAAAAAAGTAAATGCCAGACATTCATCAGAGCTCTTGGTTGTAAATACCAGAAACTCACTTGATTTACCTTGAACACAAAAGAGGAATAATGGGAAAGCTATTAGGGGAGCTCCCAGAATAGAGGGAAAAGGGGGACAGCCAAGCCCCAGAAGGCAGTGGAGGCCAGAAGAGGGCAGTGGGGACCTCAGACATCGGAACCAAGGACTTGAGCCTTTGTATCACCTGTCTCTGCAACTTGACTTCATTCTTACCCACCAGCTTTCTCCATGTGGTGGAGTTCCATGGCTCTTTGAGACATCGTCACGAGAAGAGAAAGGGCTCTCCCTCCACCCCTATCTCTTCTTGGAAAACCCTGGAGAAGACCTCTAATTGGTTTCACTTCCATAGCCTCTTGGAGCCACCATGAAAGACAGTGGATAATACATGAAGATTAACCACATTCCTGCCACTATGTCAGGAACAGAAAATCGGGGCTCTGCAATTAGAAGGTCCCACATGGTTGAAATAGAGAAACAATTCTTCCAAAAAGTGGGGGAGTTGTCACCAGAAGAAGCAATAAGTAGTACTAGGTAGACGAAAACAATAGAGGTTCAGGGAAGCCCGGATGGGGGCAACTTGCCAAAGACACAATTTGGGTATTCCACGTGCCTATGCGAAGAATGAATCTGAATATCATTTGGTTTCAGAAACTAACATTCCATCGAAAGTGAAGAAAAATAAAGTGGGATTTATTCAACAAATTATCCGTATAGTTTAAAGTGAGCAGAGATTATTTATTCCTGACGTCTGACCACCCTCTGGCTTTCTCAGGACAACACTGACATTTTCTTGCTCTCTGTGAATGTGGAGGTCTTTCTAAATTTGGCTTAGCAATGTCACTTCTGGAGAGTTTCATACTATGTGCAGGAGATAAAGGAAGAACTACCGTACACTCGCCCCCAACACCTTCTTAGTAAGCTACGTTCTAGGGGAAATACTGCAAGTGTTACCAAAGTTAAAATGTATGAGTCTGTAGAGCTACCCTTTGAAAATGTGTAAAATGCGAAGACGTGTGTGTGTGTGTGTGTGTGTATGCATGTATATGAAAACTCTTCTGTAAAGTGAAAGATAAGTGGGCCTTGAGTAACCTAATAGCTCAAACAACTTTTAAAGTAAAAAAGAATACCTATTAAATTTGAATTGTGATGTTTATTTCTCCTGCAAAATGTTGATTTCATTAATCATAGTAGTTGGCCAGTGATAGCAATTTCAAAATAATCCCTTGATAGTTGACAGCCCTGCCAACTCTTTTCATAGTTATTAAAATATTCTTCTTCTTATGGTATAAGTATGTATTACTGCATATTTTTTCAAAGTTCAATTTCCTCATTCTTTATAAACTAGTGAAAATAACGTACTTTAAAAACTGTTCTTCACATTTTTACCATTACTACAAATATGTATTACTTAGGCCTATCAACCAAAATGGCATTCTTTTTCTCAACAAAATGTTTTCATAGCAAATAACAAATAAGTACAGGTAGACAAACTTATAATGAAAGCTCACCATCTTTGTCTGGGCTTCCCCAAAAAGTAGACCCTGTGAGAAGGACTGGACTGTGGGTTGTTTAGTTGCTGATCCCAGAAAGCTTGTGGTATAGAGTGGACAGACAAGAGAAGGAACGGGGAAAAGTCAAAAAGGTGCATTGATAAGCAGGCTACCGCTTTGGACAACTGGGGTTCACCACCACTGGGGGCGCTCTGAGAAATCAGGTAGAATATATCCCAGAACGAATCCACTGAAGGGTAGGGAAGTTGGAGCAGTTACCTTCTGATGCTTGAACCTCATTGGTAAAGGGTTGACCTTGGAGCCAAAAAAGGCTGAAAATAGCAGAATTTGTGAAACAAGCCACACTCTTCCCTGCTGTGGCTGGTCCCAAGGCCATCATCTGTATCCATCATCTCTCCCCTCTGCCACCTGGTCTAGATTTCCTTTACTCTTAGCCAACACTTGCACTAATCTGACTCGCTTGCTGGTAGGAGGACCAGACCTTCAGCTCTGAGCAGTTGGCCCTGGTTATCTTGCCCGTGTCGGGCCCTGGTTGCTTGAATTGCCCTTTCCCCTTATCACCAAATGTAGAAGCATTAAGGAGTGTCCCAGCGAACCCTCCAAGTTCCAGACATCTTCCTCCCCATCCCCATTATGGAGCAGCAACTCCAACCCTACAAGATAATCAGTCAGAGGTCCCCACCAGTAGAGTAATTCCCATTTTTACCTGCTGACCTGTCAACATAAGGATTCCCCCAATCATCAGGGGGCAGTTATTATTTTAGATGCAGTGGAATCGTTACTGTATCCCTAGAGGAAATATCCCCTACTCTACACACATATACTGAGAACAAGGCCTTTGATCTGGAAGAGCCTAAGTTATAAGGATTAAACACACAATTTTCACGAATGGGTCCCTGGGAGTGTGGTGAACGGGGCCAAATCTACGTGGATCCTTTAATTACCATTTCTGTGTGTTCTAGATATTAGGATACAGCACATAAAGTGATTATAGATAGTGATCACTGGCTTAACATACATGTTGCATCCTTAAGGACAGTGATTTGACCATGTAAGATGTCATCCCTAAGCTGATTCCTTAGCTGAGTCTTTAAGAGGCTATTTAAATGCTCTCTCAGGCCCCCTCAGAATCAACAATGTTCTAATAAATGGGTCAGAGGAGTATTCTCAGGGTAGTATTATTATTTTTTGGCCTAAAAAAACCAAAGTAGCTCACCAAGTGCTATGACTCTTTCTCAGTGGTAGTAAATGTGATACATCCTTTTAGATGCAATATTCTAGATCTTTAGGCCTCTAAAATATTTCCCGATGGGGCAGGCTTTAGAAACTTTATAGGGTTTATTGCTCATCCTCCAGCATGAAGTATTTTACTAAAGCAATCAGCATACTTGCTCCTTCCTAAAAACCAAGTCCAATTATCATGCTCTCATTCACATAATGGCCCAGTATGATGTTCTATAGAACGTCAAGATGACCAAGGTCCCTGATGATGATACTGTAACAGAAAGGAGGAGAGTTAACATCTTGAGGACCAGGTAGTGAATGATGAATAGAAGCATTCTCTAAAACAATAGCCTTTGGCTCTTAGCAGGAGGCTATTGTAAAGAAGTTTGCATTCACAAGAGGAAGATAGAAATGCACATTCACTATCAGCATGAAGTATTTTACCAGAGCAACCAGTGCACTTGCTCTTCATGTGCCTTGGCTTTCTTACAACATGGTGACCGCAGGGTAGTTGGTCTTCTCACATGGTAGCTCAGACCTACAAAGGCAATGTCCCTATGGACAAGGCAGAGGTTGCATCACCCTTTATGACAGTCTTGGAAATCACCCAGCTTTAGTTCTGCTTCACACTGTTGATCAAAGCAAGTGAAGTCTAGCTCAGATTCAAGGGGAGGGTAATTAGATTCCATCTCATGGTAGGAGAATGTCAAGTTTGCATTATAGAAGAGCCATTGGGATGAGGGATATTGTTGTAGCCATCTTTAGAAAATAAAAACTATCACATCTCTCACAAGAGGAACTTGGGCTATGCCGAGACCTGTCGCTAGTTTTTGGAGTAGAGGCGATGAGAGGAGGCAGGGGTAGACCTCGAGGTAGACAAGCATAATCTATGAGGCATCTGCTGCAGAGGAGGACTTTGTAGGGTCTCTGGGCAATGGCAAGCTGTTCTCTTCAACTACAAGAGGGTGAGGGACACTTCTAGGCTGGGTGGTTCAGGGAAGTCTCGAGGCGTCAAGGTTCTCTAGTATACATCTATCCACATGCCCTCATCCCAGTTCTCAGGGCCCCTTTCCTCCCTACCAGGGCTTTGACTTTTATATAAGAGGCCTGACTGGCCTTTGCCTTCAGTCAACTTTGCAGTTCTGTTACCCTTATTATTAGGCCCGACTTTTCACAAGTCTGCTTTCTGGCTGCAGGAAATGGGGATCTCCAAGGAGGCTTTGCAGCTTTCATTCTCATGTTGTGAATTGATAACTGGATGATGTAAATGCATCATTCTCTTTCCTCAATGCTTCTGGCCAGTGAACAAAAGCCAGACACCTCTTCAATTCCTATGATCACCACATCCCCTGTATCTTTCAGGCATAGCACTATTGCATAAACCAAGCATCTCCTTTCACCTTTACCTCATTCCAGTAGACCACAGGTGAAAGTTTGGTAATTGTGATTCTAAAAAGTGCCAGGGTTTATCATCACCCAACTTACTGCCACCAATGGGGTCTTTGTTACCTCCATACCATTGAGAATAGACTTTCTAGGGTCTCTTCCACTACTAATGCCCTTAGTTTTAGTTCCTCCAAAATCAGACCTCAAGGCAAGGTCTTGGATACAAGGAATTTATTTTAAAAATGATCCCAGGAAGTACAAGTGAGGGAGTGTGGAATATGAGAGAGGAAAAGGAGAAAATCCAATTGATAAATAGGCTATTACTATGGGCAACTTGGGCTCAGTTCCGTTGGGGACTTCTGAAAAACCATGAAGAGTGTCTCACAATAGTCCCACTAAGGTATGGGAAACTTGGCTATTAATCCACTGATTCCTATTCTTCACTGGGTGAGAGGTGTCAGATGCCCACATATTCCAGGATACCTTATGTGAGGGCTGAGCAAGTTCTTGTGATACTGGAGAAAATCCTCAGTCATGGAGGCAGAATGAGACAGGTGCTTGAGCTGAGAGCCTTTCAGCACAGTTAGGCAATGTTCATGTTCAGCTACAGGTCAACTCAGAAGGGAGCCAAGGGGATATGGGGCAGGGCATAAAGACTGTCTGCTATGTGTACTATTCAGTAATCCAGATAAGAAACCAGGAGGAAGTCCCTGTTAAACATGATGGATCGAACACGTGCATTTATCATACCTCCATCTGAAAGTCTCTCTAAAATGACTGACAAGGAATAAAAAAACAATTTAATAAAACCCGGAAGGGTAAAGAGAGCAGAAGAGACAACCGCAGATAAGACCTAGCAACAAAATGTTAGAAGACAGAAGGCTGATGGATGGAGTGGTAACAAAGTTAACAGAACAGCACGAAAGCTTGCTTTGTGGTGGGAAATATCAAAAAGCAAATAGATCCCTATGATAAAGCCCTAAAAAGGTTCAGAAACTGGTAGTAGTTTTTACCTCCATAAGAAGGGGTTCAGGGCGGGGCTGAAAAAAAAAAGGAACTGTAGTTGGACCACAGAATCCCTCTCCTCTCCTGTGCAGGAAGGGGCCAACACTATTGTCAGCCCAGCTGGCAACAGGAGGTTTAAATTCTGGGGAAATGAAACCAGAGAGTTTTCAGAATGAATGATACCGAGTTTGGTAGAGGATGGGAGTAAGATTGAAAATGACCCCAGAGATCTCCCTTCCCCGTCTGCCACGTGAGGACGCAGTGTGAAGACAGCAGTCTATGAACCAGGAAGTGAGTCCTCATCAGAAACGGAATCTGCCGGCACCTTGTTCTTGAACTTCCCAGCCTCCAGAACTGTGAGAAATAACTTTCTGATGTTTAAGCCACCCATCCTATGGTATTTTGCTATATGGGTGGCCAAAAAGTTTCTTCGGTTTTTAAGTAAAAATAAAAGACACATTTTTCATTTTAACCAAGAATTTTACTGAACAACGTATTCACCCTTTTGTTCCACTACCTTCTGCCATTTTTCAGGCAACTTCATAATTCCATCTTCCCAAAACTTTTTATCTTTTTGAGTAAAGAACTGTTCCAGGTGCCTTTTACAGTCTTCCAGGGAATTGAAATATTTTCCATTAAGAGAATTTTGTAAAGACTGAAATCAATGGAAATCCGAAGATGCAATGTCTGGTGAATATGACGGATGAATCAGAACTTCCCAGCCAAGCTGCAACAGTTTTTCCCTGGTCATCAAAGAAATATGTGATCTTGCATCATCCTGATGGAAGATTATGCATTTTCTGTTGACTAATTCCGGACACTTTTCATTAAGTGCTGCTTTCATTTGGTCTAGTTGGAAGCAGTACTTGTTGGAATTAATCATTTGGTTTTCCAGAAGGAGCTTATAATAGAGGACTCCCTTCCAATCCCACCATATACACAAATTCACCTGCTCTGGATGAAGACCGGCCTTTGGTGTGGTTGGCGATGGTTCATTTCACTTGCCCCACAATCTCTTCGGTTCCACATTGTTGTACAGAATCCACTTTTCATTGCCTCTCACGATTTGTTTCAAAAACGGAACATTTTCGTTATGTTTAAGTAGAGAATCGCATGCTGAAATATGGTCAAGAAGGTTTTTTTCGCTTGACTACTGTGGAACCCAAACATCAAAATGATTCACATAACCAAGCTGATGCAAATGATTTTCAGCGCTTGATTTGGATATTTTGAGTATGTCGGCTCTCTCCCGCGTGGTATAACATTGATTGTTCTCAGTTAACATCTCAATTTGATCGCTATCAACTTCAACTGGTCCACCTGACTGGAGAGCATCGTCCAGTGAGGAATCTCCACCATGAAACGTCGCAAACCACTTTTGACACGTTCGATCAGTCACAGCACCTTCTCCATACACTGCACAAATTTTTTTTTTTTTTGCATTTCAGTTGCGTTTTTACCTTGAAATAATAAAGCATAAAATACCCAAAATGTTGCCTTTTTTCTTCCATCTTTAATATTAAAATGACTATGCAAAAATTCACGAATTTTGATGTTTTTTTTTTTAATGCACGCTGATATGACAGCTGTCACTTACAATCTAACAAAATTGTTTCAAATGAAGTTAAAGACAACTAAGTGCTACTAGAGCCATCTTATGGAAAAAGCTGAACGAACTTTTTGGCTCACCCAATAGCAACCCAACTATGACAGTGCCTCACTCTCAGATATGAACAGACAGTCAAATATCACTATACGTGCAGAAAGTCTAACATAAAGTAAAGATTAAAACAAACAAACAAATGAACCAAGGCACTTGGAGAAAACAAAGACAATGCAGCAAAAAAAGAGAACATTTAAACAAACTTATTAATGGACTTAGAAATATAAGATAAAATACTGCACCCATGAAATAAGAACATGATGTTAAGTGAAAAAAAAAAAAGAAAATTTTGAGAATAAGAAATAGTTATTGGAAAATAAAAATAGGATAACAGAAACAACAGATTCAGTTAAAGGGCTAAAAGATCAGTCTTAAGAAACTAAAGAGAAAAAGAGATGGAAAATGGGAAGTTCAGGTAAATTAGAGCACCAGACCAAGAGACCCATCATTAATAACAGGCTTTCAGGAAAGAGGAAGTGTAGAAAACAGAGGAAAAAAATTACCAAAAAAATGATTCAAGAAACTTTCTCAGAACAGAAGGATATGAGTCTCCAGACTGATGGACTCAAGAGTAGAAATACAGTGAATTAGAGGAGATCAACTCCTAGCTTATAGTCACTCTTTCCAATATGTACGCCCTCATGGAATTCTCGACAACTCAATATCTATGTAGATATTTCTTCCAGAATCCTGGTCTCTCAGCTCCTTGACTTCCTTTCCTTTGATTATTTAATTAATTTTCACCATTTTTTTCAGGCAACTTCTCACTGCTCAGATCCTAGACCTTATCAGTATCAAATAACCACATTGATATTAACCTGATAATCTTCACTTCAAGCTGCCCATCTTTGACCACCACTGCCTATTTTTCCAATTCATTCCCACTCACATCCAGACTCCTAAAATATTTCAAGTCCTTTAGGACCTAAAATCAGTAAATCTGATCCTACCACTTTTTCATGGTCTCTCATCCACCTCTGTCTGGTCCTTACTAAGCTTAGATTGCATGCTCTATCATTATACACAGTCCTTTGCATACACTTTAAACTCTCTTGCTCCACTCTCCTTTAATTGTATTTTCTTCGCAACAGCCCAATCCTGATTTAATACAACTTTCTACCTTATATGGTCTCACATGCATGCAACTTAACATGGGTGGAGAAGAACCCATGTCTGTACTAGGTGGTCCCATTTTTTTTTTTTTTTTTTTTTTTTTTTTGCGGTACGCGGGCCTCTCACCGCTGTGGCCCCTCCCGTTGCAAAGCACAGGCTCCGGACGCGCAGGCTCAGCGGCCATGGCTCACGGGCCCAGCTGCTCCGCGGCATGTGGGATCCTCCCGGACTGGGGCACGAACCCGTGTCCCCTGCACCGGCAGGCGGACTCCCAACCACTGCGCCACCAGGGAAGCCCGGTGGTCCCATTTTTAATTCATTATTACTCACCTCCAGTGAGCCTTTTGTACTAATCAGAAATCCTACCACACTTTCCTACTCTATTTACTGTCCATTCTCCTACTTTATTTCCTCTCCTACCCTCCTAAATGACTGTTTGTATCTTCTATAGTATCTCCTCTCTCACCCTATTTTAAAGATAATGACCTCACTTCCTAATTCCCTGAGAAAATAAAAGCGATCCGAAAAGTACCACTGTTCATCCTCACCACCACATTCACTTGCATCTGTTGGCATACTCTGCCTGTGTATAGACTGTCCGTGTTCTGAGCTAAACTAATCCCTCTGCTTGTGTTCTAGATTCCATCCACTTGCTTGCACCTTCCAGTAAGGGTCCCTTCTTTCTCCTGTGTCATTAGTTTTTTCCCCTCTCTTGGATCATCCTCACCAGCCAAGACATGTGCTATAATATCTTTCATTGAAAAATTAAACCCTCTTCCTTATATCATGTCTCTGCTCCCCTTCAGGACAAAATTTAAAGAGTTATCTATGTCTACTGTCTCTATTTCTGCTCTTCCACTTCCTCTTGAATCCACTCCAGTCATGTTTTAACTCTCGCAGCAGATCTAATTGAAGTCACTGATGACCTCCATGTTGCTAACTTCAAAGGTTAATTCTCAGTCTTTTCTTACATAATCAGCCAGCAGTGGATCACTCTCTTCTTCTTCAAACTGTCTCCTGGTTTTCTTTCTACTTCCCCAGTCACTCATCCTTAGTCTCCTTGGCAGGTTCTTCCTCTGCTCCCTGATCTTTGCTAGACCGACATGCTCCAGATCCCAGTCCTCAGACCTCTTCTCTTTTCTGTATTCCCTTCACTCCTTTGCTGCTGTCACCAATTTTGTCATTATTTATATGCTGATGACCTCAAAGCTTATATACCTAGTCTAGTCCTCTCCCCTTAACTCCAGACTCCTGTATCTAGCTGCCCACTTGAGATTTCCACTCAGAAGTCTAGTAGCTATCACCAACCAAGAAATCCAAAACTGAGCTCCTCCTTTTCCTACAGAATTCTCCATTTCGGTAACAGCAACTCCTTCCTTCCATTTGTTTGGGGAAAAACACTGGTGTCGTATCTGACTCCACTCTTCCTTTATCCCACCTAAAATCATTCCTGTTGGCTCCACACTCAAAACATAATCAAACACTGAACACTGTTCAACACTTTCAACACCACTAACTGGAACACCCCTGGCTGGGTACAAGTCTGTTATTGCTGGCTGGATTCCTGCAATCACCCCCTAACTGGTCTCCCTGCCTCTGCCTTTAGCTCAGTCAGTCTTTTCTCAACACAGCAGCCAGTATGATCCTTTAAACATATAATTCAGATCATGACATTTCTCTGCTCAAAACCCTTCATTGCCTCCCCAGCTTATTCAGGATAAAAGCCAAATCCTTATAAAAACCTCCAAAGCCTGATATGATCTGGCCACTGACTACCTCTTGCACTCCACATCTAACTTCTCTCCCCCTGCAACTTCTGTCCCAACCTCCATGGGCCCTTGCTGTTCCCACCTCTCGGCCCCCTGGGCTCTTTACACTGGATATTCATTATCTGGAAGGCTCGTCCCTCAGTGGCACTCTCCCTCACTTCCTTAAGATCTTTTTTAAAAATTAATTAATTTTATTTTTTATTTATTTTTGGCTGTGTTGGGTCTTCTTTGCTGTGCGTGGGCTTTCTCTATTTGAGGCGAGTGGGGGCTACTCTTCATTGTGGTGTGCAGGCTTCTCATTGCAGTGGCTTCTCTTGTTGCGTAGCACCGGCTCTAGGCACATGGGCTTCAGTAGTTGCGGCACGTGGGTTCAGTAGTTGTGGCTCATGGGCTTAGTTGCTCCGCGGCATGTGGGAACTTCCCGGACCAGGGCTCGAATCCATGTCCCCTGCATTGTCAGGTGGATTCTCAACCACTGCACCACCAGGGAAGCCCAAGATCTTTTTTTTTAACACTTCAAGCAAAAAGACAAAACAGCAATGCCTTTATGAGACTGAAGCACTACCTACTGCACTAACAAGGCACCTAGCAATGCCTTTAAAAACTTAGCTAGAAAAGATTCTCGATCTGTAATTCTCTACGTATCTAGAACATTAATCAAGTTTGAGGGTAGACATGATATTTTAAGGCATGTAAGGTCTCAACAAATTTCCCTTCTGTTTCTTTTTCAGGAAGTTCCTGGAGGATGTGCTCCACACGTGACATAATGACCCAAGAAAGAGGAAACAGGGCATCCAACACTGAAGGGAGGTAGCGGGAATTCCCAGGGTGACGGCAACCGGAAGTCCTGAGCACTGGCTGTGCAGCCAGCCTTGAAAGAGGACACAGGGCTCTGGGAGGAAAGTACCACGGGGGCAAAATGGAACTGCAATGTTGCCTGATGTATTTCCTCATAATAAAGAGAGGGATGCAGTTTTTGAGTTTGGAGGTGATACACACGAGGGTTACATAAAAAGCCAGAGGGATGGTCTTCTGCAGGAAACAAAACAATTGGGCAAGAATGATAAAACACATTCATAATATTCAACATGCCTCAAGTGGTAACAGTTTTTTCATGATTTAATCAAAAATTGTATAATAACTGTATTGGGAGGATGTAAGAAGAATGTGGAGAGGAGAGGGGGTAGGGAGAGAGCTAGAGCCTCCACTTTCAGCGTAGGAGGCTAATACATCACATCTAAAAGTGTAGAAGTCGGGCTTCTAGTGGTTAAGAATCCGCCTGCCAATGCAGTGGACATGGGTTCGAGCCCTGGTCCGGGAAGATCTCACATGCCACGGAGAAATTAAGTCCGTGCACCGCAACTACTGAAGCCCACTCGCCTATACCTTGTGCTCCGCAACAAGAAAAGCCACTGCAATGAGAAGACCATGCACTACAACAAAGAGTGGCCTCACTCGCCACAACTAGAGAAAGTCTGCACGCAGCAACGGAGACCCAATGCAGCCAAAAATAAACAAATGAAATAAATAAATTTATATAAAAAAATAAAAGTGTAAAAGTCAAGACACAACACTGGAGCCATGTTACTGAAGAATGTGTAGGTAAATACTGGAAATGATAGCCAAAAGATTTGAAAATGGTCTTCTCTAGTAGAAGAAATCAGGATAGAGGGGGGAGATTTTTTTTCCATTCTTAAATTAAAAGCCTTGTGATAATTGATTTTTTATTTTTATTTTTTGCGGTACGCGGGCCTCTCACTGTTGTGGCCCCTCCCGTTGCGGAGCACAGGCTCCAGACGCACAGGCTCAGCGGCCACGGCTCATGGGCCCAGCCGCTCTGTGGCACGTGGGATCTTCCCGGACCGGGGCACGAACTCGTGTCCCCTGCATCGGCAGGCTGACTCTCAACCACTGCGCCACCAGGGAAGCCCGTGATAATTGATTTTTAAAATCTAAGTTGTGATAGTAAATTTTATGTGTAAACTTGACTGGCCACAGGGTGCCCAGATTAAACATTATTTCTTGATGTGTCTGAAAGCCTGTTTCTGGATGAGAATAGCATTTGAATCAGTGGACTCAGTAAAGTAGATGGCCCTCTCCAATGTGGGTGGCATCATCCAGTCCACTGAGGATCTAAATAGTCCATAGGACAGAGGAAGGAGGGATTTGCTCTTGTTTCCTGCACGGTATATTGTGGAACTTCTTAGCATCCATAATTGTGAGCCAATTCTCATAATCGATTTCTCAGAATAAATCTATCTATTTATCTATCTATCTATCTATCTATCTATCCTATTGGTTGTTTCTCTGGAGAAATCTAATAATAAGTATAATCATTTCTTTGAGAAAATTAAAATAAAATAAAAAGTAAAGCAAAAACTCCCCTCTCTTCAAATCATACAAAAAAGAGAGCCATGAATTATATAAACCATATTTAATATAACTGATATGTATTTGGTATAAATTTCTCATAGATGGAAAACAAAGGAAATTATCTCAATGTGCTATAACTCTGTGGGTATCTAATAACTTGGTCAGCTAACATTTCTCCTGTCTTCTAGCAGGTGCATCCCCTTTGTTTTAGAAATGTCTTCTTTCTCTAACCCAAACACAAGCTTTTGGATGTACCTATCAGAGTATCGCATATTATGTACATAGGATCAGGCATGTGACTCAATCAGGACAATCTGAGTCCTGTCCTGGAAATCTCTGAGTTGAATAGAGAAAGGGAGCTCTGTAAAGGCAACCCCAGAGCTGCTAGCAGGTATGTCTCCTCCCATGTGAAAAATCCTGTCTGGAACTTCTGGTTTACAGTGTTGCAGGTAAGGAGCTTGGAAGCTGCCACTCCATCTTAACAACAGCTAAAAAGGTGACTAGACTAAAAACTCAACAACTCTCCTTGCATCCATAAGAGAGGGGAGGACATGGGGCAAACCTCTGCCCTCAAGACTGGAGAGACAGAGAGGTAAACACAGGTTATCAGGGCTTCCCAGACTCACTAGCAGAAACTACTGCAGATATCAGGATGGATGGGACCACCTGAGCTAATTGATGAATTGCTGGAGGTTCAGGGTGGACAACTCAGAGTTAAAAATGCCAGGGTATCCAGACATAGGAGCCCCACCACCCCATACTTTTGTGGCTTTACCTCCAGGAGCTCGACCAGCTTCTCACAGTAAATAGTGGAGAAAAATCCTCTCATGCTACCAGCTAGGGAAAGAAAAACAAAACCATTTGGGAAAATGCCAGATAACTCTGTCCTTCTTAACAAGGCCTTCTCTCAGGGAAACTAGTTAGCTGGAGCCTAACCTGCTGGGGAATTATCAGAGTTTAACTGATCTGGGAGAAAAACTCCTAACTCCCATCTAATCTGGCAATTCTGTTCCATCTAAGGGGGATGGAAAGAAATGGAAAAACAGTTGTGAAGTTCACAGCTCAGAAGCACAGGCTCACTAAAGACTGAGATCTAATCATAGAACTATAGAATACTTCTCCCCCCCCCCCCCACTTTATCACCACATTACCGAAGGCCTATTTACAGCAGTTCCTCTTACCTAGTATCATGTCCAACTATCAAGGAAAAATAATAAGGCATACTATAAAGGAAAAAAATCATAAGGCATTCTATAAAAACAGCTTGAAGAGAAAGAGCAAGCATCAGAACCAGACATGGAAGGGAGGCTGGCACTACCAGATCAGTAATTTAAAACCACTATGATTAATAGGTAAGGGCTCTAATGGATAAAGTAGACAGCATGCAAGAAGAGATGGACCAGGTAAGCAGAGAGATGGAAATCCCAAGCAAGAATAAAAACGGATTGCTAAAAATGAAAAACACTATGAAATGAATGAATGAAGAATGACTTTAATGGGATTATTAGTAGACTGGACATGGCTAAGGAAAGAAGCTCTGAGCTTGAGGATATGTCAGTAGAAACCTCCAAAACTGAAAAGCAAAGAGAACAAAGAATAAAAGAAACAGAACTGAATATATATATAAGGACTGTGGGAGCAACTACAAAAGATGTAGCATACACATAATGGGACTACCAGAGGAGAAGAAAGAAAGGAACAGAAGAAATATTTGAAAAAAAATCCCCCAAATTTATGTCACACACCAAACCACAGATCCAAGAAATTCAGAGAACACCAATCAGGATAAATGGCCAAAAGAAAGAAAGAAAGAAAGAAAGAAAGAAAGAAAGAAAGAAAGAAAGAAAGAAAAAGATCCCCCAAAACAAACAAAAACTACATTTAGGCATATCATTTTCAAGCTACAGAAAATCAAAGACATGGAAAAATTCCTGAAATAAGCCAGAGGGGGGAAAATCTTATCTATAGAGGAATAAAGATAAGAATTATATCTAACTTCTCCTAGAAACCAGGTAAGCAAGATGAGAGTGGAGTGAAATATTTAGCGTTGAGAGAAAAAGACCCTACCAACATAGAATTCCCTACCCTATGAATTTTTGTTCAAAAGTGAAGGACTGATAAATACTTTCTCAAACAAATACAAATTGAGGGAATTTGTTGCCACTAGACCTGCCTTGCAAGAGATGTTAAAATAAGTTCTTTAGAGAGAAGGAAAACAATGTAAGTCAGAAATTCAGATCTATATAAGGAAAGGAAGAGCATCAGAGAATAAATAAATGGAAGTAAAATGAAAACTTTTATAACATATATATGCTTATGTCCAAGTGAAATAAATGACAGCAATGAAATAATGCCCAAAAAGGAGGAATTAGAAATAGTTTGTTATTATAAGGTACTTGTACTACCCATGAAGCAGTATAGGGTAATTTGAAAGGTAACCAAAGGCATGATCCATGAAAGAAATAATTTAAAAATTTAAAACTTCTGCTCTGCAAAACACAGTGTCAAGTAAATGAGAAGACAAGCTACAGACTGGGAGAAAATATTTGCAAGACACACATCTGATAAAAGTCTGTTACCTCAAATACACAAAGAACCCTTCGAACTCTATATTAGGAAGACAAACAACATGATTAAACAAAGGGAAAAAGATCTGAACAGACACTTCACCAAAAAAGATATACAGATGGCATAAGCATATGAAAGGATGCTCCACACCATATGTCACCAGGGAAATGCAAATTTAAATCACAATAATATACAACTACACATTTATTAGAATGGCCAAAATTCAGAAAACTGACAACACCAAATGCTGGTGGGGATGTGGAGCAACAGGAACTCTCATTCACTGTTGGGAATGCAAAATGGAGCAGCCACTTTGGAAGACAGTTTGACTGTTTCTTACAAAATTAAACATATTCTTACCATATGATCTAGTAATCATGTTTCTTTGTATTTGCCCAAAGGAGCTGAAAACTTATGTCCACAAAAAAACCCTGCACATGGATGTTAATAGCAGCTATTCATAATTGCTAAAACTTGGAAGAAACCAAGACATTCTTCGGTAGGTAAATGGATACATAAAACGTGGTACATCCAAACAATGGAATATTATTCAGTGCTAAAAAGAACAGAGCCATCAGGCTATGAAAAAGTATGGAGAAAACTTAAATTCATCTTGCTAAATGAAAAGGCTACATACTGCGTGATTTCAACTATCTGACCTTATGGAAAAGGCAAAATTACACAGATGGCCAAAAGATCAGTGGTTGCCAGGAATTGGGGGATGGAAGAGGAATAAATTGGAAGAACACAGATTTTTAGGGCAGCAAAAATACTCTGTATGATACTATAATGATGGATACATGTCATTACACGTGTGTCCAAAGCCACAGAATGTACAGTACCAAGAGTGGACCCTAATGTAAACTATGGACTTTGGGTGATTATGTTGTGTCACTGTGGGTTCATCAATTGAAACTAAGGTACCACTCTGGTTAGGGATGTGGACAGTGTGGGAGGCTATGTATAGAGGCAGGAGTATATGGAAAATCTCTGTACCCTCCTCTTGATTTTTCTTGTGAACCTAAAACTATTCTTAAAAAACTGAAGTCTTAGACAAAATCCTGTTTGAGGTAGGTAGTAGGCAACTATGACTCTGCCACACAGAGATATCTGGGTAAGAGATGAAAAAAGAACCACAGAGTGGGAGAGAAACAAAAGACTGGCAGCATCCAAGTTCCTACTTCCAGTTGTCCCCAGCTACTTGCCTGCATTCCCAGTTTACAAGCCAAAAAGCCCTCCTCTGCTGCTTAAGCTGCTTCAAGTTGGATTTATAGCAACCTCCAAAAGCATGAGTAATATACACGTTATTCAGGCAGTGGTGGCACCACCAACAAACATTCATTGCTCCCCGGCTAACTGTAGGGCACCATGCTTGAAAATGGGTCCACTCTCAAAAAATGTAAGCAGTCGGGACACAAAGACAAGTAGAAACTTGCAGAGCCTCGATTACAAGATGATCTGTGCAGGAAGCAAGTGGCTGCACAGGGAGGTATGGTAATCCAGGAGTAGGGGACCAGATCGGGAAAGAACGTGTCCATGGCAGGAAGAGGAGAGAAACGGGAAGTGTGTTCCGGGCAGGGGACAGTGAGAGTTAGGGTTGCAAACTCATGTGCTTACCAGGGCCAGGCATGAAATGAGGCGGCTGTGGGGGCTCACGGGAACCCAGGCTCTGTCTACAAAGAGCTTCTCTGCCCAACAGATGAATGCTACCAGTGGACAACCCAGTGTTACCAGACCTTCCAGTTTTTTAGGAAAAGTGAGAAATCTGAATTTTATTGGGAAATGTATTACTTTTAAATGTTGACAATAATTTCAAAAAATTAAAACACAGCGTGAGCCAAACATAACATGTCTGTTGCTGACTCTGGGCTGTGGACCTCCAGTGAGAGACGGGTGCTGTAAGCAAAGGCAAAGCGGGAGGAGAAGCACTTCTGTTTGTAAAAGGGAGACCTGGAGCAGATGGCTCATGTAGAAGAATAGTAGGAGAGTCTGGAGAGTTCGAATGGAGGCTTGGACCTGTTAACAGGTTATTCAAGAGAAATGCATGCAGATCAATATTTTAAGAAGATATATTTAGTAGCTGGCTGCAGAATGGGTCAGACATGAGAAAGAGCAGAGTACTGTTTTATTTAAAGATAGGATTTTGAGGGATCGGTACTTTTGTGGTTTTTTTTGTGCACTGGGGTCGAAGCTATTTTCATGTGAAATCAGAAGGTTTCAGAAGCAGGACTGATTTCTTTGTCACCTTCTGACAGAGCAATACTGAAATGACAGGTGATCGAGTGGGGAGATGGAGGGGAAGATTTACATTGTACAGCACTTGGAGAAGAGTCTAATGACATTCTCACTGTGTGTTTCTATACTCTCCACAAAGTCCTTCTTTGATGTCTGGCCACTGAGTCTCCTCCTGTCCCCAACCCCATCCCCCTCCATCATTATGTACATAATCTGCCTCCTAAACAGAGATGTTGTGGCCAATGGAATTGCACCACCCGGATCTCCCTACTAGAGAGAATCTGCCGTGAGTTGAGTTAGTCAACAGCCTCTAGCTGCAGTGCCCTCTGGGGCCTGCCACAGGCCACGTACTGAGGTCAGGCTCTCCACAGGCTGCTCCCAGCCAATCACTGAATATGGCACGAGTCTTACAGCTGGTCACTTGACCAACATGGAGCCCTTCTAGTGGCCAGTTGGGGCTCCTCATTGTGCTGGCTGAGATTTTCTCAGAGATGCACTTCAGTTGTAGCCTGTTGCTACCCAAGCCTCCTTCCTTCCCCATTTCATTTCATGGAGTCAGACGTGTATCATGGTCTGAAGGTTCATCCCTGCCTACTCTTGCTTCCTCACCCCTATATCTTTCTTTTTTTCTTTCTTTTCTAAAATTGGAGTATAATTGCTTTGCAATGTTGTGTTAGTTTCTACCGTATGATGAAGTGAATCAGCTATATGTATACCTATATCCCCTCACTCTTGGACTTCCCTCCCCCCCATCCCATCCATCTAGGTTGTCACAGAGCACTGAGCTCAGCTTCCTGTGCTTTATAGCAGGTTCCAACTAGCTATCTATTTTACACATGGTAGTGAATATATGTCATACCTAATCTCCCAATTCATCCCACCCTCCCCTTCCCCCACTGTGTCCCCCACTGTGTTCTCTATGTCTGTATCTCTATTCCGGCCCTGCAAATAGATTCATCTGTACCATTTTTTTCTAGACTCCACATATATGCATTAATATCTTTGTTTTCCTCTTTCTGGCTTACTTCACTCTGTATGACAGACTCTAGGTCCATCCACCTCACTACAAATGACCCAATTTCATTCCTTTTTTAATGGCTGAGTAATATTCCATTGTATATGTGCACCACATCTTCTTTATCCATTCATCTGTCGTTGGACATTTAGGTTGTTTCCATGTCCTGACTATTGTAAATAGTGCTGCAATGAACATTGGGGTACATGTGTCCTTTTGAGTTATGGTTTTCTCAGGGTATATGCCCAGTAGAGGGGTTGCTGGATCATATGGTAGTTCTATTTTTAGTTTTTTAAGGAACCTCCATACTGTTCTCCATAGTGGCTGTATCAATTTACATTACCACCAACAGTGCAAGAGGGTTCCCTTTTCTCCACACTCTCTCCAGCATTTATTGTTTGTAGATTTTTTGGTGATGGCCATTCTGACGGGTATGAGGTGATACCTCATTGTAGTTTTCATTTGCATTTCTCTAATTATTAGTGATGTTGAGCATCCTTACATGTGCCCCTTGGCCATCTGTATGTCCTCCACGGAGAGATGTCTATTCAGGTTTTCTGCACATTTTTTGATTGGGTTGTTTGTTTTTTTGATATTGAGCTCAATGAGCTGTTTGTGTATTTTGGAGATTAACCCTTTGTCTGTTGCTTCGTTTGTAAATAGTTTCTCCCATTCTGAGGGTTGTCTTTTTGTCATTTATGGTTTCCTTTGCTGTGCAAAAGCATTTAAGTTTAATTAGGTCCTATTTATTTGTTTTTATTTTCATTACTCTAGGAGGTGGGTAAAAATAGATCTTGCTGTGGTTTATGTCAAAGAGTGTTTTTTCTGTTTTCTTCTAAGAGTTTTGTAGTGTCCAGTCTTACATTCAGATCTTTAATCCAGTTTGAGTTTATTTTTATGTATGGTGTTAGGGAGTGTTCTAATTTCATTCTTTTACATGTAGCTGTCCAGTTTTCCCAGCACCACTTATTGAAGAGGCTGTCTTTGATCCACTGTATGTTCTTGCCTCCTTTGTCATAAATTAGGTGATCATATGTGCGTGGGTTTATCTCTGGGCTTTCTATCCTGTTCCATTGATCTATATTTCTGTTTTCGTGCTAGTACCATACTGTCTTGATTACTCTACCTTTGTCCTATAGTCTGAAGTCAGGGAGTCTGATTCCTCCAGCTCCGTTTTTCTTTCTCAAGATTGCTTTGGCTATTCGGGGTCTTTTGTGTTCCATACAAATTGTAAAATTTTTTGTTCTAATTTTGTGAATAATACCATTGGTAATTTGATAGGGACTGCACTGAATCTGTAGATTGCTTTGGGTAGTATAGTCATTTTCACAATATTGATTCTTCCAATCCAAGAACATGGTATATCACTCCATCTGTTGGTATCATCTTTAATTGCTTTCATCAGTGTTTTACAGTTCTCTGCATACAGGTCTTTTGTCTCCCCAGGTAGGTTTATTCCTAGGTATTTTATTCTTTTCACTGTGATGATAAATGGGATTGTTTACTTAATTTCTCTTTCTGATTTTCGTTGTTAGTGTATAGGAATGCAAAAGATTTCTGTGCATTAATTTTGTATCCTGCAACCTTACCAAATTCATTGATTAGTTTTAGTAGTTTTCTGGTGGCATCTTTAGGATTTTCTATGTATAGTATCATATCATCTGCAAACAATGACAGTTTTACTTCTTTTCCAATTTCTATTCCTTTTATTTCTTTTTCTTCTCTCATTGCTGTGTCTAGGACTTCTCAAACTATGTTGAATAAGAGTGGCAGGAGTGGACATCCTTGTCTTCTTCCTGATCTTAGTGGAAATGCTTTCAGGTTTTTACCATTGAGAATTACGTTTGCTGTGTGTTTGTCATATATGGACTTTATTATGTTAAAGTGGGTTCCCTCTATGCCCATTTTCTGGAGAGTTTTTTTTATCATAAATGGGTGTTGAATTTTGTCAAAAGCTTTTTCTGCCTCTATTGAGATGATCATATGGTTTCTATTCCTTAATTTGTTAATATGGTGTAACATTGATTGATTTGTGTATATTGAAGAATCCTTGCATTCCTGGGGTAAATCCCACTTGATCATGGTGTATGATCCTTTTAATGTGCTGTTGGGTTCTGTTTACTAGTATTTTGTTGAGGATTTTTGCATCTCTGTTCATCAATGATATTGGTCTGTAATTTTCTTTTTTTGTGACGTCTTTGTCTGGTTTTGGTATCAGGGTGATGGTGGTCCTATAGAATGAATTTGGGAGTGTTCCTCCCTCTGCAATTTTTTGGAAGAGTTTGAGAAGGATAGGCGTTAGCTCTTCTCTAAAGGTTTGATAGAATTCACCTGTGAAGCCATCTGGTCCTGGACTTTTGTTTGTTGGAAGATTTTTAATTACATTTTCAAGTTCATTACTTTGATAGGTCTGTTTATATTTTCTAATTCTTCCTGGTTCAGTCTTAGAAAATTGTACCTTTCCAAGAATTTGTCCATTTCTTCCAGGTTGTCCATTTTATTGGCATAGAGTTGCTTGTAGTAGTCTCTTATAATCCTTTGTATTTCTGTAGTGTCAGTTGTAATGTCTCCTTTTTCATTTCTAATTTTATTGATTTGTGTCCTCTCCCTTCTTTTCTTGATGAGTCCGGCTAAAGGTTTATCAATTTTATCTTCTCAAAGAACCAACTTTTAGTTTTATTGATTTTCGCTGTTGTTTTCTTCATTTCTATTTCATTTATTTCTGCTCTGATCTTTATGATTTCTTTCCTTGTACTGACTTTGGGTTTTCTTTGTTATTCTTCCTCTAGTTGCTTTAGGTGTAAGGTTAGATTGCTTATTTGATATTTTTATTGTTTCTTGCAATGAGATTGAATTGTTACAAACTTGCTTCTTAGAGCAGCTTTTGCTGCATCCCATAGGTTTTGGGTTGTCATGTTTTCACTGTCATTTGTTTCTATGTAGTTTTTAATTTCCTCTTTGATTTCTTAGTGATTTCCTAGTTATTTAGTAGCACACTGTTTAAGCTCCATGTAGTTGTGTTTTTTACAGTTTTTTTTTTCCTGTAATTGACTTCTAATCTCATAGCATTGTGGTCAGAAAAGATACTTCATATGATTTCAATTTTCTTAAATTCTCCGAGGCTTGATTTGAGATCCAAGATGTGATCTATCCTGGAGAATGCTCTGTGCACACTTGAGAAGAAAGTGTATGCTGCCACTTTCCAGTGGAGTGCTCTATAAATAACAATTAAATCTATATGATCTATTGTGTCATTTAAAGCTTGTATTTCCTTATTTATTCTTTGTTTGGATGATCTGTCCATTGGTGTAACTGGGGTGTTAAAGTCCTCTACAACTATTGTGCTACTGTCGATTTCCCCTTTATGGTTGTTAGCATTAGCCTTATGTATTGAGGCGCTCTTATGTTGGGTGTATAAATATTTATAATTGTTATATCTTCTTCTTGGATTGATTCCTTGATCATTACGTAGTGTCCTTCCTTATCTCTTGTAACAGTCTTTATTTTAAAGTCTATTTTGTGTGATATGATAATTGCTACTCCAGCTTTCTTTTGATTTGGATAAAGAAGATGTGGTACATATATACAATGGAATATTACTCAGCCATAAAAAGGAATGAAGTTGGGTCATTTGTAGAGACGTGGATGGATCTAGAGACTGTCATACAGAGTGAAGTAAGTCAGAAAGAGAAAAACAAATATCGTATATTAACACATATATGTGGAACCTAGAAAAATGGGACAGATGAACCAGTTTGCAGGGCAGTAATTGAGACACAGATGTAGAGAACAAACATATGGACACCAAGGGGGGAAAGTTGCTGGGGGATGGTGGTGGGATGAATTGGGAGATTGGGATTGACATATATACACTAATATGTATAAAATGGATAACTAATAAGAACCTGCTGTATAAAAAAATAAATAAAATAAAATTCAAAAAAAGAAAAAGAAGTGATCATGAAACAATAAAGCTTTTGTAGCTGACCAATAAAAAAGAAAAGGCCTTGGCTGTGGGGGGTGGGGCTTATGCGAGGGTGGGGCTTAGGCATGGCTGGGGGTTTATGCAGGGGCAGGGCCTATGCTTAGGGTCCACGAGGCTGGAAAAGGCCCTGTGGGGGTCAGGGATGGGGCTTAGATTCAGTGCAATCGGAGGGGCCTTGTACTGCCTTTGGCCTTGGAGTGTGGATGATCAGGTCCAGGTCCTCAGCAGGCTCCCCAGGGCCTGAGAAGGTGGCATAAACACTAGCTGTGCTTCCCCTGAATCCTCTGATCCTGGAGGGTCCCTCTCCATTTGCCTCTATTCTTCTTCCCCCTCCTCCCTCCTACACCCCTAGGACCCACGCAGCTTGAGGAGGTCTCGGAGGTAAGAGGAACAGGCCCAGAACCCCGACAGGCTCTCCAGCGCCCAAGTGGACAGGGGAAATGCTAGGCATGTTTTCCCCTGATCCTCTGACCCTGGATGGTCCCACCCCCCATCCACCTCTCATTTTCTTCCCCCCTCCCTCCCTCCTATGCCCCTAGAACTCACGAGGCTGGAGGGATCTCCAGAATGTAGAGGACCAGGCCTGGGAGCCCAGCAGGCTTCCTGGCGCCCAACTGGGCAGGGGAAATGCTAGCCACATTCCCCCCTGATCTTCCAAACCCCCGAAGGTACCTCTGGGGTGGGAACCCCTCCCCTCCAGCAGCCACCCCTCAGGGATGCCAGTCCCATCTGGCCTCCACTTCTCCTCCCCCCTCGCTCCCCCCCACCTCCTAGCCAGTTGCTGGCGGGTTCCTCCTGTTCCCTTGGGTGTCAAAGTCCCCCAATGTCATCTGGTAGGTGCCCTAATTGTGGGGAGATGTGAACTCCACCTCCTCCTACTCTGCCATCTTGACTCCACCCCATACCCTATGTCTTTCAAAGGTGTTTCTCCCAATAAATCTTTGGCATTTCTAATTCCATCTTGGTGTCTGCTTCCCAGAGGACTGAACTGACACTGTAAGAACAAGGGTTAGTCCAAGAAGGCAGGTAGTGAGAGGAGTTTGGGGACTGGATTGTTCACTGTCTGGCTAGCAAGGAAGACACCCACCTCAAATGGAGTGTGGGGTATGGATTGTCTTTGGCACAAGATGGTGGCCTATTTGCAAAAACTTGTATTGGTGGTGACCTGGGAAACCAGGTCATTGAAAGTTATGAGATTATATTTGGTTATGTTTTGTTTGATTACATTTGATTATATAGATTATATTAGATTATATTTGATGTTAACAAATGTAACCAAATATATTATATTTGGTTATAATATTTATGTAGTGAGTTTTCATCATATGCAGGAAAGTTTTTCTAGTCTTTGAGAGTATTTTGCTTTTGAGAGTGTTTGGATGGATCTATTTATTAGTCCATAAAAGAGAAAGAAAGTTATGAGGGGAACAATGTGTACAAAGACAGTGAACTTGGTAAGATTTTACTATGTTGTCCAATCCTCTGCAAAGGGATTACAAAAGACATAAAAAACTATGTGTAAAAGACCAAAAAAAATTTTTTTTAATGAGGAGGGGATTTGAATAGATACTTGCCCTAAGAAGAGATATAGTGGCAAACAGGCACATAGAAAGATGGTCAGTAACATGAGTAATTAGGGAAATGCAAATTAAAACCAGAAAGAAATACAACTATATACCTATTAGAAGGACTAAAATAAAAAAATGCAGATAACTCAAAGCCCTGGCAAAGATGTGTAATAACCATAACTCTCATAGATGGCTGGTAGAGACGCAAAATGGTGCAGCCACTTTGGTAAAGTTTGGCAGGTTTTTTTTGTAATTTTTTTTTTTTTTTTTTGCGGTACGCGGGCCTCTCACTGTTGTGGCCTCTCCTGTTGCGGAGCACAGGCTCCGGACGCGCAGGCCTAGCGGCCATGGCTCACGGGCTTAGTTGCTCCGCGGCATGTGGGATCTTCCCGGACCAGGGCACGAACCCGTGTCTCCTGCATCGGCAGGCGGATTCTCAACCACTGCGCCACCCGGGAAGCCCCCCTGGCAGTTTTTAAATAAATTTAAACATACACATTATCATATGGCCTGGCAATCTCACGCCTAGCTATTTACCCAGGAGAAATGAAAACGTAGCCTTTATAGAAAGACCCATATATGAATATTTTTAGCAGCTTTATTTGTAATCACTTCAAATTGGAGCAACCCAAGGGTCCATCTGATGGGAAAAGGATAATTAAATCATGATGCATCCACATAACAGAATACTCTTTAATGATAAAAAGGAGCCAACTACTGATAGATGAGACAATATGAATGAATCTAAATGCATTACAGGAAGTGAAAACAGCCAGATGCAAAAGCCCTCATGAATGGTTCTGTTTATATGCAATTTTGTAAAAGTCACAGAGACAGAAGTCAGATCAGTGGTTTCCAGGTGCTGGGGCTGGAGAGAAGACTGACTACAAAAGCACATGATGAGGGAACTTTTGGAGGATGATAATAATGGTCTATATCTCACCTGTGGTGGTTGTTACATGATTCTATACATTTGTCAAGACGGATCAAACCATTCATCTACGTTTTACTATATGTAAGTTTACCTTAATAAACCTGAATTTTACAAAGAAGCTAAGAATGAAAGCTTTGGATAGTTTACAGAGTGCCCTTGTCTTTGGCGGTGGACAGTGGACAGGGCCCTGGGTGAGAAAACCAGGGACCCTGAAACGTGAAATGGAAACATTTGGTGAATGCCCCCTAAGACTTTGGTTCTGCAAACTCCCTGATATATGCAAATGCCTGCATAGCAACTGGACTTCTAATGGACTCAGGCATAAGAAAGATGGTACTTCCCCCAAGAAATGTCTTGCATTTCTAATTCTGTCTTGGCACCTGCTTCCCAGAGAGAGGACTGACAACCACCTTTCTTTTACTAAAATTAAGAACAGAAAATTAATATTTCTCTACATTTTAACATCGAGAATGACTAAGTTATTAAAATTGAGGCAAAGATTTCATTTTTGCCAATATAACCATTTCTATTTTAAGAAAGAACCATCCCATAAAGTGAGTGCACATGCAGTACATTTGTTCAAATTTCCAGAACCCCAAACAAACACGTTTTAATCTATTCTTTTAGGTCTCTTCAAGTTTTGTTAATTTCCACAATTCCTTATCCTGAAACATACAAGTCCATTTTTCTGCTCCATAACCTGTTAAGAAAAATTCCAATTTCCACTGATTGAAAAGGAAACTGCAGCTATGAAAACATAACCTGGCAGCTTTGGAGGGGCTGGCACTATTATGCGTAAATGGTTTTGAGTGTTTTAATTTCATCTCCCAGCCAGGTTTTATGCAAACAGAGAGTAAGGTCTATGCCTTATATTTCATACATCCCTCCCAAGCTCCAGGCACTCTGCCTGTGCTTAACTGGCTTTCAATAAATAGCTATATTTTTTTTCTGTCTTTTGCCCTGTCCTCTTCTCTTTCATCACCACTCTAGGAAAATGGCCATACCTCTGAGGGCCAAATCATTCTTTCTCTTGTTTTTCTTCTCCCAATATGCTTAAATATTTAAAATTATAAAAGCAAATATGCTAACTGAAAAAAGTGGTATATGTCCAAATATGCATAAAGAAATCATTCCTAACACCTTCTAGTCCCTTCCATCCTCACCCCATGGATAAGCGGTGGTAACAGTTTGGTGCACATTAGTCAACATTGTTCCTCAAGCTCATACAGAAATGCAAAAACAGGGGTACTTGTGTGCAGTACGTTTTTTGTTTGAACAACAACAACAAAATCACATTTAAGCAACCTGAGTTTCTCATTCCTCTATCTTAGTAAGTGAGGCTCTGGCTCATTTTATTTAAAACTACATCATATTCCAAGTTATTGGTAAAACCTTAATTTATTCAGTTTGTTGATCTCTGAGTTCTAATGACATTGAGCATATTTTCATAAAACCTACAGTTAGAATGGATAAGGAAGATGTGGCACATATATACAATGGAATATTACTCAGCCATAAAAAGAAATGAAACTGAGTTATTTGTAATGAGGTGGATAGACCTGGAATCTGTCATACAGAGTGAAGTAAGTCAGAAGGAGAAAAACAAATACCGTATGCTAACACATATATATGGAATCTAAAAAAAAAAAAAAAATGTCATGAAGAGATTAGTGGTAGGATGGGAATAAAACACAGACCTACTAGAGCATGGACTTGAGGATATGGGGAGGGGGAAGGGTAAGCTGTGACGATGTGAGAGAGTGGCAGGGACATATACACACTACCAAATGTAAAATAGATAGCTAGTGGGAAGCAGCCGCATAGCACAGGGAGATCAGCTCTGTGCTTTGTGACCACCTAGAGGGGTGGGATAGGGAGGGTGGGAGGGAGGGTGACACAAGAGGGAAGAGTTATGGGAACATATGTATATGTATAACTGATTCACTTTGTTGTAAAGGAGAAACTAACACACTATTGGAAAACAGTTATACTCAAATAAAGATGTTAAAAAAAAAAAACAACCTACAGTTATCTCTCTTCCAAGAGTTGAATGTTCAAATTCTTTATTTCTTATGTTTAAATCTCTAAGCCATGGGAATCCTATTTTTGTGTATGGTGGGAGCTATAGTGTGAGTTTGTTTTCTTCCAGACGGATGGCCAGCTTGTAGTATGAATTCAAAAATAAATCAATCTTTTACCTCTGAATTGAAATATCAACCTTTCTATAAGTTCTCATATACAGTTGCATTTATTTGGGGATCAATTTCTAATCCACTGATAATTTTTTCTAGTCTAGTCCCCTTTTAATGTTGTTTGGATTACAATGACTTTATAATATGTGTTAAGATTTGGTAAGGAATTTCTCCCTGTAATAAGCCTTTATTTTCATAATTTTCTTGCCTATTCTTGGATATTCATTTATTTTTTATATGAATTTTTTTTAAAGATCTATGATTAAAAAAATTATTTTTCTTTTTTAAAATTAATTAATTTATTTTTTGGCTGTGTTGGATCTTTGTTGCTGTGCGTGGGCATTCTCTAGTTGCGGCGAGCGGGGGCTACTCTTTGTTGCGGTGAGCGGGCTTCTCATTGTGAGGTGGCTTTTCGTCTTGAGGAGCATGGGCTCTAAGGTGTGTGGGCTTCAGTAGTTGCAGCGCGTGGGCTCAGTAGTTGTGGCTCGTGGGCTCTAGAGAGCAGGCTCAGTAGTTGTGGCACATGGGCTTAGTTGCTCTGCAGCATGTGGGATCTTCCCAGGCCAGGCATCGAACCTGTGTCCCCTGCATTGGCAGGCAGATTCTTAACCATCGCTCCACCAGGGAAGTCCCTCATATGAACTTTACATTTATTTAATCCAGCTTCGTAAAATAAGTCAATGTGATTCTAATAGAAATTGCATATAGTTATATATTGATTTTTATAAGAATTAACATGAACGCCACCCTGTCTGGAGCAATGACACGATTCTCCACTTGTTTAGAAGTTGTTTTCTGTCTTTAAAAAATATTTTATAGTTTTTTCATATAGGTAATGTTCTTTATTATTTAAAAAAATCCTCAGCCATTAATTGTTGTTATAATCTTTTTTTTTTTTTTTTTTTTTGGCTGCACTGTGCCGCAGCATGTGGGATCTTAGTTCCCCGGTCGGGGATTGAACCCGCACCCCCTGCAGTGGAAGTGGGGAGTCTTAACCACTGGATTGCCAGGGAAGTCCCCATATCATCATTTTTAAGAAGACACTTTAAATTTCAAATTGCATTATTAAACATTTAAAATATGTAGAAAAGTATAGAAAATAATATTCAAGGTGACAAGTGCCCTCCTCTCATACTTATTAGATTTTAACATTTTGATATATCTAAGATTTCCTTATTTAACATATAAAAAAATAAAGAATGTGGAGACATCCTTTCATCTTCATGCTTCCCAGAGATGTAATTACTATCCACAAGTCTGTGTGCTATGCATGTAAACTTTTGCTCTTTATCCCTGTATCCTTAAATAATAGAAAATATTTTTATATGTTACAATAACTGAGATTTTAAAAAAATCAGTTTCTATCCATGACTAGTTACTGCTAGTATTGAGAAAGGTCAATGATTTTTATGTGTTTATCTTGATTTGAGATGGCCTATCCATTTTTTTTTCATTGTAGCGTTTTATTAGAATCTTGGGCTTTCCTTGTTCACAATCCTATCACATGCAAATAAATATAGTTTATTTATAATTTTATCTTTTCTCATATAATATGCACCAATTGTTGCATTTTCTTTTCTGTTTAATTAGGTAAATGTTCTAAATAATGTCTAGTAATATTGTTCACATTATGTGCAGGGCACAGCTAGATGGTTCACAAAATGTGCTCTCTGGACCAACAGCATCAGTTATCTCCTGGGAATCTGTTTGAAATACGAATTCTTGGGTCTCATACCAGACCTACTAAACTAGAAACTCTGAGGGTGGGACCCAGCAATGTGTGTTCTCACAAGCTCTCTGACACACCAAAGTTTGAGAACCACTGGTCTGGAGAACAGTACAGAGTTCCATCAGGGTGTTATTGGCCTCATCTTTTTTATTCTTTTAAGTTTTCTCTTGTTCTCACTTCTCCCACAAGTTATCACCCCATTTCTCTTTTCTTTTCAGAAAAAAATTTTCAAAAGAGTTGTCAATGTCGCCAAGTCTTCTCTTCCCATTCTTTCTTCAAGCAGCACTAACTAGAGTTTCTGCCCACCTGCACTGAAACTGCTCTTGTCAGGTCTGTAATGATCTCTATGTTGCTACATCTAATGACCATCAATCAGAGCCTTTGACAGTGCCGATCACTCCCTCCTTTCTGATACACATGTACTTTCTACATTTTTCTCTAGGGCATCATACTTTCTGGGGTTTCCTCCTACTTCCTGGCTACTCCATATCAGGTTTTTTTGTTAGTTTCTCTTTTCCTTCCTGACCTTTAATGTTGGAGTGATCAAGGGTTCAGCACCTAATCCTTTTCTATCCTCCATCTCACTCACTTCTTGGTAATCACATCTGCTCACTGCTTTAAATGTCATAAGTTTGAGTTGCCCAGTTTAACAAATATAAATACAGGGTGGACAGTGAAATTTGAATATCAGATAAACAACAAATCATTTTTAAATATAAACGTGTTCCAAATATTACATGGGGCCTGCACTATTAATTATAATTTTGTTAACATTATTGGCATTAATTATTTACATCATCATAATAGTTATATTAAGGAATTAATTACACGTCCCAAGCAATATTTGGGACACACTTATACTAAAAATGTATTTGTTGTTTCTCTGAATTTCAGATTTCACTAGGTGCCTATATTTTATCTGGAAATTATAATCTATGGGCCAAGGAAAACCCAAATTATATCTCCAGCCCAGATCCTTCCCTAAAACTCCAGAAATCGTTAACTATCTACATTTCCACTTTGATGGCCAATGGACAGTTCAAATTCAACATGACTCAAACTGTACTCCAGCTATTTCCCATCCCCAGATCTGCTCTACCTGTAGCCTTCCTCTACCCCTGCTGATGGCAATGCCTCCCTTCCAGTCAATTCAGACAAACATTGGGGTCATCACTTTCTCTTTCTCTTTCTCTTACAACCCACATCCAATCAGTCAAGAAGCCTTGTTGGGTCTGCCTTCAAAATGTATCCGGATTCCAACCACTTCTCACTATCTGCACTCCACTACCATCCTGGTGCAAGCCACCATTATTTCTTGCTTCCAATAGCCTCCTGGTGGGTCTCCATCCCCTCACCCACCTTTTCTACTACAGTCTGTTCTCATTACAGAGACTAAAGGGATTCTTTCAAAATATAAGTCAGATGTTCCTCTTCTGCTCAACCCCCTCTAATAGCTCCCTCTCATGCAAAGTAAAAGCCACGCTCTTTTTAATGGCCTGCAAGGTCTTAACCCGCTCAAACCCTTGTTACTGCTCTGATATTCCTTTGTTCATTCTAGATATGTTCCCACCTGAGGGCTTTCTACTGGCTGTTTCCTCTTGTCCAAGATATTCACATGGATAACTTTCTCACCTCCTTCAAGTCTTTGCTCAAATGTCAGGTTCTCAGTGAAGCCCAAACTAATCACAGGATTTAAGTTTGTGATTAACCCCTTCCACACCCACATACCTGATATCCCTTACTCTGCTTTATTTATTTTCCATAGCACTCCTCATTTTAACACAATGCAACTTATACATTGTGCTTATTTGTTAGTATCTGTTTCTTCTCCCTCACTCTAGCCCAGAACCATCAAAGGAAGCTCCTTTTTTATTTCTATGAGTGGACTTGCCCAATACTCCTTACACCTACTTCTTTCTGAACATAGTTTCTTAATACTAATAAGATCCTTTAATTTAGCTTGGCCCCTCTTCCCAGCAAGATAATGCAATTCATTCAAAGAAATAAGGTCCTGAAGAGTTTTGATCTCAGAGGAGTACTTTGCATGTCCCAGGACCTCAAGATTAAGTGATGTCCAATACATTTGGCTCCGGCCAAACTAGTATGATACCTATAGACATTTCTTTACAGAAACTTACATAAATTAATGAATGTTCCCCTGCAGAATTTGCTTCTTATTTTAAAAGACCCTAAATGCCTAACTACAGGGTTTTCCATTAACAAAGTATTTTGACAAATTAAATACTACGAAGCTTTATAGAGTGCATGACACATGGTAGGTACTTCATAAATATGTTTAGATGCTCTCGCATTCTCTCTTCCTTGAAATATACTGCGTATTTAATCTAACATCTTTTTCCTAAGAGCTCTTGGCTCAGCAGAGCTCAGGTGAATTTACAGCTATTACACCATTAATTCAACTTATGAAGTAGAGTTACCAACGGCTATTACCCTCATTTTGTGGAAGGGGAAATAGAGTTCCTTGTAAGTCAAAGTGATTTGCCCTAACTTTTAGGTGTCATTGTCACAGGTTTTCTTTCCATTCTTAGTACCTTAAAGCCAATATTTGGTTGCAGTTTCATGAGAGCCTTTAAGTGAAACTAGCTATAAGAAATCAGCCTAGAGAAAATACTTCATATTTATTACACTTCCCTATAGGACCCTTGAGGTTCAGCATCTCAGTACTCAAGAAACAAGCAGTAAATTCTGAGGTTCATTTCACGCTGAGTGAAGTGATTGAAGTCAACAGTCATTAAAGGTGACGAAAGTGATAAATTCTGCTCCATATTTCAACTGTTTCTCATCACTGCTCTTGCTCATCAATCAGCAAATTAAAAGATAGTGCCTGTATCGCTATTGCTATTCATTCAAATCATTTATTTACCCACTCTCATAGATTACGAATATAGCAAGAGGGAGATGTTAAAAAATTCCACTAAATTTATAAAAGAGATAAATATAAATCTGATGAAACATGTTAGCAGCCTCACAAAGGACATTTCTAAGAACTCGAAACGAAAGCTATGAAGTCCCAAACCTGGCCACATCCGAATGATCTGATTCAGCAGCTTCAAAAAGAAAAAGAAACAAACAGGAGCCCAATCTCCAAACATTCCGATTCAGTAGGTTTGAACTGGTGGTTCAGGAATCAGTATTTGAAAATATATTCCCCACTGAATCAGATGTAAGCAGGTGTGGCAACCACCGAGTTAAAGAAACAGAGCATTAGAATGAAGAGAGTGAGCCTGAAACTTCTCACCCACTGGCTGATTATTAATGGCCACAAGCTGGACGACCCAATGTCACTGGAAAGCCTTCATTCAGACTGTCTAACGGATAACTTAGCACGAGGTTTCCTTTACACACCGCTGACCCGTGCCGTGTAAAGCCAGTGTGGCGACTTTCCGAAAGATGCAGGAGAGAGGCTGTATTAGCCCCATCTCTTCTGATACCAGCATCATCTCTCAGGTGTGATCCCTACCTGTAAACTTGCAGGTGCCTAGTTCTTGCTTTTCCTTCCTATTGTCATCCTCTCTTACTCTCCCAGCGCCCCCACCACACTACCTTGCCTTCTCCCACTGGGGAGGTATGGATAGAGTCCAAATCTGAATCTAGAGGATGAGTGTGTAAAGTAATAGGCCTCAGGTAAACAAAGAGCTCATGCAGGCCCTGAGTACCCGATTTATTTTGATAGTCTTTTAAAATAATCACCCCACGTAAGATCCTATTTTTCTTTGCTGTCCTCCTCCCTAATCCTTTCCCTCTGCTTAATTTGGACCTTGAATCATTATTATCTTCTGATAGCTCTTCTCTATCTATCATGATTAAACTCCTTTCATGGATCTCATCCTTTGCTCCAAGTTGTCATGATTTTATAAATTTTAATTCAATTCCTTTTGCATGTGTAATCCCTGCAGCATCACACTGTCTTTGCATTTTTATTCATGTGGTCTCCAGTCTATCTTCTAAGCTGATAGTTATTATTATTATGTGATGTTAATGAGACTACTTAAAAATATTGTGCTGCGGCAGCATCTTATTAGAAAAAGAAGTCTGACCTTGATATGAAGCCATTAACATTAACTTTTATGTTTAATTTTTTTTTGCCTATTTGGCGTTCATTTTACAGCAGAGCTGCTTGGTCCACGTGTCTCTAGTTTTCCTCTGGGTGTTTGTTAGGTAAAGGCAAATGCTTTTCTAACACAGTGAAATAGTACCATGAAACACTCACTTTCGTGCTATGTTTTTTTTTTTTACCTACAGAGCTTCTTAGTTCATCAAATAGAAAACTCCTCCACTTTCCTCACCTGCATTAGTTAAGGTAAAAAACCAAGTTCAAGGCAATGTTATAATAATAGAAAGCCTTTGACATAATACTACAAATTCTAGACATTTATAGGTAATATTGATGCTACAGCCTAAATTCATTCTGTGGAATCTAAGTTCTAGTCAATGCAGGATTTTCAAGTTTCCCCAAAGAGCTGCTTATCATGGATCCTTACTGTACAAAAAAGAAGTGGGTTAAGATAAATGAGTGGATTAAGCTATAGATGTCCCAGAGATTTCTGGCAATTCCAGTCAAAATATTATCTATTCACATAAAGATGATAAACCTCAGTAGTGACATTCTGCCCTTGTTTGCACCTTCTAGTTACAAATTTCAGCTCTTTCTAGAATCGTTAAATTTCAGAACACTTGAGAAACAACCTTAAGCAAGGTTATTCTCTATTTCCATATTAATAAACAGAAGAGTGAGGAGTGTTTATGTATCCCAGGGTTTTGAAGCCAAGAGATCTACCCCACTCTTGCCTCCAACATGGTTGCACAGTTCTTTCTGTATTTCTCTCTCCCTGATAACCTCAGGGCTTGCTTGTAAACTGGGCTTTGGAAATGATGACCAGCTTTCAAGCTGAAGGCCTCATCGTTGCCACTTGCCCAGTTTTGACCTTTTAATTCCCCTTGGCTTAAAATTCATGATGGAGAATCTCCCTCCAAATGGGCTTGTCAACTACTTCTGTTAATCTCATTTTGGGGTCCAGCCTCTAGGGCATTTCATCTCAGCAGGACCCAGGGTCTGGCACCCCGCTGTGTTTACCCTGGATCCTTCTGGAAGATCCAGATGCCACCCATGCAACCACAGCTTAATTGGCCTGATATGAAAAATGTGGTTGTTTCAAATCAACATGTTTTGTCTGTACAAGGGAACCCTGTGGGATTACCCTTATTGACTATAAGGCTGTAAGACACCCTCTGCCATACCTAAGAATGTAAAAAAAAGGGCATTTTATGGTATACATTTAATTTTCCTGAGTAGAAAAGGCCTAAAGTATCATTGAACTTCAAAGTCAATTTGGCTAATGTTTTCAATTACTGCAGAGGCTGTACGATGCAGACCTCCAAAGATGGTCTCTTGAATTCAAATATCAAGGGCAGGGGAGAGGGACCTCGGAGAACATATAACTGACCTTCTCATTTAACAGAGTAAGAAGTATAAATAACGGAAAACCTAAGTACATTTTCTAGAGCTCGAACTAGAACCCAGATCTCCAGTGTTCTCTAATCTCTTTCTTCTATCACTCTGCCTGACCTGTCAGAATGTTTCTACTTTTCCAAAGATTAGTAAAATGAAACCATGAGTAACAAAATACATGCATTATAAGAAAAATAATCTAGCATATGTTGGAAATTTCTGGAATGTTTTATGAATTGTACCCTGTTGTGAAACAGGACCACAGCATTTTAAAGTCGGAAAGAACACATCATCCACTCCAGCCCACATAAGAAGGCAATGGACATGCCTTATATCTATATTAGCTTTGAGTTCACTAACCAGTTCCTTGTTCTTAAATTCTCTCCAAAGAAGTTGCTACATTTGGAGGTCTCATGAGAATGTAGCTGAAACAACCACATGGAGAACTGTTTTGAGAATTCTCAAGTTCATCCACTGCAGTTTTACCTCCACGATTCCAAATAGTTTCATTCAACCCATGAAGCCAATAAAGCTATACTTGTAAGGCATAATAAGCCAGTTCAAATCCATTTGAGAATTTTAAGGACAGGGAATAAATATTCACGTTACAGATAAAAAGATGACAATAAAGTAAACAAATAAAGTGGCTCTTCTGCAAATGGTCGAGACTGGTGTTTCAGCTTATGATGATAGATTGAGTGACAACATTCTGACATTGTCTGTTAGGACAGCCACTAGTTCACATTTGCTGTCCCTCAGATACCTGGCCCCAGTCTTCTGTGTTCCTTGGCAATTTCATCTGGTATTTTCTCAATCAGCTACACCACCCTGGCTCTTAGACTGATCACATCTTAAAGACCTCAGCTGACAGTAAAGGAATCACTGTCTTTACCCAAGATAATTAGGTTGCAACCACTTGCAGGTAGGAGCATCCTTGGAAGGAAGCTGAGGAGGCTTGGTGGGGCCCTGAAATTGGGTAGCTTGAGAGTTATGCTAGACCAAAGCTGTCCAATAAAAGTCATACAACTCCTAGGAGAGAACACAGGTGGAACACTCTTTGACATAAATCGTAGCAATACGTTTGGGGATCTGTCTTCTAAGACAAAAGAAACAAAAGCAGAGGTAAACAGATGGGATCTAATTAAACTTAAAACTATTGCACAGCAAAGGATACCATAAACAAGACCAAAAGACAACCCTCAGAATGGGAGAAAATATTTGCAAATGAAGCAACTGACAAAGGATTAATATCCAAAATTTATAAGCAACTCATGCAGCTCAATAACAAAAAAACAAACAACCCAATCCAAAAATGGGCAGAAGAACTAAATAGACATTTCTCCAAAGAAGATATACAGATAGCCAACAAACACATGAAAGAATGCTCAACATCATTAATCATTAGAGAAATGCAAATCAAAACTACAATGAGATATCATCTCACACCGGCCAGATTGGCCATCATCAAAAACTCTAGAAACAATAAATGCTGGAGAGGGTGTGGAGAAAAGGGAACCCTCTTGCACTGTTGGTGGGAATGTAAAATGATACAGCCACTATGGAGAACAGTATGGAGGTTCCTTAAAAAACTACAAATAGAACTACCATATGACCCAGCAATCCCACTACTGGGCATATACCCTGAGAAAACCATAATTCAAAAAGAGTCATGTACCAAAATGTTTATTGCAGCTCTATTTACGATAGCCAGGACATGGAAGCAACCTAAGTATCCATCAACAGATGAATGGATAAGGAAGATGTGGCACATATATACAATGGAATATTACTCAGCCATAAAAAGAAATGAAACTGAGTTATTTGTAATGAGGTGGATAGACCTGGAATCTGTCATACAGAGTGAAGTAAGTCAGAAGGATAAAAACAAATACCGTATACTAACACATATATATGGAATCTAAAAAAAAAAAAATGTCATGAAGAGATTAGTGGTAGGACGGGAATAAAACACAGACCTACTAGAGCATGGACTTGAGGATATGGGGAGGGGGAAGGGTAAGCTGTGACGATGTGAGAGAGTGCCAGGGACATATACACACTACCAAATGTAAATTAGATAGCTAGTGGGAAGCTGCAGCATAGCACAGGGAGTTCACCTCTGTGCTTTGTGACCACCTAGAGGGGTGGGATAGGGAGGGTGGGAGGGAGGGTGACACAAGAAGGAAGAGATATGGGAACATATGTATATGTATAACTGATTCACTTTGTTGTAAAGGAGAAACTAACACACTATTGGAAAACAGTTATACTCAAATAAAGATGTTAAAAAAACAAAACAAACAAACAAAAAAACCCCAAACTTTTGCACAGCAAAGGAAACCATTGACAAAATGAAAATACAACTTACTGAACGGGAGAAAATATCTGCAAATGATATGGCAGATAAGGGGTTAATATCCAAAAATATATAAACAGCTCATACAATGCAATATCAAACAAAACAAAACAAAAGCCAATTAAAAAATGGGCAGAATATCTGAATAGACATTTTTCCCCAAAAGATATACAGATGGCCAAAAGGCACATAAAAAGATATTCAGTATCATTAATCATTAGAGAAATACAAATTAAAACCACAATGAGGTATCACCTCACACCTGTCAGAATGGCTATGTTCAAAAAGTCTACAAATAACAAGTGCTGATGAGGATGTGGAGAAAAGACAATCCCAGTGCACCACGGGTGGGGATATAAATTGGTGGAGCCACCGTAAAAAACAGTAGGGAGGTTCCTCAGAAAAACTAAAAATAGAGTTACCAAATGACCAATGGTCCCACTTCAGGGTATATATCTGAAGAAAACAAAACCACTAAATTGAAAAGATACTTGGACCCTGATGTTCATAGCAGCATTATTTACAATAACCAAGATATGGAAGCCACCTAAGTGTCCATGAACAGATGAATGGATAAAGAAGATGTGGTACATATAAAATAGAATATTACTCGGTCATAAAAAAGAATAAAATTCTGCCATTTGCAACACTGTGATGGACCTAGAGGGTAGTGGAATAAATCAGACAGAGAAAGACAAATACTCTTATGTTATCATATATGTGAAATCTAAAAAATAAACAAATGAATATAACAAAATGGGAACAGATTTACATAGAAGGAGAACAAATTAGTGGTTACCAGTGGGCAGAGAGAATGGGGGAGGGGCAGAATAGGGGTACGGGATTAAGAGATACAAACTACTATGTATATAATAAATAAGCAACAAGGATATATTGTACCACATAGGGAAATATAGTCATTATTTTTAAATAAATTTAAATGGAATACAATGTTGTGAATTATAATGTTGTACACCTGAAACTAGTATAATATTATAAATCAACTATACTTCAATTAAAAAATAAATAAAAAAGAGACACATATGTAATTTAAAAATTTCTAGTAGCCACTTTATAAAAAAGCAAAAAAGAAACACATGCAAGTAGTATTAATGGTCTATTTTATTTAACCCAGTATATTCAAAATATTTTCCTTTCTGCATGCGGCATAGCCACATTTTAAGGGCTCAACAGCCACGCGTGGCTAGTGGCAACCATATTGGAGAATACAGTTCTAGAGAGATCTCTTGGCAAATCACTTTTTTCCAATTGATCCTAGTAAGCTCTCACTCTTTATGATGAGCTTGCCATGATGGGGAAACTATGACGTCATGACTTCCCAGTTGTATGACTCAGGGTTCTCTAGAGAAGTAGAACCAATAGAGTGTAAGGAACTAACTCCCTCAGTTGTGGAGGCTGGTGAGTCTGAAATCTGCAGGGCAGGCCAGCAGGCTGGAGACGGAGGGAAGGGTTGATGTTGCCGCTTAAATCTGGAGGCACAAACCTTTTTTGCTCTGGTGACCTCAGTCTTTTTCTCTTAAGGTCTTCAACTGATTGGATGAGACCCACCCACATTAGAGGAGCTAATCTGCTTTACTCAAAGTCTACTGATTTAAATGTTCATCACATCTTTAAAATATGCCTTCACAGAAATAAATATCTAGACTGGTGTTTAACCAAACAACTGGACACCATAACCTCGCCAAGCTGACACATAAAATTAACCATCACATCAACCGAAGCAAAGAAAAAGATTTGAAGCAATGATCCATGCAACTCAGGAAAAAATCTTTCTCCAAGAAGTCAAGATAGAATTGAGTTTGGCTTTGGCTGTGATAACCTGGCAGAAAGAATGTCTTTTCCCAGCTTTTCTTAAGTTACTTATTATTCTCATGGATGGCCCTCATTTGAAACATTTTAACTGTTATAACAAGTGACTTAATTGTATTAGCAAGGAGGACATTTTATAAATTAAAGAGATAAAAGAAACTAAGACTGTCAATCCACTCAACAAAGTTCCCTCTGGAAGAAGGAAAAGCCACAAGAATATGTTATGTATATAACGTCTAATGACACCATCGGAAAGTACAGAAGATGGTTATTGGTCCTTTTTCACACTTTATTTCATACAGGACTGATAAATGTAGAAATCATACTCTCTAATTGCTTCACTGCTTCTGCTGTCTTTCCCAAGTTAAGATTTGGATAGTTGTCATTTTTAATAGCCTGGTATTATTTTGGGTATAATCCAGAACAGGTGGAAGGCAGGCCTTCTTTGGAACCCGAAAGGAGCAGATGTTTCCTCTGCCCACTCCCTGGATATTGAGGTAAGGACATAGAAATGAGGTTTTTAGATTTTTGCAAATCTCTTTAATCTCTGGCAGAATAGGAGACAATAGCATTCTCAGGTATGCTTCTGCATTCAATCCGTCGTATGTACTTTAAGTTAAAATAGGAAGAAAATCCAGCCTCACTTGGATATGTAATTGGAAAAGAGAAGAGAATTTTGATAGCCTTTTCAGATAACTGTGGATATTTTTTGAGACAATGCCAAAACTTGACAAGTGGTAGTTTCTTAAAGGTTAGTTGCAGTATGGAATCTGAAACCATACCAATAAATATTTCCTGTTGTGTGGCGTTAAAACTGATTTTAAAATGGTTCTGCAACATACATTGGTTATTTGTAAAATATGGCTTTACTGCATTACACAGACCTTCCAAATGTTGACACACCTCACTGTATGATATCAGAACATTCACTAGTGTCACCACCAAACTCACGTCAAAGATCCTTAAGTATTAGGAGGTTGTTAGGCTGACACTGGCAAATATAGATTTTTTTAAATTCTAATTTTCACTTGAAAGCTCAGATTTTATCACTGGCAACAAAAACTCTCAGCTGTTTCCCTCCAAGGGACAGGATCACTTCATTCATTCAAAAAAAAAAGAGAAAGAAATGTCTACCGAATACATCAATAGAAAAAACTAGTTAGTCTCAGAGTAATTTCTTAAGTAAAAATGGTGTTCTATGAAAAAAGTGACTAGTTCAGCTGCGTTCAAACTATCACTCAAGTCCTTTTCCTGGAGACGTTCATGGTACTTTGGAATGCTCAGAAATGCTTTGTATGTACTGCCCCCATTTCTTCACGTAGGATATTTTAAAATCCTGTGTTCAAAGGTCTCGATTTAATAAAATGAATAATTTTTGCTGCTTTATCAAGGACATGCTTAAGTGAAATTGGCATTTCTCCCTGCAAGTGTGGTGGTAAAGAATGCACTGACCACCAGGGCAGCAGCCTGGAGCCACAGCCTTGATCCATGCTGGGTCACTAGTTGTTTTACCTACTATTAATGCAGAAGCTGACACGATGCAGAGGCAATGCTTTAATAGTATTATAAAAATAGTTGGAGGATCCCTAAAAGTTCTCTGGCCTCACCCCCGCGGGGTTCGTGGACCACAGTGGGAGAACGTGGTGCTCATGAGTTATGTCTACCATTGCCAACCAAAGGAGAGGCTTTGTAAGTCTCTATCAAGCAGAAGCAGATGAAAATAAGAGCTGTCTTCTTCATTTACACTCTCGGTTACAATTTTATCTACATAAAGAGTAGCCTGTCATGTTTCTTCTCAAGATTCTTTTCTATCTTACGCTAGGTATAAGCCATGTAGAATTTTAAAAGCTGGAATATCGGGGTATTTGGCACTTTGTGATCTTACTGGTTATTTTGTCACTCTGACCTCTCAACCTGTAGTAGGTAGTGCCATAAATATCACTACGTCAAGGGTCATGGGGCTGGAGTGTCAGGAAAGGTTAGTTGAGCTCTTGTAATAATCTATGGGTATGTTGGTTTAGCTATCAGAGAGTCCAGGAGGTGGTATTGGTGAAACCTCTTCTGAAATCTAGCCTTCATGAATTCTGACCCCTTGATTAAAGGTTTTTTTTTTTTTTTTTTTTTTTCTGTGGTACGCGGGTCTCTCACTGTTGTGGCCTCTCCCGTTGCGGAGCACAGGCTCCGGACGCGCAGGCTCAGCGGCCATGGCTCACAGGCCCAGCCGCTCCGCGGCATGTGGGATCTTCCCGGACCGGGGCACGAACCCGTGTCCCCTGCATCGGCAGGCGGACTCTCAACCGCTGCGCCACCAGGGAAGCCCTGATTAAAGGCTTTTAATGTGCAGTGAAATAAGGGACAATTGTAAAGGCAGAGATGAGAAATTTACATGAGCTACCTTGAAAGGGCACCGCAGACAGGACCCTGGCCCTAGATCATACTGGATGGATAATGACAAGAAGGACCTCTCGTAAAAGTTCTCTTTCCAGTAATAATCTATTAGAATAAAGTGTCAGTTACGAACCCACCCTCCGGTTTAGGGCGCTTTCTCGTCAGTCAGTTTGAGTATTTTAATTAACAAATATTGGAGAACCTCATTTTTCTCCAGAGAAAACATGTTAAAATTGCTTTTGCAGACCAACACTGATAAAGACTAGGGGAAAAATTTTTTTTCAATCCCAGTTTGGAAAAAAACGTTGATTAGATAACAGTTAAATAACAAAGAGTTAATCACAGTTTACAATACCCCCAGATTAAAACGTATGATAAAAATTCTAAGGAGATATATCTGGTAACCGAATACCTGTCAAGTTATGAGTTTTGTTATTTTTTAAAATAAATTTATTTATTTTATTTTTCGCTGCGTTGGGTCTTCGTTGCTGCACACAGGCTTTCTCTAGTTGCGGCGAGCAGGGGTTACTCTTCGTTGCGGTGCGCAGGCTTCACGTTCTGGTGGCTTCTCTTGTGGAGCACGGGCTCTAGGCGTGTGGGCTTCAGTAGCTGTGGCACACGGGCTCAGTAGTTGTGGCTCGTGGGCTCTAGAGCACAGGCTAAGTAGTGGCACACGGGCTTAGTTGCTCCGCAGCATGTGGCAATCTTCCCACGCTCGAACCCGTGTCCCCTGCATTGGCAGGAGGATTCTTAACCACTGTGCCACCAGGGAAGCTGAAGTTTTGTTATTTTTATTTTAAAGAAGTTAAATAATGGAGAATTGGTGTATTTAAAAGGCTGGACATACAAATTCTTCAACATACCTCTCATATAGTGTAGTTAAAATTACAGTATGTCATTATGCAGTAAAATTCCTGCATATCTTGACTTGGGGATAGAATTCAAGGAATTAGTCTTTGGCCTGGCACAAGGTCAAGGTCATGAGCAGGCCAAGTGCTGATGAAGCTTGGAGGTCACGAGAACTATCTTCATTGCTGGTGGGGTGGGAGTCCATCCAATATGGGAAACAATTTGCAATATCAAAAATCTGAAAATGCACATCCCCTAAGACCCAGAAATTCCATTTCTAGAAACATTTCCTAGAGAAACATTCACACATGTGCACAAAGGGAAATGTAGAAAGAATAATCACTGAAGCATTATTTATAATAACATTAAAAAAACTCTAAATAGCCATTTAGAAATGGATAAAGGGTAGAATAACCAAACAATAAAATAATAAATAGTTGAAAAAAGTAAGCCAGAGCTATGTGTTGTAGATCTATCAACACGAATAAAGCTTATAAATGTAATAGTGAGTATAAAAACCAAGCTACAGGGACTTCCCTGGTGGTCCAGTGGGTAAGTCTCTGTGCTCCAATGAAGGGGGCCCGGGTTCTATCCCTGGTCGGGGAACTAGATCCCACATGCCGCAACTAAGAGTCTGCATGATGTAATGAAGATCTTCCGTGCCACAACTAAGACCTGGCACAGCCTAAATAAATAAATGAATAGGGCTTCCCTGGTGGCGCAGTGGTTGAGAATCCGCCTGCCGATGCAGGGGACACGGGTTCGTGCCCCGGTCCGGGAAGATCCCACATGCCACGGAGCGGCTGGGCCTGTGAGCCATGGCGGCTGAGCCTGCGTGTCCGGAGCCCGTGCTCCGCAACGGGAGAGGCCACAACAGTGAGAGGCCCGCATATCACACACAAAATAAATAAATAAATAAATGAATAAATATTTTTAAAGAAAGCTACAGAAAGTACACATATATCATGATACCATTGATGAAAAAGGTAAAACAAGCAGCATATTTTTTTGATGAATACAGTCACAAAAATTAAATATCTATAAAAAATATGAAAACAAGGGAAGGATGTACCTCAATTTCAGCCTAATGATGGATTTTACAGAAGGAGGAAGTAGGAATCAGATGATTGACTTTAATTTTGTTTTTAACATGTTATTCTTAAGTTAAAAGGATTGGAGGTAAATATGGCAAAATAATCACATTTCTTAAATGGGTAATGGGTATGTGGAAATTTGATGTATTATTTCTCCTTTCATAATGAAGTAACAAATATTTAAAAGGAGAATAAGCCTGAGAGTTATGGAGATCTAGGTCCCAATTTAGGTCCTACTATTTACTAGCTGTAGGTCCACGGGCAATTATGTAACCTTGATAAGCTGTTTCCTCCCACCTCCCAACTGTATTTACCTCTTGGAGATATTGTGAAATTTATGGGCGCTCATATAAAGCACCTGATACACAGCATACAAAACAAATGCTAGGTCCCCCCCCCTCTTTTTTTTTTTTTTGAGGAATGCGGGCCTCTCACTGTTGTGGCCTCTCCCGTTGCGGAGCACAGGCTCCGGACGCGCAGGCTCAGTGGCCATGGCTCACGGGCCTAGTTGCTCCACGGCATGTGGGATCTTCCCGGACCTGGGCTCGAACCCGTGTCCCCTGCATCGGCAGGCGGACTCTCAACCACTGCGCCACCAGGGAAGCCCCTAGGTCCCTTTTTTTGTAAAGTGCTGCCTGGTAACATTGGTTCAAACTCCATGCTTCTGTATAAATTAGAAAAAGGCTCTGTAGGGGGAGAGGGTTGCAGTGGGCCTGCATACTCTTCCTATTTGCCTTATCCTGGCCTTCCTTTCCTCTTAAACCCCTACCTGGTCTCTGGTGTTAAATGCATACATGAGCACATAAGCAATAATTCACAAACGCTTTAGAGTAGATGCTAAGCTTTTGGAGGGTTTAATTTCATGTAAGCATGAAGCGTCTCGACTTATGGGATCCAAATAATTACAGCACAGTGAAACTGGAAATCATTTAAACTTTTCATGTTAAGAAAAATGATTGCTTGTTTAAGTCTCATGGTGTATGCATTCGTCTTTAGGTAGGCTTTCATAGAAATATAATGAGGACAGCTTTGTATGGTGAGCTTTCAATTACTCTTGCTATGGAGATATCAGAGAGCTCAGGAAAATCCAGAAACTTCATCTGAATCAATAGTTCTTTTTTTCAATTGCCATTTGAGCTGGCAGAAAAGATAATAGATTCAAGTATCTACCCCTTTTCATTATTTTTTTTTCATTCCAGAGAATTTGTTACAGAAAAATATGGACATCAAAATATCAGCAGCAATAAAGATGAAAGAAGGAACTGAACATTTAAAAGTTCTCTGCTACTTTGGCCATCTTGTAAAATGCCTACTGAAAATCACACTGACCAAAATGGTTGTCTTCAATTCTCTGTTGTATATTTCTAGACTGAAGCTCAGAGCTTCTTGTAATGAAGTTTAGCCCACGGAGGAGGAAGGAGTGCAGAGAACAGGTAGGAAGGAGGCTAGATCGCCAGGGCCTGCCATGTATGTTGTGCACTGCACAACACCAGAGAGTACCATTCGCAGGAACAACCAAGTATGCATATCTTTAAAGGCAATGTCAAAGTAAGGAACAGAAAAGGCCTCTAATGGCACAGAAGGGTCTCTCGTCTCTGAAAATGCCTCAGAATCCAACTCTGTGGATGGAGCCTCCCTTTTTTTTTTAACCTCCCTACACAAATAAGTGACAGATTTGTGGAGAATCAAAGTCCCTAATGTAGATAATATATAGAACTATTCAGTGGGATACCTCCTAAGAACATGGGAATAAAGAGAATAAAACTAATAGGAACCAACACATAATAAGTCTATCCACCTGGAAAAGTTACCCAGTTACCCAAAGTTGACTGCTGATAAACAGTCAAATCTAATTTAAAAAGTAGACAAGGCACTTCCCTGGTGGCCTAGTGGTTAGCATTCTGGACTTTCACTGCGGTGGCCCGGGTTCAACCCCTGGTTGGGCAAAATCCCACAAGCTGTGCTGTGCGGCCAAGAAAATAAATAAAAATAAAGAGCAGACCAAACAGCCCCTGACGTATGTTGGGTAGTTTCCTGTATTAACAAAGACAAGAAAAGGCAACAGTAATCAGTATTGGGATAAAAACATGAAGAGCCTCATCTTTAATGAAGTTCCATTATTTAATGAAGAATCACATCTTCCCATTGATAGATGCATGTGAGGAGTCCAGTATACAATTTTTGCAGCTCTGAGAATAAACTTACTAAAAGCGTAGGGGAAAAAAGTACTGTAGAGTTTTGAAGAGAATCTTGAGTTTCATTGCTTTGGTTGGAAGTGTAAAGTGGGTGACCCCCGCCAAAGGTCCTTCCTTCTATTTATGTATGAAGTTGAAGGTTAATTCATGAGTTCTTTTTAGCTTTAAGGTTCTGTGATTCTGTTAGCAATGATGGATGATACACAGGGAAGAGGAACAGAAAGAAATCAACACTTTCCACAGATTGCTGATGTTCTTCTTTATCACTGTTTTTGTGTGTGATTAAATTCTTTAATTTTGGTTAAAAAATATGTTATTCCAAATGCTCTGCTCCAAATCTGAATAGAGTGCCTTTGGTGTAAGCAATGCAGGACTGTTGTTTAAAAATGTGATTTGGAGATCAAGTTCTTTACCTAATATGGTCAAGGTCTATTTTGAACTCTTTCCTTTGAAAGTAGCAACAAAAGATTAAGGACAAGTTTACACTGCAAATTGAAAGTAGAAATATCTTTTTGACCAACATTTAATTTCTTGCTCTTTCAGATTCCAATTTGGTGAGATTTTGGAGGTGGAGTATTAAGATTATATTACTACCTTGTGCTGAAAAATAATTCTAGTCTGTATAACGGCACGGTAAACATTCAGAGAGGTCCAATGCTTGTTTTCATGGCACATTGATGGTTACTGGCTTGTGAACCATTAGTAGGTCAAGTTCATTGTCAGTAACCATCATATTATCCTAACCTCTCCTGCTGACCACAGAGCAAATGAACCAGAAGATAAGGTTCTTTCCCGGCTCATTAAATTTTTCCATTTTGGCAAATTTATATCTCTCCTGATGTAGCAAAGTAGCAGTAAGCATTGTAATTTCAAGAGTTGAAGCAGAGGTGTTAATAAAAAGAAGCCAGATGTCTGCCGATACAGTGGTGGTGTTATGGTGAGGCTCCTACTGTCCTAAGTCTGTACTCAGACTTTCAAGTCTAGAATTGGTTGTTTGCACAACCAGATTTGATTGGGCAATAGCAAATAGCCAAACTCACAAAGAATTGATGTAAAAACAAACATTCCAATTTCTTAATTACAGTGGTAAATATTACCATATCATGAACAGATGATTTATGCCCCATATTCTGGGACCATTTTTAAAAGAATCTTGGTTTCTGGGAAGTTGAGTGAATTTCACAAAGATGCTTGCTGCAAAAGCTAGGGTCCAATAAAGAGAAAGGAAAATCCACAGAGTAATTCAAACAAGGAATGTATAATATACAGCATTATTAACTCTAACAGAGAATTGGACCTATAAGGAATTAGCTAATAAGAAATATTAATAACACTAAGGCATACAGGAATAGCAGAGACAAGGAACAGTCACTAGTCTTAAGACTAAGAAGAAGAAACAGACCTTGTTGGAGAGGGTGTAGCCACGGCTCACAGGATGGCTGACAGGCACTGAGATGCCTTGCCAGTAGAACTTGCTGGAAACCCAGCCTCCAGGGTATCAAGGAAACCATCCACACAGAGACACCACACCTTGGAATTTACTGTGAAGCCATGTGGGGAGATGCTATTAGCCCCCAGCTGCTGTTGGCTGCTGCAGGCTGCAGGGGCCTGACAGTCCAGAGGCCACACACAGCAAAAGAATCTAGGGAAGAGAGCAGACCAGAACAGGAGAGAAACCCTTCCTCCTCTGGTATCCTTCCTTACTCTCTCCGGGCATAATATCCTGCCAGATGCAAAAGGGAAATATTTACAGGGCCTTTCTCAATTCTCATAGAGTAGGTAAGAAAGGGTGGATTTGGAGCTGAGAAGCCATACATTGACCACTGGCACACTTGCCAAGTCAGAACTAATTTCATGCCAAAGTCAGCATGAAATTAGTTCATAGAAAGGGAGACAATTTTGAAAAATATGTCCTTCATGCCAAGGAAAATCCAATAAGCTCTCCCTGTCCTAAAATAGAGCATACTTCTCTGTTCAAGAAACATGTCTATGGATTCCAGACTTGTCACTCCTGGGCGGCTCTGGATAAGCACAATCCAATACTTGCCCTGTTTTCAAAGTTCTCTGATGACCGTCTTCCTGGTTGGGCAGGGTATAGTAAAACCACCTTTGTTTTAATTTTCTTAGATTTTTATCATTGTATGGCCTATCTCCCTCTAATTATAATCCCATTACTTTGACAAATATTGGGTGTTTCACATGTCTTCAGCCATAATGACAGTCTTTGGGTAATAGTTACAGATGGCTACCTTTCCAGGCCAGAGTTCCAGACCCTTAAGTTCGAAGATGACCCTAATTCCAAGTTATAGAATGTCTCTCACTATAGTCTCCTTTATGCCTATAGAAGGAGCTCTAATGCTCTCCAACCTGACCTGAGAGAGGTAAAATCATTTATCTTTTTAGGCCAGTAGTGTTTGAGTTCATGAAATACTACAGAACTTAGTGGCCTTCTTAACAACCTTTCTTATTCCCTGGAAATAAGCTTTGTAAAGGGGAAATTAATAAAATAAAAGCAACACGTACTCAGAAAGATAAGTACTTACTAGCTGTGTATCTTTAGTCTCTCTTTGTGCCTAGTTTTTTCACAAAGCAAAAGGTGGATACTAATAGCAACCATTTTGTTGGGTTATCATGAAAGTAAATTGAGGTAATACAGGCTAAAGCACTTATGCCCGTGCCTGGTACAGAGTGAACATTTGTAAGTGATATATGTGACCTGAAATGCAAACTAAGAAATGAGAGAAATTATGCCCATTTTGAAAGAAAAAGATCAGTAAGAATAAAGCATTATAATAAGTTTTTCTAAATAAAAAGAAGGTATTGGACTCAGTGGTACTAGACTAAGTCTACTTCCATCGACTAAAGTCAAATATGCTCTGTTTATTTGAACATGTGAACCTATGAAAATTTAGAAGATCTGTCCATTTAGGGCCGAAAAACCTTGAGGGCAACGCTGTCTCCAATGGGTTCATGAATTGCAATGCTTGGTGCAACATTCAGTGTCACTAGATGGCGCTGTAGAGCAATTAAGCTTTGTGCTTGTTAAATGTGATTTTGAACATTATTTTAAAATTAAGATTATTTGTATACAAACATTCTGCCCAGGCACAGATAGTTATGTGAACTGAAAGTAATGTGGGTATGTTCACCAGGTTTTTTACTCTTTTTTTTTTTTTTTTTTCCTATACGCGGGCCTCTCACTGTTGTGGCCTCTCCCGTTGCGGAGCACAGGCTCCGGACGCGCAGGCTCAGCGGCCATGGCTCACGGGCCCAGCCGCTCCGCGGCATGTGGGATCTTCCTGGATCGGGGCACGAACCCACGTCCCCCGCATCGGTAGGCGGACTCTCAACCACTGCACCACCAGGGAAACCCAGGTTTTTTACTCTTAAATAGCTCATGTGGCAAGGGTGAAAGACCTTGAGAACCAGTGGGCTAGGAGGAATAGTAAGTAGACTTTAGGAAGATAATAGAACACGAATCAAAGTCAGACTCAGTGCTAGCTGGGATCATTAAATGATGATGGAGCAACTATGATTCAAGGTCAAATTGTCAAAACAGAAACAGACTCACAGACTTAGAGAATGAATTTATGGTTACCAGGGGGAAGGGTGGCAGCAGGAGGGGTAGACGGGGAGATTGGGATTGTCATGTACACACTGCTATATTTAAACTAGATAACCAGCAAGGACCTACTGTATAGCACAGGGAACGGCTCAATATTCTGTAATAACCTAAATGGGAAAAGAATTTGAAAAAGAATAGATAATGTATATGTATGGCTGAATCACTTTGCTGTATACACCTGAAACTAACACAACCTTGTTAATCAACTACACTCCAATATAAAATAAAAATTAACATAAATAAATAAAGCCTGTAACAGTGAAAAACAAGTTCTCATCACAAGAAAGAAAAAAATATTTGTAATTATGTGAAGTGATGGATGTTAACTAAATTTATTATGGTAATTATTTTTTAATATACACAAATATCAAATAGTTATGCTGTAAACTTTAAACTAATACCATGTTATATGTCAATTATATCTCAGTAAAAGTGGGGAAAATGAACTACCTTAGCGTAAATTTTAAAATTGAAAAACTAAAAAAAAAAAAAAAAAGAAAGTCAAATTGTCAAATTGAAGCTGGCATCACCAAAATGGAAATGTGACCTAAAAAAACACATCAAAAAGAGAGCATTGGGGGATTCCCTGGTGGCACAATGGTTGAGAGTCCGTCTGCCGATGCAGGGGAAACGGGTTCGTGCCCCGGTCCGGGAAGATCCCACATACCGCAGAGCGGCTTGGCCCGTGAGCCATGGCCACTGAGCCTGCATGTCCGGAGCCTGTGCTCCGCAACGGGAGAGGCCACAACAGTGAGAGGCCCGTGTACCGCAAAAAAAAAAAAAAAAAAAAAAAAAGAGAGCATTGGAAGAGTATGATTTGATATCATTATTTATATGTTAGTTTCCAATAGTATTACCTAATGTTTCACTATCTAGTTCCCATAAACAATGGTAAAATGAAATTATATTTTTTCTAGTCTTACCTTGGATTAGTAGCTTCACTTTGAAAAGGGAATGTTTTGGGACTTCCCTGGTAGTGCAGTGGTTGGGACTCCATGCTTCCAATGCAGGGGGCCAGGTTCGATCCCTGGTCAGGGAACTAGATCCCACATGCATGCCACAACTGAGTTTGCATGCCACAACTAAGGAGCCCACGTGCTGCAACTAAGGGGCCTGCCTGCCGCAACTAAGACCCAGTACAACCAAATAAATAAATAAATAAATATTTAAAAAATAAAAGAAAAGGGCATGTTTTAGGAGAGTAAGCAATGATATCAAAAACTGTGTTTAGGATAGAGTAGGGCATTTTTAAGGAGGTAGTGAGTGAGGGAGTGAGGCAGGAAGTCAAGCAAGATAGTAGTGGGTTTTATAGACAGATGTTACAGAGTCTATAAAGAAATAAGGTGCTGGCCACATTTCGACATTTGACTCATACTCCAGAGCACTAAAACTAGTTGATTCAGCTCATTGCCTTCCATCTCCTCAGTCAGTACAGGCTTGCCAATTGTTAGACCAGCCAGCAGAGAACAAGAATGACTGGATGCAATGCTGCAATCCATTTACTGTACAACACAGAGCTACGGCTAGATTCTGACTACGCCGTAACATCAAAAAGGAGCAGATTGCACTTAACCTGTAGATGAATGGCTTTTGATGGGGACTTAGATGGAGATAAGGAAAGTCAGCTGCTATGGCTCAAACTTTAAAAACGGTGGGAAAAGGAAACAATCTAATAATCTTGGAATAAAGAAGAAATGGAGATAAGACATTCACAAGGTGAAGAAATGAAGAGGAAATAGAAAGGAACTTAGAAGGAAATTATTCCCTGGCTTCAGGAAATTAACTGCTGATTCTTCCCTTGGTAAATTGGAGCCTTAAATAGTCAACGATGTCTGTGGTGTGTTGAGAGGAACATCTGTCTGGGTGTGTTGTAACTCAGGACACTTGTTGACACTAAAAGGTGTAACATTTCAGTAATCTGGACCTTAGAACTCCAAATTTTAGTGGTTTTAGTGTTGTAATGTTTTCAGTCTCTACAAAGTTCAGCACAATTGAGTACTGATACTTCATTATCTTTGGATTATTAGACTTCGAGTTCTAGAATTCCTACTTTAGATATCTTCTTAAAATTAACCAAGGGCAAACGTGTATAATTCTTAGGTATTGCCCTGGCACTCAAGGTTCAGGTGATAATTCAGTTGGAAAAAAAATGTCAGTTACTGAGTATAATGATACAGAGAAAATGTTATTTCTGTTGCAGCTGGTATGACAATGCCATCTCTAAGGAGGTTTTGCTGAGCAGGGACTGGGCCATTCATTCTAGGGACTCTGGATGGTGGGAGGCAAGGTGGGAGTGTGTCTTTGAGGAGGGGGCTAAGGCAGAGGGAGAGATGCTGGTGAGATGGTAGGAAGTGAAGCAATCCACATCATAATCTCTCCGGTGGCCCATCAAAACTACCACGTTACTCATCGCATGACGGGCTTGGTGTGAGCAGATCCAGGGTTTTTAGGGAAAATCCTGAAAGGATTGGGCCTTGTGTCTGGCTGGCATGTTTGAACTTAGGGTTAAAGATGAAAGAGGAGGGCTTCCCTAGTGGCGCAGTGGTTGAGAATCCGCCTGCCGTTGCAGGGGACATGGGTTCGTGCCCCAGTCCGGGAAGATCCCACATGCCGCGGAGCGGCTGGGCCCATGAGCCATGGCCGCTGAGCCTGTGCGTCCGGAGCCTGTGCTCCCCAACGGGAGAGGCCACAACAGTGAGAGTCCCGCGTACCACAGAAAAAAAAAAAAAAAAGATGAAAGAGGAACCATGAGAAAATATGATGTTGAGAATCATAACATTGTTTTACTGTTGTCAGTTACTTAAGAGCTGATAATAGGTCATCTAGCTAGAGCATGGCAGACCTGCCACACCACTCTTATTCTAATAGAGGGGAAAAGTAAGCTCTTACACAGTAAAATTAATGAACATGCAAGTTCCTTCTTTTTCAAGGGTGACTAGTACTCCACTGTATGTATATATCACTTTTTCTTCATCCTTTCATCTGCTGATGGACATTTGAGTTGTTTCTGTTTGACAGTTGTGAATAAGGCTGCAGTAAACTTGGAGGTGCAGATATCTCTTTGAGAACAACATGCAACAATATGGATGAACCTCAAGGACACAGAAAGACAAATACTGTATGATTCCAATACATGAGGTATCTAACAGTTAAATTCATAGAATCAAAGAGTAGAATGGAGTTTGCCAGGACAAGGGGAAAATGAGGCGGTACTAGTCAATGGGAAGTTATGAATCAATGGACATAAAGTTTCAATTAAGTGAGAAAAATACGTTCTAGAGATCTGCTGGATACTGTACATTTAAAAATCATTAAGAAGGTAGCTCTCATATTAAGTGTTCTGAGCACAATAAAATAGGTGAAAAGATATGAATGACCATGGAGACCAGTGAGGCATTCCCTCTACCACACTGTCTCCTCTTTATTGCAACCCTAATGTTAGCCAGGACCTCCCTGTGGCCTGAAGGGTTAGGTAAACTGAATAAAGGAGAAATTACCCCCTCAGTTTCCTTATCTGTGAAATGGGGACTTAATGGAACCTCTCCCATCAGATGTGATGATAGTGACTATAAAGCCCTTAGACTATTGCCTGTCATATGGTTGAATATGGAATATATGTTAGTTCTTATTATCCTTAAAAAGTGAATTGGGGAGATGTTATTCAAAGGCCATACGGTTTCAGTTATGCTAGATGAACAGGTTCTACAGATGGGCCATATAGCATAGTGTCTGTAGCTAACAATACAATATTGTACACTTCAAATTTAAGAGGGTAGATCTCATGCTAAGTGTTCTTACCACACACACACAAGGAAGGAACACAACAAAACCCTGGGAGGTGTTGGATACGTCTGTTACCTTGACAGTGGTGATGGTATCATGGGTGTTTGCATATGTCTAAACTCATTAAATTGTACACATTAAACATGTGTGGTTCTTTGTATGTGAATTATACCTCACTAAAGCTGTTATATATAAAAAAAAGACCTAGTTCAATACTCTCTGTAGTAGTAACAGATGAAGGAAACATTATCCTCAATGTTTAAACTTTCCTCACCTTGTGCTTTATCACCACGCTGTCTGAACCCCCAGCAAAAGTGCCAACTCTGGAGAAAACCTTCGTGCTCTACTGTGGGAAAAGACCCAGAGTTCTTTTTTTAAAATTATTTTTTGCTATTTTATTTATTTATTTACTATTTATTTTTTATTGAAGTATAGTTGATGTACAATATTATAGAAGTTACAGTTGTACAATATAGTGATTCACAAATTTCAAAGGTTTTACTCCATTTATAGTTATTGTAAAATATTGGCTATATTCCCTGTTTTGTATAGTATATCCTTGTAGCTTATTTGATACATAACAGTTTGTACCTCTTACCCCCCAACCTCAAATTTCTCCTCCCCACTGGTAACCACTAGTTTGTTCTCTATGTCTGTGAGTCTGCTTCATTTTCCTTATATTCACTAGTTTAGTTTTTTTGAGATTCCATATATAAATGAGATCATACAGTATTTGTCTTTCTCTGCCTGACTTATTTCACTTAGCATAATAATATCCTCCAAGTCCATTCATGTTGCTGCAAATACTATTCAGCCATTAAAAAGAAAGACCCAGATTTCTTATCGCTGTACAGTCCACCTCCCAGCTGTAGGCACTGTGGCCAAATGCCAAGCATTAAAATATCCCAAGAAAGATGAGGACGGAAGCTAAAGCAGAAAGAAATCAGAAGGGGAAAAATAATCATTCAAATGACATCCAGTTACAATCAAATACAGAACTAAAACTAAGCAAATTTTTGGTTACTCTCCCTATGAATAATGTTTGTACTTTGAGACTTTTAAAATATTTAAGGTGAGAAGAAATAAAATGCATGGCAACCAGTTAAGGTCATACATTTAGGACAAAAATGATAAAATATTAACATGAAAGAAATAAATGCTCTAACTGAAATACTGAGATTCTGTGAAGATGAATTATTCAGAATTAGAAACACACGTGTCCTCCAATCTTACTATGTAACAGCGGGAAAATGGTAGTAAAGATTAAGGGTGGAGCAATGCCAAGAAATGAAGAAATGATGGCGGTATTGCTTAATAATATGCTAACTTTATGCTTCAATTCAAGGGAAGGGACTTCAAAGAAAGAAGAGGAATGGTTGGCTAGTGTGAAATGGAGTTGGGAGTATAGATTCTCAGGGCTTGAGAATGGTACTTTCATTCAGGACACCTAAACGGTCAGGACAGACTAGGTTGTGCAGCAGTAACAGACAGCCCCAAACCTCAAGGTCTAAAACAACACAGTTTTACTTCTTGCTCACAGTAGAGGTCTATCATGAGCTGGTAAAGTCCTTTGTTCACCGTCACTTAGGGAGTGAGGTTGCCCATGTCACAGCCACCATTTTGAACTTGGCCAATCTCTGTCCTAAAGGGAAGTGAGAGCCTAGGGTTTCAGATCATATGAAATGCCAAGGTCCAGAAGTGACACATGTCATTTTTCTAATTGGTTAGGACACTTCAGGGTGGTAAGAAAGTTCATTCTTACCCTCTTCCCCAAAGTGAGGAAGGAACAAAATGATGTGGAGAATATTCCTAGTGATTCCCATGAGGTGCAGTATGGCATTTGTTGGAAGGGAAATCTTGTTTGCTTGGCTAGAGGCTTCACACTTTCTTTTTTCATGAAAAAACAAAAGAATGACTCCTGACCCCAACACTTAAAGTGAGTAGAACATTTGTGGCTGAGATGTTCATAAACTCAGGATGACTTTAAGGAAAGGATTTTAGCTTTAATTTTAGTACTAATTGCCATAGATGTAATGGAAATCCAGTAGACAAGGGAACAGGCAAGGGCCCTAACAATCATCTAGCCTCAGGATCTTGAACTCAAATGGACACAGGGTCAAGGCAGGTAATGTGAATGAGTGGAGTAGCCTGGAGTCATACAAGAGGGAGGGGTGGGACAGGGTGACAGAGAGGACATGTCCTGTCTGAAGGGAGCAGCTGCTTCTCAGCACCAGCTATTGTCATCATGACAGATTGTGAAATGACTGTTGCCAGATTTTCTGATTTTTTAAGAGAAGCCAGAGACAAAGGGGTTTTTTGTTTTTTAAAATCATAAATGTGACAATTTCTGATTTTTAAACGTTGGTTTCACATTTCAACTTTTTTTTTTGGCCAAGCCGGGTGGCATGCGGGATCTTATTTCCCCGATCAGGGATCAAACCCATGCCCCCTGCAGTGGAAGGGCACTGAGTCTTAACCACTGGACCGCCAGGGAAGTCCCCTCAAATTTTAACTTTATATAACACCATTTGGAACCAACAAAACATGGCTTGAGCCCACGGCCTACCAGTTTGTGATGATGAATTTAGCCGTGTTTTTCACCACCTTTTCTCCACCACCACCCTTTCTCCCCACCCCCTCCCCACAAGCAGCACAGCAAACCTTTGGTCCAAATTGAACTCAGAAGCCCAATCTGTAGGATGGTTGTATCTGAGGAACTGCTCTGACTGGAGCAAATTAAGGGGCCAGACTCTAAAATTCAGCTCTTTCCCTCTTCTTGCAGGACTCAAGAAGCACAGTTTGAAAACCAGGAGATGAGTGCAAAGCTCTCCTTCTGCAGGAGATAGACCACCCAGCCACCCAACTCCCGGTCCAGCTCCTCTTCAAGAGCATCTGTGGCTGGTGCAGAGAGCAGGCATCAAATGCGCTGACCAAATGCCTGCTGAAGCTCTCTGTTTATTTAGAGATTCACCGGGGACTCTGTTTGACATGATTTTGGTTGGCAAGGTCATCACCACCTTCACCATCACCAAATGTGCCCTGAAAGACTCTGCTGGCAACATATGAAGCAAATGATGCAGACGTTGCCTTCGCCAAGGAACTGTTCTCTAAGATGTGCATTTCCATCTTGGCAAGCTCAGAGACAAACACCCAGGCACTATGCTCTAAAGGAGTTAAACTGATAAATTAGGGGAGCAACATCTTGGGGAACATCTGCACAGGTGTTCAGCATGTTGTGGGAGACGGAAAGTGTGAGTGCCATGACAGACCTGGCGGCAGGAGTGGGAAGGAGTACACGGAATCATTGGTGTACGACAGTTTGAATATTTTAAGACTCATTACTACATTTTTTTTGTTGTCGTTGTGGTACACGGGCCTCTCACTGTTGTGGCCTCTCCCGTTGCGGAGCACAGGCTCCGGACGCGCAGGCGCAGCGGCCATGGCTCACGGGCCCAGCCGCTCCGCGGCACGTGGGATCTTCCCGGACCGGGGCACGAACCCGTGTCCCGTGCATCGGCAGGCGGACTCTCAACCACTGCGCCACCAGGGAAGCCCTGGATTTTTAATTTTAATTAATCAAAATTTAAATTGCCATATGTGGCTAGTAGATGCCATATTGAACGAAACTTTCTTGAAATATTTTCTACAAAACAGAAATAGACTCACACACATAGAAAACAAACTTATGGTTACCAATGGGGAAAGTGGAGGGTGGGATAAATTAGGAGTTTGGGATTAACATATACACACTACTGTATATAAAATAGATAACCAACAAGGACCTACTATATAGCACAGGGAACTCTATTCAATATCTTGTAATAACCTATAATGGAAGAGAATGTAAAAAAAGAATATATCAATATATTTTTATATACCTATGTATAACTATATCATTTTGCTGTATACCTGAAACTAACACAACATTGTAAATCAACTGTATTTTTTTAAAAATTTAAAAAAGAAAGAGTCACTTAGGGAATGAATGAGGTGCAGGAACAAAATTGTTTAGCTGGAAAAAGATGTGATTCTGGAAGGAAAGAAAAAGAACTTTCTTCAAATACTTTTCTTTGCATAATATTTCATGATCATTTCTTCCAATCATTAAACGTTCTTTGTAGAACCCCTTGCTCTGATTGTATAATATCATAATGTATGGATGTGTCATCATTTTCCTAAACAAGCCCCTATTGTTGACACTTAGATTATTTTCCATTTTTCACTATTATAATCCATTTCTGTTATAAGCAGTTTCTTGCATACATATATGTGCACATGTCTATGATGATTGACTTAAGGTAAGTTTCTAGATGCAGAACTGTTTGATCAAAGAACATAAATATTTTTCAGATTCTTGAAACATATCATCAAATTGCTCGTTAGAGAGATTGTTCCACTCTACTCACTTGACAGCAATGTAGGAAAATGCTTGTTCCCCATACTCTTCCCTATGTATTTTAAAGAATTGTCTTGAAAAGGCTCTCTCCCTTGTCTCCTTCACCTAGACTGAAGTCAAAGGAATAACTGAGGAGGGCACTTTATGAGAACCCGTCGGTGTGCTGAGAGAGGTGGGGCAGAGAGCAAAATGGAACTTTTTCCATTGAAATTTTCTACACAATCAAGGTTTCAGGCAACTTGATTAACTTGGGCGATCACTTCTGAGCTTCGTGCTGGGGACAAAGTCCTTATTCTGTGGCAGATCGTGACATTGAAATGTCCTTGCTTGGGGGTGGTTAAGACTTAAATGATCTTGTGTATGGGAAAGTGAAACAGGTATGCAAATAGGAAGGAGGGAAATAGTACCTTTTCCTCCTCTAGCCTGCAACCCCCCGGGTCGAAATTGTAAGCAATACGTAACATAGAAATAGAAGGATGGAAGAATAAGGAAGCTAGAGGTAAACACCAACTGCGAGTGGTGTAAATAAAGGTGAGATGAGGTGAATCAGAGAAGGGTTTTCTGGTCAGACAAACACAGGATTGAATTTTACTCTGCCATCTTATCATGGAATCTTTATCTCTCTGAGCCTCAATTTTTTCATGAGAATAATAAGAGTACTTTATGATGAGGATTATTAAAAATAATCTGTGTGGGGCTTCCCTGGTGGCGCAGTGGTTGAGAGTCTGTCTGCCGATGCAGGGGACACGGGTTCGTGCCCCGGTCCGGGAAGATCCCACGTGCCGTAGAGCGGCTGGGCCCGTGAGCCATGGCCGCTGAGCCTGCGTTTCTGGAGCCTGTGCTCCGCCATGGGAGAGGCCACAACAGTGAGAGGCCCGCGTACCACAAAAAAATAAATAAATTAATTAATTAATTAAAAATAATCTGTGTGAAACATTCAGTGCAGGGCCTGACTCATGTTTATAGCATCTATAAGAACAAGGGAGGCCCATCAGTGGGGTAGGGCTCATAAACTAGGAAGTTCTCGCTGTCTCTTCAACTGGTAATACAATGTATTGGCAAAAATGAGATTACATAATCCAGATAGCCTCTCTGCAACCACGGAAATCTTCTACCACTCTGGTCAAGAGTCAGACACTAGAGAAGTGGTGTTGATATTTTACCAACTCCACAGTGGTTGCTGAAAGCACCAGCCGAGTTTTTGAAGCAAAGAGAAGTCGGCCATGCAGCTCACACGAAAAGCAACTGCAACCCAATCTAAGTATGTTTACAGCTGGTTTAATTACTAACAGGAGAAAGCTGACTTTTTCTGTGTGGAGCCCAGAAAGTGAGTGAAAAGATTACATTTTCATCCAGCTGTGTGTGGGTAGGGCATGCGAAACCAGTCCCTGCTTGCTTAAGAGACAGAAATCCTGGGTGTGGACGGACTTTCAAGTTCAAGCATGGAGACCAGTGATTGGATTTCCCCAAACTTCCTTAATGAAGCCTCTCCCGGGTCTACACAGGGGAACAGCCACCAACCTTCAGGGAGATTCTTTGGTCGTCCTCATCCACCACGTTCTCCACTCTATTTACCTAATATATTTCCCAGCAAAAAGATTAGTTAATACATTCACACGTGAAACTAATTATGATAGAATTAAAGCTTTGCCTGCTCCTTTCCACAAATTGAATTACTGAGACTCAGACTGAATTCTAAAAAATCTCTTCTTGAGTCATTCTTGGAGGAAAATGAATTACACGTGTTGTGAGCCTTGAGTGCCATGGTTTCCTTATGCTGCCACCAGGGCAGGGAGCTACATTTTCCAGGGGAGTGGGTGACCCTGTGTGACAGAAATCAGAAAATGGGAGTGGGAACTACAGTTAGGTCTTTAAAATAGCCCCCCTGGGACTTCCCTGGTAGCTCAGTCGTTAAGAATCTGCCTGCCAATTCAGGGGACACAGGTTGGTTCCCTGGTCCAGGAAGATCCCACAAGCCATGGAGCAACTAAGCCCATGCACCACAACTACTGAGCCTGCACTCTAGAGCCTGAGTACCGCAACTACTGAGCCCACACACCACATCTACTGAAGCCCGTGCACTCTAGAGCCCGTGCTCCACAACAAGAGAAGCCACTGCAATGAGAAGCCCACACACAGCAAGGAAGAGTAGCCCCCGCTCGCCACAACTAGAGAAAGACCGCATACAGCAACGAAGACCCAGCATGGCCAAATAATAAATAAAATTTTTTAAAAAGAAATTTAAAAAAAATAGCCCCCCTGGAACACAGAACTCCAGAGAGTGACACAGTTGGTCTTATAGTTGAGATTTAGACTGTCTTAAGTCAACCATTCATAAACTGGTTTAGTTATGACTCCCTTGAGAAACTGTAATGTCTGTCACATCCTGGACATTTTGCAGGCTCCAAATCATGAAACAGAATGTCCAGAATATTCTCAATGGCTCTATTTACATCGTCCATTTTAACTGGCATGTCAACATTTACATTGCTGGAGAACAGCTTTGGGAACTATTGCTCTGAATACAAATTAACGATGGAATGCGCCAACCCAATAGCATGGTGTGGTGGAGAACCGAAATAACTTTTTCCCAAAACTCTAGATAAACCGTGTGTGTGAGTGTACCTGTGTGCCAGGAAGAGTTAACCAATTGGTATTGGGCAACACAATTAAAGCTCACTTGGTGGGAAGCACATATTACGTTAGGATTTTTTCCCAATGGTGTTTCAGAGCAGGATGCTTATAAGCAAAATACAATGAAACATGCAACAATGAAATTCTACAGCTCATCACTCTTTTCTAGTACCTAGTAGGCTAGAGGCACCATGGGAGACACAAAATAATCCACCCCAGGCCTCACCTTCACGGTATTTACAGCCTCTTAAGAAATACTAGTTTTTTTCCCAATAAAAGAGAGAATTAAAATACAGCTAGTTCCCCCATTTGTTGTCAAAAATAGAAAGAAAATCATACTCTGCTGGAACATATTATTATTTGCTTAAAAAATTATATAAACAGATGTCAGCATAGTAAATTTAATTTAAAGTATCATGGAATTGGAAGTCCTTCATTTATACCAACCAATAAACTGAGCCAAAGAAAATGGGAATGACTTGCCCAGGGTCACACAGCCATTTAATGCCTCCACTGGCACCAGAAACCAGCTTTTTGACCCTCGGATGGAGACCTTTGGATGTACACTGTGCATACCAGACTGGGATTTGGTCTGGCTCTAAAATTCTGGGACTCTCCAAGGACTCTGCAAGTATGCTAACCACACTCCTGTCATTCATTTTAATGAATAAAATCACTCAGTTGAACAAAAACAATAGTTTCATTAAGATGGAGAAAATGCATTTTCATTACTAAAAATGACATCATGCTTTATTCACTTTAGGGAAACGTTTATATTTAAAATTTTAACATAAAGAGATTTTAGAGATTTGCCTAGCAAGGAAAAGCAACCCGTCTATTATTGTATAATATTTGATTACCTATTAATTTTGATCATATCACTGAGCAAACTGTTGGATCCTTGCACTGAGGCATGTGTAGAAACTGCCCTATTTTTAACTCTGCCATTCTGGTTGTTTGTAGAATGGATTTCCCTTTATTTGGAATGATGTGTTTTGCTTTTGGTTTTTTTTCAAGACTGCAGTTCTTAATTGCTTTCAAGGCATTCAGGAACGAAATGGACAGAGAGGGAGCAAAGGAGCCTAATTGGAGGTACTTTGGGGACCACTTTAATGAATAGAAGGGCAAGTCCTGTATAATTAATATGGTATGGAATAATGTTTTAAACTGAGGGTGTGATGTTAACATCGTCACCCACTGAAAAAGTGCTCTGTAAGTGCTTCCTGAAGAATGCAAGGCAAAGTGAACACTTTCAAATCAGCGCATGAGGCTTTGTTAGCAATGGCTGTGTCCAGCCTTAAGCTTGGCTTGTGAGGTGTAAAAGGCAAGTTTGTGCCTGTTTTTGTGGCATTTGCCCAGTTGCCTTTGCTTCAGCCTGCCTCCTGCCCCCTGCTTGCTAGGTCCTGGGAAGTCAGTCATTGTATTAGAAGACAGCAGTAATAGTGATAAAATGTGACATTTGTACTGATAGTACTCTGAAATCTTGTTTCAATGCACTTTCCCACACAGTACCTCAGTAACCCTAAGGGAGGAAGAAAACAATATTATGATAGAAAACTGAGGTTCAGAAAGTGTAAGTGACCTGAACTTTGACAGAGGGTAGACCCAGGACTAAAATCCAGGTTATCAGAAGTCCGGTCTGGGGGTTACTCCCCAATGGCAAGGAAGGACATGTACAGGCAGTTCAGTCCTAAGCCACCTTAGGGATGGGAGATATTTCTGCACCTGTCCCTTTGATGACTCCAGGAGTGGATCTCTGGCTTCTGGGTATCCCTGGCTGCTAATGTCTTACTTGACATAGGTCATGGCCACATCTTGCCCTACAGCTTTCATGCACTTCCTTCCCTGTGCTGTGGTCTGTCTTGTTGGCCATTTGATATGTCCATCATGGGCTACCTTACTGCCCCAATTTTAATTTTTGGATAAATTGGAGGAAACAGAAAACTTTGGATTCCAAGACTTTGAACCCAATCCCTCAGTCTCAGTCTCAAACTCTGCCGAACTTAGCATTTATTGGGCACTTAAAGCGTTAGGTGTTATGCTAAGAACACTGAATGTTCTCGACATCCTAACAAGGTGGAAACTGCAGGGATTTCAACCCAGGCCATCTAACTCAAAACCCACACTCTTAGATGGAATGGTACCTTTGTCTCCCACAGTAAGATAACCGTATTTTTAAGTTTTGTATAACACTAGCGTTTAGAAATCTCTTCAAAAGTATGGGATCCTGAGTTTCTTCTTGCGCTGTGGCATAAACAAAAACTGTGAACATACCTAATGAACAGCTGCCACTGATATTTACATCTTAACTGGGGGTTAAATATCAAAGACATTGTTTTATTTAGCAGGATTTATGGTGTCATAACTTTTCCAGTAGTTCATTTCAAACAGATTTTTTAAATAGTGGGAGAAAACAGTATCATAGTAGCTTTTGAAAGTCTAGTGTAGGAAACTAACTGCAGGTATTAAAAAGATCTCTCACACGCTGTCAGCATTCATTGTTAACCCCCAAACAACCCCATGAGCAAATGTGACTGTTTTTTTCTCTATTTTCTTTGCTCCACTTTCCTCTCTGAAAATAAGCCCATTAATAAGGAGGTATGAAAGGAAAATGTAGATGTCTCAAGACAAATTACACTAAAAGATTTTTCTTAAAGGAACAGTTTTACCAAAATGAGTTTGCATATAAAAATATAACTAGCCGATGAACATATTAGGGAAGTGTAGCCATTAGGCATGTTTTTATTATGCAATAATTTATCCATGAACAGTTTATATTTCATATCCATATTATATTTCATATTCCTGTCACTGGGAGCACTCAAGCAGAATTGAATGAATGCTCATCAATCTGGAAAGTTCCAGAAGGGAGTTTGCAGTGGGTAGAAAATTGAGTTAGGTTGGACAACAAGGTCCCTTCCAATCTGAAGATTCTATAATTTCCAACTTGGACAACTGAAATGAGGTCAGTGTTCTTGTAGACTTCATGTCACAGTGAAATAAAAGGGCCTGGTGGTGGGAAGCAGTCATGGGCTGTCCTGGGGGCCTGGAGCCAGCCTGCCTGGCTTCACCACTTGATTCTGCCACTTACTAGCTGTGTGACCCTGGGCAAGCTATGTCCCCTGTCTCCACCTCAGTTTCCTCATCTGTGAAGTGGGGATAATAATAGCACCGACCTCACAGAGTGGCTGTGACGAGTAAATAAGTGAATGTAAGCGGAGTACTTAGAATGGTCCTGGTACATGGGAATGTCCCATAATCTTAGTTGTGCTGTTATGTTCCAAGAACAATGGGGCTGGATTGTTCATTTCTAACGAACAGTCTTATCTGCTCCTTCTTGTTACCTCCAACATGAAATAAATGGCAGTCCATTCTGAGTTTAATGAAGGTGGGGTTAGGGCTCACGGTTTGTCTGAAGGGAAGGAGATAAGGAGGAGAAGGGGAGAGGTAAAATGAGGGATTTTATTTAAAGGTAACAGAGAAATGTCTGATGTCCAGGGAGACAGATGGAAATTCCATGAGAATGACAACTGCATGGGATGCTGGGAATGACAGTCTGATAGGAGGAGAGAGAAAGCTCATGGTACATACATACTCTCATTTTATAAACACAAACACACACTTCATAGCAAACAGATATGGGAATGACTGGTCTATTTGTATCTTAAGTTTTCCACGTTAGCACAAGTATTCAGTTCTAATATTGACCTATGGTTTCAGTCGGTCAGTTCAAGTCCACAGATTTGCCCTGAGCCTCTGCCACAGTACCAAGCACGGTGTGAGGTTCTGTGGAAGCAAAGAGGATGCTGCCCTGTGGTGCTCAGCCTGGGAGGGACGCAAGAAGTTAAACGCTGTACGTTTCACTCAGTGTGCTAAGTGCCGTGACCAACCCGTGTGTAACACTATGGGATCTCAGAGGAGGCCACTTGACCTATCTTAGAGAGACAGGGCAGACTCCCAGGAGGAGGGGAAAGCTTAGACTTGAACCAGCTATTAGGCTGATGAAGAAGGGAAACCAAACAAACAAAACAAAGGAAAACAAAACCCAAAGAAAAGTAGACTTATGAAAAGTTTTAATTCTCTCCATCGACTTGGAAATTTGACACAGATGGTTCTGCTACTTATTAGTTACATGACTTTGGGCAATTACTTAAACTCTCTGAACTTCAGTTTTGTCATATCTGAGACAGTTTCTGGCTCATTGGGTTGTTCTAGGAATTAGGGAGACAATGTATGAAAAGCCCAATCCCTGTGCCTGATGCAAGCGGTGTGTGCAGGCTTATTTTGAGTATCGGTGAAATTAAATCACTTGTACTAAAATATGATAAAAGAGGAAGTGATGATTTGTTGAATTTAGGCTAGGAATAATGTCAAGACAAGCCAAAAGTAGAATAATAAGCTCAGCGTTAAGACCCATGTGTCAATCTTGCCTGAACCACTAGTTCAGAGCCTGGATGGAGAAAAGCTGGCCAGAATAACATTCCATCTAATTATATACCTATGGAGGACAGGGGAAAGGATTTTGGCATCTTACCTTGTCTATTACCCTCCCGTTGTACTACAAAGCTCCAGCCCAAACTAAAAATCTAGAATAATCCCATGATCCACCTTCTCAGCAAATATGATGGTTAAACCATCCACAAAAGTTATATGCAAAAATATTGATCTGTTTCATTAGCACCATCCGTAATTTCACCTTAACATAGAGATGAAGCCAAACAGGGGCCCAGGAAAAATCAGTTTTTTCTAATGCATGAGGCAACTTAGGAGAAGGTTCTGTTCTCATTTACAAATGAAGAATCCAAGGCAAAATTGGTGACTTAACAAAGGTCACATTGCTCCTTCATGGGAAGCCAGCAACAGGCAGATCTTTCTGCAAGCAGAGCTGCTCTCTTCATCATGGGGCTAGGATACCTCTTGCTCTGTGATTGCGGAAGGGAGGTGACGTGTGATCAAGGAGCCTCAACATCACCAGGAGACTAGGGAAGGCCATTCTTCTTCCTCTGCTTCTGTGATGCTGCTGCCACAATGTTGTAATAATATCATGAACTGTCCTGGCAAGTCAGGAAGTTTCTCAGGGAAGAGAAGAGAAAGGTCCACCCAGAATGGGAGAGGAAATGCTAACTGGAGTTCTTCAGAAGGTGAGAGGAGTTAAGAACTTCATCCTGGATAAGGCTGTTAGATCTCTGCTTTGCAGATGGCCCCAAATACAGATGCTGCCTCTCTGAAATGAGAAGGAGTTCTCTGGTTCTGAGGAGGTATATTTTCTTCTTAGGTGGAGTGGAATGCTTTTTTTTTTTTAAGATAGATTTTTAAAAATCAGAGACCTTGATTAAAATCCTGTCTCTGCTACTTAATAACTGTGTGATCTCTCTCTAAACCTCACTACTCATCTGCTAAGTAAAATTAATGGTATTTACTTCACTATTCTTATCTCTAAAATGGTGATAATACCTGCCTCTTAGGATGGTTGTGAGGATTAAATGAGAATGAAGTCTGGTGTGTAGGAAATGTTCCCCAAAGATATCTATCATATTATTTCTATGTTATTATGTTCATTAGCTGCATTATAGCATTCTTATATAAGGTGCCTGGATGTGGTAGATGATCGATAAGTGACAGCTATTATCATTAAAGGAAAACATTTTTGTATTGATGCTTGTCTAGTGGTAGAATTGAGCAGGCTGGAATGAAGAGAAATCCTAAATCCACAGGCAAACACAGAAACAAAAATAAAAACAAAAAAGCAGAACCTGAGTCAGTCAACTTAATCCCAGAATTTAATTATCAAAAATCTCTACATTATAGAGCAGAAGCAAGAAGAACTACAATCTTGCAGCCTGTCGTACAAAAACCACATTCACAGAAAGACAGACAAGATGAAAAGGCAGAGGGCTATGTACCAGATGAAGGAACAAGATAAAACCCCAGAAAAACAACTAAATGAAGTGGACATAGGAAACCTTCCAGAAAAAGAATTCAGAATAATGATAGTGAAGATGATCCAGGACCTTGGAAAAAGAATGGAGGCAAAGATCGAGAAGATGCAAGAAATGTTTAACAAAGACCTAGAAGAATTAAGGAACAAACAAACAGATGAACAATACAATAACTGAAATGAAAACTACACTAGAAGGAATCAGTAGCAGAATAACTGAGGTAGAAAAACGGATAAGTGACCTGGAAGACAGAATGGTGGAATTCACGGCTGCAGAACAGAATAAAGAGAAAAGAATGAAAAGAAATGAATACAGCCTAAGAGACCTCTGGGACAACATTAAATGCAACAACATTTACATTATAGGGGTCCCAGAAGGAGAAGAGACAGAGAAAGGACCTGAGAAAACATCTGAAGAGATTATAGTCAAAAACTTCCCTAACATGGGAAAGGAAATAGCCACCCAAGGCCAGGAAGTACAGAGAGTCCCATACAGGATAAACCCAAGGAGAAACATGCCGAGACACATAGTAATCAAACTGGCAAAAATTAAAGACAAAGAAAAATTATTGAAAGCAGCAAGGGAAAAATGACAAATAACATACAAGGGAACTCCCATAAAGGTAACAGCTGATTTCTCAGCAGAAACTCTACAAGCCAGAAGGGAGTGGCATGATATACTTGAAGTGATGAAAGGGAAGAACCTACAACCAAGATTAGTCTACCCGGCAAGGATCTCATTCAGATTCGATGGAGAAATCAAAAGCTTTACAGACAAGCAAAAGCTAAGAGAATTCAGCACCACCAAACCAGCTCTAAGACAAATGCTAAAGGAACTTCTCTAAGTGGGAAACACAACAGAAGAAAAGGACCTACAAAAACAAACCCAAAACAATTAAGAAAATGGTCAGAGGAACATACCTATCGATAATTACCTTAAACGTGAATGGATTAAATGTGCCAACCAAAAGACACAGGCTTGCTGAATGGATACAAAAACAAGACCCATCTATATGCTGTCTACAGGAGACCCACTTCAGACCTAGGGACACATACAGAATGAAAGTGAGGGGATGGAAAAAGATATTCCATGCCAATGGAAAACAAAAGAAAGCTGGAGTAGCAATACTCATATCAGATAAAATAGACCTTAAAATAAAGAATGTTACAAGAGACAAGGAAGAACACTACATAATGATCAAGGGATCAATCCAAGAAGTAGATATCACAATTATAAATATATATGCACCCAACATAGGAGCACCTCAATACATAAGGCAACTGCTAACAGGTATAAAAGAGGAAATAGACAGTAACACAATAATACTGGGGGACTTTAACATCCCACTTTCACCAATGGACAGATCATCCAAAATGAAAATAAATAAGGAAACAGAAGCTTTAAATGACACAATAGACCAGATAGATTTAATTGACATTTATAGGACATTCTATCCAGAAACAGCAGATTACACTTTCTTCTCAAGTGCGCATGCAACATTCTCCAGGATAGATCACATCTTGGGTCACAAATTAAGCCTCAGTAAGTTGAAGTAAATTGAAATCATATCAAGCACCTTTTCTGACCACACACACTGAGATTAGAAATGAATTACAGGGAAAACAACATAAAAAACAAAAATTCATGGAGGATAAACAATATGTTACTAAATAACCAAGAGATCACTCAAGAAATCAAAGAAGAAATTTAAAAATACCTAGAGACAAATGACAATGAAAACACGACAATCCAAATCCTATGGGTTGCAGCAAAAGCAGTTCTAAGAGGGAAGTTTACAGCTATACAAGCCTACCTCAAGAAACAAGAAAAATCTCAAATAAACAATTTACCCTTACACCTAAAGGAACTAGAGAAAGAAGAACAAACAAAACCCAAAGTTAGCAGAAGGAAAGAAATCATAAAGATCAGAGCAGAAATAAATGAAATAGAAACAAAGAAAACAATAGCAAGGATCAATAAAACTAAAAGCTGGTTCTTTGAGAAGATAAACAAAATTGATAAACCATTAGCCAGACTCATCAAGAAAAAGAGGGGGAGGACTCAAATCAATAAAATTAGAAATGAAAAAGGAGAAGTTACAACAGACACTGCAGAAATACACAGCATCCTAAGAGACTACTACAAGCAACTCTATGCCAATAAAATGGACAACCTGGAAGAAATGGACAAATTCTTAGAAAGGTATAACCTTCCAAGACTGTACCAGGAAGAAATAGAAAATATGAACAGACAGGTCACAAGTAATGAAATTGAAACTGTGATTAAAAATCTTCCAATAAACAGAAGTCCAGGACCAGATGGCTTCACAGGTGATTTCTATCAAACATTTAGAGAAGAGTTAACACCCATCCTTCTCAAACTCTTCCAAAAAATTGTGCAGAAGGCACACTCCCAAACTCATTCTATGAGGCCACCATCACCCTGACACCAAAACCAGACAAAGATACTACAAAAAAAGAAAATTACAAAGCAATATCACTGATGAATATAGATGCAAAAATCCTCAACAAAATACAAGCAAACAGAATCCAACAACACATTAAAAGGATCATGCACCATGATCAAGTGGGATTTATCCCAGGGATGCAAGGATTCTTCAATATACATAAATCAATCAATATGATAAACCATATTAACAAACTGAAGAAGAAAAACCATATGATCATCTCAATAGATGCAGAAAAAGCTTTTGACAAAATTCAATACCTATTTATGATTAAAAATCTCCAGAAAGTGGGCATAGAGGGAACCTACCTCAACGTAATAAAGGCCATATACAACAAACCCACAGCAAACATCATTCTCAATGGTGAAAACCTGATAGCATTTCCTCTAAGATCAGAAACAAGACAAGGATGTCCACTCTCATCCCTATTATTCAACATAGTTTTGGAAGTCCTAGCCACGGCAATCAGAGAAGAAAAAGAAATAAAAGGAATACAGATTGGAAAAGAAGAAGTAAAACTGTCACTGTTTGCAGATATCATACTACACACAGAGAATCCTAAAGATGCTACCAGAAAACTACTAGAGCTAGTCAGTGAATTTGGTAAAGTTGCAAGATACAAAATTAATGCACAGAAATCTCTTGCATTCCTATACACTAATGATGAAAAATCTGAAAGAGAAATTAAAGAAACACTCCCACTTACCACTGCAACAAAAAGAATAAAATACCTAGGAATAAACCTACCTAGGGAGACAAAAGACCTGTATGCAGAAAACTATAAGACACTGATGAAAGCAATTAAAGATGATACCAACAGATGGAGTGATATACCATGTTCTTGGATTGGAAGAATCAATATTGTGAAAATGACTATACTACCCAAAGCAATCTACAGATTCAATGCAGTCCCTATCAAATTACCAATGGTATTTTTTACAGAGCTAGAAGAACAAATCTTAAAATTTGTATGGAGACACAAAAGACCCCAAATAGCCAAAGCAGTCTTGAGGGAAAAAAATGGAGCTAGAGGAATCAGACTCCCTGACTTCAGACTATAGTACAAAGGTAGAGTAATCAAGACAATATGGTACTGACACAAAAACAGAAATATAGATCTATGGAACAAGATAGAAAGCCCAGAGATAAATCCACGCACCTATGGTCAACTGATCTATGACAAAGGAGGCAAGGATATGCAATGGAGAAAAGACAGTCTCTTCAATAAGTGATGCTGGGAAAACTGGACAGCTACATGTAAAAGAATGAAATTAGAACACTCCCTAACACCATACAAAAAAATAAACTCAAAATGGATTAGAGACCTAAATGTAAGACTGGACACTATAAAACTCATAGAGGAAAACATAGGAAGAACACTCTGACATAAATCACAGTAAGATCTATTTTGATCTACCTCCTAGACTAATGGAAATAAAATAAAAATAAACAAATGGGACCTAATGAAACTTCAAAGCTTTTGCACAGCAAAGGAAACCATACACAAGACCAAAAGACAACACTCAGAATGGGAGAAAATATTTGCAAACAAATCAACAGACAAAGGATTAATCTGCAAAATATATAAACAGCTAATGCATCTCAATATTAAGAAACAAACAACCCAATCCAAAAATGGGCAGAAGACCTAAATAGACATTTCTCCCAAGAAGACATACAGATGGCCAAGAAGCACATGAAAAGCTGCTCAAGATCACTGATTATTGGAGAAATGCAAATCAAAGCTACAATGAGATATCACCTCACACCAGTTAGAACGGGCATCATCAGAACATCTACAAACAACTAATGCTGGAGAGGGTGTGGAGAAAAGGGAACCCTCTTGCACTGTTGGTGGGAATGTAAATTGATACAGCCACTATGGAGAACAGTATGGAGGTTCCTTAAAAACTAAAACAGAATTACCATATGACCCAGCAATCCCACTACTGTGCATATACACTGAGAAAACCATAATTCAAAAAGACACATGCACCCCAGTGTTCATTGCAGCACTGTTTACAATAGCCAGGTCATGGAAGCAACCTAAATGCCCATCGACAGACAAATGGATAAAGAAGATGTGGTCCATATATACAATGGAATATTACTCAGTCATAAAAAGGAACGAAATTGGGTCATTTGTAGAGACGTGGATGGATCTATAGACTGTCACACAGAGTGAAGTGAGTCAGAAAGAGAAAAACAAATATTGTTTGTTAGTGCATATATGTGGAACCTAGAAATATGGTGCAGATGAACTGGTTTGCAGGGCAGAAATTGAGACACAGATGTAGAGAACAAAGGTATGGACACCAAGGGGGGAAAGCAGTGGGGGCGGGGGTGGTGGTGTGATGAATTGGGAGATTGGGATTGACATGTATACACTGATGTGTATAAAATGGATGATTAATAAGGACCTGCTGTATAAAAAAATAAAAAAAATAAAATTAAAAAATTTTTTATATCTCTAATTATAAATTTGAGAGATTATTAAAAATTGCATCTTTTACTGTTTTCTTTTGTTTTTTACCAAAGTCCATTTGAAGATTCCAGTCTTCACTGGGCCAAGGAAGAAAGGGAAAGGGACTTAAGTTTCTACTCATTTCGTTAGTTTTGCTTGTGAAAGAAAGAACAGCCCTGTCTAGGATCAGATCCTTAACTCCACTCACCTCTGAAGATTTCCTCTTAAGTCTTTCTTGCCTTTTTGGGTGATGATGTGTCTATGTCTATGGGAGGGGGAAATGGGGACCACATGCCCTAGGGGTGATGAGACAGAGTGTAAAGTACTCTAAAGAAAGGGGGAAGATTCAGGAGACAGAGTCAGAGGCTTCTTGTGTAGTTATCCCTTAAACAACCCTCACCTCCCACCCCTGGAGTGCTTTGTCCCTAAAAGCTACCTGCTTGTTCCCTTGGTGATTTTTTTCCCTATCATGGATCTCAGTGGAGCTCAATCCCTTCTATGGTGAAACACCCAACTACTGCTGTCTGGTGAGATGGCCGGAGCCGAGGAGGGTCACACTGAGGAACAGTGTGAGGGCTCCTGACACACCATGTCCCTTTGACTGCTGCAGGCCAGCCTGGGCAGCCAGCAAGCACCGCATCCCTGAAAGGTGATCATGCCACATTGTTGGCCACCTGACCTACAGCAGAGACTGGGGTGTGGGGTGGGATGGGGCGTGGTGGTGGGGGATGCCAGGGAGTCGTAGCAAGCCGATATGGAAATAGGCAGTTGTTCTCCGGAAATGATGCTCACGACTTGTCTATATCTATCTATTATCTTTCTTCTTTTAAATTAATTTTTATTGAGTATGGTTGCTTTACAATGTTGTGTTAGCCTCCACCGCACAACAGAATGAATCAGCCATACACATACAGATATCCCTTCCAGCCCATTTAGGACTTCCATCCCATTTAGGTCACCACAGTGCATTAGGTAGAGTTCCCTGTGCTATACAGTATGTTCCCATCAGCTGTTTTATATATAGTATCAATAATGTATAAGCGTCAATTCCTTCCACCCCACCCCTTTCCCCCTTGGTATCCATACATTTGTTCTCTATGTCTGGGTCTATATTTCTGCTTTGCAAATAAGATCATCTATACCATTTTTCTAGGCTATCTATTATCTTTCTATCATCTCTCTATCTCTCTCTCTACCTATCCATCTATCACCTATCTATTATCAATCAATCATCTACCTACCTATGTACGTATTTATGTGTATATGTTTGGGGGTGGAATGGCATAAGGTAGGTTTGGAGACACTGCTATTCTTCTAACTGAAGTATAGTTGATTTACAATGTTGTGTTTATTTCTGTTGTACAGCAAAGTGATTCATTTACACATATATATATTCTTCAGATTCTTTTCCATTATAGTTTATTACAAGATATTGAATAGAGTTCCCTGTGCTATACAGTAGGACCTTGTTGTTTATCTATTTTATATCTACTACTTTGTAGCTGCTAATTCCAAACTCCTAATTTATCCTTCTCTCTACCCTTCCCCTTTGATAACCATAAGTCTGTTCTCTAGAGACACTGCTATTTTGAAACCTATCTAGAATTTGCACCTATTATTCTGGTGGCAGAGACAGAATTCATTTTCAGGGAGACCATCCTTCTGATTGGGAAAACACTGTAATAGGCGTTTTAGTAAAACAAAGATAGGGCCATGCTTCTATTTTGGAAGGGACAGATTAAGACATAAAAGTGAAGCTGTTCTCCAGATGTTTTCTTCTCTAACCGATATGATGGCTTCCTCCAGGGAGAGCAGAGTCAGGCGGAGTGGAGATAAAGAAGGGGGCTCCTGGAGAGAAGTGGACTTTAGCATTGTAGTGGCAGGCAGGAGGCTCACAACAGAGTTTCACTGTAAGGGATTCCTTGGATAAAGCTGCGACCAGTGTGACCAGTGGGTATCAAGTTTTCCACCTCCCTTTCCTGTGGTATGACTCCTCAGGTTGTCCTGGACTCTCAGTAGAGTTTTGTCACACTCCATGGCTGGTGTCAGCTGTGTTGTTGGAAAAAAGGGAGGAGCTGTGTCCACACAGGACAGACAAGTCGCAGGGAGATGGGGTCAGGAGATGACAGGAGTTGATTGGTAGGGATAACTAAACAAAAATCCTGAGCTTCTCCCACAAATCCTCAGAAATTCTTGGGAAAGAAGACAGCACAACTCTTGGTCACACAGAATGGCTTCAGATTATTTGAGGAGGAATATTGTCATAGTTATTTACCATATGGGGGACTGTGTGATTTGTGGATGCACTTTTAAAAAAATTAATTGATTGATTGATTAATTATTTTTGGCTGCGTTGGGTCTTTGTTGCTGCACACAGGCTTTCTCTAGCTGTGGTGAGCGGGGGCTACTCTTCATTGCGGTGCACGGGCTTCTCATTGTGGTGGTTTCTCTTGTTGTGGAGCACGGGCTCTAGGCACGTGGACTCCAGTAGTTGTGGCGTGCGGGCTCAGTAGTTGTGGCACCAGGCTCTAGAGCGCGGGCTCAGTAGTCGTGGCGCATGGGCTTAGTTGCTCTGAGGCATGTGGGATCTTCCCAGACCAGGGCTCGAACCCGTGTCCCCCGCAATGGCAGGCGGATTCTTAACCACTGCACCACCAGGGAAGTCCCCATGGACTCGCTTTTAATGTTTATGGAACTCCCCACACCCACCCACACGTGAGTGCTGATGAGAGGTAGAGCCCAGCTCTCCCGTGGCCCTCAGGCAGGTCAGAGCTTGCTTTCCTAACCCCCAGCCCCCGGACTGGGCATATGTGACCTAGGTTTGGCCAATCAGGCACTGACCCAGGCAGGACCTTGAATTGGAGGCTCGTGAGCCAAAGCAGAGCGGCAGTGAAGAATCTATTTTGGGGAGTGGGGTGGGTGCGGTGGAGGGCAGCTGGACCCTCCAGTTTCCTGGGGCAGGAGAGAGAGAGAGGGCTAGTACCATTTGTTAGTTCAGGTTCTCTAAGAAGCAGATTTCATGAGATTTAATAGGGAAAACAGCTCTGGAGGATAAAGAAGGAGGCAGTGGGAGTTGGTGGAGAGAGCTGTTCGATTAAGAGGCTGCTCTGGCCACTGCAAAAGGAGAAAGGGAAGAAAAGATTGGTGGCAAGAGCCTCAGGCAGCAGCATAATTCTGCGAACATCTTGGCTTGGCCCATGTGGAGCCCCAGGGAAAAACTCTGCATTAGTTTTCTGTTGCTGTTTAAAATAGCATAAACTAATTACCTAACAGTTCTGGAGGTTGTGAGACTGCAATGAGTCTTACAGTCTCATCCAGGTGTTGATAGTGCTAGGTCCTTCTGAGCACTCCAGGAGAGAAGCTGTTCCTTGTCTCTTTCAGCTTCTAGAGACTGCCAACGTTCCTTGGCTTGTGGCTGCATCGCTCCCTCTCTGCTTCCGTCATCACATCTCCTCCTCGTTACGATCTCCTGCTTCTCTCTTATAACAACCCTGGTGATTACATCAGGTCTGTCCTGATAATCCACGATAGTCTCACCATCTCAAGATCACATCCTCAAAAATCTCTTTTGCCATATGAAGTAACATTCCTAGGTTCTGGGAATTAGGATGTGGACTTTTGGGAGGAGACCATTTTTCAGCTGACCACAGTTAGAGGAGTCCTGCACTGGGCAGGAATGGGCCAGCACTAGTATCCCTGAGAGGCTCACCCACTGGGTATAAGCAGCTCAGGGGGAAGCATGGTCTCAAGGATGATGGTCCAGCAGCTGGACGCTCACAATCAGCACTGCTCCCTTGTGTAGGTTCTGTTGAAGGTCGGTTCTGAGCAGCAACACTCCATGGATCCCTCATAGTCGATCTGGTTTCCTGTGTTGGTGGCAAGAGTGCCAGCTCTGGTGTCCAGTGTTCAGTGGTACCAGAAGCAGTGTCCTCTACTTATAGTCCTGTGGCATGATTTTGTCTTTGGTTCCAAATACTTCAGCTCTCTTCTGCTTGTTTTCTGAGCTTTCTTCTCAAAGCTTCCTTGTGTTTCGGTGGGCTTCTTGATCATCTTTTTAAAAAATATTAATATTTTATTTAACAATTTTTTATTTTATATTGGAGTAGAGTTGATTTACAATGTTGTGTTAGTTTCATGTGTACAGCAAAGTGATTCGGTTATATATATATATATACATATATCTGTTCTTTTTCATATTCTTTTCCCATTTAGGTTATTACAGAATACAGAGTTCACTGTGCTATACAATAAGTCCTTGTTGTTTATCTACTTTATGTATAGTAGTGTATATCTGTTAATCCCAGACTCCTAATTTATCCCTCCCCTCCCCTTCCCCCCCTTTGGTAGCCATAAGTTTGTTTTCTAAGTCTGTGAGTCTGTTTCTGTTCACCTTTTAATAAATTTCTTTTCGACTTAAATCAACCAGAGTCAGTGTGTTTGGTTATTGTTTCCCAATATTTATTTTCCCCCTTTTCTTCTAGTAACGGAACCTCTTTCCAAAGTTCAGCTGGGCAAATGGCCACAGGGATAGAGCCTAAATTTCCCAATTTACCTTATGGCCAGGCATGGCCATGTGACTAAATTGTCATCAGGAGAATGTAAACAGTGGTCATGTGTATAACTTCCACGTGACTTCTTCAAAAGGAACTCGCTTGCACTTCCCTTCCTCATTTTCCCTCTCCCTGTGGGCTGAATGTGTGTGTGGTAGTGGGGAGTTGTCTTTGATTCAGTGAATTAGAGCAACATTTGAGGACACGATAGGGCAGGTAGAGAGAAGGAACCAGGTGCCCTGGGTGGCTTCACAGAGCTCAGCCACCTGCCTACCTTAGATTGCTTGTATTCTTCTGGACTGTTACAGGACAAAGAAATAAACCCATATTGTTTGAGCCACTGTATTTGGAGGTCTCTTCTGAAAGCCGCCAAGTCTCTTAAAGTTTAGTATAACCTACCTAATGAAAACAAGCAGTTTCTCTCTCATAACCTTGACTAGTTTAGAAACAGAAACCAGGAGTAATTCCAGTACCTCAGGAAAGGGAAGAGGAAAGAATTCTGGGATGAATTGTCTAGAAAGTTGGGACTAAGGGCTTTAAAATTCCAGCCACGGTATATAAGAATGAGAATTTGTTAGCCTACAGCGTGCAGCACTGAAACAACCAAGTGTCGGGGATCCACGTAGCCACTGTCATTGAATGGTGCAGATGGGAAGAGGCACACGGGACTGCAGGGCAGGGTGGTTACTACTAATGATAGGAGTAGCTTAAGTAAAGAAAATAACAAACAAATCACTAAATTCTAAGCTCAACTCACAGAAAAGAACAGGATCATGTATAACTATGATAATGCAATCTCTTGCAAGGGGGTCAACACAGCTGCAAACCAAATGCAATGGCTAATTCTGGAGTTAGCTTTGATCTGTTTTATTCTCAGCCTTGCCAGTAGAACGTTGAACATCAACACATAGGATCCTGAGAATTGAAATGGGGGGATATGGGAGGATGCAGAGACCTCAGACTATTTTGATCCCCCAAAGGCCACTGAGCCTCTGGAGGTCACTGAGGAACACACACCCGTAGGTAACAGTGCATGAGGTGCTATGGAAATCAGCTGTTGGAAATTCTACTGAATGTTAACAAGGTAAAGGGAGAAAGGTCTCCATCAATGTCTGGATGAGCACAACTCTCTGAAGAGGTTGTTCTTGCCTTATTTGAAAACCCTGTAATAACCTTTCTGAGGATTTACTCTACAGGGAGATGTCAATTGTTTATTTCCACACTCTCAACATCCTTCATTGTCTACAGACCTATAATTAAAATGCCAGCATGACTGTGGAGTGAAAGGGGAGCAATTACAAAGTCAAGTAGCAAAGAAAAAGTCTTTCTAGAACAAAAGGATAAATTTTTTCCTATTTTATATTATCAAAAATATTTTTGGAATATGATTGGGGAACGGATTCTGGGGTGCTATGTCAAGGAGGAGGAGAACATACATTTAAAGTAAAGATTTTTGTCTTTATCTTGGTGGGGGGTGGTTTTTCAGGGTTTCCTCTAGGTCCAACCTAAAGAGTTAATCAAATCAACCTAACATTCGTGAGGGAATTGCTGACTAATGATGAAATTAGATATTAGAAGCATAAAATGGTTTAGTTGTCCACGTAACTTTCTGGTTTGACTGGAGTAGAACATGGATCTTAGAAAGTACAGTGGATTATTGTAAACTCACTTAGTTGATGACTCTAACTACAGCTTCAACTCCAGACGTAGTCTCCTTAATGGAGGCAATTATTAGAGCCCATGTGTCCAGGTACTACTTAGTTTATCTTTTTTCTCTGTCCCAGGGATTGGAAGAGTTTTTCCGGATAGTATATATTATAGGCTTTGCAGATCATATGCTCTCTGTTGCAACTAGTCAACTCTGCCATTGCAGCAAGAGAACATCCATAGACCATGCATAAACAATTGGGCATGGCTGTGTTCCAGCAAAATTTTATTTACAAAAATAAGCCATAAGTGCCCCAGTAGCAGTAAGCACATCTTATTGTGCCCAGATCTTTATTTCTGATACCATTCTCCAATAAAAGGAACTAGGGCTCCTTGGAAAAATGTCTGATTCTAAGACTGGGTCAAAAATATAAGATGAGCCAAAAAGTAAGGAAGGGCTAAAAAAAATTACATTGATGGAGGTATGTCAAAGAGCCAACTGAAAGAGCTTCCAATGGCCAAAGCAGAACAAATTTAGCAAAAAAGTAAAGTATTGATAATACTGGATTATAACCCAGAGGATATGATAAATATCCATGAGCCCATACTGTTACAAATAAATGAGTGAATAAATAGTAAATGGAGAGAAGAGACAAATACCTCATGCAGAAGAATTCTAAATAAATTATGTAGATACTTGATCCTAAAGAAGGAGGAGCATAAGTCCCAATTCTTTAAGTGTGGGCTGTGCACAGTGACTTCTTTCCAAAGAGTACATATGGAAGGGTGGAAAAAAGTAACTTTAGAGTAGAGAAACCTGACAAATATGGCTTCATAGGTGACTGAGGTCAACATCAACCGTTATAAATCAGGGTGATAATATGTACCCTTGATGTGATGTGATGAAAAGAGCACTTTACATCTGTAATATTCTTTCCCAAATCCATAACCCCAGTCTCATCGTGAGAAAATCATCAAATTCCAATAGAGGGACATTTTACAGTATTCCTGACTACTACTTCTTAAAACTGTCAAGGTCATCAAAACCAGGGAAAGTTTGAGAAACTGTCACAGCTGTGAGCAGCCTAAGGAGATATGACAACTACATGTAATGTGGTATCCTGGACTGGATCCTGGCACAGAAAAAAGAACATTAGGTTAAAAAGAGGGAAGTCAATAAACTATAAACTTTAGTAATAGTGTATCAATGTTGGTTCATTAATGGGGAAGAATGTACCCTACAAATGTAAGATGTTAATAATAGGAGAAACCATGAGGATTTATATGGGAGCTTTCTGTACTAGCTGCTCAATTTTTCTCTAAATCTAAAACTGTTCTAAAAAATAAAGTCTGTTACATAGAAAACAAATGTGTGGTTACCAAAGGGGAAAGGAGGGGGAGGGACAAATTAGGAGTTTGGGATTAGCAGATACAAACTACTGTATATAAAACAGATAAACAACAAAGACCTACTATATAGCACAGGGAACTATAGTCAATTCCTTGTAATAAACTATAAGGGAAAAGAATCTGAAGAGGAATAGATCTATATCTACATAACTGAATCAATTTGCTGAACAACAGAAACTAACACAACATTGCAAATCAACTATACTTCAATAAAAAATTAAAAAATAAAATAAGGTGACAAGCTGGATTTTACCTTCAGACTCTAGCTGACTCCTGCTCTATGCCATTAAGCAGAGAAAACAGTCAAGTTTGCTTTCACCTGGCAGGAAGAGTAGAACATCTTTGCTATTTTGCCTCAGGGTTATGTCAGTTTTCGGGGTCTACAAAACAATACAGTACACCAGTACCTTGACCATCCCATTATCCCATAGGATATCATCATGATATACTAGATGGATGACATCTTGCTGGCACAGAAGAGGAGAAATTAAGAGGTAACCTAGATGCCTTAATAAGATACATGTCGGCCAAAGGGAAAGAAATACATACTCCAGGGACTTCCTTGGTGGCACAGTGGTTGAGACTGCGTGCTCCCAACACAGGGGGCCCAGGTTCAATCCCTGGTCGGGGAACTAGATCCTACACGCATGCCGCAACTAAGAGTTCGCAGGCCACAACTAAGGAGCCCATGTGCCTCAACCAAGACCTGGAGCAACCAAATAACTAGATAAATAAATATTAAAGAAAAATACATACTCCATAAAAATAGAGGAGGAGACCTACCACTTCAGTGAAGTTTCCAGGAGTCTTAGAGTCCAGGGCACATTGGAGTATCTTCTTTAAAGGGAATGACAGGTTGGAACACATGGTAGCACCTGCTTATTACAACAGGTACAATCTGGGGCTCTCTGAATTTTATTGCATTTGATTGGGTTGCCCTGAACGATTGACAAGGTGAGAACTGCTAGGATCTTATAGGATGAAAGGAATATGGAAAGTATCTTAGTTAACAAGGTTTATTGTTAGATTATAAGGAAAGTAAGAAAAACCAGAAAAAGTCAAAATAACCAAAGCTAAGCCCCTAGAGAACTAAAACATTATTGCTATTTAAGATGCACTGAAAGCTCTCATCATATGTCTACTGACTTAACAGTTATCCCGACTCATGATTCAGGTCTTCCACCCCACTTATTTTCTCTCCTACAACTAGTTCTCTATTCTCTCTTGGCTTCTGTTTCTGCTCCTGTAACTACTACAATTGAATAACTTTTTTTTTTTTTTTTTTTTTTTTTTTTTTTTTTTTGTGGTATGCGGGCCTCTCACTGTTGTGGCCTCTCCCGTTGCGGAGCACAGGCTCCGGACGCGCAGGCCTAGCGGCCATAGCTCACGGGCTTAGTTGCTCCGCGGCATGTGGGATCTTCCCGGACCAGGGCACGAACCCGTGTCTCCTGCATCGGCAGGCGGATTCTCAACCACTGCGCCACCAGGGAAGCCCTGAATAACTATTTTTAATCTCCTCTATTAATCTCAAGATTCCTGTTTACTCAGATCTTCTACTACTACCCAGTTTTGCTTACTGCCTTCTTTTTGTGCATGTGTCTCTTGGCCTCTCCAGCCTGCTCTCTCTGAATGCTTTGCATTTAATCTCTCAAAAAGAGTTTCTGGTGGGACCCTTAACTCCCATCCAATGCCCTTTTATGGCAGAGCTCTTGTGCTAGATTCTCTCATAGGCCCTTAGCCAATGAGATGGCCGACCAACACCCATCTCTGGCCCAATCAGCTTTGGCCATGGCTGTGATGTCACACAATACACACAAGAACCCACTGACCTATGCAAGGGATCTTTCAGAAGAGGCCGTTACTGTGCCAGGCACACTAAAGATTCTCAGAATGAGGATATTATAACCAGGAGGTCCTTTGCCTGGCCTGTCCAGACAATTTACTTTGCCATTTTGACTAAGGAAGCCCCCAATCTTTAACACATTAAAGGATTAAGGGAAAAAATTTAAACTCTTTCTTATTTCAAGTTGGCAGATGAGTTAGAAAGTGTTGATTGAGAGGAAGATACTTTGGGGGAATTCCCTGGCGATCCAGTGGTAAGGACTCTGCGCTTTCACTGCCGAGGGCTCGGATTCAATGCCTGGCCGGGGCACTAAGATCCCACAAGCCACGCGATGCGGCAGAAGGAGAGAGAGGAAGGTACTTTGGGAGACCACCAGTCATTATAGCATACTTCCTGTTCCCTTTTCTCTGCGTATCTGTGGAAGGTTTTCGTCCCAGTGGGTAGTCTTGGTTTATGATGGGAAAATGAGTAGGGCTGTGGAGAAAAGGAACATAGTAGCTCCAAACCCCACATGTAAGTCTGGTGGCTGCCATACTATTATAGAATGCTATAGAGTTAGAGCTCAGCGGGTACTTTGTTAGTCCTTGCCTGGGTTGGGTCCTGTGTCCAATGATCAGCTACTTGCTTGCCTTTTTTTTTTTTTCCTTGAAAATTAACCTCATCTTGATGACTGTGCTCTTGCTCATGGAAACCTGCTCATGCAAACCCTTGGCACAGCTGGTTTGATTTTTGTGTCCTAGCACTCAGTCTCCTCGCCTCTTCAGCCTCTCTGCAGTACACAGCCTCCAGAGCTCTGCAAGGTGTGAGTGATGAAAGCGCATCACTGAGATTCTGCCTCTGGCTGCCTGTCACAGGTGCTGCCATCAACCCCTGGATTCATCCCTCTTGAATTCTGTGAAACTCTCTCCTTAGTCATTCAATGTGAAAAGAAGAAAATCTCTCTTTTCCTGATCTAGTTATTTTTTTAAGAACAAATTAGTTTTACCAATATTTCCCATTATACCTACAAATATTCCTTACCTGTCATGGTCTATTTCTTGTCTTTTCATATTAACGTTAAGAGAACATTGAATGGAATCTTCTTTCAATCACCACTCACATTAGCACTTATTTTAATATTTGCAACTTTGAAACTAAAGACCTATAGAATTTTAAATAGAAACTCCCTAGACATGAGGTTCTCAAACAATCATGAGTGACTGAATTTAGTGTTGGACTTATGATCCAGAGAGAGAAATACTGGGTGAAGAATACCTCAGAGACTCAGAAATCATATCCTGGAAAAGCAATCATGTTTTATTTGTTTCAAATCGAACTAGCATCATAACAGGATTAATTAAAGTTATTATCTAAGAAGATATCAGCCTATGCACTGTACATAGCTTCAACACCCAGTTTCATTTTGCTGTAAGAAACTATAAATTTTACTGAACAAGCACACAAAAAGCCTGTCATATTATTCTTCACCCCTAGAAGCGGGTCATAGAACAGCAAAGTAATGCCACTAACAAGAAGCAGTTTTCTGTAGCAGACAGCAATTCTACCCCTGCCGTGGATTTATCTTACTATTGACAGCAAATTTGGCTGGCTTTGACCAGAACTGGTGCTTCCTCCAGCCCCATACCAGAATTTGAACATGAGATAAGCTTATGCCACGTTCAATATCAGTCACATATTTCCCCCACTCAGTCACATCTGTTTTCTGATCTAAATGATTAAGGAGGATGTTTAAAAGCAGATATTCTACACTTTGTTACAGAGTGGTTGGTAAGTAATATTTTGCAATGCCAATACTTGTAACAGGAAATAGCAACTACTTTAATATGATTAAAGGTAGCAGTATTCACTACAACAAATGAGACCTACCATTGGCCACCAGACATTTCTCTGTGGCTGGCTAACTCTCTATTTACTTTGTTCAGGAAAATGCCAGGTCAATTAGTACAGGAATTTGCTGGGCTCACAAATGACCCTGTGAGGAGTTGGTATTCTATTTTCCTAGTTCTGTCATTTCTGTTGCCTTTTTAAGATATATTGTATGGTAAAGCTTAATGCGACTCTCTCTTTTTTTTTTTTTTTTTTTTTTTTTTTTTTGTGGTACACGGGCCTCTCACTGTTGTGGCCTCTCCCGTTGCGGAGCACAGGCTCTGGACGCACAGGCTCAGCGGCCATGGCTCACGGGCCCAGCCGCTCCACAGCACGTGAGATCTTCCCAGACTGAGGCATGAACCCGTGTCCCCTGCATCGGCAGGTGGACTCTCAACCACTGCGCCACCAGGGAAGCCCGCGACTCTCATTTTTTAAAAGTCACTTGAGGGATGAGATAGCATGAGAATCTGGGGAGGTATACAGAGGCAGTAATCAATCAAGTTTGCATGAGTAATTGGGCTCAGGGTACGCAAATCAGCAGGGAGAGGGATGTTGACCCTCAGTGAGCAAGTGCTTGGTTGAAAGCTGCTGAGGTGGGTAACCTACTTGGGGTCAGTGGAGGGACTGATGAAGCAGAGACAGCTCCAGAAAAAATGATACCTACCTCCCAACAATATCCATTCCCCCTTTACAGAGCTAGTAGGAAGTTTAAAAGACAAAAGGAGTAAAATTGTCCATATCTACAATAAGTAGTGAAGAGATACACAGAACAAAAAGATGTCAAATACAATGTCAAAAACATTAAATGTTGTGGGCATGGGAGTAAAAATGCAGGGTTGTTACAATGTGTTTGAACTTAAGAGACCACCAACTTAAAATAATCACATATGATACCAAAATCAGACAAGGACACCTTTAAAAAAGAAAAGTACAGGCCAACATCACTGATAAGCATAGATGCAAAAATCCTTGACAAAACATTAGCAAATCAATTTCAACAATATATTTCAAGGATCATACAACATGCTCAAGTGGCATTAATCCTAGGGATGCAAGGATGGTTCAATATCCACAAATCAATCAATGTGATACACCACATTAGCAAATTGAAGAATAAAAATCATATTATCATCTCAGTAGGTGTAGAAAAACCTTTTGACAAAATTCAACATTCATGTATGATAAAAACTCGCAACAAAGTGGGTATAGAGGGAACACCTCAACATAATAAAGTCCATATATGACAAACCTACAGATCACATCATAGTCAATGGTTAAAAGTGGAAAGCATTTCCTCTAAGATCAGGAACAACCCAAGGATGATCACTCCTGCTAATTTTATTCAACATAATATCAGCAGTCCTAGCCATAGCAATCAGACAAGAAAAAGAAATAAAAGGAATCCAAATTGGAAAGGAAAAGGTAAAACTGTCACAGTTGCAGATGACATTATACTATATACAGAAAATCCTAAAAATATCACCAAAAATTTTTGGAACTAATAAATGAATTTAGTAAAGTTGAAGGATACAAAATTAATATAGAGAAATATGTTGCATTTCTATACACTAACAATAAACTATCAGAAAGAGAAATTTTAAAAATGATTCCATTTATAATTGCATCAAAAAGAATAAAATACCTAGAAATAAATCTAATCAGTAAGGTAAAACATCTGTACTAGGAAAACTATAAGATGATGATGAAATTGAAGATGACACAAACAAATGGAAAGATATACCATGCTCATGGATTGAAAGAATTAATATTGTTAAAATAATGTTACTCCCCAAGGCAATCTACAGATTCAATGCAATCCCTATCAAAATACCAATGGCATTTTTCACAGAACTAGAATAATTCTAAAATTTGTATGGAAACACAGAAGGCCCCGAATAGCCAAAACAATCTTGAGAACAAACAACAAAGCTGGAGGTATCATGCTCCCTGATTTCAAACTATACTGCAAAGCTATAGTAATCAAAACAGTATAGTACTGGAACAAAAATAGACACAGAGATCAATGGAACAAAATAGAGCCCAGAAATGAGTGTACATTTATATGGACAATTAATCTATGACAAAGTAGGCAAGAATATATTGATACAATGGGGAAAAGACAGCCTCTTTAATAAATGGTGCTGTGAAAACTGAACAGCTACATGCAAAAGAATCAAACTAGACTACTTTCTTATGCCATATACAAAAATAAACTCAAAATGGATTAAAGACTTAAATATAAGACCTGAGACCATAAAACTCCTAGAAGAAAACATAGGCACTTTTCAGGAAAAAAACCATGCTCTTTGACATCAGTCTTAGCAATAGTTTTTGTATATGTCTCCTCATGAAAGGGAAACAAATGCAAAAATAAACAAATGGGACCATATCAAGCTAAAAAGCTTTTGCACAGCAAAGAAATTCAAAAAAACAAAAAGGTAGCCTACTGAATGGGAGAAGTTATTTGCAAATGATATATCAGAAAATGGGCTAATATACAAAGTATACAAAGAACTCATACAACTCAACATCAAGAAACAAACAATCCAATTTAAAGGTGGGCAGAGGACCTGAATAGACATTTTTCCAAAGAAGACATAGAGATAGATGGCCAATAGAGACATGAAAAGATGCCCAACATCACTAATCATCAGGGAAATGAAAATCAAGCCCACAGTGAGATATCATCTCACAACTGTCTGAGTGGCTATTATCAAAGAGAACAAATAACAAGTGTTAGTGAGGCTGTGGAGAAAAGGGAACACTCATGCACTATTGGTGGGAATTCAAATTGGTACAGCCACTATAAAAAACAGTATAGAGTTTCCTGAAAATAATTAAAAATAGAACTGCTATATGATCCAGCAATTCCACTCCTGGGTATTTTTCCAAAGAAAACAAAAACAGCAATTTGAAAAGATATATGCATCCCTATATTGATTGCAGCATTATTTATAATAGCCAAGATATGGAAGCAATCTAAAGTATCCATCAATAGATGAATGGATAAAGAAGATGTAACATATATATTTATATAGTTTTATATAATGTAATATTACTCAGCCATAAAAAGGAACGAAATTTGCAACAACATTTGAAACATTTTTTTTCAAAGGGTCTAACCTTGTTTATAATTTCTTAAACATTTTATAAGTCTTAATATCTGCCTTAACCTTGTTTTTTAAAAAAGAAAAAGTAAAAATCTTCCCTTCAATTTGCAGTCTCTTTTTCCCAAGATGGAAATAACCAGCATATAAGTGCACCTTTAACACTGTAGAAATAAAAATGAAATCATCTGAACTAATGTCCTAGTACCTAACATTTCGTTCCATTTGCAATATCAATGGACCTAGAGGATATTATGCTAAGTGAAATAAGTCACATAGAGAAAGACAAATACTGCATGATTTCACTTATATGTAGAATCTAAAAAATAAAACAAATGGACAAACAATAAAACAGAAAGACTCATATCAGAGAATAAACTGGTGGTTGCCAGAGGAGCGGTTGGTGGTTGATGAGTAAAATAGGTGAGGGAGATTAAAGAGGTACAAACTTCCCTTTATAAAATAAATAAGTCACAGGGATATAATGTACAGCATAGGGAATAGAGTCAATAATATTGTAATAACTTTATAGTGACAGGTGGTAACTAGACATCATATTGATGATTTTGTAATGTACAACAAAATTGAATCACTATGTTGTACACCTGACACTAATATAATATTGTAAGAAAGAAAAAAATATGCTGTGAACAATTAAGAAAAACAATATCCACCCCTAGTTTTATATTATCTTGTCTACTGGAGAAGTTTCCCATAAGTATGCTACCATTGGCTACTCTCATTACCTGACTGATGAAGGCTGGAACCAAATCCATTGAATCTGTCTCACATAGAACTTATGAGGTTACTATGAAGCTACCACAATTAAGGCTACTATTAACAGAATTCCAAGCAGCAGGATGAGGGCAACCTACAGTGATGACTTCAGCCAAGCTGCCCAGAGTGCCGGGCCAACCAGCTTAACAAATCTCGTACACCATCAAGGTCTACCTTAGAAAGCCAGGTGTCTTTCTCCTTAAGTTTCAGCATTGACCTTTCCACTTGGCCCTGGCATTACTCCAGGCACAGCAGAATGTATTAGTGATTGCACAGATTTCTCTTTGGCCCCTGAGGAGGAAGTTTATGGCAATTCTATCACCCATAACAGGTCTGACCTACATGCCTTCCAGGGCCTGGGTGGTGTCATTGACAATTTCAGCTAAAGTAAAGGACAAATTTTATACTACGTTTTCTAATTGGATCACTCCCGTCTCCTATCATAGAGATTATTGCCTGCATAGTGTGCATAAATAAGGAAGGAGACATCTGAGAAGCAAGCTCAAGTAACCAAGCCTAGCCTTGTTTTGGACAGGTCTCTGCAGCCATCTGAAGGTACTATCATCTGCTCATGATACTGAGAATTAAATCCCGTTAAACCAACACTCCTGTGAGGTGCTCTAGCTGAAAATGGCAGGGATGTATGTCACCTGCATTTTAATAAGAGGACTTAAAGTGTTAGATCCTCAGTTCTCAACCGGGAATGGTTTCACTACCACCCCTTGCTCTCCCCACCCCACCCGGGACATCTGGCAATGTCTGGAGACACTTCTGGTTGTCACACTGGGGACCAGGGGAGTTGCTCCTGGCAGCCAGTGATTACAGACCAGGGTTGCTTCTAAAGGACAGCCCTCTCACACAAAGGCTTAGATAAAAAGGGAATTTCATTGGCAGTGTACGGGCAAAAAATATTTGGAGGAAATACCCTTTGAAAAACACACACAGACACGTGTTGTGTCACCACCTCTTCTTCAAATCATGCAAGTGTGGGAGTTTCTGGAAGGAACGATGGAATCCTAGAGGGACCCGGAGCAGCCTGACTAGGGGTTTGGTCACCGTGGGGTGTTTGAAGTACAGTCAGCACCTTGCTTAGTCAGGTCACCCCAAAATATAGTGTTTCCTTAAACACTTGAAGGTCTCTTGAGACGCCCCACCCCCCCAAAGTGCAAGTCATCATATTTTGGGAAGGGAAGCAAGTTAATGTCTGACTTCCACACTAAAAGTACAGTCCTGAGGATGGACATGGTACCCTGGAAAGAAAGTTTTGTTTACAATTGTTGGGGGCCCCCCAAAGGGGACCTATATCAGTTGGGGGCACAGGCTGATAATGTTTCTAATGTGGACTTCTAGCCAATTGGTAAACCTTAGAGGCCCCAGTTCAGTTCGAATAACTGAGTCTAATCCTTGTTTTTAGAGGAAAGACATCTATATATGTATCTATTATCTATATCAATAGATACATGATACATGCTGTTGAAGAATTACCCATCTATCCTTGTTTTGTTAAGAATCTTGTTTTGCCCAGAATATATTTGAACTTGAGCAAATGTTTTGAGCATCTGTAGAGATAATCATATGGTTTTTCTCCTTATATGTAGTAATATGGGAAATTACATTGAAGATTTCTAACTATTAGGGTAATCTTACATTCTTAAAACAAACCCCATTTAGTCGTGTATCATAATTTCAGTGTGTTGTTGTATTCTGTTTGTTAATATTTTATTTAGGATATTTTAATTGATATTGATAAGTGAATTTGGTCTGTAGTTTTCTTTTATGTGTGATCTTTGTTAAACTTTCCACGTTATGCTCACTTCATTTAAGAAACATGGTCTGCATATAGTATTTGGAATTTATTAAGGTTTACTTCATGGTCTGCTACATAATAAAGTTTAAAAAATATTCATCGGGGATTTGGAAAGATTGTGTAATTTTGGGTATTGGATAGCTTGTTAATTGTGTGTGGTTTAAATTCTCTATAACATTCCCCTGTCTGCCTCTGACCTCTGTCCCCTTTCTTTTAAGATAGTCAATGTCAACAGTTTCTGGTGCATACTTCCAGAAAAAAAATTTAGGTATTTAATATCATATATGTGAATATCCTTTTTAAATATAAAAAATTAAATTGTTTTATAACCTATATTATTTTAATTTAATATAACTTGGAGATGTATTTTTAACCACATAGATAGACCTCATTGTTAATAGTTCTTTCTTTTTTATTTTAAAGAATAACTAAAATAGTCTGTTCTTCCCATGTAGTTAGATTTATTTGAGATGTATTTTGTTCTTAACATCTAGTTTCCTTGCATAATGATCAGAGAATGTGGCTGTATATAATATTTGGAGTTTATTGAGATTTTCTTCATGGTCTGATACATAATAAAATTTTTAAATGTTCCATCGGGACTTGGAAAGAATGTATAGTTTTTGTATCTTGCCTGGCTTATTAATTGTTTGTGATTCAAATTCTCTATAACGTTATGGAGTTTGACTTGACCTGCCAAGTTCTGGAGGTATGATTCTCCCATTATGACTGTGGTTTTGACAATTCTCCTTGCATTTCTAACCTTTTGGTTTTTATATATATTTGATTACTGTTGTTTACAATAAAATAGTTCTTGGCTTTTTTATCTTCTTTGTGTATTGTATTTTTAAGTCAATATAAAATATCTCCCATTGCATTAATGATTTCCACATTAAAATGTATATTTTTGACAAATATATTTTTACATGCCATTTAGTTTACATTTGGCTGACATATATATTTGTCTGCTTTTTATGTCCAACCAGTTTGCTTTATGTATGTTTCATGGAAATAGCACATAGCTGGGTCTAACAGCTATAAGAAGTCTATAGGGTGTGTAATGAAATTTTTTGGTGTCTCCCAGACCCAGATCTAAACCTTGACTCCACCATTTACTGTCATGTGACCTCATAGAAGTTATTTAACTTCGCCAAGACTCAGTTTCCTCATCTGTAAAATGGGACACTACATTCTTAGTAGTTAGTACTCTGTATCATAATAAAAAGGCAATTCAAATGAGGTTACACGCAAAGGAAATTTTCTGTGGTGTCTCATAGGAAGCAATAAAACCAAACCATGAAGAAGGACGGGGTTACCCCTGCCCTTCATTCATTCCTTTTCTAAAACAGTGTCTCCTCATGACTTTGTTATTTCCAACCAGAGACCCTGTTTATTCATAAACTTTAGCTCACACTGCATTTTGTTTATTATCTGCCTTGGTGTTACAATGTTAAGTCTGATGAGGGCAGCAAACCCATTGGTCTTCTTCACTACCCTACTATGTGCCACACACTATCTCACCAGTGTGTGGCACATAGTAGGTACACAATTAAACATATTTGTAGAATGAAAACAGATGAACTGAACTGGGCCAACATGGTAGAGGGTAGAGAGGGAGAGTTATGGGTTGAATTACATCCCTACAAAAAGATGTGTTGGAATATTAATGACCAATACCTCAGAATGTGACCTTATTTAGTGACAGAGTGTTTGCAGATGTAGTAAGTAAAGATGAGGTGGGCCCTAATCCAATATGACTGGTGTCCTTATAAAATGGGAAAATTTGGACACAAACACAAACATGCACAGAGGACTATGTGACCAGATACAAGAAGAACTCCAGGTAAAATTATGCTGCCACAAACCAAAGAACATCTGGGGTTACCAGAGGTGGAAGAGGCAAGGAAACATCCTTCCCCTGCAGGTTTCAGAGGAAGCATGGCCTTGTAAATACCTTGATTTGCAGCTTCTAGACTACAGAACCGTGAGACAGTAAATTTACTTTGTTCTATGGTACCTAGCTTGTGGTACTTTGTTTCAGCAGCCCTAGGAAACTAACACAAGTGGGTCTCAGGTACCAAAGACTCACTCACGCCCAGCATCCCAGATGGTACATGGTTACAAGGTATTCACAGACCCCACTAGCTGGTGGCCTGGGCTGCTCCTGAGTCAAGACAGGATCAGGAAATGCATGCATGAAACTGCAGGTAACAGACACTGGTGAATCCAACGGGCTGTGCCTGAAAAACACCATGCCTGACCACTGACCACTGAGTTCAGCAGCATGGAGAATGGTCCCTTTGGGGAGAAAGAACTTGTTTCTTACTCAGCACAGAGTTGGCTGCTGAGTGTCTGAGAAATCAGGATTGTGAAGGAAAACACTCAAACCTGAATGAGTATTCAATCACGCACCACCCCTGTTTCAGAAGTAGAAATCATGAAAGGAAAAGCCAGCCAGTACACTATTCTGAGCAGCATTTGCAATGTCAGAGATAATTGTGGAATTAGGATTTTTCAAGGTTATTTAGGCAGAATAAATTAAACAGATTACTCGAGGAAAACTGAGAAGGAAAATGATCTGCTTCCCCATCTCTGACCTTTAATTAGCCATGAAAAAGACAACGCTTGAAAAATTCCTGTGCCTTTCCCACCAAACTGGAACTTTTCAAAGTGCCTCATGAACGGTGCTTTTTGTGTGGAAAGATTCTCAGTGACAGTCAGTTTATTATTTTTTTATTTATTTATTTTTGCCACACCTGGAGGTATGCGGCATCTTCATTCCCTGACCAGGGATTGAACCCATGCCCCCTGCAGTGGAAGCACAGAGTTCTAACCACTGGACCACCATGGAATTCCCAACTGTCAGTTTAGAAAGTTGATTGGACTGACCAAAATTAATGTGATTTGAATCCCAGATAAGGAAATATCCACATAAGTCATTCCAATGAGCACCACTGGATTATGGACACATGTTTCCATGAAAGAAGCTTAGCATACACCCACCATTTGAAGACGAATCATTAAAAACAAATGATTTTGCTTACCTTTCAATAAATGCAGTTCAAGTGTGTTCTTTCAGCACCATCTCCAAGTATAATCTCCAAGAATATTCCAAAGGGTTTTCTTTTAGTTTTTGTTTCTGAATTCAAAGCTTTCCATTGGTTTCAAGTGAATAATCAGGGCCTTTTGAAAAAAGTCAAATAAACTTAGTTTTGATCATTTTAATTTAGCTGAGACTAAGAAGCTTTTTGTTTCATTCCCCTCACCCTATCCTGATTTTGTTATTTTTAGGTTGACTTTTTAAAAATGCTATACAAAAAAAAAAAAAAAAAAAGTAGGGGAAGCTAAAAGTGAGTTAAGAGGAATAAATTAGGAGATTGGGATTAACAGATACATGCCACTATATATAAAGTAGATAAACAACAAGGACCTACTATATAGCACAGGGAATTATACTCAATATTTTGTAATAACCTATAATGGGAAAGAATCTGAAAAAGAATATATATAGCCATGTATAACTGAATCACTTTGCTGTCCACCTGAAACTAATAGGACACTGTAAATCAACTATACTTCAATAAAATAAATTTTTAAAAAACCAACTCATTAGTCACTTAGCATGGAGAATGTACACATTCAAAAAAAAATGAGTTACACATGATCACATTTATTTTGACCACTATGTAATTCTTCATCTTAACTTTACGATTGAAATATTAGAAAAACATGAACACTTTTACAATCAGAAGGGGAGATATGATGTAAAATTGGGTTCTGAGCAATGGCTTCCTCTCTTCTTACTCTGTGAAGAAATCCAATTCTTAATAAAGTGGAATCAGTTCAAAAGCTGAGGGAGGCTGAACTGATGGGCCCGTATTCTGGTTCGTTGTCAATGAATTCAAGTAATGATGCAACAATTCAAAGAGTGCATTTTAAAAGTCTTCAGACAGGTACTTTCTGGACGTTTAATTGAAGCTCTATATTTGACTTTGTATGTTATCCTGGGACATATAGCTACATTGAGGTACAAATTTCACCTCCGCCAGTTTTCTGTGTAGTTGTCACCTAGGTCCTGCATCTGATGACCCAGCATCTCTGTTATTAAGTGTTGGAGCCCCTCACCTTAATTTTCTCCTAGGCTGTTTATCACTGGGTAATTTGAAGAAGGTCACTGCCAGCAGTAGAGGGAAACAGGGGTAATCTGTGCTAATGTACCTTTGGAATACTTCCCAAAGTCTTTCTTATTCTAATACTGTCAAGCTTCTCTTTTCTACACTAAAATTGGGTTGTTACTGAGCTGCCCTTCCCTTGGAGGAAGACTTTGTATATCTGTACCAAATATGCAATTAACAAGAGGACAGTGTTGATAGCTACTCGATGGCTGGCCCTCGGGGCCTACTTGCTGAGGGGACGGTTGATCCCATACGGCAGCTGGGGCATCAAGGACAAGCAGGAAGAACCATTCCCCAGGTAAGGGGCGGCTATCTGCATCCACCCTCAACAGTCCCCACTGTGATTAACCCAGAAACCCTCCATGCGGTGGCTTTGATTTCTCTGTATCTGCTCAAAGTACTCAGCTAGAAAGTTACTCTAATCAAGGAACTGCTGCTTGCATCAAAAAACCTTCTTGGCACCCCAGCTGGCGGAGAGTAGCTATATCTTCTGAAAGTCAATACCCTTGACCCTTCCCGCTCCTCCTCAGGCCCATACCTTCCTTGTTTCTTCAGCTATTTGGGGCATTTAAACATTAATCCAACTCTGGGCTGCAGCAGTCACGCTGATACCCATCTTCTCCTTCTCCCTGGCACAGGAACTCAGCACAACTGACTGTTTGGATATTTCTGGCCTGAAATCCTTCTCCTACCCTGATCTGCTGTGCATACTGGTTCTCTGACATGTCTGCGCTCATACCCATCAATTAGTATGGCAGGGTGCCCACTTCTGCGAGGTATGGAGCCAATTTCAACAAGGCGATGTGCCAGTCCCATCCTGGCTCAGACAGGGACTGAAGCAAGTGACACAACATGTCCATGGAGATCCTTGCTGGTGGACAGAGCTGCCAAAGTGGGACCTTGTGTCTCTCTCCAGGGAACTGTCACCGTGGAAATCTTTAATCACTGTGCGTTATTTCTATGCTATTCTTTCCCTTGTTAGAAAAGAAATCTGCATTATTGGATACTGTGGATCCAAGACTCTGAAAAATTCTCTTGTACAACCAGAAGATAGAAACGTGGGTATTACCAAGCATGGAAGGTCACAATGAGAAGTGTGGGGTCATCCTTCCTCCCCAAAGCTGAGAACTGCCCTGACAGACAGGAAAGCATGATCACAGACAGACAGCAAAGCCCTCTGTGTGCTGGTGTTGGGACCTAGAAAAGGTGACTCTGGTGGTGCTAGAGAAGAGAGAAACACTATTGTAAAAGTACCGTAGAGTTGCCCTTTCCCAAGACGTTCTCCCCTCTGGCTCATGAAGAAAGGCCTCAAATGAATTAAGATGCTAAAAGAACAGAAGGAAAAGGTAGAATATAGGAGTAGGATGAGCAAGATAACCTCTCATTACTTTAAATAATGTACAAAGAAAAAAAAATCTGTGAAGCTTTGTTCTGACTGCCCCCCCCACCCCCTTGTAAAGACATAAAAAAGCTTACCCATGTAAGAAGTGTCCTCAAGGTGGAATGAACTTTTTTAGTAGTGAGTCCAGTTCAGGTAAGTGGCCTGGAGCCATCTGGATGCAGGAAAACAAGGGTAATAATATTAATAGTGTTTTCTCTTTTAGTGAAGAGGTTTGCTGTATGAATTTTTAATTTAACTGTTTTCCCATTTTTTTCCTGAAATAAATGTACGATTGCTTTTTTTAACAAGGAAAGAATACAAAAATAAAAAACTCACTTCAGAAAAATAAGACGGCAAGGTATAAAAATGAGACCAACTATTGTCAAAGGAATTTGGGAGAAACGAGCAAAGGCCACTAGGCATTTTCGGCAAGTAAAAGCATTCAAATAAAAGGAAGATGGGCAAAGAGGAGGAATCGCTAATGAAATGCAAGACTTCCCAGAGCTTGTGCCTTGCAGTCTGTCATAGAGTAGACATAATGGAGCCCTCGTTCACAGAGATGAATGAAAATCGGGGACTTGTGGTCACTAACCGGGCTCAGGAGTGTTTCCAGTTATACTTAGTAAATATTTGCCAATGCAAACCTTGTGCATCGGGAGCTGTCTGCGCCTCAACTCTGGGTGCTGCTGATACCGCAGGCTCCTGATGCCTCAAGTGGGCTGTGCTCTGGGTCCCTGAGTCAGTGGTGTGCTGGAACCATGTAGACGGACAACAGCTGGTGGTGACATACTCAGGAATTTTGCCTGTGGTCATCAAACACAGGTCTTATTAAAATCTAAATTACATAAACTTGCAATTAAATAAATTATATTAGAAACAAAAGCAATACATTCTCAAAACTCATCAGTTCCTAATTATTTTACTATGATCGTAACGTTTACCTGACTGTATCGAATCTGTAGAGTGAAATTATCATGTGAGGAGGGGTTACTGTCTATCTTCTCCCACCTCCATGTTTAATGACATCACATTGGCAGCTTGAAATTGGCCATGGTGGGAATGTTTACACAGTGAAAATCAGCAAGTTCTACACAGTTGGACTCTTTTTATTTTCTAGAGAGCTGATTGTTCAAATGTATTGGCACACCACTGCTTGAAATCCACAAAAGCCAAACTTCCGTGTTCTGTAATCAAGTGACCAGCCTCCTTCACACCACCTTCTATGTTCTTTGGCTGCATTTTCCCAAAGCTAAGGTTTGCTTTGAATTTCCAGAGCCCCCAAAAGGTGGTGAAAAAGGTGCTTTTAGTCTTTTTTCTCTCCCGAGGACTCAGGCATCCATGTGATGTTGGGTGGGATGTGAGGGGGAAATGACACCACAATGTCCTCGGAGCCCCCGTCCTCTGAACCTGAGGGCCACCCGGTGTGTTGTCTCCTCTCTTAGAACCATCTTACCCAGGAGGCTCCTCGGGTCCCCATGGGCACGCACTCTGCCACCAACCCTCAAGTTCTGCTTAGCCTCAAAGCTTCCGAGGCGATGCGTGAAGGGAAGGTCAGGCTGCAGTGATGCCATTGGGAATAAAAGAGAAAAAAACCCAAACAGGACAGATCTGAGCAAGGAGGAGGAAATGGTGGTGCTTTACATCTCATTAGTTACAGGTGATGAAAGAGAAGATTGAGTCCAAGATAACTCAGCTTCACAGTCTTTGACCCCACTAGGAACAATCAGGACCACAGAGAAGAATAAGTTCTGTCAGGAATTCATACCTGAGAGTACGGCATTTCCATTCGGCATCCTAAGAACAAGGGGAGACAATGATCAAAGTGTGGCAGTGATAAAAAAAAAAAGCCTGTTTAACTCATACATATGGAATCTAGAAAAATGGTACAGATGAACCTATTTGCAGGCCAGGAATAGAGATGCAGATGTATAGAACGCACGTGTGGACACGGGTTGGGGGAAGGGGGGATGGTATGAACTGGGAGATTGGGATTGACATATATACCCTACCATGTGTAAAACAGACAGCTAGTGGGAACCTGCTGTATAGCGCAAGGAGCTCAGCTCGGTGCTCTGTGGTGACCTAGAGGGGGGGCATGGGGGGAGGGAGGTCCGAGGTGGAGGGGGATATACGTATACATATAGCTGATTCAATCTGTTGTACAGCAGAAACTAACACTACATTATAAAGCAACTATACCTCAATTTAAACAAATGAAAAGCAGCTATTCGAAACTTCTAAAAAAAAAAAAAAAACACTGTAGGGAGAGTTTAAATGTCCATTCAATTTGATGACATTTATTTTGCTCCTTTTCTCGACCCCTTAGGGCATCGGACAGTTGGATGGTGCAGGCCGTGGCCTCTTTGAAATATTCTCCTCGCTCAGCTTCCACATCAGTCAGGGAGGGAGGAGGGAGGGAGGGTTTTATTTTAAGGAATTGGCTCACAGGACTGTGGAGGTTGACAAATCTGAAATGTGTAGGGCAGGTCAGCGGACTGGAAACTCAGGCAGGATTTCTGTTAGTCTTCTTGTTCAGGAAACCTTGGTCTTTCCTTTTAAGGAAGGCCTCCAACTGATTTAATGAGCCCTATCCATATGATCCAGGATGATCTCCTTTGCTTAAAGTTTGTAAAGATTAATCACATCTCCAGAATACCTTCACGGCAACAGCTAGACTAGTGTTTGATCAAATAACAGGGCACCACAGCCTCACCAAGCTGACTTAAAATTAACCATCACAGCTTCCAAGCAAGACCTTCCTCCTGACTGTTGGGGTCCCTCTTCATAAGTCTCTTGCCAGCCTCTTCTTCTGCTGGACCCCTTTTAAATGTTGATATTCTCCAGTATCCATCTAAATTTGAGGTACAGTTTTTAAGAGTTAAAAGAAATTTTATAAATGTGTGAACGGACACAGAACTGTGAAAAGCACATAATATGCCTAAGTAAATAGTGAAACTTAAGACATGATTTTATTTGTTCTGAGGCAGCACAGTTTTCGTTGGGATAGAAAATTAAAATAAGGAATTAAAATAAGGCACTGTTTGTTCTCTTTAAACTTTTTGGACATGACATGTCTAGAGTTTCCCATGTTTCATCTTCAGCCCTCTTTTCTTCCCATGCAACATTTTCTTTTTGGGGATCTGATCTATATGCAGCATTCAGCGACGCTAGTGTCTCCAAAATGATGTTCCAAGGAACACTAGATTCCATGTATAAATAAGGTTGAGAAATGCTAGCTAGAGACCTCTCGTTCTTGGAGAATTGCAATCCGTATTGTCAAACTAAAGGCTCTGTGACGTCCTGTAGTAACAGGGAAACACGGCCCTGAATCTGCATTCTGAGCCCAGAGCCCTAAGTTTCAGAATGATGCTTCCAATTGCCTACTGTATGTTACACTTAGATGTCCCATGCAATTCAAACTTAAAATGATCAAAACTGACATTATTTTGGGACTTCCCTGGTGGTCAAGACTCTGCGCTGCCAATGCAGGGGGCAAGGGTTCTATCCCTGGTCAGGGAACTAAGCTCCCACATGCCATGTGGAACGGCCAAACAACACCAAAAAATAATGTCATTATTTTGCCTGACCCAAAGTGTCTCCTCTTATGTTCCTTTTCTCCTATAATCCTTCTCTTTTTTTCATAGTCGGTACCCGAGTTGTCCAAAAAAACAAAAACAAAAACAAAAGACAAGACCTGCAAGACCACGCAGACTCCTTCTCTCCCCTCATGGCTCCTCATTTGCCAGTTTACTTACTTAGGTCTGTTGAATCTACCTTCTCAGACTGTCCTGTGTGGCCCCGTCCCCACCCAAGCTGCTCCTGCTTCCCCCCTGCCTTCCATTTTCCCTTTATCTGTAACAGTAACCTCACTGCTTCCACTGCCTCTGGAAAGACGGTCTTCAAACCCAAAGTGATGACAGGACTCTCGTGGCCCACACCCACGAGTGGCTCCTTGCTGACTCCAGGTAATGTCACAACTCTCATCGTGGGTGGTGTTGCACATTTAATTTAAGATGCAGGGCTAAAGTTTTCTTTGTTCCTCCTGAGTAATTTAAAGAAAAGTCCTCTACCTTCTTTGGAGATGCAAATGTGTCTCTGTTGGATTTGAAAAGGCGTCGTGTCGACAGTACTCAAGTGAGGTTTGGGAAGCCGAAAAGTAGGGAGCACTACTGATGTCTAATTATTATTATTATTATTTTAGTCATTTGTTTCTGACCATGGAAAACTGAGAGCTGACTTTTTAGGGAATCATTACATCAAATAGCCTGAATCAGGTGGTTGACTGACTTGGGAAAATGGAATACTTACTACTACTACAGTGGACTTCCTCTCAGATCAGAAAAAATTCTGACCGCTCTTTAAAAGAAAAAAAGACTTCTAGAAACTTCTAGAGACACAAGATGTTGTAATACGAAAAAGAGCAGGTTGCAAATTAAAAGTTTCACCTTGACATCCTCAAGTGGTGACACTAGTATATTTTTCCATACAAGGAAACACAAATTCTGGAAGAATACATCCCAAACTATTAATCGAGTTTATCCCTAGGGAGAATAAACTGGTCATTTTCATATTCCTCTATCTGCTTAATTGTGTTTCCTAACATGTCTACAATGACCATGAATTATTTTTATAATAAGTAAAAAAGTGTGGTTTTAAAAAAACTATTTGAAAATCTTGGCAGCTTACTAGACCGACCGATCTTAGTCTACTTATATCCAAGATGACCTCAATTTACCTCTTTTCCACATCCCTCAGTTTTGTTTTCTTCCAGAAGAACAGCATGTCAATTTGAACGAGTCAATAGCGTGCTTTCCGTGCTCACCCGTGTGGTCTGGCGTTCAACATATTTTCCAAGAGAAGGTAGTACAACCCAACCATGGTGACAACCCTTCTAAGAAAACCCTGGCTGCTCTGAGAGTTTAAAAGTAAAAATTGCAAACTGGCTTAATCTCAAAATATATAAAGGATGTATACTGAGATGCAGAAAAAAATAATTTAAAGACCTCTTATCTAAGCTATGCTTACTATTTATTTGGATTTATTTGTATACCCAACCCATTCTAATATCCTAGATATTTTATCATTTCTGCATGGATTTCCCCGCCTTATTTCTTTATAAGTGGTCTTATTATGGCTGGAATGCTTAATGATTAACTTTGCCTTTTTTTTTTTTTTTTTTCCAAATAGGTTTCAAGTCTAAATACCTAAAATGTTTGTTTTTCTTTACCTTCCTTGGAGGGGGTAGGTATCTGTCTTTACTTATTTATTTTCAAGTTTTTATTTAAAAAGTACTTTCCTTTTCAATATGCTAAAACAGAAGTAATTCTGAAAATATTATACATGGCTTTTAAGATTTTTATCTTTATCCCAAGAATTAATCTTAAAACGAATTGCTATAATGCTGATCCCAATATCTGAGGGGAAGAAGGCATACATGGTTCATTCAGTTAGGGCCACTACCTTTTTTCACTATTCTGTTTAATAAGTTTAACAAAATTTAAAGCACATACTTCAAACATTTCTGAAGTGTCGGTCAAAGTCTTTTTTCCTCAAAAGGATCACAACCCGGAGCTCTTTTTACTTCTCCATATAACATGACACACTCTTAACAGAGTTCTCAGGCATCGGATTATTGAGTGCCCCCAAAGTTTAATAAACACGGTAGTTTAAAAAAATGCAACCTGTTTTGGGCTTAGTCCTTAAGAGCAGTGTTATCCATAGAACGTTCTGCGAAGATGGGAAATTTCTATATATGTGCCGTCAGTACTGTAGCCCTAGCCGCTGGGATGGCTGAGCACTTACAGTGTGGTCAGGGTGACTGAGAAGCTGAATGTTAAATTTTATTTAATTGTAATGAATTCACTTTTAAATAGCCACATGTGTCCAGTAGCCACTGATTGAACTCACAGCTCTAAAGTTATAATCGGTTGAATTATATTCAGATAAAAGTATCCATGGATATTTGTCACTTAGTAAAATGTTCCTTTTGCCTTAATAAAATCAATGTTGGGACTGGCCAGATCTCCCCAAAAGAGTAAATTACCTGTTTTCATTACCTCTTTACTTCCAATTGTTCCCTGGCAGATGGTAGGAAATGAGAGCTTCATCTATTTCCCCTGAGAATGCCTTGGCACTTCACTCCATCCCAGCAATGGTCTGGTTGAGCCCTGGGGGCCCTCCTGATGAGCCTCAGACTGATTAAAAAACTGAAGTCCTTTATTTTCTCCTTATAGGAGCACAATGGGCCAATAGTAAAACTTTTATTTTTATATATGACTGAAGAGTGTTTACTAGTAATCTGCTAACAGTTAGTAGGGCTTACTTTTCTGGATCTAGGGGTGATAATTAATTACACTCCTGTCCCCACCTGTATTAGTTAGGATCCCAATAGGAAACAGAAGGCACACACAAACCTGTAATGAAAGAGAATTTTAAAAAGGACACTCGGGCTTCCCTGGTGGCGCAGTGGTTGAGAATCCGCCTGCCAATGCAGGGAACACGGGTTCGTGCCCGGGTCCGGGAAGATCCCACATGCCGCGGAGCAACTAAGCCCGTGAGCCATGGCCGCTGAGCCTGCGCGTCCGGAGCCTGTGCTCCGCAACGGGAGAGGCCATGGCAGTGAGAGGCCCGCGTACCAAAAAAATAAATAAATAAAAATAAATAAAAATAAAAAGGACACTCTACAAATGTGTGGGCTGTGTTAAAGGAAACCTACAAGGAGCGGTGGGTATCCCAGGGTCAGCAGCAGAGGTGAGCTCCTGGACCAGATAGAGCAAGGGAGAAGGTGTTTTTGGAACTGTTTGAGAGTTGCTGTAGGAGAAGGTTGTTTGATAGGAGCTATGCTCTTCGTTAAAGGGACACAGCCAACGGTGGCAACATTACTCTGGTCTTATCCTCTGATGTCTTGGTGTATCCCATTGGCTAAACCAACTGGAAGCTAGAAAACTGTGGAACCTCTAGATATAGTCTATATAGGCAGCCTTCTGGAGCTCAGACATTGGGATAAACATGGTTAGGAGATCTGGAGAGGCAACAGAAAATACCCAACTACCTCTCCCAAGTTTGGAACCAACTGAGAGGCATAGATGGTTCTAAATCAACCACAAGAGACCTTAGATGGATAGAACAATATCTGCTTGATTACTTATGCAAGCTGCATTCAGTGACAATGTTTTGATGTGTGCACTGCACCAGGTTTACGCGTCTCCCCAGATTCACAGCCTCACCTGCCCTCATTGGAGAGCCTTGCTCACCACCACTGTCACCTAAGTTAAGCAGCACCAGTTTCTAACACCACTAGTTATCTTGTCCCCACCCCCGGCCCCCCGGCTATAGAGTGACCCAGACTGCCTATCACTGCAAGAGCTACAGCAGCTTTACCACCAAGGGCTGGAGGCTCTGCATCTTCCCACTTACTTCTGGACTCAGATGAAGGGCCACACAGTGGATTATGGAATACGGCTTCCCCAGCAGCCACCTGGGAGTGTATGGGTTGCCAACTCATAGGGCAAACTTTGACAGTGAAAGATAACGGACAACATGGGGGTGAGCAACTAGCAGATAAAGTCTTCTTTCTTCCCAACAGACTATTCTGAGGTGGTTTTCTCCAAACATCCTATCTGGAGACTGAAATGTTCAAATAACTGGCTGTATTTTCTTGTAAAACCCTGGCCAGGTCAGTCAGGTAGCATCTTATATTTGCTGTCTCTCTTCCCCACCCGTGGCCAGTGGTAGATTACAGATGGTGGCATATGCTTGTTATACTTTCCATTGAGAAGTAGAGTTTAATTTCCCCTCCCCTTGAATCTACACTGGCCTTAGGGACTTGCCTGATGAATAGAATGTAGTTGAAGCAACATTCTTAAGACTTCGTCTTGTAATTTCTGCCTGGTTCTCCTGGAACCATAATGCTGAGAGAAGCCCAAACCACATGGAGAATCCACGTGGAGAATCCATGCTGGAGAATCCACATGGAGAATCCATGCTGCCCAGCTGAGCTCCCAGCCAAGAGCCAGCATCAGTTACCAGCTATCCCAGACCATGTGAGTGGGGATGCCATCTTGATAGTGGATCGACTATCCCAACCACCAGAGCTGATGCCACGTGGATCAGAGATGGATCACTCATTTCCATCCTTCCCAGGTTCCTCACAAAATCAGGGCAGAATAAAATGATTATTTTAAGCCACTAGGTTCTTGGGTAGCTTGTTATATAGCAATAGAAAACTGGAACACTGCCCTCAATAGACTGTTGTTAGAAGGTGTTTCCTAACACAGATGCTTCTCATTTGATCGAGCAGTTGGCTGTGTTTTCTTACGAAGCTGTGGCCAGCTCAGTGATGGGCCATCTTCTGTGTATTTGCTACCCTTCCTTCCCTGCCTCATTTCCCTTTTTTCTTGACCCTGGCTGTCCTGGGATTATACTACCAATAAATAAAGGATTTGCACACAAGTTTGCCTCAGGCTTTGTTTACTGAGAAAGTTAGTAGAAGAGGCATCCTAGAAAGAAGACCCTCAGAATGAGATTTTGGAATTGATTCTATACTTGATTGTCTAAAAACAATCAGGTAAGTGGGATGGTAACAGCCCTTCAGAGTGACATCACAGTAACCAACTCTCTCACCTGTGGTTTTCTGGGATGAAGTACAGGTGGATGGCTAAACTTGGGAAAATCATGGTGCAACCATATTTGATCAGGAAGGGGCAAAGATTGTGGTGGAGGGGTGGCTGCTTTAAGGAATTTGATGTCTTGATAAAGGCTTGATAAATAGGCTCAGGGAACCTATTACCAACTCAAGTCATACTCTGAAAGCCAAAGGACCTTGAGAGCTACTTTAAATGAGGCTCGCATCTCCTGCAGCTGAAAGACATCTGTACTGAAAATCAGTTCAGGGCGGCAGGGCTGTAAAGAAAACTAACAGCGCAGCCTCAACAGGTCTCACAGGTCAAGGTCAGGGCCTCGATAGGGAAAGAGTGGGAAACTGAACCCTAGGATGGAGACATTGGTGTAGACAAGCCTGAATCTCCCTGGCTGGCAGAAACAGCCTGTTTCTCCCTGTCAGGGGTGAAGAATCACCCCCTTGCCTGGACAGCATGCAATGATGTCACCAGAAGCAGGTGCCTCCCCAAATGATGCTTGTTCTCAAGTTTTCCTCAAGACCCACTCTGCCCTCCCTTCCCTGACCCTGAGCAAATACAAAGGGAAGTATTAATACAAGCCCTGCTGGGGAAGGAAATGTCAAACCTGATGAAACGTCCCGGCAGGAACTGTGGGAAGGCCGCGGCTGTGGATCTTCACATGCTTTGACTGGAGGAGGCAGACAGAGGCTGGATGGCTGAGAATGGGCTGCCACGGGCACTTACCTGGATTCAGGACAGCTGAGCTGGTCCTTATTCACTGCACTAGGCTCCTTCCAGCCTAATCACTGCGATGGCCTAAAGGAGATGATGTGGAGATATTGGAACTTCCTTGACATAGTTTAGATAAAGGAGTCAGAAGTCTCAAGAAGGTGGGCATGTGAGAATGGACTCATTCTGTAAGACCTACCACCTGACTGTGTGTCCCAGAAGGCCTAGGGGGAAATTGTGGGAGTGACGGGGGGCCGAGGGGAATGGTATCAACATCTTTGAGAAGCTCAGTGGTCAGGGATCCCAGTAGGTCAGGAATCCCAGTAGAAGATGCTACTATGGAATTGGGCCCCCTCTAATCCAATCCATGGTGGTAAAAGAAATTGGGACTACCAAAAACCAGGTGGCAGCCCTTTACCACCAAAGGAAAGAGAGCCTGAATTAACATCAAGAGCAGTAAGGCCTTAGTATGAACTAGAGTGCCTACTTTCAGGGATATATGGCATTGGGAAGCTGACTAGGGTGTTGCTTGATTTGAATACTTTAAAAAATCCATAATTGGGCTTCCCTGGTGGTGCAGTGGTTGAGAGTCCGCCTGCCGATGCGGGGGACACGGGTTCGTGCCCCGGTCCGGGAAGATCCCACATGCAGCGGAGCGGCTGGGCCCGTGAGCCATGGCCGCTGAGCCTGCGCGTCCGGAGCCTGTGCTCCGCAACGGGAGAGGCCACAACAGTGAGAGACCCGCGTACCGCAAAAAAAAAAGAAAATCCATAATGATTGAGCAGAAGTCTGTCACTGCCTTCCACGAGGGAAAACTGTGCTCTGCAATATGGTACTGCCAGTGGAGACAGGCCACCTTTTTCATGGTAGAGAAGTGTAGAACACAGAAAGAAGTGGTGTTGTCAGAGATACTTAATTCCTTCTCCCAAACTCACCAATCGAATTATTTACTTCTCCTCCTATTGGGACATGTGAGCAAGGGGCAATGACAGTCCAGGAGAGATTCTGTTCTACGTTGCCTCAAGGACATGTGAGGTCAGGAGAGTTTTATCCTCCTTTCACCATGGTGACTAATGCTTGGCATTTATACCTTTTGTAATTGTCCCACAGTTCTTAGATATTCTGCTCTATCTTTTTCATCATTTTTCCCTTTTGTATTTCAGTTTTAGAAGTTTCTATTGACTCAAGTATCAAGCTCACTGATTCTTTCCTTGGCTGTGTCCCGTCTATTGCTAAGCCTATCAAAGGCATTCTTCATATCTGTTACAGTGTTTTTGATTTGTAACATTTCCTTTTGATTCTTTCTTAGAATGTCCATCTCTCTGCTTATATTACCTGTCTCTTCTTGTACGTTGTCCACTTTTCCATTAGAGCCCTTAGCATATTAATTATATTGTTTAAAATTACTAATCTGCTAATTCCAAAGTCTCTGCCAGGGACTTCCCTGGTGGAGCAATGGTTAAGAATCTGCCTGCCAATTCAGGGTACATGGGTTCAATACCTGGTCCAGGAAGATCCCACATGCTGTGGAGCAACTAAGCCTGTGCACCACAACTACTGAGCCTGCACTCTAGAGTCCGTGTGCCACAACTACTGAAGCCCGTGTGCCTACAGCCCATGCTCTGCAACAAGAGAAGCCACCGCAATGAGAAGCCCGTGTACCGCAATGAAGAGTAGCCCCCGCTCTCCGCAACTAGAGAAAGCTCGGGCGCAACAATGAAGACCTAACACAGCCAAATAAATAAATAAATCTTTAAAAAATATTAATAAATAAATAAATACATCTAATACCTCTTTTCAAACAAACAAACAAAGTCTCTGCCATATCTGAGTGTGGACCTGAAGCTTGCTCTGTCTCTTCAGGGTGTGTTTTTTGTCTTTTAGCACACCTTGTAATTTTTTTGTTTAAAGAAGAACATAATTTACTGGATAAAAAGGACTAATGTAAATAGACCTTTAGTATAAAGTTTTATGTTTAGCTGGCTAGGAGTTAGGCTATGTTTACCGTTTGCTATAGCTGTAGGTATCCGAGGCTACAATTTCCTCTGGTGGCTTTGTTGCTTTCCCCTCTGTGTTTTCCTAGAGACTTCTTCTTAAATCAAGTCTGAAGTGTGCAGTTATTTCAGTCGTAATCCCCTGATATTATACGGGAGCCCTACTTATGTGTTGGTAAGATGTGGGGGAAGGAAAAGCATTCTATGGTCCTAGAATTAGGTCTTAGTCTTTTAATGAGCCCATGCCCCTGGGCTGTGACCTTCACAGGGGCTTCTCAGTTTTTTTTTTTTTTCTCCCTCTTATATGAGACAGGAAGGCTAGATGGGACTGACATTGGGTATTTCCCTACTCCTAGGTCATTAGGCTCTGGTAAAAGCCATGTTGGTTAGGCTTTTGTAAAATATTTTCCTTGAGGGCAGGACTTACTAAGAACAGGGAGTTCTGGACTGTTTCGAAATGGCTACACTTGCCCTCTCCATGGTAGAAGCACAAGGGGATTTTTCTCTACTCTTCACTGTGAGAACTGGTTCAGGATTCTGGACGTAAAACTCACCAAAGTGTGGAGACCACCTAAGACTGGGAAACCCTGGTATTTTTAACTCTCAGACTTGTCCACACTGAACTGCCAGTAATTATCTACTTACAGTTTAGGTTTCCTGACCCCTGCTCTGTTTTTGCAGAGCTCTCTGCTCTGGGAAGCTGTGACTCTGTATCCACCTGTCTGCCTCTCCAACTTTGGGGGCAGAGGTTTGCCCTGTGACCTCAGTTCTCTGACAGATCTAAGAACAGTTGTTGATTTTCCATTTGCTCAGTGTCTTTTGTTTGTTTGTTTTGTGGATAGGTATGATAACTTCTGCTTTATTTACGTTAATCAAGTTTAATGAAAGTTTGGACTCAATATTTTACTAATAAGCCTGCCTCCCATGCCTGGCAATATTGTGAAATTCTTCCTGTGTGTGTATAAACATATGCAGATGAGGAAAAACAGAAAATGGAACTAATAACACATGAAAGGTAAGAACTGGTATCGTATGTGTGCCATGAAGTCTTGTGCTCTGGCTGAGTGAGCCAGGGTCCAAATTTAGGAGCCCCTGTAGTATATTATGACCTTGCTGCCTATATCCCAAGGATATTGTTTGGTTCCCATGCCTCGACTGAATCCAAAAGCTCACCCACTACCTCCTGTCACACTTAGAAACTAAGAGACAACAACAAAAGATGTTCCAGCCATATGCACAGCCATGAATACTGTGCCAAGATTCCAGTCATGTCCTCATTTCCCCTCCTACTCCAGCGAGACATCAAGAAGCCATTCATCCCTTGCCCTCAGAACACAGGAAAGAGGTGGCCTGAGAAGGCTGCCTTGTCTCTTTGCTCTCGACCCTCACCTGGCCTCCTTCAAGCCTCTAGATCTGAAGGTACCTCCTAAGCAGAAGGCAATGCCAATCTTACCAAGAAAGAGAAGGGAAACTACATATCCTTCCAAAGGTCCATCCTCTCATCCTTGACATGTGGGGGGCAGAGCATCATTCTCCAGTGAGCTATTAGGACCTCTATGTACCATCTGCCTCAGAATCAGTGGTCTACCTACTACAATCGCACATGCCTGGGCCTCTGTCCAAGTTTACCAAACCAGAATATCTACATTAATAACATGCTCCCTTGATTCTCTTGTGCACATCAGAGTTTGAGAACCACTGGGTTATAGTAGCATGGGGGTGGAAGGGCAGGCGTGTGGGGTAGGAGTCGCCATTAATATTTGAATGGGTACACATTTTTATGTCAAAGTCATCATTCAAGGATCAGTAGCCCATGGACCTAGGGCCACATGTAGTCGTTTAGAGCTTGAAGTATGATCCTTTGAGCAACCATGAAGAAAAAATTTCCATTACAAACTATATACATAAGGTAATTTTATATATTCTGAAGTATTACAAATGAGATCTTAGTGCAAGACATATGACTAATATGGATATTTATCTTATTTTAATTAAGATCAATATCTTTTCTTCTCTTTTTTTTTTTTTTTTTTGTGGTACGCGGCCCTCTCACTGTTGTGGCCCCTCTCCCGTTGCGGAACACAGGCTCCGGACGCGCAGGCTCAGCGGCCATGGCTCACAGGCCCAGCCGCTCTGTGGCATGTGGGATCTTCCCGGACCGGGGCACGAACCCCTGTCCCCTGCATTGGCAGGCGGACTCTCAACCACTGTGCCACCAGGGAAGCCCCAATATCTTATTATATGTATCTTTTTTACTTAGGACAAATATCTTATTTTAATAATTTAACTTAAATATCCAACAGTTAAATAAAATTAATTGATTAAAATTAAATTAATATTTAATTTAACAATAATAGTGATAGGGGCTATCATTTATTTATTCCGGAGTATAGTTGATTAACAATGTTGTGTTAGTGTCAGGTGTACAGCAAACTGATTCAGTTATACATATGCATGTATCTATTCTTTTTCAAGTTCTTTTCCCATTTAGGTTATTTCAGAATACTGAGCAGAGTTCCCTGTGCTATACAGTAGGTCCTTTTTGGTTATCTATTTTAAATATAATAGTGTGTACATGTCAATCTCAAACTCCCATGCACGCCCATAAGTGCTTAACCATGCTTTAGACATGGCGGTAAGTGGGTTTCAGTGATTATCTCAATTAATTCTCACAGATACTGTGAGGTAGGTAAAACGATTATTCCCATTTCACATATAATGAAACTGAGGCCTAAAGAAATTAGGTAACTTTTCCAAACCGTATAACTTGTAAGCGGCAGAGACAGAATACAGCCCAGGACTGCCTGCCCAGGCTCATAACCACTGTTTCCCTGCAGTAAAATTAATTAGATAATAACATATTTTTAAAAATTATGGCCCTTTGTGATATTGGTCATTTCTAACCCTTGCCTTTACTGTTTGGCTCCTTTACACGATAAATCCTTGATACTTAATTTTGAGTGTGTAGATGGCTGAATGTGCCTCCATTTAATTAAAGAGAAGTACATTTAATTGCGCTGGCAAATTTTAAATGCTCGGCTATCCTCTGAGCTGGCAAAACCTCCTAAGTTGTTAAGTTAACCCTCGGACTTCCAGAACTTTTGCTTAACGAATGAAAGTTTATTTGAAGAGTGACAGCCCCTCTGGTTCTGGAATACAGTATTAGGGTTTTCCTTGCTAAGCCGCATCAGACTCTTCTCGGATGTGGTGGAGGGTGCTTTTAGAATTTCACGGGAAAGTAGCTTGCAGGAGGCCCTTTCTCCCCTTTCCCAGGTACACAGGATTTAGCAACATAGCAGTTCTCAGATGATTTGATAAAAATCCTTCCTGCTCAGTTAGGAGTGGGTAGCAGTGTTAATTAGAGGACTTAGGACAAGGACATCTGAATATCTGCCTCTGAGAATGCAATGCTCTTTTCAAAACCAGAACCAGTATTTTCTACACCAAATGCTATACGTTTAAGGCCTCATTTGCAAACAAAAAGATTGCGGATTTCTAGCATTTGTTTACTGTCGTTTCTCCAGGCACAATAATCAGGCATCCTCTTAATGACAGAGGGGCTGTGATGAGACCTCGTCCAGGTAGGAGAGCAGGGAAAGGAAATGGTCAACAGGCAATCCAGCTTTCATGTTAACACTCCCTGGAGGATTTTCATTACCCTTTCAGTATCAGGACTTACCTTTTCCCTTCTCAAGGTCAGCTCTGTCTAGACAGTTCAACTTCTGGTAGCTAAAGCACACTCACAATAGACTTGTGCCCAGGCCCTCGCAGGGCTCCCTTCCACCTAAATCTGGAGAGTCCCTTCCTTCTGTCTTATTTGTGACCTTTCTCTAGGTGAGAAGGTCTCCTAAGGAAGCAGCCAGGTCGGCCTTGTTATGGTGATGGCACTGCAGAAAGCAGCTTCTCCCTCGTTAGAAGTGACATCACTGTACACTAAAGACATCATATCTCCTTTCATATTAAAATGCCTGTCAGCTCTCCTGCTCAAAGGTTGTAAATCTGCCAGAGTCGCCTGAGCTTGGGGAATTTTCATTATGAAAATATGAAGATAAGCACTCTGTTTTCCTGTCAAAAGGAAAAAGGTAAGGCTTCTGGTAATGACATTACTTTAAAAAATAAATATACATTTTCTTAACTGAGTGTTATAGGAGCACATTTGGAAAAGATAGCTCCCCCCTTATTTTTTTAAGTTGTAAAAATTCAGGCTTAGAAAGCAGGCTGGCATAGCTCAGGTAGGATATACAGCTGGAGTAAGATTTATTAATGCGTGCTTTTCACACTTACTCTTAGAGTAAATCATTAGACGTTTTCAATGATTTTAGCCCTTCATTTTTTGTTGTCTAGTCTAGAAAGTGACCAAAGAATACATAACCCACCAGTCACTTGTAATTCACAAATGAAGTAGCCGTTGTGTTGGATTTACGCTTTTCCTTAACATTTTTAAAGACTTGCCAAATCATCTCTTGCTCGTAGAACTTATTTGACGACGGCCTCTCTCCAACACAGGGAAAAAGATGGTGCCAACTACAGACTGGCACTTGCCATCTACCTCTACAATGATTAAATCATGAGCCGCTGCAGCTGCTGACTTTCAACACCCCCTGGAAGGAGTTCAGGGTGGAGATCAGGAATGAGGCGCTCTGCGCTCTGGGAAAAACTGGTAGAACAGGTCTTTAGATAGTTAGATATTTTCAGGAGAAGATTTTATTGAGCCCAATTCTTGCAATCTCCTTGTACATAGAAAAGCACGAAAACCCTTCATGGTGAGGTCTGCTCCTCGTGACTCTGCAGTAACCTTCACGAGACTAGCAGAAACCTGCAAAAAATATGTGCTTGATTGCATGGACTCCCCCTTCACCAAAATCACATCTTTACTGACCTTCCCCCCCTGCCTCTCTGGAGCAGTTTCTCAGAGCTATCTGGGATGCTGTCTCCCAGGCTATTGCCCTCACTTTTTCCCCAATAAAACTTAACTCACAACTCTCCTGTTGTGCTTTTTTTTTTTTTTTTTTCCAGTTGACAAAAGTGAGTTTAGGGAGCATTGTCCGTGGATGGTGGGGTTTCCTTTCTAACTAAACACATAAAATAGAGAAAAATGGTTGAGGAAACTACAGTATAACCCTTTGCCTCTGTGAGGCTTCAGGTTCCAAATTAACACTTTCCAGGCAGGGACATTTGCATTTTCTGAGAGGTCTTACAATCAAAGACCTAAGTTAAACCCTCAAACACCGCTGCATTCAGGAGTGGAGTTTGATCAGCTGTCTGTGAAGCAAACTAGTGATTCTCAATTTGGTTTTTAGGTTCATCTACGAAGTTTATTCTTACTTGGTAGTTTGTGAAGAGGAACTTCGATTTCAGATACTATTATTTCTCTCTGCCCAAGTGACCATTAAGATCAATGCCGGGTTATTCAGGGCATCCTATCAGTGAAAAAACAGCGGCACAGCTGTGCTTGGCAGTCAGCTACTCTGTGGATTCATAAAGACTCAGAGAACTCAGCTTCTCAAAGCTGACAAATCAAAACCTTTTCATAGGATGGAATTAACTCCTCTTTCATTCATAAAAGGCTTAAATATCAATATCTCTATATTCATCCCACTGACAAGTGAATAGAAATGCCACAATGCTTCCTCTCTTGCTTTTGACACAATGCTGTGGACTGTACATGATCACTTTCCAAGGTAAGCTGTGAAATGATTTTATGGATGTGTTTATCTGTAATTCAGTAAGTCTAGGCCCTATGACTGGTGACTTTCTATGGATTAATTCAAATGAAAATAACCAGACTCAACAAGCCGAGGAAAGGCTTGGATATGAGAAAAACTATCCAATTACCATGAGCAAAAAAGAAAACCTCCAGGGAAGTGGCTGGAGCCCAGACATCCCACTGTACCTCTGTTTGCTGTGTTCTGTGTAGGATGTCTCAACACCAGCCTTGCTTGCTGGGGCCTGCTCTGTGGCTTTCTGGGTAGAGGAGGAAATCTAGGTGAGATTAGTCAAAGATTGCAAATACCTAGAAATAAAACTAAGTCAGGGAACAGCCTCTGTAGTTCCTAGTGGCAAAGAATTGGTTCCGGCAATGTTACAAGTCAAGGAATTTGGGGCACTCAACCATCTAGTGAAGCGAAGTGATGTTTTAAGTTATCAGCAAAATTCTCAAGGGCAAGTTCTGTGGTCTCTCCACCCCCGCCCTTAGAAGATTTAGACCATGTTACAAAAGTTAACAACTTCCCACCAATAGCGGTGTGCCTTGTGCCAAGGGGGGGTCCCAACTCAAAAGGAGACCAAACCTTCACTCATCATCAGATCCAATGAGCATTTAAGGGGATCCCTTACTTTATAATCCTTCTGTCGAAGGAGAGGAGGGGGAAAGACTCTTGGCCTTTTGGGAATTTCTCACAGTTTGGCTTGATGCTGGGATGCTTTTCTCCCTAGCTGTGCTACAGGCGGTCTGTACTCACAGATGTTGGTTGTTGGTTCCTTCTGAAGTCACAATCACAAGCTCACATAAAATGGGCCTAAGCTACTTTGTGGCACTGAACATAGTCATGCACTAGAGTGTTTTGGACTTTGTCCAGGACAGGTGGGACAATTTAGCACAGACGGGCAGTAGTGACTTATCAACCAGAGACACTAACCTACGCAGAAACGCAGTGCTCTCAGACTCCACCCGTTTGAAATCAATGACAGGCTTTATAAAACAAACAAACGGTAAGCACCCAATATCCCCAAGGCCATCATGGAGGGCTGATTTAATCACTCCGAGCTGGTTTCCTTTGGGGGGACTTTTACTTCTTTACCTACAGCCAAGAAGTAAATAGGATTGAAATCTCTAGCTGTCACTACTTGGGCCTGCTAACGTCTTCCTAAATCAGCCTTGCTTAGTAAATGAAATCACAACTGAAAGGGGACAGGCCGTCACAGTGGGCATCACTGCATGGGGAGGGGGTCAAGTTGCCTTTGCCCTCCTGCTCCCAGCCCTTTAGGGCTGGCCTGCTGCCAGAGGCCAGCACTTGCCTGGACACCAGTGACCCTATATAGAAAGCCCAGCACAGTAAAGTCAGCTACACTGAATCTAATTCATGTATGTAATAAAAAACAGTTTTGTAATAAGGATAACTTTTTAGAAGCAGAAAAAGTATATCATTCCCATTTAGTTGAAATTCTGCATTAAAATCCTGGATATTAGGTCAGGGTCCCAAGCTCAATTTATATAAAGTCTGGTCATTTCTGGTCATATATATGTCAATGCTACTCTCTCACTTCCTTCCAGCTTCCCCTTCCCCTTCCCCACCGTGTCTTTATTCCTGCCCTGCCACTAAGTTCATCAGTACCATTTTTTAAGATTCCATACATGTACATTAGCATATGGTATTTGTTTTTCTCTTTCTGACTTACCTCACTCTGTATGACAGACTCTAGGTCCATCCACCTCACTACAAATAACTCAAACAGGGCAGCAACAAGATTTCCCATCCCATGTGTTCTTGCGATGTGACTTTGACGTACCTCCCACTAAAGGGAGGAGTCTCCCTTAAAAGTGGAGGTGCTTTGTGACTTTTGACCAATAGACTACGGCAGAACTGACTCTGTGACTTCTGAGGCTGGTTCATAAAAGCCTTCAGCCTTGTTTGCTGGAACACTCACTCAAAAAGTCTTTAACCACCTTGTAAGTTGTCTGCCACGCTGGGAGGAAGCACAATTAGCGCATGGTCAGAGATCATTATAGAGTGGACTCATGACCACATGAACGGAGAAAGAGAGAGAGGTGCCTAGCTAATCCCCAGCTGCATAAGCCCACTGTAGTTCTAGCTCTAGCTACCATCTGACTGCAACCTTGAGGGAGACCCTGAGCCAAGAACACCCAGGTCTGTCCCAAATTCTCACCCACAGAGACTGTGGGAGATAAAATGATTATGATTTAAATAACTAGGTTTTGGGGTGATTTGTTATAAAACAATAGATAACAGAAAAGAACTTAGCTATTTGGCCCATGACTACTGCAGTGCACAGATTAGTATCTGCAATTTAAAGAAAATCTACTGGGCATATACCCTGAGAAAACCATAGTTCAAAAAGAGACATGTACCACAATGTTCATTGCAGCACTATTTACAATAGGCAGGACATGTTCATTGCAGCACAATTTACAATAGGCAGGACATGTTCATTGCAGCACGATTTACAATAGGCAACACTATTTACAATAGGCAGGACAACCTAAGTGTCCATCGACAGATGAATGGATACAGAAGATGTGGCACATATATACAATGGGATATTACTCAGCCATAAAAAGAAACGAAATTGAGTTATTTGTAGTGAGGTGGATAGACCTAGAGTCTGTCACAAAGAGTGAAGTAAGTCAGAAAAAGAAAAACAAATATTGTATGCTAACACATATATATGGAATTAAAAAAACAAAGGTTCTGATGAACCTCGGAGCAGGACAGGAATAAAGACGCAGACGTAGAGAATGGACTTGAGGACATGGTGGGTGGGGAGGGGAAGCTGGGACAAAGTGAGAGAGTGGCATGGACATATGTACACAACCAAATGTAAAATAGATAGCTGGTGGGAAGCAGCCGCATAGCACAGGGAGATCAGCTCGGTGCTTTGTGACCACCTAGAGGGGTGGGATAGGGAGGGTGGGAGGGAGCCACAAGAGGGAGGGGATATGGGGATATATGTATATGTATAGCTGATTCACTTTGTTATACAGCAGAACCTAACACACCATTGTAAAGCAGTTATACTCCAATAAAGGTGTAAAAAATAACAATAGAAACATAAAAGAGGGCTTCCCTGGTGGCTCAGTGGTTGAGAGTCCGCCTGCCGATGCAGGGGACGCAGGTTCGTGCCCCGGTCCAGGAAGATCCCACGTGCCGCGGAGCGGCTGGGCCCGTGAGCCATGGCCACTGAGCCTGCGCGTCCGGAGCCTGTGCTCCGCAACGGGAGAGGCCGCAACAGTGAGAGGCCCGCGCACCACAAAAAATAAATAAATAAATAAATAAAAGAAATCAAGGTAGTTAAAGATCATGGACTCTGCCTGGGTTCAAATCTCAGATGCACAACTGTGTGATATTGGGCAAATTATTTTTCTGAGCCTCAATCAACTCATTTACAAATCGGGGATGACAGCTGTAGTAACTTCACAGGGTCTGTGTGAGGATTAAATTAATTCATGTTCATAAAATGCATAGGAGAGTGCCTGGCAAAGAGTAAGTGTTAGTAGGAGAAGTCCAGGTTATATAGGGGCCTGAAGCATATACAATTTGGTTTGTCTTAATCCCAAATACATAAAATTACAAATACTAGACATACTCAGGGCTAGGCATGTTCCAGGAGCTAGGGACATAGTAGTAACCAGGAATTCTCGCTGTCTTCCAGGAGCTTATACACCACAAGGGAAGGCAGGAAAATAAACAGAAATTTACAAACGAGTCAGATTATTTTGGAAAACATCTATCTTTGGGCACTCTCATTTATTTTTTGAGGAGTATAAATTGGTCTTCCTGGAGACAGATGTGACAACAACTGTAGAAAAATATCCTTTAAAACACGCAAATCTTTGGAAATACTGATTCTACATTGGGGGATTTATCTAAGGAAATAGATAAGCATTCAAAAAAAAAAAACAAAAAACCTCACACACATATTTAAATATATGTTGTTATTGTAGAAAAGAATTTAAAATACAAAGTTGTTTAATGACAGGATTAACTAAATTAACTAAATTGTGAGTATTATGTTGTTATTAAAATGATTTTATATTCACTGACATGTAAAGATCTTCACTAAGTCTAATTAAATGAGAAAAATGTTATACAAGAGTGAGTATCATCCGGAGTAAGAGAGAGCAAGAGACACAGACAATGGCACTGGCCCAGGGGAGCTCTGTACTCACACACTGGTTTGCTCGGAAGTGGTGAAATAACAGGCAAATTTTGAGTTTTCTCTTTTTCATCTGTATTTATCTACAGAAAACATGTCATATTTGTGTTTTCTAAAAAGCAGATAAATGTTTTTAAAAGAATGAGTACATTTCACTCAGTGCTTTTTCTTGAAGAGTAACAAACCCATCTCATTAAATATTTGTATTTGCCCTCACTTCTTGGTCCACCTTAAATAAAAGCACATATTTGATAAAGCATTAGTTTTTGCAGACTTGGAATCACCTTCTGGCTTGGATGGAGATGTATTGGACCAGGAGGTGAAGTGCAAGTTTGTTAGCCAGGACTGGACATGAGCTAAGAAGACACACGCCCTCCCTGGAAGACCTTCTGCGCTTCCACATCCAGATTCACGAATGCAGCGTAACTGCAATCTGAAGTGTGATATAAAATGCTAACAGTATCGATAGAGAATAACGCATCATCTCTGTGGTTTAATTGGATCGATTTCCTTGGAAGTAATCAGGCACGTTCATCTCGATCATCTTTGCGGCTCTCACCTTCGTGACAGCTGCCACTAACTGGGGGGTAGAAGTCTTTCATTTTTCAGGGATGGAATAAGAGGCTTAAATCTTTGGGCTTATAAATACTGAAAGTGTTCTAGCTAAATAAATTATATTCCATGCCACTTCATGTCCTTCCTCTCCACCCCCTCCTTTATTTTATTTTATTTTTTTTTTTGCAAACAGGTGCTGTTTTATTCCTTGGTTTGAATGAGATGGACAGAGTCTAATGTGGTCCACTCTTAGCCCTACACAACAGGAGGGCTAGGCAGTCAGGCTGCTCTGCGTCTTTGGGCAAGTGGGCACGTCTCCTGCTTGTCTGGGAAAGCATTGCTCCTATAAATACCTGCACTCTGTCCCCACACCTGGCACTGATGCCAACGCTTCCTAAGAAATTTATGACTCTACGCTATGAAAGAACTCCACCTTACAAATGCACACGAGCAAAATCACGTATCGGATGTGCTAGTATCACTTTATCAAAAATGAGTTTATAAGGGCTTTGCTATGATGACGTTCAGCTGAAAAACTGGGGAAGAGACCGAAAGCACAGGAATTGGGGAACATTTAGAGGGTAGAAGTGCAAACTCAGAGCCAAGGCTCAGTTCCTGGGGACACTTGAGAGAAACAGCCCGCTAAGAATTCCAGTGTTGTCTGGGGATGGCCTAGGAGACGAGAAGGAGGAGCATCTTGGCAAGGAGACTTTGCGAAGACGTCAAAGACAAGACGTCAGACAGCTCTTCCGTTGTCGCTCGCTATTCACACGGGAGGCTGAGGGTGCCGTCTTAGAGGCTTATTTCCCCAGCTGAGAGGCAAGGCTCACCCCTACCTCACGCCTTTCTCTACAGAAACCTTGCTTCTAGTGTGTCTTCCAGTGGACGTTCTTGTTCTGTGGCACCATATCTGACTTGCCAGGTCCCTCTCAGACTGAGGGGTGGTGAGCTATGGTGGCCTACCTAACCATTGCCACCTTTTTAACCATCCTTGCAAATCCCTGTCAGATGCAAATATTCAGCTTTAGTACCGGGATAAGTCTTGCAAATGGTCAAAGGCTAAGATGAATCCCTGCCCGAGTTTTGTCCAGCAGCTGTTTCCAGGCAAAAAGTTTCACTCTTTCTAATATGGCACTTGGGGCAGGTTTGTGTGAGATTCACAGGCTCACACTTTGTCAATCAATACCTCTAAGTTAGGTGAGCACTCTTGGGCCAATGACAAGTTGCCAGAGGTTTAGGAATGAAGGAACTTCCATGATGGAAAGAGACCATGCACAGAGCTTAGCCAAGGCTTCCTTTGCTCCAGGCTAGTGGAGACTAATAAAATATTATTGTTTAAAACACATGCATACACTCTAAGAATACAAAAGTCATCTACCTTTGTATTTTGAAAGAGCAATCAATTTTCTCTACAATAGATTTCCTCCAGAATCTTTTGTTCGCTTGATTTTTGAATTTTTCGGCGTGTACTATTGAATTTTGCTCACAGTAAGTTATTCCTGAAAAGCCTCTTTAAGTTATTTGGGGTGGGGCAGTTGGCATCCATAAGACTCTAGTTTTCCTTCACATGTAATTAGGAAGTAACTTACGTGCTGAAGGAGGCACTGGTGTGGTCTTTGTCCAGTTAGGAGAGTGAAAAGTAAGCTTCATTGGAGGTTCTGCGATCTTTGCTGCCCCTGAAGAGGAATGGATGCAAAAAGTCAGATTCGGAAGCCATTACCCATTTCAGGTCCTTAATCATTGATGAAGAAATGTTTATTAACTAATTGTGTGATTTGGGGATGGGAGAATAAGGCTCAAGAAGTGTTGAAATTCTGATTCCTGTAGAGTTCACATCAAGGAACTTCATATTCTTTCATATTTTATTTAATATTTATTCAAGCTGTGGTTCTCAGAGGGTCTTACTCTAGGAATAGTCACATTTATTCATCCATGTATATTTAGGAGTACCTTTTCTTTGCCAGGCACTGAACAAAGACACAAAACTTGAAAAGGGAACAGGTTGTCATTTGGATATAATGTTAGGATGGATCCTAATCTAGCGAATGCCTACATTAATTTTTCAGTATCTTCCCCACCAGGTGTGAGAAGAGTATATCCAGCAATTGTAATATACATCCTGGCTCTTGACTAAATTGGAAGCTGTGAATGTCCTCACCATGTTTTGTGTCCTCTGCAACCTATTTGTCTTAATTCTTCAGCGTAAATCCGAAGGCCTTGTTTCTCCTTCTGACAAAAAGCAGAAAGGGACTTCCCTGGTGGTGTAATGGTTAAGAATCCGCCTGCCAATTCAGGGGACACCGGTTCGAACCCCGGTCTGGGAAGATCCCACATGCCGCAGAGCAACTAAGTCCGTGTGCCACAACTGCTCAGCCTGCGCTCTAGAGCCCGCGAGCCACAACTACTGAGCCCGCGAGCCACAACTACTGAGCCCGCGTACCACAACTACTCAAGCCCGCGTGCCTACAGCCCGTGCTCCGCAACAGGGAAGCCACTGCAACGAGAAGCCCGTGCACAGCAAGGAAGAGTAGCCCCCGCTCGCCACAACTAGAGAAAGCCTGCGTGCAGCAATGAAGACCCAACAGAGCCATAAATAATAATAAATAATAAATAAATAAAAAGGCAGAAAGGATTCTCCTCAGTTGAGTCTGTAGAAGACCCTCAGGGAAAGAGGGCATTATTCTTTGCTGTAGTTACAATTTATAAAATGGCTGTCAGTTCCCCAAATTCTTTTTTGGGAATGTTATGAAATGAGGACAGTGTTGTGTTTTTGAGTCAGCTCATCACCCTCTACCTATGACCTTCTAAAAATGTGTCCGGACGTTGGTGCAGGTCTTGTTACACCAGAAAGAACTAGACAGTCTGCTACTCAGAGTTTTAGGTAGCCACAGATGTGTTTTTTATTGCAGTAACTTCAGTGAGAGAAAAAGGCAACTTTTTCTCTTTTGTCTTAAGAAAAACAAAATTGGAAGGAAAGAGCTTATGCTACCATATTGGTAATTTCCAGCTGTATTATGTTCACTAATCCAGAACTGGGAAAAACAGCTTCTAATGCTAAAAGTTACAGAGAGGTAGCATCTGGTCTGAAATTTTTGCTTTCTGCCTGTACTGAAGGCCTGAGATTCTGAAGTTGTTCTTGAACTTGACCCTGCTAGTTTATAATATGCTGTATTTTAACTACACCACAGTGCTGGTGAAAGAAACCTTCACACCAAAAAAGCATATGGATTTGATAACTCACCCTGGGAAATCAAGGACACCTGTTTTTGTTTTGTTTTTGCTGTAAACGTTTTTTGAAAGTCTAAACACAAAGCACTGGTCCAATTCATTAATATTTTGGAACGAATTTAGTTATGTGTCATAATAGAAATGGATTGTGGTGGTTTTTTGTAGTTGAAAAGATCAACATTTTCAAATTATCAGTTAAAATCACGTTAGTGAGAAACATTTTGAAAATTGAATTTATTTTAAATAAATGTGGTGTCAAGTATTCAAGCAGAGAAAATCCCTCAGAGATGCAGATGTGCATTTTTAAGAATGAAAAGAACCACATACCTTGGAAATCATTTGCTGATATCTAAACTATTCCTGAATTTTTATAGACTGTAATTTGTTTATTTCAACTGGCTGTACAGTTTTAATTAGTTTCACTGTGGTAGAATTAGTTCACCGAAGTAGATTCACTCCACTGCAAGATGAACAGCACCCTTATGGATCACAGATTTCCAACATAAACTATAATTCATAAAAGGCCAATACAACTATTTTCTTTGTGGCTGGGTAACCATTTAAGTCTGAGGTGAAGATTTTAATATGGAGATTATGTGAGCTAGGAAAGAAGACGAATGCTATCATTCTAATTTATGACCTTTCATATAAGGCCAAATGTAAAGGCAACTTCAATTGTTTTATATCTCAGGGCCAGCACATAGCAGATGTATGAAATTTGGAGTGTTAGACATAAACTTTTATTACCAAATTATAAATAATGTCTCCCACTTATACTGTTCACCTTTCAAGTTTGTCTTGATTAAAATACCAAATCCAATCCGATTTCACTGAATTTTACAGCTGAGAGCAGTTTTCTAGAGTTCAGAATGGAGCATAAAGCTCACTGCATTGTAAAGACTTTCCTCATAGGAGTTCAGACCCTGAGTCCAGCTCTTCTGAAATTCAGTTTATACCAAAATGATGGTCGATGACATCTGAACATTTATTTAAACATCTAAGGTGTTATATCTGAAACCCAGTGCCCATGATGTAGAATATATCACATCTTTTGGGAAAAATAAAAGGCACACCACTGTTTTTTTCTGAGAAATTTGGTCCACAGTCAATAAGCTTATATGACATCTCAGAAGGTATTTGATAACAAGAGTATCTTTTTCCTTGTTGTCTTTAACAAAAAATTTTCACATCCCATGATAAAAGGTAGATAACAGTGGTCCAAATACCCAAATCTAGGATGTGACAGGTGTTTTTATTGTCCACTCTGAAGCTCCAAGTGCAAGCCAGAACTTCATAGAGTTAATGCATCGCTGGAACAAGGAGGCCAAAGTGACTAGAAGCATAACACTAATTTAGATATTAAAATCTGCTTTGGAGACTGTTGACCAATCCAGTTTGGTGTTTGCATTTCTCATTATCAGTGTCATGAGCATAACACAATCACCCACATGTCCACAGGGCTGTTGGGTGTTTTATAAAATAAGCTAGATGTGATATTGTTACCCAACTGGGTTTGTTTGCCTGAGGCTCAGCAAGCCAAATGCTCAGCTGCTGAGGTTTGCAGCAGAGAAAAGTTTATTCACAAGACATCCAAGTGAGGAGAAGGGAGAACAAATCTTAAAACCGCCTCCTTCAAAGGCAAGGGGCTCAGGATATTTATGGGATAAAGCTGAGGCATAGGAAGCGTGGAGAGAGGTGACTAGAGATAAGAACAAGGTGAGGTGATCATCATTCTGTGCAAGTGCAACTATGCTACAGGCTTTTACATGGGACACATGTTCAGAGAATGGCGGTGCCAGCATGTTTTGAGGGTGGAGTTTTGGATCCTCTGATGTCAACAGGTCACCTATTGGACAGCCTAATGGGAAGGTCAGTGGTCCCAACCAGTCTTAACCTACCTGAGCTTGAACTGGAGACACAGGTGACTCCTAAAAAAACAACTTGGGCAAACATCTGATTGTTTAGGCTCCCTGATGCTTGGAGGACATGCAAGTTTTTGTAAAAACAAAGTGAGTTTGATCAATGAAGGCAGGTTACAGTTTATTATTTATTAATGGCTAATAGACGACTGCCCTTGATTTCAATACCTTCTCTTATGCACATGAAACCCTGAAGGACATAGTTTTTCAAAGGCCTAAGTACAAAGAACTATAGAAGTTTGGAACAAAAAAAACCAAAGTGGCAAAAGTTCATCTCAGTATTTTTATGCTAGCATTTGCCTATTTTAAGAATAATAAATTCAAGAGAATGAAAAGACAAGCTACAGATTGGGAGAAAATATTTGCAAAAGACACATCTGATAAAGGACTGTTATCTAAAATATACAAAGAACTCTTAAAACTCAATTTTAAAAAATGAACAATCTGATTGAATAATGGGCAAAAGATGTGAAAAGACACCTCACCAAAGAAGATGTACAAATGGCAAATAAGCATATGATGATATGTCATTAAGGAAACGCATATTAAAACTGCAAAGAGATACCACTATATATCCATTAGAATGGACCAAATCCAAAATACTGGACACACCAAACACTGGTGAAGATGTGGAGCTATAGAACCCTGAGTCATTCCTGGTGGGAATGCAAAATGGTACAGCCACTTTGGAAGACAGTTTGGCCATTTCTTACAGAAGTAAACACACTCTTATCATACAGTTCAGCAATTGCGCTCCTTGGTATTTATTCAAGTGAATTGAAAACTTATGTCTATACAAAACCCCACACACAGACGTTTATAATAACTTTATTCATAACTGCTAAAACTTGGAAGCAACCAAGATATCCTTCAGTAAGTGAACGAATAAATAAACTGTAGTACATTCAGACAATGGAATGTTATCCAGAGCTAAAAAGAAATGAGTCATCAAGCCATGAAAAGATATGGAGGAACCCTAAATGCATATTACTAAGTGAAAGAAGCCAATCTGAAAAGGCTACATACTGTATGATTCCAACTGAATGATATTTTGGAAAAGGCAAAACCATGAAGACAGTAAAAAAATCAGTGGTTGCCAGGGGTCAGTGGGGAGAGAAGGATAAATACACAGGTGAGGTACAGATGATTTTGGAGACTCTGGAACTGCTCTGTATGATACGATAATGGTGGATACATGTCATTATATGTTCGTCAAAACCCATAGTGTGTACATCATCAATGTGAACCCTAATATAAACTATGGACTTGGGGTGATTATGATGTGTCAGTGTAGGTTCATCAATTCTTACAACTAAACCATGTAAGTTAAACTAAATCTTGTCATGCTATTTTTATGACTTTAAAACTCCTTAATAAATTAATGTTTGTGTTCAGGGTTTTGAGGACTTGTTCTCAGTGGACTAGTATTCTGAAAAAGTCTTGCACATGTTTTCTTTGTATAATAAAAGATGCTGGGGGAAAAAAAAACCCTGTGAAATATGGAAGGTTGCTTTGTGGGTTACTAAAAGCCAATTCTAAGCTGCTGAGGGGGTTCTGGGCACAACTACATTTTGGTAAACATTTTTGGCTTGTGAACTAATTCATGGTTGCCCACCCTGTTTATCTTTGCCCCTTGGAAAAGGTTGCAGCTGCTCTGCAGATGAAACGTGTCCTTAAAATTCTTCCTTGTCCCCTGCCCACCAGTCATAATGACTCCATGAACGCTCTTTGGTAAAGAGAAAGAGGCTATGAATAAAAAATTCTGTTTTGAATAATTGAAACAATTGGTGCAGAATATAGTACAATTCGATGTCTTTTGTGAAGGTTTTTGGGGATGGGGCTTTATATCCTATTATGTTGTGGGGTTTTTTGGGGGCAGCTAATTAATTTATTTAAAAGACACTTTACCTAAATTTTTAAAATTTACATTATATTTTATATTGCAAGAACTTCAAATACAGCTCTTTTCAATAAATCTACAATTATGTGGTCTTTACCCAAAGGGAGCTCTTATAAAGGCATATAAGGAAGTCCCTCTTTTCTACCAAATCACACCTAGTCATTCTCTGTCCCCTGTCAATCAAAGGTTCATTTCTTCTGCCTTTAGCTAAGAGACGCTTACAGAGGGTGAGCTCATTTTTGTCTTAGAAAAAAAATCTGTATTTTAGATCCTGTAACACTTAAACAGGGTTAAAAATCTGTTTAAAGATATCATCGCTTTGTTTATAGCATTACAAATTTGGAATAGAAATAAAGTACAAATTTTAAACTGATGAGGGTATGTGTGTAGGGGAAAAAGGAATCAAGACCTGGCATACTAGTTTTCTTCTTTTTCCTCTCCCTTGAATAGCAAGAATATTGAGAATTCATGCAAAGTTCCAAACCAAGTTCCCATAGCAGCACTTAAATAATGTCTGTATACCATTTCCAGTTAGAACCAGTTTGTAATGCAACGCACTTTATGCCTTTATAATATGAGTTACTTCAGTGATTTTAATTTTTTGTGTAGATTATCGTCGCTATGTAAACAGTTTCTTGCTAAGAAAGACTTCGTCTTCACACATTTAAGCAAAATCCAAAAGTGGATTTAAAGGTCTGAGACTGCTCGTTTTATTTACTTATTTGTATTTAATTATTCAAATTCAGGACATTTCTTGAGTTTGTATAGACATTACTTTTCGCAGTGAATTCCAGTTTCTTATGCCTTCAACTTATTTTTTAACATTTCTGCCTAAAAGAAATCCTGGTTAAAATGTACCTTCCAGTGTTGCTTCTTCCTTTGCGGGAGTGGCGGAGGGAGGACTGGTGGTGTTTGCTTTCTGTCAGAAAAGAGCCCCAGCGCTTTCCACCTTGACTCCGGGCGCCAACTTCGCCCTCAGGCAAACCAGGCGCGGTGGGGCCTTTAGGTCCTCGCGGGCTGCCGTAGTCATGGAAAGCAATGATTGGCTGAGACAGAAAAGCGCCGCCGCCTCGGCGTTTTCAGTTTCGGTTTCGCCTGGTTGGTCGGCGGAGGCCGGGCTTGTGGGGTACCCGGAGTCGGGGTGCCGATCCCGGCCGCGAGGTGAGTTACGCGGCCGCGCGGGCAGTCCGAGGCCTTAGTGTTCCGTCGCCCCGGGCAGGGTTCGTGAGCAGCATCCCCCGGCCTGCACCCCCTGGAGGGTCCGGGAGCCAGCGCGGACTCCGGAGCCTGCAGGTGGCGGGTCCTCGCGCTCACGCTCGGTCCTCGTCGCCTGTCGTGCCCGGGGAGATCTGGAACCGCCGGCGCCGGGCTTCCCGAGCTTGGTCCTGAGAACCCCACCCCGAGGGCAGCCTAGGTGGCGCTGGGAGGAACGGCATCGGCCGTGCCCCACGAGGTGGCTTCCGAGACCTCTCATGGTGGTCGAAGGGCGCTGGGAAGCACGACATGAGCCCGGGGATTCGGCGGGAAAGCGGACCCGAACACAGGGCCAGGCTTCGCCTGGTATTGCCTGGCCTCCGCTGCATCGGGGTGGCTGCGTCTGACTCCCAGGAATTAAGGGCCGGAGTAGCCCGCCTTCCCGAGTTGTCAGGTTGGGAATGCCCACAGTTGCATGGTGTTAAGTCCTGTCACCACGGATTTTGTGAGCAGGCGTGTGCGCGCGCGGTCAGCCCGTATTTTCGTTTAAGGTGTCTGGAACTGGGATGATGCAGATAATCTTGAGAGTGATTTGGTGTGTCCTTTCCCTACCCCTTATTAATACAAGACGGTTATAGAAAAATTGGAAATACAGAAACGTTTAGTGAAGAAAATAACGTTCATGGCACCCTTCCGCCCACAGTCTCTGTTCTGGTTTGTATTTGAGCTAAGGCTGTACCCATTTTATCACTTAACAGTATATTTAGTTTTTCACTTTCATTTAGAAATCATTCCTAAATATGATTTCTAATTTTGTATTTTCTTTTGATTGGCTACCTAAATCATCATTGTGTAGGTCCTATTATTTAACCGTTTCCCGGCTGTGGGGCATTTAGGGTGTTGTGAATTTTTGCTTCATTTTAGTATTCCAGGTAATATTTTGATAAACATTTGTTTAAAAAATATTTCAGATGATTAACTTGAACTGATTCTGAGGAGTGAAATTATTAGAATAGATGCTGTGATCTTGTGGGGTCTTTTTTAGGTCTTCATACACATGGCCAGATTGTTTGCCAAAAAAGTTTTAGTAGTTTTCATCATTCACGTTTGTGCCTTTTTCACCAAAAGTAATTCTCTTCTAGGATATCAACTGGCAAGGTTGAGCCTCTTTGGATTTTTTTTTTTTTTTTTTTTTTAATATAGTGGTATGTGGCAATTCCACTTGCTTGAATTTTGTGCAGGACTCTTCAGAGGATGTTATTGTGTGTGTGTGTATTTGTATTATTGGAGTTACTGCATAGGCCCTGACTGAATGTTAGAGCAGGATGATCCCTTAAGCGATCCTCTGGCATAACTCCCTTATTTTGCATATGAGGAACCTGGGGCCTGAGAGGTGAAATGATGAGTTATCCAAGGCACACAGCTAATTAAGTAGCAGAGCTGGGATTAGAACTCAGGGTTCCCGCATCCCAAGTGAGTACTCTTTATGCTGCAACAGGTCATCTCTCACTGAACTGTGACATTCTTAGTATTAGAATTTTAAAGGATGTTTACATCACTTGGATTATTCAAGTTTATTTTTTTATTGAAGTGTAGTTGACTTACAATAGTGTTTCAGGTGTACAGCAAAAGTGATTCAGTTATGTATATATAATTTGTATCTATATATAATATGTATATATATATTTTTCGTATTCTCCGGTTTCAGATTTGGGTCAGGTAACAGAGATTGTAATCATCTGAGTGATCTGTAGCACTGAAAAATGGGAAAAGTGACGTTTTCATGGTCAGGACTAGAAATTCATTATTTGTTTGTTTGTTTTTTTTTGTTTTTTTGTGGTACGCGGGCCTCTCACTGTTGTGGCCTCTCCCGTTGCGGAGCACAGGCTCCGGACGCGCAGGCTCAGCGGCCATGGCTCACGGGCCCAGCCGCGCCGCGGCACGTGGGATCCTCCCGGACCGGGGCACGAACCCGCGTCCCCTGCAAAGGCAGGCGGACTCTCAACCACTGCGCCATCAGGGAAGCCCCCTTTTCAGTTTTTTTTCACCCTAAACTGTAAATACTTTAAGATTAGGCGAAAGTTTACAGTGAACATTGCCAAGAAACAAGGATTTGCATGTCTCTTTGTATACCTCTTTCTTTTTGACCACTTTTAAATATCGTCACAGGCTAATTTACAGCACTTTGTCACTTTCCGTGTTTTCCCCCCAGCACTGCTACTCACCGTCTCTGTGGCATTCCCCAGGTTTAACACCTACTCAGAAGGGCAGCTGTGCCTCTGAAAAGGGCTTCCGCTTTAGGCTCCAGCCTTAGTTCTGCTCACCCCTCACAGCGTTGCCCTGTGAATTGCTGAGGAACCTAGTGTGGCCTGTCACATAGTGGGTGAATAAAATTTGGTTCTTTTTTCCTCCCCATTCTTTTAATTAAAACAATCTCTGCAAGGCAGTGGGCAGATGTTCTTATACCAGACCTCCCAGTAGCTTCTGCCAGAAAATATACTGCTTTTGACTTAATAGCCATTTATGAAAATAGGTCATTTAAAAGCCTGAGTAGGAGTCAGGGAAGGGAGAGGAGGCCTAGAGGGTGATTATGGCTTGAATTTTGAAGACAGGTTTTATCAAGGTGACCCTGAAGCAAGAAAGCCTTTTTCCTCTTATATGTTTATGGTTCAAGAGGCTTTTTTTCTTCCTTCAGAAACAGTCAGAACTGCTCCTTCTGCCTTATCCAATTTAAAAGATGAAAACTTAAACTTACATGAGCCAAGTCATGGGAAAAATTGTGGTGTCGAGACCAATTGACTCATACAAAATGGATTTATGGGCGAGTCATTAAGTAACAGGGAGTAAGTACCATGGAAGCCTAATGAAGACGAATGTAAAAGATACGCTCTCCTAAAGTGATGGATAAAATGTGTTTGAAGCAACCATCCTCTTTCCAAATAACTTAAAACAAATTTTTTTTTCAAGAGATTTAGCACAATGTCGATGTTCTAGAGAGTAAATGAGAAGCTTGGTACTAGTCTCTCCTTTCACATGGCTTCCAGTCTTTTGAGGGAGAAAAGACTCCTCCTATTTAAAAAAAGTAAAGCATATAAGAGAGAGTAAATAGTGACAGGTAACCAAATGGGAAAGTCTGACGCCAGAAGCGTACCGCAAAAAAAAAAAAAAAAAAAAAAAAGGAAAATTTTATTTCAGCCTAATTTGAGGATCCTGACCCAGGAAGAGCATCTCAGAAACTTTCAGAACTGTTCTCTGTCATTAACTCTTTTTTTTTTAACATCTTTATTGCAGTATAATTGCTTTACAATGATGTGTTAGTTTCTGCTGTATAACAAAGTGAATCAGCTATACATATACATATATCCCCATATCTCCTCCCGCTTGTGTCTCCCTCCCACCCTCCCTATCCCACCCCTCTAGGTGGTCACAAAGCACCATGCTGATCTTCTTGTGCTATGTGGCTGCCTCGCACTAGCTATCTTTTATATTGGTAGTATATATAAGTCCATGCCACTCTCTCACTTCGTCCCAGCTTATGCTTCCCCCGCCCCGTGTCCTCAAGTCCATTCTCTACGTCTGCGTCTTTATTCCTGTTCTGGCCCTAGGTTCTTCAGAACCAGTTTTTTTTTTTAGATTCCATATATATGTCTTAGCATACGGTATATGTTTTTCTCTTTCTGACTTACTTCACTCTGTATGACAGTCTCTAGGTCCATCCACCTCACTACAAATAACTCAATTTCATTTCTTTTTATTACTGAGTAATATTCCATTGTATGTATATCCCACATCTTCTTTATCCATTCATCTCGTGATGGACACTTAGGTTGCTTCCATGTGCTGGCTATTGTAAATAGAGCTGCAGTGAACACTGTGGTACATGACTCTTTTTGAATTATGGTTTTCTCAGGGTATATGCCCAGGAGTGGGATTGCTGGGTCGTATGGTAGTTCTATTTTTAGATTTTAAGGAACCTCCTCCATACTGTTCTCCATAGTGGCTGTATCAATTTACATTCCCACCAGCAGTGCAAGAGTGTTCCCTTTTCTCCACACCGTCTCCAGCATTTATTCTTTGTAGATTTTTTTGATGATGGCCATTCTGACTGGTGTGAGGTAATTCCTCATTGTAGTTTATATTTGCATTTCTCTGGTAATTACTGACGTTGAGCATCCTTTCATGTGTTTATTGGCAATCTGTATATTTCTTTGCAGTAATGTCTGTTTAGGTCTTCTGTCCATTTTTGGATGGGTTGTTTGTTTTTTTATATTGAGCTGCATGAGCCTCTTCTATATTTTGGAGATTAATCCTCTGTCGGGTGCTTCATTTGCAAATATTTTCTCCCATTCTGAGGGTTGTCTTTTTGTCTTGTTTATGGTTTCCTCTGCTGTGGAAAAGCTTTTAAGTTTCATTAGGTCATATTTGTTTATTTTTGCTTTTATTTTCATTTCTCTAGGATTTGGGTCAAAAGGATGTTGCTGTGATTTATGTCACAGAGTGTTCTGCCTATGTTTTCCTCTAAGAGTTTTATAGTGCCTGGACTTCTTACATCTAGATCTTTAATCCATTTTGAGTTTATTGTTGTGTATGGTGTTAGGGAATGTTCTAATTTCATTCTTTTACATGTAGCTGTCCAGTTTTCCCAGCACCACTTATTGAAGAGGCTGTCTTTTCTCCATTATATATTCTCACCTCCTTTATCAAAAATAAGGTGACCATAAGTGCATGGGTTTGCCTCTGGACTTTCTATCCCGTTCCATTGATCTATATTTCTGATTTTGTGCCAGTACCATACTGTCTTGATTACTGTAGCTTTGTAGCATAGTCTGAAGTCAGGGAGCCTGTTTCCACCAGCTTTGTTTTTCTTTCTCAAGATTGCTTTGGCTATTCGGTGTGTTTTGTGTTTCCATACAAATTGTGAAATTTTTTGTTCTAAATCTGTGAAAAATGCCATTGGTAGTTTGATAGGGATTGCATTGAATCTGTAGATTGCTTTTGGTAGTATAGTCATTTTCACAATGTTATTTCTTCCAATCCAAGAACATGGTATATCTCTCCAACTGTTTAATTTCTTTCGTCAGTGTTATATAGTTCTCTGCGTACAAGTCTTTGGTCTCCTTAGGTAGGTTTATTCCTAGGTATTTTGTTCTTTTTGTTGCAGTGGTAAATGGGAGTGTTTCCTTAATTTCTCTTTCAGATATTTCATCATTAGTGTGTAGGAATGCAAGAGATTTCTGCGCATCAAATTTGTATCCTGCAACTTTACCAAATTCATTGATTAGCTTTAGTAGTTTTCTGGCAGAGTTGGTAGGATTCTCTTTGTACAGTATCATGTCATCTGCAAACAGTGACAGCTTTACTTCTTTGCTGATTTGGATTCCTTTTATTTTTTTTTTCTTCTCATTGCTGTGGCTAAAATTTCCAACACTATGTTGAATAACAGTGGTGAGAGTGGGCAAACTTGTCTTGTTCCTGATCTTAGTGGAAATGGTTTCATTTTTTCACCATTGAGAACGATGTTGGCTGTGGGTTTGTCATATACAGCATTTATTATGTTGAGGTAAGTTCTCTCTATACCTATTTTCTGGCAGATTTTTATCATAAATGTGTTGAATTTTGTCGAAAGATTTTTCTGCATCTATTGAGATGATCATATTATTTTTCTCCTTTAGTTTGTTAATATGGTGTATCACATTGAATGATTTGCGTATATTGAAGAATCCTTGCATCCCTGGTATAAACCCCACTTGATCATGGTGTATGATCCTTTTAATGTGCTGTTGGACTCTGTTTGCTTGCATTTTGTTGAGGATATTTTCATCTGTGTTCATCTGTGATATTGGCTTGTATTTTCTTTCTTTGTGATATCTTTGTCTGGTTTTGGTATCAGGGTTATGGTGGCCTCATAGAATGAGTTTGGGAGTGTTCCTCCCTCTGCTATATTTTGGAAGAGTTTGAGAAAGTTAGGTGTTAGCTCTTCTCTAAATGATAGAATTCGCCTGTGAAGCCATCTAGTTTGGGCTTTTATTTGCTGGAAGATTTTTAATCACAGTCTCAATTTGAGTGCTTGTGATAGGTCTGTTTATATTTTCTATTTCTTCCTGGTTCAGTCTTGGAAGGCTGTGCTTTTCTAAGAATTTGTCCATTTCTTCCAGGTTGTCCATTTTATTAGCATATAATTGCTTGTAGTAGTCTCTCATGATCCTTTATATTTCTGCAGTGTCTGTTCTCCTTTTTCATTTCTAATTCTATTGATTTGAGTCTTTTCCCTTTTTTTCTTGATGAGTCTGGCTAATGGTTTATCAATCTTGTTAATCTTCTCAAATAACCAGCTTTTAGTTTTATAGATCTTTGCTATTGTTTCCTTCATTTTTTTTTTTCATTTACTTCTCATCTGATCTTTATGATTTCTTTCCTTCTGCTAATTTTGGGGGTTTTTTGTTCTTGTTTTTTCTGATTACTTTAGGTGTAAGGTTAGGTTGTTTATCTGAGATGTTACTGTTTCTTGAGGTAGGATTGTATTGCTATAAACTTCCCTCTTAAAACTGCTTTTGCTGCATCCTATAGGTTTTGGGTCATTGTGTTTTCATTGTCATTTGTTTCTAGGTATTTTTGATTTCCTATTTGATTTCTTCAGTGGTCTCTTGGGTATTTAGTAGTGTACTGTTTAGCCTCCATCTGTTTGTATTTTTTACAGATTTTTTTCCTGTAATTGATACCTAGTCTCATAGTTTTGTGGTCAGAAACGATACTTGATACAATTTCAATTTTCTTAAATTTACCAAGGCTTCATTTGTGACCCAAGATATGATCTATCCTGGAGAGTGTTCCATGAGCACTTGAGAAGAAAGTGTATTATGTTGTTTTGGATGGAATGTCCTATATATATCAATTAAGTTCATCAATTTTAATGTGTCATGTAAAGCTTATATTTCCTTATTTATTTTCATTTTGGATGATCTGTCCATTGGTGAAAGTGGGGTGTTAAAAGTCCCCTACTATGATTGCGTTCCTGTCGATTTCCCCTTTTATGGCTGTTAGCATTTGCCTTATATATTGAGGTGCTCCTGTGTTGGGTGCATAAAGATTGACAATTGTTATATCTTTTTCTTAGATTGATCCCTTGATCAGTATGTAGTGTTCTTTGTCTCTTGTAATACAGTTTATTTTAAAGTTTATTTTGTCTCATCTGAGAATTGCTACTCCAGCTTTCTTTTGATTTCCATTTTCATGGAATATCTTTTTCCATCCTCTCACTTTCAGTCTGTATGGGTCCCTAAGTCTGTAGTGGGTGTCTTGTAGACAGCATATATATAGGTCTTGTTTTTGTATCCATTCAGCCAGTCAGTGTCTTTTGGTTGGAACATTTAATCCATTTACATTTAAGGTAGTTATCAATATGTATATTCCTGTTAGCATTTTCTTAATTGTTTTGGGTTTGTTATTGTAGGTCTTTTCCATCTCTTGTGTTTCCTGCCCAGAGAAGTTCCTTTAGAATTTGTTGTAAAGCTGGTTTGGTGGTGCTAAATTCTCTTAGCTTTTGCTTGTCTGTAAAGGTTTTAATTTCTCCTTCGAATCTGAATGAGATCCTTGCTGGGTAGAGTAATCTTGTTTGTGGTTTTTTCCCTTTCATCACTTTAAATATGTCCTGCCACTCCCTTCTGGCTTGCAGTTTCTGCTGAAAGATCAGCTGTTAACCTTATGGGGATTCCCTTGTATGATATTTGTTGTTTTTCTCTTGCTGCTTTTAATATTTTTTCTTTGTATTGAATTTTTTATAGTTTGATTAATATGTGTCTTGGTGTGTTTCTCCTTGGATTTATCCTGTGTGGGACTCTGCGCTTCCTGGACTTGATTATGTATTTCCTTTCCCATATTAGGGAAGTTTTCAACTCTAATCTCTTCAAATATTTTCTCAGTCCATTTCTTTTTCTCTTCTTGGGACCCCTATAATTCGAATGTTGGTGTGTTTAATGTTGTCCCAGAGGTCTCTGAGACTGTCCTCAATTCTTTTCATTCTTTTTTCTTTATTGTACTCTGCAGTAGTTATTTCCACTATTTTATCTTCCAGGTCACTTATCCATTCTTTTGCCTCAGTTATTCTGCTATTGACTGCTTCTAGAGAATTTTAAATTTCATTTATTGTGTTGTTCATCATTGTTTGTTTGCTATTTAGTTCTTTTAGGTCCTTGTTAAACATTTCTTGTATTCTCTCTATTCTGTTTTTAAGATTTTCGAGCATCATTCATCTTTACTGTCATTACTCTGAATTCTATTTCAGGTAGACTGCCTGTTTCCTCTTCATTTTTTTGGTCTGTTTGGCTTTTACCTTTCTCCTTCATCTGCTGTCATTAACTTTTAATTTGGACAAGGTAGTTAATAATAGATTTTCACATCAGAATGCATCCTAGTGGGTTTTTTAGCACAAAATAAACAACTAGTTTTCTCTCAAGTTTGTAGATGAAGAAGCTGGCACAATGGGACTTAGCATCTGATGGGAAATGAACCTAAGTCTCTGAATGAGTCTCTGTGGGGCCTTCAGCATGTCTGTAGACCTGTCCAACTACAGAACAATGCATGTTCAAGACAGAAATAAAGCACTTTATAGGTGAATGGGAAGATTTGTTTCCTTTTACTAAAGTCATTAAAGGTATTGAATCTGCTACAGTATTTACTTTGTAATTTTTTTTGAGCTCAAAATACCATAAATAATATTGTGTGGTATGAGTCATGAATGAATAGTGATTGTCCTGAATAGTAGTCGTAATTTCAGTTATCTGTTGAGACAGTGTAGCTAAAGAAATAAACTGGCAATTTAGTGGAAAAATTAAAATTTGCCAAGCAAAATAATTATTTGATCATATTAAATAAATCCTTCAAACCTTGAGGAGATGGAATGGATGATGGATGGACCAAATGTCAGCCCCAAATTCAAGAATAGTTTTTGAAATTTGTATTTTCTTTTGTTTAACTTGGGGTGTTGATTTTTCTTGTTTAAAGAAAATTATTTTACTTAAATTACAATCATTTTTGTTTACTCACGCCCTTTAAACAAGAGTTTAAGTTCTTCTAGATTCTAAGTTCTTCAAGGTCAGCGCCTGTGTGTGTACATTTAAAAAATTTTCTTGCAGGGCACGTCCATACACATAATTGTTAAACAAATGAAAAGCCAATAATCTAGCATTCTAGTTTATCCAAACTGCTGAATCTGCATGGATTTCTGTTGAGAAAATCTCCAAACAATGATCTTAAACCTGAATTCAGATCATTGAGTGAGTGGGTGGACTTGGAGTGAAATAAGCAGCGCTATTTACAGAACAATATTCAGTGAAAGTTTTGATTGAAAACAAAGCAAGAAAAAACTTGATTTTTTAAAAAAAATTTACTTATTTACTTTTGGCTGTGTTTGGTCTTTGTTGCTGCATACGGGCTTTTTCTAGTTGCGGTGAGCGGGGGCCAGTCTTCACTGGTGCACAGGCTTCTCATTGTGGTGGCTTCTCTTGTTTCAGTGTGTGGGCTGTAGGTGTGTGGGCTTTAGTAGTTGTGGCACGTGGGCTCAGTAGTTGTGGTGCGGAGGCTCTAGAGTGCAGGCTCAGTAGTTGTGGTGCACAGGCTTAGTTGGTCTGCGGCATGTGGGATCTTCCCAGACCAGGGCTCGAGCCCGTGTCCCCTGCATTGGCAGGCAGATTCTCAACCACTGCACCACCAGGGAAGCCCCACAACTTGAGTTCTTGAGGAGCATCCTTCAAGTATTGTATTCATACTAATTTTTAAATGTGAATGTTTTTATGGCTACTAAATAAAACTGATGCTGAATTTGACTGAAACAGAATAATTAATTTCCAAAGTTTTTACTTAAGTAACAGTTACGTTTTGTTACATTTGTTTACCAAAGTATTTTGAGATAGAGAACTTACAAAACAGGATGAGTTTTGAAAGGAGTGATGGGTAGTTATGTATGTCTGTGATTGATTTGGGTGTGTAATGCTCTTTCCCTATATTAGATTCCTATTATACTTTATTTTTAAGATTTTTTTCTTTGTTATGGAGTGTATATCTGCTATAATTATGATATACATAATATAATAAAAATATTTGGCTACATTAGCAGCTTTCAGGAGGCTGCATAAAGGTGTGATTAAGACATGGGCTGGCCATCTACTTACTGGCTATGTGACCTTGACCAGAATATTTAAGCCCTTTCTGTGTCTAGTCATCTGTAAAATGAGGTTAAAACAATACCTACCTCAGTGAGCTCTAAGTGGATTAATACATGTAAAGTGCTTACATAAGTGCCAGACTGTAGCACACTCAGATATTGGCTCTCAATTATGATTATCATTCTTTCTGGAGATACTGTTTTGGCATATAGTATTTTCAATCAGCTGTTGTAAATACTATATAAATATTATGTAAACAGTGGCTTTAAAACATGCCTGATTGGAACTTGAATGTTGATCCCCTCACATTTGGGGGCACGTAATTTCATCCTTCAGGGCCTTTAATTTCATCAGGACAATGGGGATATGAAGACCTTCTTCCCAGGGTTCTTGTAAAGATTAAATTTGATAGTATTTCTAGGGATCTTAGAGTGCTCAGCATGAAGTGAGCATTGGGTAAGTAAGTGGTGGGGGTGGTCATGGTGGTCGTGGGTATGTTGACTGCGGAACTGCGGACACAGTGGTGACAAGTGGTTAAGAACAGGGGCTCTGGGATCACAGAGCTCTTCTGTGGTGAGGCTGTGTCTGAGGATCCTTGTGGGCCTAATGAGGTAACGTGTGTCAAACGCTTAGCTTAGTATCTGGCTCCAGGTAAGAACTGGCATCACGTTAGCTGCCATGCTGTGGGTGTGGTGTCGGAGTAGTGTTGGCTCTTTGCATGTGGTCCTTTGACACTTGATTTCCTATAAATACATTAAGGGCTTCCAGGCTTTTTTGTTGAATAATTAACTTTTGTCTTTACCTTTATTGCTCGCTTTCAGATTTCTGATCAGGATCGTTAAAATGAGTCTGCGGAAGCAAACGCCCAGTGACTTCCTGAAGCAAATCATTGGACGACCAGTTGTGGTAAAATTGAATTCTGGCGTGGATTACCGAGGTAAGATTTCCATGCTTCATCCTTACTGGTGTTCACTAAAGAAGTAAAGGTGACTTAACTGCTTTTTATTAACCTCTTTGAAGTACCTAGTAGACCAGAAAAGCATTGGTTGTCAACAGTTTCTATACCCTTTTCTTTTTCTACCTCTGAGATGGTTCATATTAGAGAGACGACTCTTGACAGCAGAGCGTGTGCCTCTGACTTGCGTGATCTGGGGCTCCTGTCTTTGCTTTGAGGTTGGTGCGCCTGCATCCCCTGGTGATAGCCAGTCTTGAATAACCGGATACTAAAGAACTCCTTGGCCCAGCAGCATTTGTTTTTGTGGAAGCAGTCAAGATTGGCAAGCAACGGGAGGGACCTTCAAGATGGCAGAGGAGTAAGACGTGCAGATCACCTTCCTCCCCACAGATACATCAAAACTACATCTACATGTGGAACAACTCCTACAGAACACCTACTGAACGCTGGCAGAAGACCTCAGACCTCCCAAAAGGCAAGAAACTCCTCACGTACCTGTCCAAGTGTCTGACAGGGTCTTGGTGCTCTGGCCAGGTGTCAGGCCTGAGCCTCTGAGGTGGGAGAGCCGAGTTGAGGACATTGGATCACCAGAGACCTCCTGGCCCCATGTACTAGCAAACAGTGAAAGCTCTCCCAGAGATCCCCATCTCAATGCTAAGACCCAGCTCCACTCAACAGCCAGCAAGCTACAGTGCTGGACTCCCTATGACAAACAACTAGCAAGACAGGAACACAACACCACCCATTAGCAGAGAGGCTGCCTAAAATCAGCATAAGGTCACAGACACACCAAAACACACCGCCAGATGTGGACCTGCCCACCCAAAAGACAAGACCCAGCCTCATCGACCAGAACACAGGCAATAGTCCTCTGCACCAGGAAGCATACACAACCCACTGAACCAACATTAGCCACTGGGGGCAGACACCAAAAACAATGGGAAGTATGAACCCTGCAGGCTGCAGTTAAGCAAAATGAGAAGACAGAGAAATACAGAGCAGATGAAGGAGCAAGGTAAAAATCCAGCAGCTCTATTTACAATAGCCAGGAGGACATGGAAGCAACCTAAGTGTCCATCACCAGATGAATGGATAAAGAAGATGTGGCACTTATATACAATGGAATATTACTCAGCAATAAAAAGAAATGAAATTGAGTTATTTGTAGTGAAGTGGATGGACCTAGAGACTGTCATACAGAGTGAAGTAACTCAGAAAGAGAAAAACAAATACCGTATGCTAACACATACATATGGAATCTAAAAAAAAAAACTGGTTCTGAAGTACCTAGGGGTAATACAGGAATAAAGACGCAGATGTATAGAATGTAGTTGAGGCCATGGAGAGGGTGAAAGTTAAGCTGGGACGAACTGAGAGAGTGGCATGGACATATATACACTACCAAATGTAAAACAGATAGCTAGCGGGAAGCACAGGGAGATCAGCATGGTGCTTTGTGACCAGAAGGGTGGGATAGGGAGGGTGGGAGGGAGATGCAAGAGGGAGGAGAAATGGGGATATATGCATATGTATAGCTGATTCACTTTGTTATACAGCAGAAACACACCATTGTAAAGCAGTTATACTCTAATAAAGGTGTTAAAAAATATATTGGCAAACAACTATTTAGACAGTATCATTTTTCAGCGTAAACTTCGCACTCATAATATGTGGGGTATCCAAAGACACCTTTCTGGTCTTGTAGAAAATGAAATGCTCTTTTTAAGAGGCTTGACACTACTGAAACTAACTGTGTAAGGAATGGTATCCAATTCCGTTTTTTTGAAGTAACTGAATTCCTAATCTTCCAAAATTAAGATATGTTAATTTACTGGGAATATTTCGCAGGTATGGATAAATAATTGATTAGCAAAGTTTTAAAGCCGTTTTTGGCCTCTTTCCTGAATAATTCTTGGTCTCTTTCCTGAGTAATGATCGAAATCTCTTGAGATTTTTCCACTTTCCACATGTGCATACTTAATTTTTTGAGAGCTTACTGTGGGTCCAGTGTGCATGAATCACTTTAATTTTCATTTTCTCTTCACATAAATCCTTTGAGATCTCTGTTGATTATCTCCACCTAGTAAAGGAGGAGCTAGGACTCAAACTCAAGCTTGATTCAAAAGCCTTGCTAAAAAATACTCTGCTTTTTATGTACTGCTTTAGTTTCTTGAAATTAATGATGTAGCTCCAGTTTAATTTGATTTTTACAGTGGAATCATTGGATTTATACTGAATACTGAGATATTGTAACATCTCCATTTGCAGCTTCTCACCCCTGGACTTTTGATGGGCCCAGAGGAGGTAATAGATTCGTAGAGAATATCCAGCAGCTGATTAGGGTGGCGACATGTGTTCAGTATCTTCTCAGTACCCCATTCATTGAGGAGATCCACCAGACTACTCTTGAGGGGACCATTTTCTATTTTTAAAGGAAATATATATACATATATATATTTTTGTAAGAAATTTCGAAGCAAATAATGGAGAAAAGTATATAGAAGAAAGGTAAATCTTCCCCAAATTCTACCATCCAGAGATAATCACCCTTACCCATTTAGATCTGTCTCTATATAAGCATAATTTTACATAAATGGGATCAATTGTACATGCATTCTGATTTTTTTTAACATTAATGAAATGCATTCAGTTCTCTGACAACATGGAGTGTTTAATGGCTACATAGGAATACCATGAGTGGATGGACCACAGTTTTGTTTTTGTTTTTAACCAGTGTCCTATTAATGGACATTTAGGTGTTTACCAATCTTTTCTCTATTGTAAATGACTGCTCCTTTAACATGTATCTCAAGCACTTGTCCAAGTATCTCTTTATAATAAATTCCCTGGGGTACGGTTTCAGAGTCAGAGGGTGCAGATGGCCCTCCATCAGGGCAGGTGGCTCATTCATCTCTATGTTCTCATCAACCCTTGTGTTAGCCTTTAATGTCAACTTTTCCATTCTAATTGGCAACAAGTAATATCTCATTTAATTTATATTTCTTTGTTTACTAGTAAGTTTGAACAACCTTTCACATGGGTAGTAGTAACCCTAATTTTTCTCCATTTATGATTGTCTGGCCATGGCTGCTATACTATTAAAGCAAAACGTTGTACGCTATTGAGAACATACTATAAAGAATGTGGTTAAATAAAAACAAACAAACAAGGAAACAACCCAGTTCTCTGTAGCAATTTCCCTTCAAGTTTGAAGAAACTTGTTTTCTGTTATTGTAATTTAATCCCTTAGAGAAGCGAGGGGGTTATAATTCCAACCTCCAAGAACCTTTTTCTTTAAAAAACTTTTGCTATGAGAATATTTTTATTAGAAGGGAACATTTCATTTTTAAATGCTTTTAATTAATTTTCAGACATTTGCATATCATGTCTCAGAAGTTTCTTGCTCATTTATGATTGTGGTTTAGATATAAAATAATACAGCAGGAATGAAACTAAAGTTGTAGCTTCAGCTTTCTTTTGATAGGAAATAATTATTATTAATTATTCACAGTGCATTCTGATGCTTCGAAAGTTTGCAGCTTCTAGCAGAATTTTGTTAGCTTACTGTCTTGCACTCTCATTACACACACACAATTTTGAAAAGAAACTTTTGTTGAGAGGATAATGGGGGCAGAGGCAGGGAGTGAGGAGCATATTAATGAAGTTGAGACTACATGGAGCTATCGACTTGGTTAATTGAATCAAATTTGTAGTATTTGTTTTTACTTAAGTTGTCTTATCTAGAAAATACCACTTGAAGTTAGAGGCTCAGCGTTAATGGTTTACATATCTTCGTCTTTTTTAAAAAAGGATCATCAGGTCCAGTTCTGCAAAATTGATATCTTCTTAACACAATTAAAAAGGTTCACTTGAACAGTTTCCTCGAAAGCTGCCTGGAATGTTTACTGTTTTTCTTATTAGTGTGGATCTGCAAATATTCTAACTGGAACAGCGCAGAGAGGGATGTGCTCTAAAGCAATATGGTGCCCGTGTTCTCAAGCTGTTCCTCCCTGGGAGTCACAGCTTTAAGATGTTCTTTCAGGAGCACCGGCTGTCTCCTCTTTTCCATTTTTCTGACAGATTGTGGAGCCTTCCTTTTAACCTTGGAGTACATTCATCTGCTGCAGGAGGTGTTGTGAAAGAACGAGATCAATCTGCCAGACCCGTATTTCACTTAGTGGCCAAAGTCAGAAATGCCACTGGGCATGAGAAGTCATGGCTAGTGATCATTTGTTCCTGCATAATCGCCCACTCCTGTCTTTAGCTCTCAAACAATGGTATCTTACTTGGAATATTCTTACCGTGTTACTTTTGTGAAGGCTTTAAAAGTTGCCATTGTTGCCACACATGCCATGAGGGAGGCGGCAGCCCATTGTCTCCCCTGCCAGCAGTGGGTGCATGACGGCCTTCATGCCGTACGCATCTTAGCCCTTCATTCAGACGGGCAGAGAGCAAAGACTTTTTTGTGCTTTGCTCTATTGAATTTCATTTACAGTGTGAGTTTTTATATTAAGCATTTAAGAGCTAATGAGTAAAGAGATTGTCAGCTCTAAGGTGTACCCTGTAATTTTCAACTCTTTGCTTTGTATGTCTTCTCTTTGTCTGAATCCATCTCCAGGGGTCCTGGCTTGCCTGGATGGCTATATGAATATAGCCTTGGAGCAGACAGAGGAGTATGTAAATGGACAGCTGAAGAATAAGTACGGGGATGCATTTATCCGAGGAAACAATGGTAATGGCCCTTCACTCTACAGTCATACAGCATCCAAAATAGGATCACCAGCATGTTTTCTAGATAATTTAAAAGTTCCGTTTTAGTTTTGCTTTGTTTGTGAATTCTTATTACATCTCACATCTTCATTGTGGCTAGTTCTTTTTTGGATGCTTCATGGCATTTTGGAACTAGAAATTCTCTTCTTCCCTCCCTTTGCTGATGATGAATTGAGGGGCCTTGGTACACTGACCCAGAGCTCTGTTCTCGAATACAGTGTATTATATTCCCCCCGACACGGCCTCTCACACTGGCGGTTGGTGCTCTGAGAATGGCCACTATTTCCCTGCTACCTTTGGTTTACATCATTTGGCAGTTAGCTTGTCTTGTTTCTCTATTAAGCATTCAAATGCTTTTTTTCTGTGGGAGATTTGTATCCTTTAGTTTGGCAGAAATGACAAAAGAGGAAATATGGTTCTGAAGTTACCCAGCTTTTTTAGCAACTTATTGCTATGATTATTATGGTTACTTTCAAGTACCTGGTTTAAAAACACATTATCAGTAAAGTCATATTTGAATTTGGGGGTTGGGGGGGAAGACATCAAAACTGTGCGAATTATCCCTTGATTCATCCCCACTTTTTGGTCCCATCCCCCAAATGGAGCTCTGTGACTCCTGATTCTGGGTCTTTTTTATTGATGTGCATTCTTTAGTTCTGGATAACTTCTTCAACCCCCATAACTCTTGGATCTCTTTGCTGTGAACTAAAACATCCTGACTTTTATTGTAGTTATTCTGTCTCCTGTCCTTACAATACCATATTGCTTCACATTATATCTTCATTTTATTTTATTTAAAAATTTTTTATTGGGCTTCCGTGGTGGCACAGTGGTTGAGAGTCCGCCTGCCAATGCAGGGGACACGGGTTCGTGCCCCGGTCCGGGAAGATCCCACATGCCGCGGAGCGGCTGGGCCCGTGAGCCATGGCTGCTGAGTCTGCGCGTCCGGAGCCTCTGCTCCGCAACGGGAGAGGCCACAGCAGTGAGAGGCCCACGTACCGCAAAAAAAAAAAAAAAAAAAAAAAATTTATTAAAGTATAGTTGATTTACAGTATTGTATTAGTTTCCAGTGTACAGCAAAGTGATTCAAACATATATGTGTGCATATATTACTGAATATATATATTCTTTTTAGATTCTTTTCCATCATAGTTTATTGAAAGATACTGTAGTTCCCTGTACTATACAGTAGGACCTTGTTGTTTATCTGTTTTATATACAGTAGTTTATATCTGCTAATCACAAACTCCTAATTTATTCCTCCCCCCACTTCCCCTTTGGTAACCATAAGTTGGTTTTCTTTGTCTGTGAGTCTGTTTCTGCTTTGTGAATAAGTTCATTTGTATCATTTTTTTAGATTCCACCTATAAGCAATATCATGATATTAGTCTTTCTCTGTCTGACTTATTTCACTTAGTATGATAATCTCTAGGTCCATCTGTGTTGCTGCAAATGGCATTATTTTATTCTTTTTTTATGGCTGAGTAATACTCCATTGTATGTATGTACCACATCTTCTTTATCCATTCCTCTGTCAGTGGACACCAAGGTTGCTTCTATGTCTTGGCTATTGTAAATAGTGCTGCCGTGAACATTGGGGTCATATCATATCTTTATATATATATCTTTTTAGTCCTTCCAGTGTGTAGAATTTCTTTTCCTATTTTTAATATTGTTCTTATTTGACTCTTTCCATTTACTAAGAAATGTTAATGATCTTTCCCCATCTCAGTACAGCTGATAACAACAGCCAGCTAGCTGCAGGTTCTGTGAGAGGTGATAGGATGCATCCTGTCATGTACAGACTACATCTTGGACTTGGCCCAGTTTCCTAGGGATGTTTTTGCTGTCATTCTGATGCTTTCCTTTATATAACTTTTTCCATGGGGTAATCGGTGGTAGGTAGTTATCTTTAGGCTCCATAATTCACATCCTTGGCTCTTAAAGAGGATCCTGGCTTATTTGATTAATCTGTGCTATGTCCTTTGATCAGGATATCTCTTAATGTTCACTTTGCACAAACCTGTCAGAGTCTGAGTAGGTGTGGGGGGTAGGAGGGGAGGTACACCTCTGGTGAAAGCTTGCCTCTAGTGACCGAGACATTAGATGTGGTCTGATTCTCATGTACTACATATTCAGTATACCCTGAAGAGTTCATATGGGTGGTCACGAGAGCACTAGCTGAGCAAAACTTCGGATAAACCAAAGGGTGATACTTTACAGGGAATTCAGAATAAGACAAAATAACAAACTCCTCAGCTCTTGTTTATCCTGATGCAATTAAAGTAAACAGGAAGTTTAGTGATTATATCGAGGAGATGGATGAAAATATTTATTTTTTATCTATTCTTTATTTTGAATCTGAAGTCTGGCCTGGTAGATTTACTAATTTACTTTAACCACAATGATAATTGTTATATCTAGAATTATAAAACATTCGAAGATTCCAGAGACTTTCACATACATTGTATTTTATCCCCTTGGTTGCGATTTGCAAATCCAGTCACATGTATAGCTAAGATCAGAACACAGTCCTCTAAGACATCAAACCCAGGTCTAGAGTCATAAAATTAGTCTTATAATAGTTGTAGAATTTATTGTGTGGTTTGAAAATTCTTTGAAATATGCAGAGGTGTCAGACTAAAATCTGCTTGCTTTTAAAACTTGCTGTTATGATACTTAGAAAAGTTTTTTTCAGTTTGTTCATTTTTTCTTTTCAGTGTTGTACATAAGTACACAGAAGAGGAGGATGTGAAGACACCGAGAGTACCATACTTTTCACACTCAGATATGTTTTTTGTTAAGTTTTTTGGTTCTTCTGTCATATAATTTGTCCTATTTTGTCATAGTTGGTGATTTTTCACTGACACGTGAGTGAGATAAATGTATAAAATTGTGGATTTAATTGTAAAGAGTTCTTTCATATTTAAGTTGCAGTCATTTTCTTTTACCTCTATGTCAGTGAGCAGAAAGCAAAAAGAATTTTCAAAAAAGAGAAAATCTTTTTTCTCCCTACATGATTTGTAACTGAAGTCTCAAACAACACCATTTGATTTGCCTGCTTTGCTTGTGGGACTGACTGAAATGATGAGGACAATTAAAACATTTGTAGAGACGGCTTCCTCTATCCTGCTCTGTTCGCGGTACAAAATGCTTGAGGGAAAATGTTCCATGAGGCATCCAGTTTCAGTCTCAGGCTGAAAAGGTTCCCTGAGACCAGATGCTCAGCCTCTGTTTCCATTATCTCGATAGGAAATAGAATTGGGCACCTAACCGTGGCACTTCCACAAAAGGAGTGGGAATCCGAATTGAGCTGGGGGAGAGATTCTAAAGGTTCCAAAATGCTAGGTGTAGGTGTAAACGTTCCTTTTAAGCCAAGTCTGTGCGCACTCATCTTGCATCTCCCCTGGGCGGTTCACGCGGTGGGTTTTCTTGCTCCCTCTCTGGAGCCCAGGCATCCGCGCCGTCCTCTCACTTTGTGAACATGGTGGAAAGCGAGGCCTGGAGTTTGTAAACTCATTCAGGTTACAGTTGCTCCGCTGTGACTGAAAGAATTTCTCTGCTCTCTGGCTTAGGGAGGGGCTCCCGGGAAGCCTTTCTCTCCAGTCCCAGCTGGGTTTGATGTGACCTCATCCAGGAGCAGAGGCAAGCATCCACGTTGCTTGGCACGAGGCAGCCTCTCTGCGTCATGTGGCTCCTGCCGAGAGGGTTTCCCACTCTATTCATGACGTTTCCTCAACCCTGCTGTATTCCCTGAACAGTTCACGCTTTCTCTCGGAACAACAAATATATCTGGGCACTGCGGTTGAACGAACACCAGGCAATTGTGTGACCATCGTGTTGGCCTTCCTCCCCCGCCCCTCCCCCTTCTAGGCAGGAGTCCTGTACCAGGAGTGCCGTGTGAGTTTCAACAGTTTCCTGGTTGAGGGATGTGCGGGCAGGATGGGGAAGGAGGGGAGAGGGGAGGGGTGGTGCTGGGTCTGGAGAGGCATGTGTGGTATTTTGTCCGGTTTTAGCTTAAAGATCACAGAGTAATTGGAAACAATTATTTTTTAATTAATAACTTAGGAAAGGTGAACAGAAACATTTTACAAGGTATTACTGCACACCAAAAATAAAACTATGCTTCAGTAATTTATCACTCCTTGACAGGGGCTTGAAAAGGGTCCAGTCTGTAAGTACAGATCACCAATTTGCCCTTTTATAAATGACTTCTTCTAAGGGGAAAATGGATGTCCCTCCAAGTGGAGCATACATGTTCTCATTTGTTTTGTAGAATATGGGGCTGCCAGGTTACTGCATCCCTTCATTTATTCACATCAGCCGCTTCTAAAAGCAATTCCATTGTTATCTCCCAGCAATCGGTAGCATCCTGTTTTTACTAACTTTTTCCCTGACCTCCCTTTCGGTATGTGTCTGTATTTTCCCCTTGCTGCCTCTCTGTTCTAATATCTGTACGGTGGAGTAGTGTTTTCAACCATGGAACTACTTTTAATCATGATCGACTTTGGGAAATGCTACCATTTTTATGGTAATAAAGGGCTGTATTATTCACTTGTACCGATGCAAGTTGTCCCCTGTGTATACCTTCACATAGTAGAACCGTGAAACAAAGTATAAAAGCTGAAATTACTTTTTTTCTTAACTGGAGTCTCCTAGAGGTCAGTGAATGATTTCCAATTGCATCGTAGCAAAGACATTTTTTCTGGGTTGAAGAATTTTTCACTTGAGTAAATATATTTTTCCCTGTCTCTCTGCCCCCAAACTGGCCTCCAGGCTCTGTCTCTTGGACTGTGACAAAACAGTGTTTAGCGAGAAACAGAAAATTATGCTTGATTTTTTTTTTTTTTTCTTTTTTTTTTAGACTATCTGACTTCATGTTCTGTTTTGGTCTTCTGAGCTGTTCCTTGGTTAATCTTCCAACAAGTCGAATTGATTCTTACTTCAAAACTGTTTATCCCAAAACAGAGCTGTTGACAAGTACAAATACAGATGGCAGACATGTGCTGTGATTTCCACATTCACATCTCAGCATTCAGGAAGGGAATGCTATTGAGAGATGGTTTACATCTTCAGCTTTTTTATTCAGGGCGATGTGGAGTGCATGCTGGGAGCGCTTCATTACGTGACAAATAGTCAGCGTTTAAGGGATTTCCATAAGGTCTGAGAACTCAGCGGCGATGACTTGTGTGTATGGTTTATCACCTGGGAGGCTATAATAACCTACTTTATGAGAATAAAAGCGACCTCTGGGGGGAAACATTGTCTTCGATAATCACACTGACTCACAAGTGACCTTAGTACAGCATTCCAGGCCGAAGGGCCAGTCTGTCCTCTTACAGTGGGCTGACACTGAACTTTGTCCTCATAGAAAGTGATCCGCAAAGTATGGGCTAGCTCTTCTATTCAGAGGCAAATCCTGGCCCATTCTGTGGCCAGGACTAGTCTCCCCAGCCAGACTGCATTAACCATCCTTTTTCTCTCCACGAAAAGAAATTGTTGGTGAAAGGAAAACAAACTACAGTTTTTGTCTCCCGGGACCTTGTTTCTGGAGGGCCTGCACTCAACAGCATGGCTCTGACGACCTTTGTTAAGATTGCCCCCGTCGTTGTTGAGCTCAGCTCCACCTAAGAGTTAGGCTTGACTTCTGGGATCTGAGTACCCAGCAGTTTGTACCAGTACACACCAGTACCTACCAGTACACACCAGTACGCAGCAGACATGCGGCACCCACGCATGTCTTCGTTGTTGACCGACCAGCTTTGACTCACCAGTTGGAGTCCAGTTAGCCAAAGTGGGGATGAGGCCGCAGAAGCGGGTGGGCAGGAGAGGCACATGCCAAGTGGCGGGACAGTGGGTGTGACCCTGATACGATATTTGCTCTCTTAGCCTGCTTCCCTGATCTAGGGGAGGGGGAGGGGGCCGGGCGGCGGGATTTGAGGAAGTGGTGGCAGAAGTCAGTTTCCCGTTTAGGGAGTGCTAACAGTAGGCAGGCACTGTGCTAGGTCCTGTGGGGAGAGTCAAGTAAATGTGACCCTGTTCATGCTCTCCATACGAAGTGTGTAGGTTTAGGTGTTTATGGGAGAAAATGGTGCCATCCTTTTTTTTTTTTAATTGAGCCAAATTTTGAGAATCCTTTTAAAACTGAACACTTCAGATGCATTTGATCATCTCAACTGTATGTTCATATCTTGAAATTCCAGATAACCTCAGGACAAGATAATTTTGAAATCTGATGGTCTCCATCTGTTTATCCTTTTCCTCACAGACCCATATGGTTCAAACTCCCATCTTTATACTCTTTTTTTTTTTTTTTCCATCTAGCAAAAGCCAGATTTTCGGTTTCGATTCATCTGTCTTATTGAAAGATTATCTCTTCTTAGTAGTAATTTGGGAGTTATAGCAAATAGAAGGTGGACATATTCTAGGACCTTCATAAAATCATGAAACACTGGAGCAGTTGAGATAGAACATTTTGTAAACAAGATAGGTCTTGTTTACAAAACGTTCAAATCCATATGGACTCCAATTATTCCAAGTTTCATAATGGAATGGATGCTGGTGGGTTTGGCAAAATAGTCTACCAATGATTTGGATTAAAGGCGAGGCCAGTTTGAAAAGTTTACATAAAATAATTTTAGAGAAACTGTTTTACTACCATCATGTGCAGCATTCCAAATTACTATTCAGTGTTTACATCAAATAGAAGTCCTACTGAACTTGTAATAAAGAAAAAATAAAAAATTTGTAATCGACATGTCGAGTGGATGTCGCTAGGATACTGGACAACTTTTTTTTTTTCCAGGTGGTGTGTCAGTCATAAACAACACCCAAATCCCAGTGGTTTGAAACAAATGATTTTCACTCATGCTATACATCCACAGGGGCTTGTAAGGTGGGACTCTGCTCATGTGGTCACCTGGGGGCCCAGGCAGAGGGGTGGCAGCACCTTCTGTTTCCAGCATCTCAGCGCGACTCAAGGCTTGGTGCCCTGGCAGAAGAGCATAAAGTCTCATGCCCTGGCTCTTAAATGCTTCTGCTTAGAAGTGACACCAGTCACTCCCCCCAATCACTCCCACTCCCATCTATTAGCCAAAGGAAGTCACATGGCCGTGGTTTACCTTAAGTTTTCAGTAAAGTATAATCTTTTCATGGACCTAGATGGAGAAGAAACCAGAAATGTCGGTGAACAATTTTCATATTTTTTATAGTATGCATATTAGGGTCCTCCAGAGAAATGGAACCAATAGGGTGTGTGTGTGTGTGTGTGTGTATGTCTGTCTATCCATCCATCCATGGGGGGCAGGGAGGGGACATTTATTTTAAAGGACTGGCTCACACAGTTGTGGAGGCTTGGTATTTCAAAATTTACAGGGTAGACTGGAGACCTGGGGAGGAATTGCAGTTCGAGTCCAAAGGCAATCTGCCAGAATTTCTTCTTCTGGGGAGGTCAGGTTTTTTTCTATTAAGGTCTTCAACTGATTAGATGAAGTCTGGCCACATTATGGAGGGTAATTTTGCATTACTCAGAGTCTGCTGGTTTAAATGTTAACCTCATCTAAAAAATACCCTCACAAAAACATCTAGAATATTTGACCAAAAACTTCAGTACCATGGCCTAGCCAAGTTGACTCATAAAATTAGCCATCCCAGGATGTTAACTACATCCTTTGCGTTATAAATTTTTCTTACAGACTGCAAAGTCTCAGATTTTTATTGCCTTGAAAAAAATCCTTTTTTCGCTGACAGGGGTTGAGGGACCTGTGTTCCTAGTGCCTTAACTACTTCACTAGATTGCAAAGGAAAATAGTGATCATTCCTTCCATAGTTTGTGAAGCTGGGTGTGGATAGGTTGGTTTGGTTTTGTTGCAGGATAACTTAAAAATTCCCTATATTTCTGGATTTAAAAGAAAATGCAAAAGGTAAGAAAATCCTTTCCATGGAGCAGGTGAACATGATCCCAAGCCAGACGAATACGTTTTCTGTCCACTTATTGTGGAGAGCCATGGAGCCTTTCATGTACATCACAGCCATACTCTGTGTCAGCTGTGTCTCAGAGGCACAGGGTATATGACATCTAACACTGAACCTCATCACTTTTCAAACATTAGGTTGGTATGGCTCTCACTTTCAGTATATTGGAAACCCGTCTTAAGTATCTTTATCCTGAGAAAGCGAATGTGCTTCCTATTTGTCCCGTTGGTAGGACCTGGCCTTTGAGTTGGGCAAGCCTGCCTCACACCCTCTTCCCAGTCCCTCTGGCATGAGCACAGATGCAGAGATTTCTGGGATGATTTCCCCACCTTGGGAGTGCTGTAGAGGATCCCCGTGGGCTCACACCTCCGCCCTGATGTGGTCACTGAACAAGGCAGTCCCCTTTCCCAGACGCTGAAGCCTGAAGCAAAGAAGTTCCGAGACTTGCCTGGGTCACTTGGAGAGTGGCTGCGACTAGAATAACAGTTCCCACTCTTAAGTGCTGGGTTCTGTCGACTCCTCTGTTGCTTGTGCGTTTAATCCATAAATCACTGTTATCTTTACTCATTCTCCCAGTAGTCGCAGTAAGAAGGTCCCAAGGTGTGTGCGGTCCTCTGCATTCAAAGATGATTGCGGGCTTCCCTGGTGGCGCAGTGGTTGAGAGTCCGCCTGCCGATGAGGGGGACGCGGGTTCGTGCCCCGGTCCGGGAGGATCCCACGTGCCGCGGAGCGGCTGGGCCCTTGAGCCGTGGCCGCTGAGCCTGCGCGTCCGGAGCCTGCGCTCCGCGACGGGAGAGGCCACAACAGTGAGAGGCCCGCGTACCGCAAAAAAAAGAAAGATGATGTTGCTGACAGTGATTTGTTGGCGCTCCACTTGGATGTGACAGGAAAGATCAATAGGCAGCCAACAGCCCTTTACACCCCGGCCGAGGTACAAGCTGCCCTGGGGCTGTGTCTGCATGTGCGGCGTCTTGAGTTTTTTGAGATGACTGTCTCTTAGAATTTGTTCCCCCCACCCGCCCCCGGAGTCTCCTGAATCCTAATTTCTACACGCCAGGCTGTTTCCCAGCAGCCCTTTGCTGCATCTTCATGTTAGAAGCTGCATCGTCGGACCCAGTAAGTACATGAGAGAGATGGAGACAGATGGTGTGCAATGCGATCTCCTTTTCCTCCCCGACCCAACTCTGGCTGCATCCATTGTCCTTGGTCACAGGTACATGTGCTCAGATGTCAAAGACTGAGACAGTTTGGTGTCCTTTCTAGAGTGAGATTTGCCGTGCCGCTTGACCGCCGTCCTCTGCACCCCGTCACACCCACAGTGTGAGCTCAGGGGTCCCTCGCCCCCCACCCCTTGAAGCAAGACCCACCCCATGAAACCGCCGCGCCCAACACATGGGGCTCAGAATCCAACCAGGTCGTGTTGTGTTTCCTGTTAGATAGATTTTACTTGACAAGTTTACTGATGACTCCTCTTTTGCTGTTCTCCTTAACCATCTTTCACTTTATTATATAACCTAAAACAACGACAACAACAAAAACTTAAGCACTTTTCACTGAAGCTGATCACTTTGAGGATCGTGATGGAAAAGTCCAGGATGTCGAGAGATGTAGCAGGCCTCCATCAAAATGTCCCGTTGTGTTTGCATTTTGGAGAAAAAGAGAAACATCTATTTTAAGAACTATTTAAAATACTTCTTAGGAGTGGGTGAGAGGCTGAGTGAGAATAAATGCTTTTCCCCTGATTAGAACAGTGTTTTCCCAAATGAACCTGTTTTGCCCGTTCAGAGAAATGAAAGTATTGTTTTAGCTGAAAAGGAAAACTAGGGTAAATAATCAAGCCATCAGACAGGGAATTTAAAAACCATTCTTTTTATTATTGAATAAAACCCAGAACAGACTCTTAATATGATTCCTTTTATTACGGTCATTCATTCCCCTTTAACGGAGTGAAACTCAACGCCAAACTAAGGCCTTCTCTTCTCTTCTTGCACCATCTCTCCTGTGTTGTGGGAGAGACCAGCCTTGAGACTACAGTTCCTGTTCCTGACACCACCCCTCCCAGCTTATACAGGCATCATTTTTCTCCAAGTTGCCCTTCTTCTGAACGTCATGTCGATGTCTGTATTTTTCGAACAAGCTGACCCCACCTCGAGCTTTCCGTGCGGGGGAGGAGATGTGCCGAAGTCACGGCCGACCTTCAGTGGAGGAAGGGCCCATTCCACAGGTAGTGACTCCTTGGGGGGCTGGTGGGTGAGTGTCACTGACGTAGGTGCTTTAGGAATTTAACAAAACATGAAGTTCCTCTCTGGCGTGTGTGGAGGCATGAGAGACACACCACTCCAGTTTAGGTAGAAAACAGCGAGGAGACTAGATGGATTTTAGAGCCAGTGTAGACTGGAGGCTCCTTGCAGGCAGGGCTGTGTTTGGCTTTGTATTTCCAGCGCCTGAAAGTGTCTGGCTCTTTGGTGTTTGTTTGCTGTCTTCCTGATGACAAGTAACCACACAGAAACACGGTCCTGACGCCCTTAAATAATTTACCTGGGTCATTGGCAAGCATTTTTGCTTCCAGATAGACATGCTCTCATCCTCAGCATCGGGCCCGCTATTATATATTATCGGAAAGTTTGAAAACACTGGCAAAGGCAGGTTACAGTGCTATTCCTTGATTTTCTAACATTTGCTGGCAGTTCATCCTGCTACAAGGAGGCCATCTGACACATTTGTGGCTTGCCTGGCTGACAGTTTCATCGCTTAGAAATCAGAAGAAACACCAAGGAGGGTTGATACTGGGCTCAGAGGAGGAACTGCTCACCGACAGAGAAGTGATGGGAATTGGGGAAAGTGACTGTCACATAAAATAAACATAAATGTAGTCAGACATGTATCCCGGCCTTTAGGAAGGCAGATATCCAGAAGTTCAGAGAAAACATCATCTTGTGAGAGGAGACTCCAGAAGGTTAGAAACCTTCGTAAAGTTTTTTTTCCCGTACAGAAACTCCAAAGAGAAAGTGAAGGATCGGCCTTCAGAGAGTTCCCCATGATACCGATACCAATAGCAGCTTCCTTCGTGCTGGCCACTGTTCTAAGCACCTCACAGCAACCCCATGAGATAGACATTATTGGTCCTTTTGCAGATGAGCAAGTTGAATGACAAAGAGGGACTTGCTCGGCCTCACCCAGCTAGTAGGTGTCAGGGGTGGGATTTCCACCCGGCAGTCTGATTTCAAAGACCCCTAACCCAACACCTGAATATGTCAAGAAGCCCAAACCACAAATGAGCTGAGGCTTTTCAGAATAAAGTGAACCACCGAGGGACGGGCCACTTGTTAACGGGGTGCTACCAGGTGGTAAGGAGACCAGGCTATTCTTTATTCTTAAAAACAAACAAACAAAAAAACCTCCAAGCTGAAAACATTCCTAGGAGAGAAAGAGAATCCACCAAAATACAGGAGACTGTAGCTCCTCCAAGTTACCTCATTGAATTATGTCCCTCTGCACACAACAACTTGCTCGTGACCTTGAAGAAACACTGTTAGGAGTCTGTGAGATCCAAGAAAACAAGAGGCGAGCAAGTGCCCTGGTTTTAAAAAAGGAAGAAAAGGTTAGGAAAACAACGGATCCGTGACTTGAGGTTACAACCTTTCAAATTCTTCTGAGGTTACTCAAAATAGAAAAAGGAAAAAAAGGGGTGATTTTTAGGAGGCACTTTGCGTTCACTTGAAGAAGGCGTGCCGAGCCCACATTAGTATGGTTTTGAGCAGCCACACTAGAGGAAGATCACTGTGACACCACCATCATCATCATCAATGTCATCCCGGCTAACAGCCGTCCAGCCAGGCACTGTCTAGAGCACTCGACTTACGTCACCTCATTTCATCCTCAGAACCAACCACCCTGTGGCATAGCCATGGTCTCTCTCTCTCTCTCTCTCTTTTAAAAAATATATTTCATTAAAGTATAGTTGATTTACAATGTTGTGTTAATTTCTGCTCTACAGCAAAGTGATTCGGTTATACATGTATAATTCTTTTCCATTATGGTTTATTACAGGATATTGAATAGAGTTCCCTGTGCTATACAGTAGGACCTTGTCGTTTATCCATTCTATATATAACAGTTTGCATCTGCTAATCCCAAACTCCCAGTCCTTCCTTTCCCCACCGGCCCTCCCCCTGGTAACCGCAAGTCTGTTCTCTATGTCTGTGAGTCTGTTTCTGTTCCATAGATACGTTCATTTGTGTCATAGTTTAGATTCCATATATAAGTGATATTATATGGTATTTGTCTTTCCATGGTCTCTTAACCTTACCACACTGAACAAAATTTCTCAACCTTGTGGACAAAAATAAAATCGAGAAGTTGGTATGCTTGAAGGATTTGTAACTGATTCTTGGAAAAGAAACTACATAAATAAACACACCTGGGTGAGCAGCTACACTTAAAATGAGTTGCAGCCTTCTGTTCTCGGTTCTATACTGTTTCATATTTTCATCAGTTACTCAGGTAAAAGGATCAAAGATTTTTCAGATGATGTAGTATAAGTAGGAACAGATAATATTAGAAATAGAATCAAGAATTGAGGGCTTCCCTGGTGGCGCAGTGGTTGAGAGTCCTCCTGCCGATGCAGGGGACGCGGGTTCATGCCCCGGTGCGGGAGGATCCCACATGCCGCGGAGCGGCTGGGCCCGTGAGCCATGGCCGCTGAGCCTGCGCGTCCGGAGCCTGCGCTCCGCAACGGGAGAGGCCACAGCTGTGAGAGGTCCGCGTACTGAAAAAAAAAAAAAAAAAAAAAAAAAAAAGAATCAAGAATTGAAAAGCTTAATAATCTAGAATAAGAGAAGGAAAGCAATAAACTGGAAACAAGAAGCACTTCCATTAGGGTTTGGGTGTTTTTTTTAAGCTACATAACACAGTTTGTGTTATTGAATGATTGAATCTCATTCTAGGAAGGAATTGTTGGCTCTCTAGCTCACGCAAGCAGTCCCACTCAGTAGTTCTCCAGGCCAATGTTTTTCAGTCCACATGATATGGCACTGGAGATGAAATCAATTTAGTGGATGAAGTTCAGCGTTTAAAAAAAGTAAAATAGAGGGACTTCCCTGGTGGTCCAGTGGCTAAGACTCCCCACTCCCAATGCAGGGGGCCTGGGTTCGATCCCTGGTCGAGGAACTAGATCACGCATGTGTGCCTCAGCTAAGACCTGGCACAGCCAAAATAAGTAAATAAATATATTTTTTTAAAAAAGTAAAATAGAAAGAAAAACCCAAAGTGCACCATAGCAATTAGTAGTAGTAGTAGTTAGACTTTTGTTTTCCATTTTATTCTCAATCACGTATGCATGTATATGGTGGTGATATAAAATATATTATCTACTATATGTATACTATATGTAATATATACTATGTATAATATTTAATAAATAGTATATTATGTATACTATGTATAACATATATTATACATATATTATGTATTATATATATATATATAAAATTTTCTGAAGATTGTGGTTGAAAATTTGAAAGCCATTGCTATGGCCCGTTCTTAAATACCTTTCTTTCATTGCTTCATAAGTAAGACACATCTACATGAAAATCTGCAGACTTCTACTTTGTCTTTGTGCAGATTTGATTCATAGGAGGAATTTTTCTATTAATATTGAATTTAAATTTGTTCTGAGTTTGAGCACATTCGTTATCTCTCAGCCCTGCCACATACTGGACAGAAGGTCTTTGCTCCAACCATTTTATGTCTTTAATCCAAGATATCCAAATCTGTAAAAATACAAATATTACTAATAATAAAGCAATAATGTTTTCCAAACTTAATGTGACAGTAAAATCTTTTTTTTAAAGAGAAGACACTTTTAAAAACTCAAGATTTCACAAATGCTCTTCTTCTTCATAATCCTTAAGTTTACCTTGGACAAACCTAATCTCTTCTTGTCAACCTTTCAGCTACTTGAAAACACCTCTCATAAATCTTCTCCCCTGTCCGTCCAACTGCTCTTCGGAAATGCAGGTTCAGAGTCCACAAGCCACTCCGGCCACTCTCTTCTAAATGCACTCCAGTTTGCATATGTTTATTCTGTTTTATTTATACTCATAATAAAGTAAGTATGCAACGTGAAAAGTGACATGCAAGCAATGAAAATAGCCGTGGTGGGTGAAGGAACTTATTGAAAATGACTTTGCTGCTTCAAAATTGTTTTGTTTTTTTTTTTAAACATCTTCATTGGAGTATAATTGCTTTACAATATCAAAATTGTTTTTAATGTTAGTTTAGACCCATCTTCCACAGAAATAAAGCAGGGTGCCCAGAATCTAATTCCAAATGTAGACTAGTGATCTCAGAATATGAAGAACATATTCTTGTTCAAAAGACAAAATTGCACTATGAAGTTTTGGGTTGTTTTTAGTGACATGCTTGTAGTTTAAAACTCTAAAGTTTTTTTGTTTGTTTTGTTTTGTTTTTTATGCCTGCTGGTGAGCCATATCTCTACCATCTTGGGTTTGTGCCATTGTTTTTTTCCTGACCTACGAAAAGCACTTAACATTTGTCCTTGTTTAATTTCATCTTGTTAGATTCAGCTCGTGGCTCCGGCCTGTCAAGATCGTTTTTCATTATTATTCTGTCCTGTAGTCGTCTGCCTGCTCCTCCCAGGGCTGGTCACCTCTACAGGCCAGAGTCACATGCCCGCCACACCTCCCTCCCTCAGCCCTGGGGGAAGGGGCCACAGGGAGCCCCCTCGCCAGATGACATGAGGAGATGACAGTCAGCATCCTTTCGGAGAGGTCCTGCAGCCAGTTTATCATCTCTCTAGTTATCCTTGTGTTATTTTAGCCCATTTTTCTCCTTGTGGTCCATAGAGATAATAAGTAGGCAACTGGTTATACTTACCTTTCTTACTTAGCTGCTAGGAAGCTCAGAGCCTGGGCCAATTATCCATTTTCAATGGGTCTCAGCCATTCAAAATCGATAGAAATAAACTGATAACATATGTGGTAAAAAGCTTTTTGTTTTTAAATGATGTACTTCTATAATGTATGTAACTTAAAAGAATCTGGCTATATAAATTCCACTGGGGACTGTTCCTCTCTTGTATATTTCAAATTGGGTTATTTTTATACACATGGCACAGAAAAGCAAAACACTAAGGAGATGCCATATTTGAATTTTGTTTAGACAAAAACTATGTTCGAATAATTAATATTTTCTGCTTAACTATAGATCCTTTAGTAACACACGTGTGAATTTGACTTTGGGAGGGAGATAGAGGTGCTTTGGTGGAGGAATTAGTACTAATGCTCCATCTTATCATGTGAGATAAGCAAACAAGTCCGCAGGAGATTTAGTGAAATGATGGTGTTAAAGTGGTATTATTGGCTCAGCTCAAGGTAGACCTTTCATTCAACTTAGAAGGGTGCTGTTGCTACATGGATTTTGTCCCCTTCACAGCAATGTTTTTTTTTTTGTTTTTTTTTTTGCGGTACACGGGCCTCTCACTGCTGTGGCCTCTCCCGTTGCGGAGCGCAGGCTCCGGACGTGCAGGCTCAGCGGCCATGGCTCACGGGCCCAGCCGCTCCGCGGCACGTGGGATCTTCCCAGACCGGGGCACGAACCCGCGTCCCCTGCATCGGCAGGCAGACTCTCAACCACTGCGCCACCAGGGAAGCCCCCACAGCAATGTTTTTATGTGAAGGGAGAATTAAGTACTGGCCTAGGAATTGGGAAGGCTGACGTTTCTCCTTCCAGCTTTCCTGATCAGAAGCAAATGAGTACGTTTCTCTAAGAGGCCTCAGACTCATGCAGACGCGGGCCCCCCTCACGTATTAGAGGTGTGTGCAGAGGACTTCAATGATTCGGTCAAGACACTGGCCGGTCTCCCGGTAGCAAGTGCAGGTGTAGTATTAGCGGCTGTGCGGCACTGCCCTAGAGGCCGACTTCTACTGGGATTTAACAGGAGGCCAGTGAACGAGGCCTGTCCGTTTCAGGTGCCCGTTTAGTAGAAGAAAAGGCTGTGTTAACAGAATGTGACAGAACTCCAGTGGGTCTGGGGAGAATTTGGACCCGGCTCCGGAGTTGAGGGTCATAAAGCCAAAGAAGGAATTTGTCCTTCAGAAATTGTCTATAAAAAGTGAACCAGAGTATCGTCTTTGGAGTTTGGTCTTTGTAGGTGCCTTGAAAAATGTTTTTAAAAATTTTCTCAATTTTGATGAAGGGCCTTCACGTTCAAAGATTCTGGTATTCTCCATTGGCAAGGGAGGGCGGGGTGAAGGGTGCTAATCAAACAATCTGTTTTTTTTGGATGCAGGCTGGATAAGAGGTTTGGATCACTTCCATAAGGGGGAAACCTAGAGAACCCTCCTTGTCGGGACTGCTTCCGTGATAGGACCGAAAAAGGCAGTGGGAGAAGGCAGAAGGGAGAGAAAGTGAAGGATGATATTTAGCTACTAGAATAAGCACGTTCTTTATTTTAAAAAGAGGGAGAGAAAAAAGGGGAAAAGAAAATATATCCTTAGCATTTTAAAATTTCTTTAATTTGAGGACATCTGCCGTGGATGGAAGGATGGAAAGCATTTGACGATGTGCAGTACTGAGGTGCCCTTACCTCCAGTTATGCTGCGGGCTTTTGACCTGCATCCTTTGAAGGAGTTGATTTGCCAGTTTACGTTAGGTTTGCAAGTTCAGGATGCGAGTTCCCTCATGAGGGGAAGTTCTCACGGGGTGTCCTACTTACCCAGAGGGCCTTCCAAACCCTGGTCCAAGAAGCAGAAAATTGAAGTCTCGCTGCCATCCCTTAATTTACTCTTTAGAACCATCACAACCCCCACTCTCTGTAGACTTCAGTTTTCTGGAACATTGATGGCACAGGGGTTGGGCCACAGGTTCCAGGGCTCCTCCGCTTAGGAGCAATGTGACCTCAGACAAGTTGTCCTAACCTTTCTGTGCCTCGGGTTCCTCATCTGTAAAATGGGAGAGCATTACTACATAGTTCATAGGGTCGCTGTGAAGATTAGATGAGTACATACAAGTAGAGTTAGATGTGTGTCTAGCACATAGTAAGAACTCAACAATTGGGAGCTATTATCCCTCCTTCCCTGGGAAGGTTGGAAGAGGACGATTAAAATAAATGAAACACATAGAGTTCTGAACACAGAGATGCGTGCACCTTGATCTTCCTTAGCTTCTGTCTGTGCTAAATTATTTAACAGATAGCCTCACAATAAGCATGCTACTGTACTATGTATTGGAGCTTATCAACTTTAAGCTGAATCCTACCCTCCAGGGGTTTAGCGCTTGGTTGGTAGAGAAGATGAGACACACAAAGCCGATCAGTTGCAATGCAGGGCAGTGAGGGGGACCAGGTGGCCACATGAGGATAAAGAGTGTACATGGTGTAGGATACTTAAAACAGGCTACAGAACAGTCATAAACGAATTATTTGAAGACTGATCTCTGAGACTAATTTTTGGCATCCAATCACAAGACGTGAGTGTTTGGGTTTTTTGAGAAAGGAAAAGGAACTTCTTAACCAAAGATGATTGATTGGTCAAAGTGAATCAGTTGTGGTGGTAGTTGTACAACTGTACCACCTTGTTAAAACTCACAGGCTGTGCACCAAAAACAGTGGATTTTATTGTATGTACGTTAAAAAAGTAGAATAAGCAGAAATGGACGTGACGAATATACACAAGTAACTATCCGGCAAATGACACGTGGGATTCCAGAAAAGACTTAATGAGATTAACTCTAGGAGAACCAACATCCCTGTGGACCTTACATTTGAACTGCACCTTAAACAGTGAGCAAAACTTTTCCTGCCAACAAAGAATGGAGAACATTCTAGAATAAGAAGGATGTACTGAATACCGTTTCTTACATCTCCTGACTACAGCCCATTGTAGAGTCTCACTGTTCAAAGTGTGGTCCGTGCACCAGCAGCACCAGTGTCACCCGGGAGCCTGTGAGAAATGCAGAATCTCCGGCCCCCGTGGCAGAGCCACTGAGTCGGCTTCTGCATTTTCACAGGCTCCCCAGAGAACCTGCCAGATCTCAGCCCTTGGCAGAGCCCCTTTACACTGTATGACATCGCCCTCTCCCTACCATGACCGATCGGTCAGAGGTAGTCACTTCACCCAAGACGAGTCCATCACCGATGGGGAAACCACCAACCAGGCTGCCTTGAGAGTCCAGACTTTTCAAGAAACGCATCATCTGAGCTAAAAGGATACAGAAAGTGAGGACCGGAACGGGTGACATGCCCAGCCCAGCCAGATTTCACTTCTGAGAGCCCTCTCTCTGTAACGTCCTCCTTCCCCTTGACTGGAACTATGTGAGAGCGCTTTCGTGCGTTTGCTTGTTTGTCTTTTGTTTTTCCGCCTCTGAGACTTGACCGTGGAGTCCCGAGAAGGGCCTGGCATGTTTGAGACATGCCCAGAAAGAAGGCTCTGAGGGAGAGGAAAGCAAGGCTGAGAGCTGTGGTAGCAACCAAACGCTGAAGGGATTTGCACGTCACAGTATTGGGAGGTTCACCCGTATTCAGTGGGAAGTAAGGAGCTTCCGTGGCTGTGTAAGCAGTAGAGGAGTCAGGCAGGCAGTGGGGTCCCTTAAGACAACTTTGGAAGAGAAGAGAGCCCAGGGGCTGTGGGGGAGGCTGCTGTATCGCAGGTCAGTCGGAAAGGGCGAGGTGAACAGTGACAATGGGGAAAACGAGAGGGAGGGACTGGGGAGGCCATTTGGAGACAGACTTGGAAGCATCTGGTGACCGACTGAATGCTGGGTGTCCTACATAGAGAGCAGACTTGTGGTTGCCAAGGGGGAGGGGGGTGGGGGAGGGAAGGACTGGGAGTTTGGGATTAGCAGATGCAGACTATTGTACACAGGATGCATAAACCACAAGGTCCTACTGTACAGCTCAGGACACTGTATTCAGTCTCCTGTGATAAACTATAATAGAAAAGACTATGAAAAAGAATATATATATGTATAACTGAGTCACTTTGCTGTACAGCAGAAATTAACACACCAATGTAAACCAACTATACTTCAATAAAGTTTATTTTTAAAAATTAAAAAAAAAAATAAATGCAGGATGTCCTAGAGAGAATCCTAGCACCGGCGGTGCCAGGTAATAGGAGGTGGGGCTCCAGAAAGGGCAGCAGTTGGACCGTTTAGGCCTAGTCTCCACTCCAGCTTAGGAAGCGAGTGACTTCATGGGCAAAGCACCAACTCGAAGACCGCAGTTCCAGGCCCGTAATGTCAGTTTGGGGGCCACGTTGCTCAGGCTGTCACGGCAAGTGCGAGACCGACGCCAGAGGAGGTCGAGCTCCCTCGGCCAGGACGTCGTGCTCCCCGTGCAGGGTGAAATCACGTTGATAGAATCTGACTTCTCCAAGCCTCTGTCCCACCAGGAAGGCGGAAATCTCAGCCTTCTGTTAAGTCAGTAGAGACTCTGGGGGGCTCAGAAACCTAGGGTGAGGGTCTTACATGGCCGCCGCTGCTCACAAGGTCATTTGAAGGCTCTGGCTCAGATGCTCCGGTGCAAAGAAAGTCTCAAGTCTCCAGCCAGGCTGGGCTTCGACCTCCCCAGGTGCACCGTGTGGCCTTTGCCCTCTGAGGATCTCCCACCCCCCTCTGCCGGGTCCCCTGTGAGTGGGGCACAGATTCCTGCTGTTAGGAAAGAGGGGGTGTGGCCAGCCTCTTCGCCCCTCTCCACTCCCTTCCTAGTCTGGGGATAACTGGCTATCTCCCCTCCCCTGGCCTCTCCCCACTATCTCCAGCCAATTCCCCCCCGCCCCCGGTCACCTGGTATAATCTACCTGCCACAGAGAGAGGGGAAAGGTGCCAACACTTCTGCTTTAGCCCCGTAACAAATACGCCCTCTGATGCAGTGATTCTCAAAAGGCCAGCCCCCAGGTTAGAGAGGGGACGGCAAGCAGCTGGAGAGAGCCCACGCACGGCTCAGTAAATAACCCTGCCACTCACCCAGGTACTAAGTGTTCCTGTTGGTGGAAACCAGGAGGACACCTTATCCGAGGCATGACCTTCGTTGCCTGCCTCACTCACAGCCTCCGCTGGGTTGGCAGGACACCCTGTGCCACATTCTGGGCATTTAGCCAATTAGCTCACAAACACTCACACCGCCGGAGGGCTGTACTACTGTTAGCCCATTTTACAGGTGAGGAAACTGAGTCCCTGCGTCTGACTTGCCAGAGGTTCCAGAGCTTCCAGGCTGTGATAGACACGGTCTCTCCCCACAGCTCTGCCACTGAGCCCCTCTATAACCTCCTCCAAACATGAGGACAACCGTCCTTCTTGTACCTGCATTCCCCATGTTCTGTGAGGTTTCAGTGAGGTGATAAAGGATAAGCAGGGAGCCCTCGGCCATGGGATGGACAAAAAGGAAGGGCTCAGAGCATGTTCGTTTGTTTGCGGAAGGAGAAAGTGGGCTGAGATGCAGAGAGGAGAGGCTTCCTGCCAGGCAGCCCTCGGGGTGGGTGGGTGTGAAGGGTGTGAGTGAGAGCAAGTGAGACCCAGAGTGGGGCTGAGAAAGAGGGTATCCAGCATCTGGGCTCCGCGGGCGTTCCTATCCCCATTCGGAGCTGGGTGCACATGGAAAGCAAGAAAACAAACATTGCTTTTTGTTTGAATCTGCTGGAGTCATTTCACACTGGCCGTCTGGCTGGACTTGATACATTAAGTGACTAAGTGGTTACATTAACATCCCGTGGCCCCCCGACTAGAAGAGTCACATTAACATCACACACGAGAACATTCTCTTTCGTGGTGGGTTTTATGGTTATGAATCGGCAGCTCTATGTCCTTCGGTAAATCACTTAACTTCTCTGTGTTGCCTCTGGTATAAAATAAAAGGTTTGAATTAAATGATCCCTCAGATTTCTTCCAGCTAGAAAATTATACATATGTTTACTTTTATTTTAGTCATGAAGGCATAGAATGAGCTACCCTCAGAGCATCGTGGGATGACATGGACCAAGTCTGGCACGTGATGATGGCCACGGCCACAGCACCTGCATCCTCCAGGTACGGGAGCAGCCTTGGAAAAGTGTTTCCCAACCTCCATGGAATCCTTAGAGAGGAAGGACCTGCCAAGTTCACCAGCCCAGTCCCATCCCTGGGACATTTTCTTCATGTTTAGAGGTCTCTGAAAGGGAGAAATAGAGAATGTGCCTTTGGTAACTTATTTTTTAAAATATTTATTTAGACTGCCCCGGGTCTTAGTCGTGGCATGAGGGATCTTTTAGTTGCAGCATGTGGGCTCATAGTTGCAGCATGCGTACTCTTAGTTGTGGCACATGAACTCTTAGTTGTGGCATGCATGCGGGATCTAGTTTCCTGACCAGGGATCAAACCTGGGCCCCCTGCATTGGGAGTGTGGAGTCTTACCCACTAGACCACCAGGGAAGGCCCTGCCTTTGGTAACTTATTAACACCCTTTGTCCCTTTTTCATGCCTTGGTCATGAATTTCCATTGACATTGATTGGTGTTTGTAGGTAAATATGGCTATTCTAGTATCGTTATTGTGGTGAGCATTGCAGTATTCAGAGATAAAAATTTTATTAAAACTACAGATTTCTGGAGTTCTGGGACAATCAGTGTAAGAAAACAAAGTTTTTCACAATTTTCTTTGAACTCGACTTTAATTTACTTAAAAATGGGAAATTGATGGACATTTATTAAATGTCGCAGGCTCGTTGACTTGCTTCCTTCTCCATGCTGCCATGCACTTTCTTCCATTGCAAAAAAAGAATCTTTCGGTGCTTTTTTTCTACTCAATTATCCCCTCCTGTATTCTCCCTGTTAAAGAACAATACAGACGAACAGGACTTTAAAGCAAATCAATAGTTGAATGCTTACTATTTGCAAAAAAGTACTTACAGAGTTAAGCAATGTAAGAAAGTGTCAGCAGTATCTCTTCTCTCTAGGAGTTAACGTTTTACTTGGGTGGGGTGGCAGGATGTCGAAGAAAGAAGTCAGACAGCAAGTTAGTTGTGTGGCCTTGGCAAGTTAATTAATGTTGATGAACCTCGGTTTTCCCATCTGTGAGATGGGGAGATGATTAGATTTCTCACAAGGATACTGTAAGGACTAGGTGTCTTGTATAATGATGCATAGCAATAAATCACAGCTGTTATCAGAAGGGAGATTAAAGCCAGGCTACCAGAATTTAGAGCAGAGAGAGGTATTTCACCTAGAAACAAGAAAGATGGTGGATCTTAGAGGTTAGGTGGGGTTTGGGTAGACAGAGAAGGGTAGTAGAACATTCAAAGCCAGAGAAAGAGATTGAACAATGGTGTGAAGGTGGGAAAAAACGGATCGCGTTCGTTGTAATTATCCGGAAACAAAATGAGGCATGCCTGATGTAGGGTGTTGGAGCCAGTGATGTTGTTGGGAGAAAATGGAAGTAAAGGGAAGTGTCAGTAAGATCTGGAGACTGTTTGTATGGAGACAAAGGAAGGGTTTTTAAAAGTTGGTATTTAGAAAGCCTGAACGAAAAATATAACCTATATCTGAAATAGGGACGATAACGTTCAATCTTAGACATGATGAAAATGCCCTCTTAGCATCATCCACTCCTCAGCCAACCTTTCCTAAATGCCTACTAAGTGCAGGCCACGTACACAGGGCTGGGCTGTCAAGATGAATAACACAGCATCTGCCTTTGTAATGCTGGAGATGGAGACTGAAGCATCAGCAGATAATCACAACACTATGGGATAAATGACCAGCAGAGATAGAATCACATGTGACTGTGGAAGTACAGAGAAGGAGCCTCTGGTTGTTGGTTAAGAATCATTGAATATAGTGGTCAAAGAATCTCCTGTCTCCTGGGTGTGTAGTAAAAATATGGATTTCCAGAACTCTCTCCTGCACAGTCTGATTTCACAGGTCTGGAAAGAAACCTGGGGAATCGATACCAGTGCTTCTCAAATTACGCTCATGTCAGAATCACCTGAGTCACAGATTGCTAGGTCCCACTCCAGGCTTTCTTTTTCAGCGGGTCTGGAGTGAGGTCCAGGCATTTGCACTTCTAACACGTTTCCAGGTGATGCCAGTGTTGTGCTCTGGGGATCCCACTTTGAGATCCGCTGATCTACGGCTCTGCGCTAGTGTCAGGTGTCTCCAATGATCTTCGTACGCATGCGCACGTGTGAATTCCAGCTTAAGTGCAACTGATGGGGAGGGAGTGCACTACGTGGGACGTTTTTGTACCAAACACTGCACCCTGGCCATGACCTCAATCCCACTTCACCCGGGACAACTTCTTCAGCCCACGTTGACCCAGGAGCAGAGATCTCTGAGATTTGTTTGATTCAATCATTCTCCCCTTGGCAGGGGGACCAAGATGAAGGCATCCGGCTCCTGCTGAGGGTGCCAAAGGAAGTCGTATGCACAACCAGTCCCAGTTCTTTCTAGTTCTTCACCCAAGCTTGAACAAGGATGATGTGGAAACTGTACATGAGGCTGTGCCTCTGATCTTAAAGAAACCAATGCGATTAAGGCTGGATTTGAACTCCAAAGGAGGGTTCCTGGGGACGCTGAGGATTAGTGGTAACAGCTGTTATCCTGCCCATTGGAGGAGAAACTGAAGGGAGAAGAAAGGACTTGTTGAAAGGACGTGCCTCTGCAGCTCTGAGAGTGGAAACTGTTGCGTCAAGCCTGGAGGAAAGCGTATTCCTCGGTAAGTGGATGTTTTTCTGGTTTAGCTAGACAACAAAGTGCTGGTGGGAAAGAAACTTCGAGTTCTAAGGAGGGGGAGGAGGATGAAATTTATGGCTTCGGTGGTGATCTGCGGGGTGTGGCACTCACCCCGCTTCCTCCGTAGGCATCTGTCTTCAATCTGCCTCTGTGGGGAGGAGGCCGGCTTCCGCCACCGACAAGGCCTCCCCGGGGCTGTCTATGTGGCCTCTCTGAAAGGAGAAGGGCCCTGGGTCTCCTCAGCTGAGGATATGCTTTTACAGCTCCTTGTTCATCATCTTCTAATGTGTCTGGAAATCGGTAGGAATGGCGCCTTGTGGTGTGTAGGGGTTTTGACTTTTACTGCCTTCTGGAGAACAAACCTAGCAGAGAAAGGTATTGTCTGAGGACTCTTAGAACAAGTCCAAGAGATTCCCATTATACAAGAGATCATACTCTAGTCCCCTGTGTCTGGTCAGTGTAAAATAAAGGTGGCGATGGTGTGTGCAGATAGGATGGCAGGTGATGACACGATGATTTGGTTGTATGGTTTACCTCCTTACTCTACTGCTTTTATAGCTAATTTCACCAAATTTTTACATTTTATTTTTACCTTTTAAAACCAGCTTATTAGAGAGGAGAGCTGTTGTTGCTTTGCATTGCTCCTTAGATCACAATATTAGCAGAAGTTTTAAAATACATGTACATAGGACTATAAAAACAAATAGCTATTTTTTAAAAAATGCCTGCTAGTCCTGAATTTTTACTCAGAGAGCTTTTCATCTGTCTTATTTGCTATTTCTCACTTTACTTTCACCTGTGAACTTCTTTGACAATCAACTTTTTTTTTTTTTTTTTTTGGTGGTACGCTGGCCTCTCACTGCCGTGGCCCCTCCCGTTGCGGAGCACAGGCTCCGGACGCGCAGGCTCAGCGGCCATGGCTCACGGGCCCAGCCGCTCCGCGGCTCGTGGGATCTTCCCGGACCGGGGCACAAACCCGTATCCCCTGCATCGGCAGGCGGACTCTCAACCACTGCGTCACCAGGGAAGCCCAGACAATCAACTTTTAATTCTTTCTGTGGCTGGGCATCCGAGGTGTAAACAAAAATATTTACTCTATAAATGTTATTTTGCCCAAACATTTTATTCTATTTCTGAGCCAGTTTTTTTGTGTGTTTTTTTCTTTTTCCAGTATATTTAACCAAGTATAGAGTGGATGGGCTTGAGTATAACTTTCCCTGCTCATCTTCTCTGTGAGAAAGGAGTGAAATAATTAAAAATCATCAACAGGAGAAAGGACAGGAGCTATCAAAGCACTGCAAATTTAGCAGTCTCCTCTAAATAACTGATAGTTGGCAGAAGGTATGTAGCAGTTAACTCTGTAATCTGCAATTAGAGAGATAAACCAAGTCACCATATGCCAGGCTGCCTGCCCATATTGGAATATTGGGTGTCTCATTTCAGCAATAATATATTACAGCTCACACTGTCCTTGGATATCAGGCAGTTTGTAAGGAGTCTACATTAGGATTCAAACATTTTCTGGTCTTTCTTCTTTGATGTAATTAGTATAGCCTCTCTTTAAAAAGAAACATTCTTTAAAAAAAATTACAAGAAGAGAGGTTTAAAAAAAAGGGTTTCGAAATGAAATACTTCCTACAGTCTGGCACATCTTTTTTTTCTTGTGGTTTCATTTTTCACATTTAAACTTTAATTCAATTGAAATTCCTTTTAGTTAAAAGTTGTTCTATCTATACTTATTGATCATTGCCACACTGATTTTTTTTTGTTTTTTTTAAATGCCATTTTAAAGAGATATACTTTTTTTTAAATAGAAGTAGATTTACAATGATTTACAATGTTGTGTTAGTTTCAGGTATACAGCACAGTGATTCAGTGATACATATACATCTATTTTTATTCAGATTATTTCCTCTATAGGTTATTACAAAATATTGAGTACAATTCCCTATGCTATTGCAGTAGGTCCTTGTTGGTTATCTATTTTATGTATAGTAATGTGGTACATCTTTTTGATCCTGACCTCGAGTGCTTACAATCTGGGGAGGTGATAGCAAAGGTATTTCAGGCTTAAAGGCAGTGTGGGCTTCAGGTCAGGCACATTCAGAAGGACATCGTATCGTTTTCCTAAATCGCATCTGAGTTGAAGCTGCTGTTTCTCGGGGCGCAGGAAAGGGCAGGATGAGGGTCCCCGCTGCCCTCGCAGGCTGGGCTTGTGCTGCTCTCTGCCTGGCATCCAGCTCCTCTGCCTTTTCCCATGGGCCCGGCTCGGTGGCCTGTGCGGACCTGCAGCCCAAGCACATTCCAGCCCAGCCTCAGAACCCCAGCAGCCACCACATCACCATTCTCACTGGCAGCTCTTCCTACTCACCGGGTGACACGGCTTCGGGTATGTGTGGGAGAGGCTTTGAGAGACCCCCAGGAGCCCCTGGGCCCTAGTGACAAATCCCAGGTTGTGTTTGTCCCAGGTAGGAGTTTCCTGGCCTGAAGTTTGGCTTAATCCTAAGAAGAAATTATGTAGCCAAAACTAAGCATGAAATATCTGTGGGTTAAAAAAAAATTTTTTTTTTATCGAAGCATAGTTGACTTACAATGCTGTATTAATATCTGCTGTGTAGTAAAGTGACTCAGTTATTCACATATATACATTATTTTTTATATTATTTTCCATTATGGCTTATCCCAGGATATTGAATATAGTTCCCTGTGCTCTACGGTAGGACCTTGTTCTTTATCCATCCTGTATGTAATAGTTCGCATCTGCTAACCCCACACCCCAGTCCCTCCCTCTCCACACCCCCTCCTCCTTGGCCACCACAAGTCTGCTCTCTATGTCTGTGAGTCTGTTTCTCTTTCATAGATAGGTTCATTTGTGCCCTATTTTAGATTCTACATGTAAGTGATATCATGGTATTTGTCTTTCTCTTTCTGACTTATTTCACTTAGTATGATAATCCCTAGTTGCAGCTCTGAAGCATGAAATACTTGTATCATGAAAATCATATGACTAATCTCTATATTGATATTAATCTTTATAAGAGAAGAGGGCACTAATGGCCTTATAATAAAAAATTATTTTGTCTTTATTATAAGGTATAAATATAGTTACCCTGAACAAATGTCACATATCAAGGATGTGTGAGAAATAGACTTTTCTCCTCCTTATTTAAAACTAAAATTATTTGAGGAGTGAAAAGAGCATTTCCTGCTATTTTAGTTCAGGTGCCTACAAATTCAGAGCGAGAACTTGAGTGCAGGTGGTTTATTTGGGGAGTGATCCAGGAAGCATAGATGAGAGAGAGGGGAAAGGGTGACAGGGAATAACGAAGCACTAATGAGGTGTCAAATAGAGTGGCTTGCTACTGTGGGCAACGCACCAGGGCCCAGTTCCAGTGGGGACCCTCTGAGAAACCACGGGAAACACACCTGTGAATCATCCCTTGGGAGGATGGTGGTATTTTTATTGGTCGAGGGGAGCCCCCCAGGGGTGTTTCCGGCATCCATATCCCACCTCCCAACACATATACACACACTTCAGAGTCACACCTGCCCACCTTGGACCAAGCTCCCAAGATGCCAGCTGGAAAAAACAGGAAAGACAGCTACTCATGTAGCATGAAGGAAGTCAGAAAGAGAAAAACAAGTATCGTATATTAACGCATATACGTGGAATCTAGAAAAGTGGTACAGATGAACCAGTTTGCAGGGCAGGAATAGAGAGGTGAACGTAGAGCACGGGCGGGTGGACACAGTGGGGGAAGCGGAGGGTGGGATGAATTGGGAGATTGGGATTGAAATACATACACCACCATGTGTAAAAAAAAAAATTAAAAAATATGGAAAATATTGTCGGGTTACCCCCTCAAAGAGTTGCATAGTTTACAGTTCCAGTACTACTGAATGAATGCCCTAGTTTTTCTGTTGGCCTATCAATACTGGTTATAATTACACATTTTGGAATTTATTAACATGATAGGTATAAAATAGTGTCTCATTTACAATTGTTTTAAAAATTATGATTGAGCTTGTTTATTTTCTGTTTGTGTCTGTTGATAATTTTCAGTTTGGCCATCTTTTTGTTAATTCACCGTAACTCTTTGTATATTTGTCTGTTGTATCTGACAAATACCTTTCTCATTTTATCGTTTGTTTTTTAATTTCTTCTATATTGGGAATTTTAAGAAATCATCTTTTCCTTTATGGCTACTGAATTTGCTTAGAGAGGCATTCCTAACTCCAATATTAAAACAAAAACAAAAGCAAAAACAAAACAAAACCAACAACAATGAAAAAAAAGCCAAACTATTGTTTCTAGTTCTTTTGTGTTTCATTTTTACGTACCTTTTATATTTCATCTTTACAAATGGAATTTATTTGGGGTGTGAAATAGAACTTCAACCTTTTTTTTTTCCCCTAATGAATTGCTTACTTTTGGGGGGCTGGGATGGTCCTAAGCTTTTCATTTTGAAAATATGCATGTAAAGTCACCAAGTGGAACTCCCTCAAGTGTGTGGACCTTGAATGGATGTTTTCTGTGGAAGTGGCTGGCGGGGGGCAGTCGTGATTTCATGGGCTTTCTACTCTGGGCCCGAAGAGAGTCTGATCATCAGATAGCTGGCACTTCTGTTTTCATTCCTCCTCATTCCAAACCGATGGCTTGTTTTGAAGAGGCTGACACAGTCACCCACGTGGACAAGTCCCGGAAGAGAAATCTGTCATTTGAGTGGTGGGCCCCCGCCCACCCTGTAGGGGACGTCAGGTTCCTATAAGAGAGTCAAGTTCTGGTTCTTGGTAACTGAGCTTCCACTTTGAAGAGAGGGGGCTTCTCCTCCCTTCCTTCTTGTTTCCTACCTCCCACCTGCCACCTTATAACAAGGACAGGGTCACTGGGGCTGCCCCAACTAGAGTGTCTCTACGGGGGGGACTAAAAAAAAAATGGTCCCAACTCCCCTGTGTGCTGTTATCCATGGTCCAGGAATGTGTGATGTCCCTCCTCCCTGCTCACAGATGAACCTCGGCCAATCTCTCCAGGAAATTCTCACTAGGGAACAAAAGAGCTGCTGGTGGGAGAGTCGGGAGAGAGCCCAGAAAGAGAGAGACGGAAGCAGGCAGACAGTGGACACTTCCCGGGCCTGGGCAGAGCCACTGAGGGCTCCGTGCTTCGGCTTACCGTCCACCAGATGGGTGTGATCATGACAGCACCCACCTCGTAGTGTTGCATAAGGGCGAAGGAGCAGAAGAGGGAGGTTGTGCCCAGGTGTGGAGACATCCAGACCCCATGTTTGTCCCCTCTGCACTCGGGGAGCGTGAGAGATGAGGTGTGTGTCCCCCACCCCTCAGGGTCCTCTTTCCTTCCATCCGTTCCTGGTGGCCTAACACATCAGGAAGGACAAACAAGGAGGACAGCACTGTGCTCTGACGACTTTGCACACATGGAAAGGCCAGGACCCACTCGACTGTCGGTGTACCTGGCTCCGGCCAGGACTGTGGTTCCAATGCGAGAGATGTGTGGTGCCTGAAGGCCTTCAATCTGTATAGTTACTTTTGTTTCTCAAAGCCCCTTCGTTTGTATTTTTAGATTCACTGTCTTAGCTGCTCTGTGTGCTACAGAAGAAGTAGTTTAGAAACTGTTAGCTCCCTTTGGCAGAAAAAGGAGCTGAGTCACTGGTCAGAAGCATCTCTCAAGTCCTCCTACATTCTCTCACCTCCCAGGATCCTTTCCCACCATAACCTTGACATGACAACGAACGATGACTTTTACTTGCCCCTTAACTCTCTGGATGATCTCAGCTAAATTTATCACATTTTTATAACTGCCTTCTGAATACTTACAGTGAGAAAAATGGTACTTGCCAATAATCCCTAATTGGGTGAAATTTGGGGGAGGATGAATGAGATCATGTTGGTACAAATGATTTTTACTGAAGAAAGGCATTATGTATTCAAAATATTATTTAGAATATGAATGATTTATCTCTCATTTTCAATAGCATTTACAATTCCAATAGGATTATACAATTTGACAACAGATTTATCAAATTTTCAACGAAGGGTGTAATTCAATTCATGACATACCAGTAATGGCGAATGATCACAGTTGAGTTGAGGGTTCTAGAAGACACCTTTTAGTCAAAAGGAGATTCTTAATGATTGCATTTATTCAGGAGGGTAATTGATTTGTACCCATTGTCTCCTCTTTTAATTATTTGTTGCTATTGAGCTTTTGTTTTTAAAAAGAATGAAGTCACCCGAGGGAGTAACACAATCATCTCTCTCTAAGTTCTATCCATGTAGACTTGGGTTCTTCTTTATCTTTTTGTTTGTTCTCTCCTTTCTATCAGGACGGCCCGAGGAATGATTTAAGGGAAACTAAATCCTCGAATCACTCTGCTTTCTTTCTCCACAGTTTATCAGTGGTCCAGTCATATTTCATTTACTGGGCGAGGATTGAATCACCTGTCGTGTCTCAACAGACACACAGTAGAGCTAGTTCCGACAGCCACGTGGAGCCGGGCTCACCTATGCCAGCCCCTGGGCAGAGACCGGAGGGCATGGAAGGAACTGCCCCGGGTACAGCTTGCTGCTGCATTCACCAGCCAGGTTGGCAGCATTATTTTCACAGTTACTGATTTTCACTTAAGAGTGACTCCAGCCAGTTTACAGTTCCTGGGACCCAACCAATAGACACCTGCCTTGGGAGTGTCAACAGTTCCTGGGGACGTCATCCCACAGCCATGGGTGTGGGTCGGGAGGACACTTGCAAGTTCAGGGTTCGCTGCAGCAAACACACTCTGTCCGGCTCAACCTCACAGGTGAAGTTGGGCCATGAAACATTGCAACTGAGCTGCAAAACCAAAAAAATAGCCATACACCTTCCCCCACTCCCACACTTAACAAATCACCACGATATTTCAGCTGTTTTCCCCAGACCCCTGAGGCTGCACAGGGAGCACCAGAAAGAAATAACCCTTTTTTCTTTTTTTATGTAAGTTCATCCAGTTTTGATTGTTACTTTCCGAGGTAGGTAGATGGGCTCTTCGCAGCTTGCGTTGTAGAATAGAATCAGGAACGCGAGGCTGTTTCGATGGCAATGGGTGTTTTTCCTGGCTCACCACGTGACTTTAGATTCCATTGGCCCATGAACTTCTGAGAAAACAAACAAACCAAAACAGACAATGAAAGAAAACCCTAACCAGCTAGAGAATGTCTGACCCACCTGAAAATTCCTGGTGAAATGGAACTCATTTTCATTATTTATATCTAGTTAAGCACTCTGAACAGATGCCTTCATAAAGGCATCCAGTCACCTGCACAGAAGATCCAACCTTTAATCCGTTCAATTCCACTTTCCTTTCCGGGCTAACACGGTGAGGCCGGGATCCGATACGAATCCCTGACTTTGCTAGTCTAGCAGATCCAAACTCAGAGCCAACCCTGGGCCACCCTCCATCTCTGCCTGTGACCAAAACCTTTGTTTTCTCCACATTGCCCAGCACTGCTCCTCCAACCTTTTCACCAAGATACTCCTAAAAGCAGAGAGAAGGTCTCAGGGTCTGAGAGGGTGGCCTTAAGAAGACCCTGCAAATCCAACATGGGTTTGAAGTCTCCTGTTTCATGTGATAAATCATGCGAATGTTGCATTCTGACCCCAGGCATGTGTGTTTTAAGAGGAATATGAATATTAGTGAGGCTTCAGGAAGATGGGTCCCGTTGATACTGTAAAGTCTCTCCGATCGTTGACCGTGCTGGCACCGTGTCCCCTGGCGGCTGGCGGACTCCAATCTGAGCAGCTACGGGGTAGACCCCTTACTGTGTTACTCACATTCCTCCGTTTGGCTCCTGCCTGTTTTCTTACTCATTCCTCTACACAAACCCCAGCGCTTCCCAAGGGAAAAACGAATGTGTGTGTGTGTGTGTGTGTGTGTACGTGTACTCGCGCACACATTGGGGGAGGTGTCATCTAACAAAGTTAAATGGATTTTTTTAGCTGTGAGAAGACTTCAGTTGGAAAATGTGAGTGACAAACTGTCTCACTGGGAAGGTAGTATATTGTATCTCTCAAACTTATTTTCCAGCAGAGCCTTGGCACACTTTGGAGCCCTACCCAACTGCACGAGGCATGACCTGCTTTTATAGCTCCGTGTTTTGCCTTCTGACATTTCCTTAAACGGAACTGTTCCTCATGATGAACTATTTACCTTTCCAGGAGCAATTCAGATATCTCCTTTGTGAGCCTTTCCCCCTTACTTCTTGGTAGGCAAATGTAATTGCTTTCTTTAGCTGTGGTATTGAAGCTCTCATCCCACTGTGATTTATAAGGTTAGGCATCTAGGAGTCTGTCCCCTAGATTTTGAATTCAGAAACAACAGTTAGCAATCGGCATTGCTTCTGCATCCCCAGCACCTGGAATAATGCCCAGCACGCAGTGGGTCTGTAGAAAGTGTCTGAAAGCATTTAGAGTTCAGGCAGGAGTTAAAACTGTCAGAAGTTTTGCTAAATTCTGCGTGTCTGTAAGAAGTTTCGCTAAATTCTGCGTGTCTGTGTGAGCCTTCTTTATTTTTCACTTCAATCTCGATGTTTTTGAGTAATGAAGACATTAGAACAAAGTGTAACAAAAAAAAAAAAAAAAGAGAGAGAGAGAGAGAAAGAATCCAGTCCAACCCAGTTGGAGCCCTGGCCAGAGAAACTTCTGTCAGCGCCGTTTTGTGAACGACACCGTGGCCGCCCTACTCGTCGTCGTGGTAGACACGTAGTGCACGTGGCGTCTGTACCAGGCACTGTGCTGCGTGCGTTTACATCAGTGATTTCACTTTACCCCTGCTACGGTCCTAGGCTGTAGGTAACGTTACTCGTCTCATTTTGCAAAAGAAGAAACTGACACTCTGGAGGGCTTACCCCAAATCAGGAATTAGCAGAGGGAAGAGCTGAACCCAGACGATGATTCCAAACCCTGTGCTTGTTTGTTTGCTGCCCTCTGTGAAGCCATTTCTAAGGCTCTGGGCCATCGTGTCAGCTCATCACAGATGGGAAAGGAGACGGTAGAGGGCAGTGATTCCCCCTCTGCCCATAGCAGAGGCTCGTGTCCTTACCGTCACTGGGGAAACTTTTTGCGTTCGTATATTATGGCAAGAATGATCTAGGGCTGTAAAAATCTGTGATTTGTGGGATTGCTTTTTATTTTCTAGCTAAAAGCAGGTCTTGGCAGAAGTGAGAAAGCATAGTGGTCACGGCGGTTTCTATATTCTCTGGTGACTGTTAAGAATGGACAAGGCCAGAAGGGCTAGGAGCTTACTCTTTAAAAAGACATGAGAATTCAGGTGCTTCGCTGCTTGGTCAGGAGTTTCTGTTACTGAGCAAATCATCCTTATGGTGACGCTTTCGAGTGGTTCAATACTTAATGGTCTGTCCTCAGGCACGTTAAAGCCTCTGGCATTCAGGGGGCTTCCCTGGTGGCGCGGTGGTTGGGAGTCCGCCTGCCGATGCAGGGGACGCGGGTTCGTGCCCCGGTCCGGGAGGATCCCACGTGCCGCGGAGTGGCTGGGCCCATGAGCCATGGCCGCTGAGCCTGTGCGTCCGGAGCCTGTGCCCTGCAACGGGAGAGGCCACAGCAGTGAGAGGCCTGCGTACCGCAAAAAAAAAAAAAAAAAAAGTCTCTGGCATTCAGCCCATTGTCCTGGCTGTGTGTGCTCATCGATAAAAGGAACAGTTTCTCCTTTTCTCCCTGTAGTGTCTCTGGGACTCCTGCTTGGCCCCCAGGGTCCCTGTCACTCTTCCTCAGCAGTGCACAGATGTCTCTGCTGTGGCCGTCCCTGGAGCTGCAGAAGAGGACAGGTCAGATCCTGTTCCGGCCAATGTTCGGGTGACAGAATTTCCTGGGGCTGCAGAGACTCCATTCCAAGCATCTTCACACATAGCTGCCGTAGTCAGCGATGGCCACCAACCCAGTGGGGACAGCGGCCCAACCCGGGAACCATCCCTGGACGTTCATGGGCTGGAGAGGTTCGTGGCCATCAGGGGATTCTCCTCGGAGAGCTTTGCTTCCAGCCCTAGCACCCACCACAGGTGATGGGCCAGGGGGTGGGCCATTCGGGACAGGTGCTGGGATGAGGCCAAACACAAGGGTGCTGAGGAAATGGAACCTTCTTGGAGTCAGACAGAAAAAGATCTCAACCATGTTTATTCTTAAGTACGTGAGAAGCACTGATTGTAGAAAAGCCACTGGTTAGAAGGGCTGGATATATAAATTCCCCGGGGAAACTGTACTGTCTTGGACAGGGTGAGGTCTCTGAGATGCTGCTATAAATAAAATAAAATATAAATATAGGTTTTACATTTTAGATACATACGTTTATAATATGTAAATATATATAATATATAAATATAAATTATATAAATCAATAAAAGCATTCACTGAGTCTTTGCTGCCATCTTCACGTACCACCCGCCCCCATTCCCTCTCCGACTCCAAACTCCACTGTTTCCAACAAATGTAATTTTATCAGTATACACAGCAGTGACAGGAAATGTTGCTTTTATTTATTTATTTATTTATTTATTTATTTGCTGCATTAGGTCTTCGTTGCTGCGCGTAGGCTTTCTCTAGTTGTGGTGAGCGGGGCTCTTTGTTACGATGCACAGGCTTCTCATTGCGGTGGCTTCTCTTGTTGTGGAGCACGGGCTCTGTAGGCACGCGAGCTTCAGTAGTTGTGGCTCGCGAGCTCTAGAGTGCAGGCTCAGTAGTTATGGCGCACGGGCTTAGTTGCTCCACGGCATGTGGGATCTTCCCAAACCAGGGATCGAACCCATGTTCCCTGCATTGGCAGGTGGATCCTTAACCACTGTGCCACCAGGGAAGCCCCTGGAAACGTTGCTTTTTTTTTTTTTTTTTTTTTTTTTTTTTTTGCGGTATGCGGGCCTCTCACTGTTGTGGCCTCTCCCGTTGCGGAGCACAGGCTCCGGACGCGCAGGCCTAGCGGCCATGGCTCACGGGCTTAGCTGCTCCGCGGCATGTGGGATCTTCCCGGACCAGGGCACGAACCCGTGTCTCCTGCATCGGCAGGCGGATTCTCAACCACTGCGCCACCAGGGAAGCCCGAAACGTTGCTTTTTGATGACCACACTAAGTGAAGTAAAGTCAGAGAAAGACAAATACCATATGATATCACTTATATGTGGAATCTAAAGAAAATAATGCAGATGAACTTATTTACAAAACAGAAACAAACTCACAGGCTTAGAGAACGAACTTACGGTTACCAGCGGGGAAGGGCAGGTTGAGAATTTGGGATTGACGTGTACGCACTGCTCTATTTAAAACCGATAGCCAAAAAGGTTTTAGCGCAGGGAACTCTGCTCAGTACGCTGTAATAACCTAAATGGGAAAAGAATTTGAAAAAGAATAGATACATGTGTATGTAAACTGAATCACTTTGCTGTACACCTGAAAATAACACAGCATTGTTAATCAACTCTACTCCAAAATAAAATAAAAATAAATTAAATAAATTAATTTCTGAAGGAAAAATCAAACAAAAAAACCTGGCGGCAAAGTAGGTAGGTAGGAATAAAGATAAAATAAGATGGGGCATGAATTAATAATTTTTGAAGCTGGGTGGTAAATATTTGGGGGTTCATTATATTATTCTAGTTGTGTATTTTGAAAATTTTTATAATAAAAGGTAAGAAAAAACCCCCAATACTTAGGGACTCCTTCTAAGCCTTTTTTCCCTTCCCTTTAGGACTCAGAATGATCCAAGCTTTGATTCACTGGAAACTTGCCTACCCTCGGATAGGGATAACAGCCAAGTTGTGCATGGGCAGTGAGTTTGGTATTTCTGACGCCAGAGTGGGAAGTTCCAGGCTGGGAAATCAGAGCTATTAGACTAGTAGCCAAAATCAGAGAGAAGGAGGCAAGGGTATGATACATACACAGCATCTTTTTCCAATCAATATCAGCCTTTTCATTATACACAGCGTCTCTGGAGTTATCGGCAATTGTAGAAATTGATGGTTTCTGTGAGTTGTTTTCCTACTTAGCTTCAGTTAATAAGTCCTCTCTCCTCCTCCCCCCACCCTGTCCTTCATAACATTGGCCTCAAAATACGATGTATGATCCCAGAGGTTAGAGCAATGGGCAATATAAAATATACATGCCCAATGATATACTATTCCTTTGAACTCTTAAAAGGAACACAAAATAAAACATGGTATAATATCCTTACTCAAATTTATTGGAACCTACAGCAAGATTCAATGGTCCCTCTTGCATAGAAAGACACACTCAAAGCTTTCAGCCATTGGAGATGACTGTCACCCATATTGGTCTAGAAGCCAATTAAAGGACCCTAAGTTTATTCTTGTAAGTGGCCTCCATGCTCTCTCAGTGGAGTTTCCATTAGCTTCCCCGTCCCCATCAATAACAAGTGCATGTTTATCTGCATGGACGATTTCCTCTGAGCTCTCTCTCTTTTTAAAACTAATTTATTTAAATTTATTTATTTAGTTATGGCTGCGTTGGGTCTTCGTTGCTGCGCGCCGGCTTTCTCTGGTTGCAGTGAGCGGGCTTCTCATTGCAGTGGCTTCTCTTGTTGTGGAGCACGAGCTCTAGGTGCATGGGCTTCAGTAGTTGTGGCACACAGGCTTCAGTAGTTGTGGCATGCGGGCTTCAGTAGTTGTGGCACGTGGGCTTCAGTAGTTGTGGCTCGCGGGCTCTAGAGCACAGGCTCAGTAGTTGTGGCACACAGGCTTAGTTGCTCCGCAGCATGAGGGATCTTCCTGAACCGGGACTCGAACCCGTGTCCCCTGCATTGGCAGGTGGATCCTTAACCACTGTGCCACCAGGGAAGCCCCTTCTGAGCTCTTTTAAGAGCAGGCATGAGGATGGGTTTTCAGCTGCGATCTGCGATTCTCTAAGGAACTCAGGTTAGTTGCAAAGTTCAGTGGCTGCCTGGGGGGAAGACCAGCCCCTTTGGTTTCTCTTTTTTCCTTTGCTTTTCTAGGACGAGATGAAGGCCTCAAATAGGATGGTGATGAGGCCTCCTCTGTACACTATCCATCCTTCCTATCCTCACCTCTGGTCCTCTGGGGCACTCTCTGGACATGGGGCCAGGGCGGCCAATCCAACCCCTGTGCTCCACACCTCTGCCACCTCCAGGCCACCCACTGCCAGTGGCCAGTCAGAGGCATCAAGACCCTCTGCCAGCTTCCTGTCTCAGTCAAAGCACAAGGAGCCCAAAGTGAGGGAGGGCAATGGAGACAGTGGCGTGGGGGCACCCCAGGAAGGCCAACCCAAGACCTGAGCTTGGGCAAGACGAAGCCAGGGCCCCTTTGGGGATCCAGCTCGAGACTCTGCAGCTGGGAATCCTGCTTTGCCTTTCGGCTGCTTTGGGCATGGCCGTGGCTGTTGACCTTCTCTACCTGCATTCCCAGTCTTGCCACAAGCGGACGGAAGTATCCTTTAGTGAGCCTGCTGGGGGCGCAGCTGCCAGAGTGATGGAGGCGAGATCGTGCATGTCAGGAGGATTGGGGAGAACAGTTTTGTTTTGGTTGAAGCAGAAGACAGCTGGATCACTCCCTCTGCGGGCAGCAAGAAAACAGTCCTCTGAGAAGGCTTCTCAGTGTCCTCCTTAGACCCCGTAGAGCGTCTCAGCCAGAACAGAGCTACTGAGACTCGCTGACGAGGACAGGGGTTCACTGTGCCTCCCGTCAGGTTGCAGTTAGTGGAGGGAGCAGCAAAAGGACAGTTTTTATCAACAGAGGGAATTATTTTCCGGCTTTGTTGCCTTAACATCTGTAATTTAGCAGCTTTTTTTTCTTTCTTTCTTTCTTTTTTTTTTAGCAGCTTTTTTTTTCTTTTTGCAATTAGACGTTCTGTTTGAAGAGTTAAACTCAACACAATGAATATTGTATAAGCTGCTCATTAACTAGACTCCCGTGGCCACTGAGCTTCCTCCGTTGCCTTAAGGAACCCGCAGAAATAGAACTTCTGTCCCTCCTCAGCGTGTCAGCCTCATCGACTCTCTTTGAAAAAAAAGTAACGTTGAGGTTGAGTCTCTTGCAAGAAAAAGGACTGCAGCCCTCCCTTTGCCTCTTCAAACCACCCCCAAAGAAGTTCTGTTTTCCAAACTGGAGTTCAAAGGTGGCTCTGATGTCATTGCCTGGGTGAGTGCAAGTGTATTCAGCCTTCATGGACACTCAGAAGCCTGGCAAATCTGCCATGGAAATGGATCCAAAGCAAGGAAGAGTTTAGAGAGTTTGATTACCCACATCTGTGGGAAAACATACATGCGGCAGGAGGCCATAAACACCAGAGAGGGGTAAGCAAGCCTCTTCATCAGGGGTAAATGGATCTGAGATCACCCATCCGTTTACACTTGACGAGAGACTTATGTATCCCAGCGACTAGCGGACATCTTGCCTTTTGCGAAAGGTCAGGCTGAAAAAAAGGATGATAGCAGCACAGTTTTAAGAAGAGTCTTTACCCGTCTGAGAAAGCAAGATGGACGAAGACCATCTACCCGCCCTCGTGACTTTATGAAGATTTAGCAAGATCTAAAGCTAAATCACTTTGATTTAGCAAGAGTCCCATGGATACTACAAGAGGTCAAAACCACATGTTTGAATATAACTCTCAAATATGCTCACCTAATAGAACACAATGGAATTAGCTGCCCTTTCAAAGGTAAACCTATTTACAGAGTCATGATCCATTCAAATGTGGAAACAAAAACCACTATAAATTTGGAAAGGGTATTTCTTGATTGAGCACCTAAATCGTGCAGGTACTGGGCTAAGAACTGTACATTTATTTTCACATTTAATTCTCAAAATAACTTCATGAGGAATAAGTTCAGTAAATCGCTAAAGAGAAGGAGGCATTCGTGACATCTCGATTCAAAAAAAAAAAAACATTAAAAAAAAATTGAGTGTGTAGGAAAGAGCTGCTTCCGTTTTTCCAGCCCCTGTTAGCTCACTGGGCATCAATTCCAACACTCTCTCCTCCTGGATTCTGGGGTTGACAGATCTGTCTCCTGACTTCAGTCAAGCGCCTCATTGGGCATGGGGAGACCTAGGTAATTGTATGTTCACAAATGAAGGTGTTCTAGGAATGCTGTGGAAAGAGACACATGTACTGTACTCCAGTTGGGGCCGCAGACATCCCTCCTACACACCCCGCCCTGCCCAGGGATGCCCCCCGCCAAGATGCAGAAGACAAGCCATCTCACTAGTGGAGAGCTCCCATCTGGCCAGGTCACATCAGAGCTGAGTGCACCACGTATACACTACCTTCCGGATCTTTCCTGTCCGGAAAGAGGATATTATCCCGTGTAAACAGACTGTTTCGATCTATTGCTGTGAAACAAACTACCGCTTAAGCCAGTGCTTTAAAACAACGCCCACCACTGATGGTCTCACATGACCATGACACCGGGCTTGCCTGGGCTCAGCTGGGTAGCTCTTCTTCTCTGCCTGCTGTCAGATGGGCTGGCACACCCCACGTGACTCACTCACGGGGCTGGCGGTTCACGCCGGCAGCCGGCTGGGTTCCCAGAAGGAGTGTCCCAGGCCGCCCAAAGCAGAAGCTGGGCATCTTGTAAGGCTTAGCCTGGGAAGTAACACGGTTTTACTCCTGCCACGTTCTGGTGGTGACGGCACGTCACAGCCCTCGTTCTTCCAAGGGAAGGGCGACAGATTTCAGTTTTCAAGGGAAGAAGTGGCAAAGGAGTTGAAGCTATGTTTAATTCACCGCGTCTCTGGTTAGACTGCTGACCTGGCGCGGGGCTTGTGTGAGAAGAGACAGGCTGCTCATCTTCAGGAGGTGCCGTGGGTCACCCTCCCTGCCAAGCATCAAAGGGGCCGAGGGAACTCTCCAGGCTTGAGGGGGGTTCTTTTGTTTGTTTTCTTGTTTGTGTTTTTGGCCACACCGCGAGGCTTGCGGGAACCTTAGTTTCCCGACCAGGGATCGAACCCACGCTCACGGCAGTGAAAGTGCTGAGTCCTAACCACTGGATGGCCAGGGAATTGCCCGGGCTTTAGGGTTTAGGCACCTCCTCTTCCCCAGCTGGGAACTCCAGGTCAGGCACGATAGCGACAGGGTGCCGAAGAGCCAGCCAGACGTCTGAGCCTCAGCTTCCTCATCGGAGATAAATGGATCACGACATGATTTACCTCTTTTGGCTGTTGTGAAGATTAAATGCACGGTGCATGCTTAGCTGCCTCTAACCGACACGCCATTGTTATTAACACCATCCTGCAGCTGCAACACTGTCTTTAAATCTAGTCCATTTAGAGAAATCCTATGGCCACCAAAAATGTGATTCCCTGTCCGTGACAATTTCTGCCCCTGTGCCCCTATTGCCCCAGCCCAGCCAGTGGAGGCATCACCGCGTTGGTTGTCATGGCAGCCACGGGCTACAGTTCCTGCTGGGGGTCAGACATTTTTGCTGAGGCATTCTGAGTAAACTCCGTTTTGCGAATCGCCAAGCCTGAATTCGGGACACATAAAACCCCTCCGTCACTGTGATCTTGAAGGGCCTCTAAGCCTGGCTTCAGAGAAGCCCCAGAGGGGAGTGTGTAGGCAGTGTTAATTTAACCTGAAGGCACTTGCTAAAGCACAAAGCCCTTAAAAGTTATAAAAAGGCAAAGGACTCAAATGCAGCATCTTAAAATAACTTTTTTGTTTTGTGGGAACAGCTAGAGAATTGCTCGGCCAACCACTTCTTGGAGAAGGAAGTTTGGGGCTAAAGACACCTTTCAGGGAAGATAACAGAAAAACAATTGCTAAACACTCTATTTTAAACCAATGGTTTTACATCTATTTTGCTAATTTCATAAGCACAGATCAGGGCTAGGGGTGGGCTTTAACCTTTTTACATTCAGAGACTATTTTTGATATTTCTAATTAATTTCTCCCCTTGGATACAATAATGTTGGTAAATCACGACTTAACGCTTAACTGTAGCCTGGCTGAGCTATCTCACTGTCAAGGCTGTCGGCATTCATTTGCTGTTACAATGCTTGTTTTCTTTTTTAAAAAAAAATTCTAATTAACAACAACAACAAAAATGGATCAACAAGCCAGTAAATATTTAAACGAGTGTCACGTTTTATTTGAAATGTCGTGTTGGAAGAGCTGGCAATTTATGAATAAATTACAGATAGCATACCCTCTCCCGGTCTTGGACTTCCGGTCTTAAAAAGTGATTCCAGCCTTTCTGGAATGCAGGCTCTGTGATTTGATTTCATGTCACCCCGACGTATTCCCCTCTTCTAAAAATGGTGTGTGGCAAGGAACTTCTTCTATTCAAGTGAAATGAATTTGCATTCATTTGTTTTATTAAACTGGAGAATTTCTCCATTTTCTTAAGCTATTCAGAACTCAGCTCCATCTGGACTTTGGGGGTCTGCAAAAACAGCCATAATCATCTCTGGCTTAGAATATCAGGAGGGCCTTTGTGACGAAAGGCTGGCTGATGTTTTGTGGGTTTGTTCTGTTCCGTGAATGCCAAAAAAAAAAAAGTGCACATTTTGAGACTCTGCTCCTTTGAGCAGAGGGGCGGCGTGGCCAAGACAACTGAAGTCTGGCAAATGGTCTTTGTATTTTGCTTTTAAAACATAAATCGTTCATGCTCCACTGTCTCCACATTCTCTAATGGCTTTCCGTCTTGCTCAGAATAAAATGTCAGTATCCGGACTGGGCTGACCAGGTACTTTGAGACCCGGCCCTGCGACCGCCTTCTTGCATATTCCTGAGTTTCCAAGAATGGTTCAGGGCTGCTGCACAGCTCCATCCAGCTCCCTTGGTCTGGCTGCCCTTATTGTCTGGAAACTGGTTCCCCCCAGACATCCACAGTCTTCAGAACTTTTCTCCCACGTTGCCTCGTCTGAGCAGCGTTTCCTGTCCAGTGCCTCCCACCGCTCTCTAGGCCCTTGGTTGCTTTACTATTGACAGCACTTCTTACTTCCTGAGTCTATGCGTTCATTCGTGTGTTTATTTTCTGACGCTCCTTGCCTAGGATGCTTTGTAAAGGCAGAGACATTGTCTATTCATTGTGAATTGTTCCCAGTACACAGTGAGTTATCAGTAAATAACAAGTGAGTGAACAGTTCAGTGTCCGTGTTACTGTCACCGCTGCCTGGTCTAGACTGAACTTGACTATGCAGCACCTTGGGCCGCTGCCGGTGCCTGGGCGTCAAGCAGTACGAGTTTCTCTCCAAAGGTGAACTAAAGAGTGCTGTGTGCCCCTGTCCCCGGGAGGGGAATGTTCTGTGTCTCAGATCCAAGGCTTGGAGAGTTCTTGGTGGGGAGGCGTTGAGAATGGACTTAAACCCTTTCAATCTTGGCCGGGCAGAAGATGAACTGAAAGGCGTCTTCCCGCTTCACCTGTGAGCACGCTTTCCTCCGTTTACGTGGTCTGGCACGGGGTTTCTCATCGTCTGTGCTATCAGCATTTGGGGTTGGATCATTCTTTGCTGTGGAGGACTGTCCTGTGCATTGTAGGAGGTGTCGCAGCATCCCTGGCCTCTACCCTTTAGATGCCGGTGGTACCCCTAGGCGTGACGACCAAAAGCATTCCCAGATGTTGCCAGGTGTCCCCTGGGGGGGGGGGGCGGAATCACCCCCAGTTGGGAACCACTGGCCTAGCAACTAAGAGATGCAATGATAGGCCCTTAGATGAAGCAGCATCTCCTAAATCATTCCCATATTCAGTGATGGAGTGGGCAGTATTGCAATAGAGAACTACAGGATTCAAAAATTGGAAATGGCTTTAAAGATAATCTGACTTAGTGGTTTTGAATTTTCAATTTTACCTATTAGGTGAGACAGTAAAGGCTGAATGTTCTAGTTGAAGGCTGAGTATATCTCCCCTTCCTCCTCACCCTCTCCCAGCACCGCCGCCCCCCCACCCCCGCCTTCTCTCTCACCTTGAGGCACTGCCTCAGCAACGCAGGGCTCCAACAAGCATGGACTGAAACCATTAATAGCACCTCCTCGTTACAGATGAGGAGAGCAAGGCCCCCCGCGCCGTCATGGTCAAACAACAAGATAGGGTCTAGGTGGTCCTTGGTTTCCTGCCTCTCACCTGGACTTCCAACCCACTTTTCTTTCGCCATACCGGGCAGAGCATGTTGGTTGCTGTAAATATTTCAGTAGATCCAGAGAGAGAGCCTGGAATCAAGCAGAAAAGTGGCCTAGAATGATTCATCTACCGTTGCCATTAGGACAACACTAGAAGAATGACAGGACTTTGGGCAAAGGCCACTGTGGTGGGCTGGGGGTGTTACCGAGTCTAAGCTCATCCTGCTCGCCCCACGACAAGCCGGTAATGGAGAGAGGGGTTGCTGGGGCAAGGAATGACGACGTTATTCTCAAAGCCAGCAAACCGAGAAGGGGGTGGGCTCCATGCCCCAGAGAACCATCTTGCCTGAGTCAGAGTTCAGGCTTCTTTTATACTAAAAGGGGGAGGGAGTAAAGTCAAACACCTCCTGGTTCCCATCAGCCTCCGGAGGGGATGTGTTCATGTCTTCCTTCCTGCAGCCATTCACAGGTGGGCCTGGGCAGGATGTTTCCTGTGAGCTCAACAAAGGTGTTTTAGCTCAATGCCCATGACCTGGGAGACAGGGTTTCCAGAGATGGGCCATTAGGTACAATTTAATCTTACAGGCAACATCCCTTTAGTGATGAACTTGTAATAGAATGCAAAAGATTCTTCCCTATTACAAGGGGAGGAGACATAACAGAGGGAAAAGAGACCAATAGGCCCAGACGGGGAAGGTGCTGGCTGTCACCGTCCACTACCCAGCTAAGAGACACCACTTTCAGATGTTTCTTTGGTTTACAGCTGCTATCTTGAACCCACTGCCTCCCTTCCTCTGGGCTCCTGCATTTTTCCTTCCTTCAAAGAGCCCCTTGGGAGAATCCTCCCCCCATCGGCTGGTCAGAGACAGTTTCTGCCAAGGGTTTTGTTCAGTTACTTCGTTGTCGAGGAGAGAAGCTGCCTGGAGATACATTCCACTGGATATTAAAGAATGTGTTGTCCTGATTCATAGTCAGACTAGGCAGGGTTATCTGAGAGGCAAGGAACCAATGGGGATATCCACTTTGACTAATGATTAATTATTATACCTAAAGTGATGTTTCCCTATCATCTGATGGGCTAGAAAAATAGACTACAGCTTGCCAGGTTAGGATCATGGGTCACAGATGTTGCCTCTGCATTTTCAGATTGTATTATCCATTACAGACGGCATCTTCTCATTTAGAAACATAATTTGTTGTTCTCGCAGACAGAAAAAAAAAAACCCTGACATTTCACTTGCAAGCCGAAGATTAGAATCACTGCACAGGACCACAGATGGGAGTACATTAGGGTAGGATGTGGTTGTGGTGTCCCTGAATCAAGGACATGAGGCTTGTGCCAGGAGAGCTGTAGAAGGCGGTGACTTCTGATCTTTATTATGCAAATGTGCAGCCCCGAGAGCCGCGCTGTTTAACCTCATCAGGGGAAATGTCACTGATCATTTCAAGCTCCAAATGTAGCACAAGCGTTAGTACTATTATGTTATGAAGATGATTATTATTTGTAGGGCATGATGTAAGCCCGAGCCCTCTGATTAAGCCGAGTCTCTGCTTGCCCAGACCCTCTGGAGTTGAAAATCAACTCTTCTTGATTTTAAGCAATTAAACAAACAAATATATTTTGTTCTCTCTCTTTAATGCTTGTGGAGGGGGCGCTGTCCAGGTCTGGTGTCTGCCAGGCATGGGGAAGATGGTGAGGGTTTCACAACGTCTAATTTCCACCCCCAGGTGCTTCCTCTCCTGTCTCCTGCAGGAATTATACCCCAGCGACAGAGGTGTTTAGAGAAGCTGGGGCAGGAGACGGGGACAGATCTGGGGGTGGAAAATGGTGAGGATGGAAAAGAGAGAGATACTGCAGGAGATTAGAGAAGAAAGGGCTGAAGGAGGGGAAAGGTCCTTCAGCCCGGGCATGGGTCCCTGCTATCTACCGGAGCCATAAAGCAAACTGAGAAGGCTCCCGGATCTAAGAGGTGGAGACAAAAAGAGATCGGAATCAAGCAACAAAGAAAAGGAAGTCAGTGAGAAGGGGAAAAGTCAGAGGCAGTTGATTTGCAGCCGGGGGTGATAGACGGGCAAAGGCTGTGCATCTCTGAATCCAGATTTCAGGACCTGAACTGGCAAGGTCCTAGTTTCAGAAGAAAAGACTCCCCATGTGGGGAACTAAGAAATAGAAGTAAAACACACAGATGTAGTGAAATTCTGGAGGAGACACAGAGCCCGAGTGTGTTCTTGCTTTCCCCTCCCACAGCCTGGCAGTAGGGGAAAGGTCCAGCTGCACAAGTAACCCAGGAGGGAGGCTGATTCACTGTACAATCGGAAAGACCAGACACTTCTCCGCAGACCCTCAGAGACCCTCCCATCTGGACCCAAATCCTTCAGACATAAACACTGACATCAGGATCCCAGTCCAATTAAATCAGACTTCTTAGGAGTAGGGCCCATGTCCATATTTTTTTAAAGCTTTCCAGGTGACTCCAATGGGCTGCCAGGGCTGAGAACTGCTGCTTTAGATTCTGATGGATATAAATTCCACAAACTCTTGTGTGTTTGTTTTCTGCTGTATCCTCTGGCATCTAGCACAGTGCCTGGCACAGAGTAGAAACTGAATATAGATTTACTACGTGAAAGGATAGTGGGTAAAGCACGGCCTTTCTGTGATAGAAACAATTCATATAATTAGGCCATGAAGGGCATCTGTGCAGAGGAGTTGCCTCCCAGCCCTCCAAGAGCCATGGTCTCGGGGGCACGTTTGTCTCTTGTTGTGCCAGCGCAAGCAGGCACACAGATGTTGGACTCTGGGTGTGGGTTGTTTAGTTGACAGCAAATCAACAACCTGCCACCCAAGGAGTTGGCTGGCCCACTTGTCTTCCTCTCTTCTCCCGGGAGCCCTGATGTGACAACATGGCTTTCAGAGAAGAGGCTCAAACCATCACACCACCATCGGCAGGCAGCCCGCTATGGGTCATTAATCTTTCCCCACCAGCAGCTGAGGAACAGACCAGGGTCACTTCCGGTGGACTTTTCTTCCTTCCTCTTCCTGCTCAAGGTCCGGTCAGGGATGAGTTCGGCAGAAGTGTTGAGTGACCTTTTCACTCAGAGGCAGGAAACCTGTCCCTTTGGCTGCTCGATGAGAGAGGCCTCGTGAAGGGAAGCTAAGGAGGCTCCCCGGCTGTGGACTTGGATCTGAGTTAGGTTGGTGGGGGAGCGTCTCCTCAGCATCTCTGCAGGACCGAGGTCGAGGGAGTCTGACATCAACTGCCAGACTTGTGTGCCGCTGTCAAGAGCCAGAGAAGCAACCCGTTTGATTGGAGCTAGAACCAGTGTTTGGTCTGGGGCCTTCCTCTGCCCTCGCGGGAGTCCTGCAGCCGATGCTGAGAGACAGGGAGCCCGCGTGCTGTGAACCCACTTCAGACGGTGCGGGATGCCCATTCGAAACCTTCGGGCTGGGAGAGACTTTGGGATCTCATTGTCGACCTCCGCATGTCCACCAAGAAACAGGGCATAGGGGAAGAAAGATAGACACTATTTGGGAGTGAGACGGGCCTCAATTCCAAACTTGCCAGTGATACTGATGAACTCGACGACGTCTGGCCAGTCCTTTCAGACCTACACATCTATAAAATGAGGATGACACAATTTACTGGGCAGATTTATCTTGAGCAATCGATCTTAGGGCTATTGTGAGATCTCACTGTTTGAATCCTATGGAATTGTTATCTCACCGTTGTGTTCTGAGCTCTTTGAAGGTGCAGACGGCATCGTCTTTTTATCTTTGTATCCTTAACCTCTAACACAGCAAACAGCTGGCACATAATAGATGCTTCATGTCACCTTCTCAGAGCAGTCTGCCCAGACGCTTCATCTCGCGATCCCCCAGTTATGCATTACACTCTCTTGCTTTCCTCCAGAGCCTCAAAATGATCTGTTTGCTTGTGTATCATCTACCTCCACATTACACGGTGATTTTCATGAGATCAGGACCTTGTCTGTCTGGGTGGTCAGAGTCCAGAACAGAGTGCCTGGTGCCGAGTAGGTGCTCAGATATGCTTCTTGAACGGGGACAGGGAGGAACGGCAGCTATTTTATCACTACTCGTGGTAGCAATGGTTGCGAGATGAATTGGAATCCATCCAAACGGAGAAAAGTGCATTGACTCTGGAAAGCGGACCAGAAAGGGAATGGGAATGGTCAGAAGCCCTTTGAGTTTCCTCCGCACAAAATTCTGCCGGGGAAGCTTTCTTTAGGGCCGGCGATTTCCTCAGGCCTCCGCTAGGGGGCCCTTCATGCTAATCTGAGCCGCGTGAATGGGGTTTTAGGACGTGGACAAGGGCTGCCTCGAGCCTGAACTGGGGCCCTCTTGGGGGAGCGGGCGGGGGGCCACAGCCGCTCCTGGGCTCGGCCCCAGTGGAAGGCTCCAGACGGCTCGGGCTCTGCGCCAGGCTGCTTGGTTCCAGTGGGAAAGCTGACCTTGGCCAGGAAGAACCAGGAAGAGGCACAAATGACTCATTGTCCCACATCCTCCAAGGTAAAAACCCAGCAGTGTGTGTGGCCTTTGGGGCTGGACGTTATTGCAGCCTTGGCTCCCTCCGCAGCCAAAATAAAAGCCGTCGGCCAGCAACCCAGGCGCAGCCTAGGAATACAACCCAGGGATCTCTCCCATTGTCCCCTTCCACACACTTCCCTGCACGGAAACTTCCTGAACACTGTGTGTAATTTCCAGTTCTAAAAGTGGAGCACCATTTCCTTTTAAAGACTTAAGGCAGCCTTCATTTCCAATCAAGGCCATGTGACATTGCATGGACTCGTGGAAGAAACTGGATCGGTTTTCAGGTCACGTGTGAAGAAGGTCTGGGTGGAAGGTGCTTTATTCTTATTCAGGAGTTCGGGTGCCAAGTCACTTCAATTTGTAAAACGTGCCACTGCCTTCAGATTTCCACTAGAGGGCACTCTTGGAAAATATTTATAAATATATATTTTATTGCTCTGTCTAGGAAATGCTGTTTGTAAAAAGAAGGGGGAAAAAAAAAAAAAACCACCCGCAGCCCAGTCTAAATTTCAGGGCGAGCCCTTTGCTTTCACTTGGAACTATTCCTGATCCTTCCAGAAGCACAGCTAGAGAAGGAAGCTGGAGAGCCCACAGGCAGCCGCTACCCTTATCTTCTGTCCTTTTGTCCACATGGGATGCCGCTGACCACCCCCGCTCCTCCCTGCACCCCCAGGCCACGGCCCAAGTCCCCTCCACGCCATAGGGGGCCACCCCTGGCCTGCCTGGAGAATCCCCTTGGAAAGGGACTTAAAGGTGCTGAATTTGGGGGCCTCTGGTTTGGTTGGGGGCCTTCCCTCACGAGCCAGCAGTGGCCAGAAATCCTCCCAAAAGTGTCAGGAAGGGTCAGAGGGGTGGCTGGAGCGTCAAACAATTAAAAATAGGGCTTCCGGGCAGACGGCCATGGAGATCTGGCTTGATATGTAAATAAGTGTAAATAAGAGCAAGCCTTGGTGCTGGGAGGACGCTGTGCACATTTTGTGCAGCCGGGGCTGTCGGGGCCGTGGTGGGCGGCCTTTATTCTGCACACAAACCAATTTAGAAAAAAAAAAAAAAAAAAAAAATTTTTTTTTCCCACCCAAAAAGAAAATAGCTTCACTGAGTTCCACTGGTGGGGTAGGAGTGGAGGACAGGAGATTATTCTTACAGCTTAAAGTTCGTGCTTAATGAATAGAAGAATGTCCATGAATACAGTAGGACTGATTCTTAGCCACTATAACTTTAATTCTGGAGCATATTCGATACACAGCACTCAACTTTCCATTCCCTGACATTTCTGTCACCTTTTAGAGTTGACATTATTCACTCATATGAGTGACCTCATTTCATCCTGGAATCAGCTCTGTGAGGTGGGTATTACCATCAACACCCCACTTCACAGACGGAAACGAAACTCAGGGAGGAGCAAGGACACACGGCGGCGGTACAGAGCCCGGGGTAGAGGCAGTTCCGTTTCAGCTGTAAGGTTTTACTGAGCATGCGCCGTGTGCCAAGCTCAGCGCGAGGTTTGAACCGGCCGCTGCTTTTTTGCTCTTCCTCCAAAAACAGGCTCTCCAAATGTCAAGGCAAGTCTTTGATTTCCTTGGAACCGTTCCATGCTTCCAGAATGAACCGTTCCTCATTCTTCCAGAAGCACAGCTAGAGAAGGAAGGGAGAAGTACAAAGGCAGCTGCTTCCTTTGTCCACGTGGCCACCTTCCCCGTAGTCAGAGCTCCTGTCGGTCTGGGCGGAGCCAGCAGGGGGTGCCCCTTCCTCGGGGCATCCCGGGTCGATCAGGGTAAGGCCTGGTGCCCGAGACCACAGCTTGCTCCAGGTTCCTCTAGGCAGGAAGGCAGGCATCCGTCCACTCCTTGGCCGTCCCCCGGCTGACCTTGACCCCATCTGTGCAATCCCACAGGGGCGGACAGCAATCCCCAGAAGCCTTCTCTCTGTCCAGGGGTTTGCGCTGCCGGCTTCTTGCTCTCTAGTTCCTCCGTCTGGAGGGAGGCTGCATTTGAAAGTAGCCTTGGGGTTCTCAAGAAGCAAGGTGGCCGCAGTGACTCCTGAAGAGCTCCCCTGTGGCCTACGGGCTAGGGCGGTAGAGAAAGTCGGAGAGGCAAAGAGCTCAGAAGGGCTCTGGGCAGTGGTTCCCAAAGTGTGCTCGGCAGATCGGCTTTCCCTTGACCCCATTCTGGACTTCTTTCCGTGAGCACGTATTAATGTATAACTAAACACGCAGGTGCACGCGTGTGAAAACACACACACACACACACACACACACACACACACACACACACACACACACACACACACACACACACACACACACACACACACACACACACACACACACGCTCATGCAGCTTTGAAAACCAGCTCCTGTCCAGTTTGTCAGGGCGAGTAACACCATATGCTGGAACAGTGTCTGCGCATACAGATAGATCCCCGCCCCCGAAATTCGGATGTAGCCGGGAATCTATATTAAAACTGTTGATACCTGTGAACAGAAACAGACACAGTAGGTTGTCTCCATTTGATAAGGTGTCTGAAAAGTGTCTGAAAGCATGGCAACAGAATGAAAACGCAAATTGGGAACCTGGGGGCTACTTTCTGCTTCAGAACCCCGTGAGAGAGGGGCTGGGTAGGAGGACTGGGGGAGGGAGAGAAGCGGGAGCAGAGGCTCTGGCCTGCTGCGCGTGGTCCCGAACTCTGGTCTTTCCTCTATTCATCCAAAGGGTGAGGTCAAGCTCAGGTCTAGGAACCACAGGCTCCCGTCCTAACAAGCAGGGAGGAGGAGGTAATGGGTTTCTCCGGGCGCGGAAATGTGGCAGTGGATTTCCCGGTTCATGGCTCTTCCAGGTGGCTCCGAAGGTCCCTCCACACACCTCGGCCGGGTTTTCCGAAGCCAGGTGAGCTCCGGAGGCGCGGGACCCATGGTTCACCTCCTCCAGGCCCAGCCCCTCCGCTGCGGCCGCCGCGGGTCGGTAGAAGGGGTGGTGGGTGCGGTCTGCCCCCTGCCGGCCAAGGGGATGCGGACGGTGAACTGGCCAGGAGGTTCCTCAACAGCCCAAGGGGTCGCCTTGCATTCAGAGCCCCAGAGTCTTGGGAGGACTGGGCGCTCCTAGGATGACCCAGGAGGGGCCACACCGCAGCCGTCCCGGAGGGCTTAGAGGAAGTGCAGCTCGGACAAGGAAACTCTCCGAGACCTCCGAGACCGGGGATGCTAGGTGCTGTAGGTTTCACCGCCCGGCGAAGAGGAGGGGTTTAGAAGTTTGCAGCGAGTCAGACCGCACTGTGCATTTGCCAGAACAATCCAGGGTGGGTGGGAATTCCTACCCCTTGGTGGTGAGGAGAGTCCAGTCTGTGGGCGTTCCATAGACTGTCTTCCGAGAGTCTGGCAGGGCCTGTCTGTGCCCAGAAAGGGAGGATAGGTCTTTCTTAGCTTCAGATGCTTTTAGGCTCGTGGCTTAGATAGTTCTACGAAGGAAGAAGAGAGGCGAAAATAAAATACCCTTAGAGAGGATTGTGCCCCGTGCCCCTCATGCAGAGAGCTAATGGTGAAGCCACTGTCGCTGCCTACCCTGCCCTGTAACTCACACCTTTCGGGGACGCATTCAGCCGCCCAGCCCCCGCACTGCTGTGCAGCAGCAGCCAAGGATAAAAATGCGTTTTAGGTATTTTTCTGTTGTGATTTTGGCCACTCTTCTTTTGATGCTGCAGAATCAGATTTTCTCAGTTGTCCCATTACTTCTGACTGCTTTCTAAACAATGGCCTCAGAGGGAAAAAACAAACCTAGATTAATAATGTGCTCATGAAGGGGGTGAGATGAGAGAGCTGTCAGGCCCCCCGAGCGGAGGTTGCTGAGTCGTGGGCTGGCCTGGCCTCAGCGGCCTGCCAGAGCCGGGGGCCTGTCGCATGACTTCTCCTCCATCTCCACAGAGTGCAGGGCTGCTTAGTGCCAAGTGTGATGTGGACACTTGCCTGCTGGATGGTGACAGAAACTCATTTTCCATCTGTCAAGCAGCCTGACACAGAGCCACTAATGATTTTCTGCCAGGCGAGGCCTGGCTGGATTTGAACCAGTGACCCAGAGGTAAAAGGCCCCGATGCAGGGCTCCCTTTGCAATAACGGGCCTGCCTCTGCCTGGCCCTGTGCTCTCTGTTCCTATGCTCCTGTGTTCTCCTCATCCAGTTGAGTTTTGGTTGGATCCTAACTTAGCATTTGGGGCTGAGCGGTTCATGTCCCAGGAGGGCAAGCAGGGGTGCATTTCTGCCCTGGGGGGGGGGCCGGGAGATGGAAGGCAGTTGGAGGGCAGAGGGGCAGAGGGCCATCTTGATTAGCCTGGGCCCAAAAGCCACGTGCTCTTCCCAAGCTGGGTGCCTGATCCTGACCTCAGGACCTTTGCACGCATGTAGAGATGGCCTCCACAGCAAAGGCTAGAGTGGGAAATGTACATCTGAGGGGGTACTGAGGCCTAGATGCTCTGGGCCTCAACTAGTCTGAGGTCAACATTGTCATCATTTTTTTTTTTTTTTTTTGCTGGTAGTTTTCATGAAAAAAAAAAAAAAAGTCCTTTCAGGAGCATTCATAGGTTGATTAACATGATGATTCCCATTCACTGAATGATAATCGAGTCACACGCCACTCCCCCAAAATAATGTTTTATAATCTGAAGATGTCTCCTCCAGAATCAGAAAAGCAACCTAGGGGACAGTAAGGGCCAACCCATCGTTCAATAAACATTTATTGAGATTCCTGCTATGAGGCAAGCATTCTTCTAGTTATCAGGGTTACAAAGATAAACAAGACAAGGTCCCCATTGAAGGAATGAATCATTTAGAGGGAGAGAGGCAGGTGGACAAAAATGATTTGGCACAATCTGATGGGTAATCAATAAGCAAATGAAGAAATTCAGTACACATTTGAAAACCAAGGGCCGTGTCTCACTGTAGGGGTAGAGGGTGTAGGGGACACGGCTGGAGCCCACAGATCAGGAGTCAACATTGCAGAGGAGGGGGGAAGAACAGGTGCTGGCCAGGTCAGCGCCCAGGGGGGAAGCCAGGCTTTGCCACTTATAAGCTAGGGCATCTGAAATTTTCTCTCTTGGAGCCTCCACTTTCTAGTCTGTAAAATGGGAATAATTACACCAATATAAAAAAATCTTCGTAAGGATTAAATGGGATCATTCATGTAAAGCATTGAGCAGAGCAGCCAGCACCTGGTAGGTGACTGATAAATTTTCAGCAAGGGCTTCCTGGATTGGAGAAGGCTTTACTGGAGGAAAAAAGAATAGTAAATGACAGCAGCCCAGTGGACAAGACAGTCGAGATTAAGGAGAGGTTTTGCAGATGGAATCAAGGGAATTTGGTGATTAGCTGAATATGAAAAGTGAAATGGGAAGGCTGAGGGGAGGACCCCAGGCCCGGTTGCTATGACAAGCCGGGAAGCTGGTTGTGGAGGACAGTGTGTAGGGACAGATGTTACTGACTTTTCCTTCAGGGCCAGGAGTGCCTTGAGGATGCCAGTGGGGTGGTGGGGAGGGGTGGTCTCCAAACGCAGCTGGAAATGTGAGCTCACGGCTACGGGACTGGGAGCTCTGGCTGAGTTACAGTGGTGGCTGGCGCTGCGGGAGAGGCCCACAGGCTCCCAGTGGGAGCGCATCGGGGGTGGGAAGAAAGATCGCAGACCAGGACGCCTGGAAATGTCAACATTAAAGGTGTGAGTGGCAGGGGGGGCCTGTGAACGGGAAACCCAGATGCTCCAGGGCCACGAGGGCACCCGACGAGGTGGAACTGAGCGGCTGTCCAAGAGGACGGTGGTCATAGGGGGACAGTCCTAGAGCAGCTGTACAGTCGGAATTCAGATCAGCGGGGGCGTTAGCAAATCAGAGTCCGTATGGGACAGCTCTGTCAGCTGCATTATCAGGTGGATCTCAGCCAGACTCGGTGATTTGGGGGGAGTTGCGCAAAATTTCTGCTTGGAGTTCTGCGGAGTAAGTAGAAAAGGGCAAGACCCAGGCAGCAGTGGTGGGCTGGAAAGGCCTCTCAATTCCTGCTGGAGGCCAGGGATGGCTGCAGTCGTCTTACAATGCAGAGTCAGGCGCCTTCATTAACTGATGAAGTAGGCACTCACGCCCTGGTCAGGTCCTGACTTGACTGGTGACATTTAATGGACCGCCTAATAGATTTTTTGCATAGATTAGAAGTCACGCAGAATAGACCCTGACAGCTGACCCCATGCATCCGATGCGGTTTACCCAGGTCCCATCCCTATGGAACCATAACAATAGCTGTCACTGATTGGGTTCTTACCAAGTGCCAGACCCTGTGACAAGCCATTTGCAAGGATTCTCATTCGTTCCTAAAGACACACCTGTGGCGTTACACGCTTTTCACTTTGGCTTCACGAGCAGAGAAGTGATTCAGATGATATCCTGCCCCGTCTTCAACGTGCACAGGTACAGAGGTACTCTTTGGAGCTGGAGTGGCTGCTGAGGGGAAGGGGCATCGTCAGATGCACCACGTGTGAGACGGTGAGAGCAGTGGGTCCCAGGGTAGGAAGTGGCCGTAACCATTTTAGCGGTGGATGAGCTCTAGCTACGTTGGCAAAACCAGCCCGGGAGGCCGCGCTGACAGCTGTGCTCTCGGTGAACACCTAGCATCAGGGTCTAGAATGCCCACTAGGGATCCCAAATCAGTGTGGTTGTGAGGATGTCTAGTCTGGAATAGCCAGTATCAAGGGAACGACCCATGTCTAGGGCTGAGGCCAAGACGTGTTTCCTCCGTGTGTGGTCTTTTCCCATCAGTGGACTCCGAGGCCTGGCATGTGTCAGAAACCCTAGGCTCCTTCCTGCCAATTCTCTGGAATTTCTGAGTTGTGGGGCTTTTGAGTCACTCCAGTGAAGAGAAAACAACACCCTTTGTGAAAATCTTGGTCGCAGAGTTCAGGTAGAGTTCAGAATCATTGCCAGTTTCTAGAGTTTTAGAATGTGAGAAAATGAGATCTTGCGGGGAGCTCGTAGTTTCCGAGGTGCAGAGGAGTCTACTTCCTGGTTAGCAGTGTGGACTCTGGAATCAGGAAAATGTGAGTTCGAACCCCAGCTCCACCATGTAAGCACTGTGAGGCTTGCACTCACTACGGAACTTTCTCGTCTTGGTTTCCTTATCTGTACATCGCCGATAATAATGGTACATATCCTCCTAGGAATGTTGAAATAATCAAACGAAAAACTGGAGTAGAGAACCTAGTATCTACCTGGGGTGCAGAGTGATTTTCACACCTTGGCTACTGTGAGCAACGCCGCAGTGAACACGGAGGGACGGGTATCTGTGTGTCGGCTGGAGTCGGCTTGTCTCATCTCCTGAGAGCCGGTCGAGGGCATCCTTTCCCCGCGCCAACTCAGGGACAGCTTGCTGGTAGCTTGAAATTGGCAAGGGTGGGACTGTTTACACCGCCGAGATTGGCAAGTGCCACAGATCAGAGCGCTGAACATGAGCTATGGCTGTTGCAACTCCCCAGTCCGTCTGAATACATATTAATTTATATCTAGATGGAAGGGTTTGAGAATGAATTCCATGTTCTGTGGGAAGCATTCTACGCCTCCCAAGATTTCCAGGAGTTTCCATTTTTATCATCTCATGCACAGAATTCCTGCTTGTGACTTGGTGTCTGTATTACTGGAATGTTCTTTTTCTCCCCTGTATAACTTCCTGGTGGATGTAGAAAACTTTTACTTCATTTTCCTCCCAATGAACAAAAATATCTGCTGGAAAAGCAGATTTGTACTAAAAGTTTGTCTGTTTGTTTGTTGGGGGGTGATTGGGCAGCAGGTGCTTTAAAACTGCAGAAACAGCCACTGTGGAGAATAGTATGGCGGTTCCTCAAGAAATTAAAAATAGAACTACCATATGATCCAGTAATTCCACTTCCGGTTATACATCCAAACGAAACAAAATCACTAACTCAAACAGATACCCGTCCCTCCGTGTTCACTGCAGCGTTACTCACAGTAGCCAAGGTGTGAAAATCACTCTGCCCCCCCTGTAGATACTAGGTTCTCTACTCCAGTTTTTCGTTTCATTATTTCAACATTCCTAGGAGGATATGTACCATTATTATCGGCGATGTGCAGATAAGGAAACCAAGACGAGAAAGTTCCGTAGTGAGTGCAAGCCTCACAGTGCTTACATGGTGGAGCTGGGGTTCGAACTCACATTTTCCTGATTCCAGAGTCCACACTGCTAACCAGGAAGTAGACTCCTCTGCACCTCGGAAACTACGAGCTCCCCGCAAGATCTCATTTTCTCACATTCTAAAACTCTAGAAACTGGCAATGATTCTGAACTCTACCTGAACTCTGCGACCAAGGTTTTCACAAAGGGTGTTGTTTTCTCTTCACTGGAGCGACTCAAAAGCCCCACAACTCAGAAATTCCAGAGAATTGGCAGGAAGGAGCCTAGGGTTTCTGACACATGCCAGGCCTCGGAGTCTACTGATGGGAAAAGACCACACACGGAGGAAACACGTCTTGGCCTCAGCCCTAGACATGGGTCGTTCCCTTGATACTGGCTATTCCAGACTAGACATCCTCACAACCACACTGATTTGGGATCCCTAGTGGGCATGCTAGACCCTGATGCTAGGTGTTCACCGAGAGCACAGCTGTCAGCGCGGCCTCCCGGGCTGGTTTTGCCAACGTAGCTAGAGCTCATCCACCGCTAAAATGGTTACGGCCACTTCCTACCCTGGGACCCACTGCTCTCACCATCTCACACGTGGTGCATCTGACGATGCCCCTAAGTGTCCATCGACAGACGAATGGATGAAGAAAATGTGGCATATATACACAATGAAATATTATTCAGCCTTTAAAAAGAAGGAAATCCGGCCATTCCTGTGGCAGCACGGATGCACCTGGTGGGTGTTATGCTAAGTGAAATAAACCAGAAGAAGACAGACAAACACTGCATGGTACCACTTATATGTGGAATCGTAAAAAGAAAAAAAGTAGAACTCATAGAAGCAGAGAGTAGAATAGTGGTTGCCAGGGGCTGGGGGTGTGGGAATGAGAAGAGGTTGGTAAAAGGGTACAAACTTTCAGTTATAAGAAGAGTAAGGTCTGAGGATCTGATGGACATTGTGGTGACTGTAGGTGATAACTGTATCATATAAATGAAATTCGCTAAGAGACTGTTTTAAGCATCCTCACACACACACAGGTAACTGCGAGGTGAAGGGTGTGCTCATTAATTGTGGGAATACTTTCACAATGTATGTGTATATTGGATCATCACTTGTACACCTCAGATAGCTTACAATTTGATTTGTCAATTATACCTCAATAAAGCTGGAAAAAGATAAAAATGATGATAATGATAATTCACCACCACCACCACCACCACCACTATCACTTAGGCCAGCACACATTTCCCACTGGACTGTCTCTTCTCTTTGGCCCACTTCCTCTCTGGTTCCTAGTCTTCCAGTGTTTGGACCTCTCAGCCCCCTTTCCCATGCTGTTGACTCCGACTCAAAATCCCTCTCACCTCAATGCATGGGACAGTCAGATTCCCTTGTCCGGCCCTTAACCCCCTAGGATGTACCTAGAGGCCCCTCTTTCTCAACCCAGAAAGGTTTTGCTTGGCAAGTGCGCCACGGCTCAGAAATGAATTATGCCGTTCGCTCAAGAAGTAGCCGAAGTAGCCCCAGGTTGTGCTTTATGCTTGTTAGAACTCTTCCAAAGTGTGATTAAAAGAAAAGGCACAATTAAAAGTATGAACACCTCTGCATTCCCGGTCCTAGGAATCATCACTGTTAAGTAGTCTAAGAGTGGTTAAAATGCGCCCACTTCTTAATTTTGTGGCCTTGGGAAGCCACTTAGTCTGGGACTCAGACTATTATCCCCATCTGTAAAATGGGGATAATACCACTTACCTCGTAGAGTTGTTGAGAGGGTTAGAGGAAATAATGTACAGTGCGTGAAAAATAGAGCCAGGTCTAAAGAAAAACTCAATAATGTTACTTATAATTATACCTCTAAACATTTTTTTAATGTATGGAGTGTCCCTACACATATGTAACATATATTTTAACTAATGAAAAAATAGGATATATAAAAATAGTATGAAAAAAATGCATATTCTTCCCTGAAGTTTATTCTTCTTCCCACTCCAAAATATATTGTTATTACACAATAACCCTCATTTCTTTTTTTTTTTTTTTTTTTTTTTTTTTTTTTGCGGTATGCGGGCCTCTCACTGTTGTGGCCTCTCCCGTTGCAGAGCACAGGCTCCGGACGCGCAGGCCCAGCGGCCATGGCTCACGGGCTCAGTCGCTCCGCGGCATGTGGGATCCTCCCGGACCAGGGCACGAACCCGTGTCTCCTGCATCGGCAGGCGGACTCTCAACCACTGCGCCACCAGGGAAGCCCAACCCTCATTTCTTTTAATGCCTAAATAATGTTCTACGATAAGAACATACCATTGAGTGTTTAAACATTTCCTTGAGTTGGGGAAGTTGGGTGGCCTTTCAGCCTTATCAGTGTTCTGAAATGTCCTTGTCAGTAGATTCTAGGGCACTTATCTATTTCTGGATTCACAGAAGCCAACGAGCTGGGCTGAAGAACACATATATTTAAACTTTCAATGGTACAGCTAAATAGCCCTCCAGAAAATTCCATCCCCATTTATGTTCCAACTAGAAGGGCATGAGGTCCCTCTCCCCAAACCCTTATCAATATTTGAATATTATCAAACTTTCAACTTTTTGTCAGTCTCATAGGTGGAAAATAGTATCTCATTTAAATGTATATTTCCCTGATCTCTGGTAAGACTATTTAAAAAATAGTATCTCATTTAAACATATATTTCCCTGATCTCTGGTAAATCTATTATCCATTTTGTATAAATTACCCATTCACAAACTTTGCCTGTTTTGCTAGCGTAGAGAGAAGTCACAGCTCCTTTTCCCTCTCCTCCCTGACGTTTGGGCTACAGCTCATCCAGGACATACACGAATCCTCATGCTGCCTCATTCCAACGCCCAGTTGGCGAAATGAGAGGAAAGTGGAAATGAGGAAGTTTCTGTTAGGTTAAATAGCCATTGGCCCCAGGGCAAGTTCAGGAAGTCAGAGCGTGAACAAAGAGGTGGCTGAACTTCTGTGAACTTGGGGGTTGGGAAGAGAAGGGAGAAGAGAGCGAGGGGAGAGGAAGAGCTGGTAACAGGGCAGGTAGATGGGGTTACGGGGAAGGGCAGTCAGTGAGAAATTCCAGGTGGGAGGGTGGCTGGGAGATTGGTGGGAACAGGATGTCTAACGTCCCATGTTTTTCCTAAAGTTCCATTTTAAGTTTCTCTATCCCCCCAAACGAAGTGTGTCCAGACTTTGGTAGAAGTCAAGGAACTGGAATGGAATTCCATGTGTGGGTGGTGGAGTTTGAGATGCTGGAGAGTTCGGTGGAGGAAGGGGGTCTGGAGAGGCCTGTGGGCTACTTCTGGGTGACCCCTGTGACTCAGCTCAGCCCTGCGACTTCAGTGCTCTTGTCTGCACCTGTGTTTACAAGCACATTGGCACCAACCGATTGTTAGAATGACGTTTAATGCTTAATACAGTTTCTCATCGTTGGCTCTGTAGACAAGTTCTCCAGGGTCTATGAGAAATTGTTTTCCCTTTACATGAGGTTAGTATTTTACTCACATTTGAGAAACTGTCCTATAGTGTAAATAAGATTAGCTGCTTTGCTAAAGAGAGTACTCTTATAAGGCCTTTCGTATTCATCTACATAAACCAATAATATGATGATAATCACAATAATTTGTATCTAGTCTTTATAGTAAGCATGTCAGAATTCCGATAAGGAAAACGCTTTATTTTTTATGCATATAAAGGATCCACTAATTCAGATCAACCCAAGCTGATCCGGCCTGAATTATTGAGGGTTTATTGTTGTGTCAAAATATAAAAGATGAAAGTTATTTGCATATCACATCTGCAGCTTCAACTTGGAGAGCTAGTATTTACACGGTTATGAAGCCATGCATTTCTCTCAGCAGCACAGTGTGGCTTCACAGTTTCCCTCAGGCTAGCTAGGAATAGTAGCAAAAAAAAAAAAAATCAGTTTTTCTTGTAACTGAGTAATGATCTATATCTAGGGAAGAGCTTTCATAATTATGAAGGTTCATGTCTTACCTATTAAGATCACAGTTTGGAAAATGGTTTTTTGGTGGTTTTTTTGGGGGGGGTTATTAATCTGAGTCAGGCACTGTGCTAGGCACAGGAGGAAAACAAATGAGGACCACATTGGAGGAGACAGAAATGTAAAGTGATGATTAGACAAGCAAAGGTTTTGGGAGACTTGAGGGACTTGTTCTAAGGGTACGTCACAGGGAGTCAGTCTAGAACTGACTGGGGGAGCAGGAAAGCTTCCTGGACGAGGTGACATTTCTGTCAGCCTTCCAGGGAGAAGAGGCTTGCTAAGTCAAGACAGCAAAATGAGAACACAAAGGTATGGAATTCTACAAAAGGGAACGTACCCATGAAGAGACTCGGGGGTTGGAAAGGCGTTCTGCGTTCTAAGGGTTCATATTTCTATCCCTGAAAATATTGACAAGGTGGCTAAAACTCAGATCACCTACGTTCTGTCCCTTCTGTTGGATATGTTTCTCTTTTGGTCCTCAACCCTGATGCTGAGAAAATCTCTAAGCAGCGAGGGCTACTTCTGGATTTTAACGTTATGGCGTGGTGGGGTATTGAGATGGATCCCTGGGAAGACAAGGAAACTTACGTCCAGCTAACCACAAACAGTATAAGAGGACTGGAATGAATGAAAAGAAATCTACAGATACTTGGAAGGCATTATGAGTGTATATCTGAAGTCAGGTTAAAAATAAGTGGCAGGTTCTCTGGTGATTTCTGAAACATCTTTGTTTAATCATAGAATTATGTCCATCTTCCATTCATCATAAATAATCCATTTCATTACTTTACCAATCCTTTTGAAAAAATTTGGTATTTAGCATAAACAAACACTGAACATTAGCCAGGGGTGTGTTCGTTTTAAGCAGAAGAGGGAAGAATAAAAAGAAGAACCCACAACATTTTAAAACTTAGAAAAGAGCACATGAAAAGCTGGACATTCTCATCCATTAAAAAAATCAAATTTCGTAACAACCATTACAAAAAACCCAGGTGGAAAAACAAGCAAACATAAATATAATCTAACGTATTTCTTTCATAAATACATTCAGACAAAACAAATGCATAAAAGAGATGGTGCATAGATACAACAACATATTTTAAGATATGAATAATTAAACCCCAATAATCATGAATTAAAAATATACTTTGATTTTATTTTTTGTCCTTTATGGAAAAATATGCACAGCATTTGTGTAAAAAAAGAAATAGGTATACACATCAATAAAGCCACCAAAAGTCACTATGTAAAGAAGATTATTTGAAAACAGAACACTTTTTTTTTTTAAAGCAAAAGGTAAAATGTTATATCATTTTCAGTTGAATTTTATCCCATAGTCACACCTACTATAGGTGTTAGATAATAGAGGTAGATAAGTTGGGGGAAAAAAAAAATCAGTATTCTAGTGCTAGGGAGAAGATTTTTATGATAGCTCAGACCGACAATTCCATTCACTCTGAAATTCAAAGAAGCTTGCAGGAACAAAACATGAAAACCTTTCTGTGCTCTATATGTAAGCATCAAAAGCATCAAGCAAAATTACTGTAGTTTTAGACACAAGTGAAATTCTTGACAATAGGAATTCTTGCTAAACAGCCTGTTTAGCATAGCTTTTTGCAGGGTCTGGCACTAGCCTTAAAACTTACACCCAGGCCAACTCTTATGAAATTTAGGAGGTTCAGTGACATTGAAATGAGTCAGAAGTAACGCAAGATGAGAGCTGGTAGTAAAAATAATGTAAATTTATGATACTGATAAACACGGTGAGTTTCTAAGCAATGATTTTTTTGTTGCTAAAACAACAAAACAGCTGCTGAAGATATGGTGTGACTCGTGATGCCAATATCATCTGTCAAATCACGAAGAGACATGTAGAGAGGATGTGACAGTATGGTGTGCAGGAAACAGAAAAAGTGTTCCCTTATTTCTATACATTGCTTTATTCTCTATTTGGGTCGTGAAAGCTCTTCCAGACACAGTAGGAGCAAATATTGGATACTCCATGGCAAGCTGATGCCCAACTGGGAGCTAATTTTACTTGATATTTTGGTTGATGAATGGTTTTGCATCTTCTGTGTCTATTTGTCTTTCCATCTAGCTAGACAGAATGTGTATATGTAACATTTGTTTGCCCCTTTGACCTTTATATTTCCATTTATTTGTATGAGCAATGTGATTTTTTTTTTTTTAATGTTGCAAACATTTGTCAAATTTGCCAAGGAAATTCTCATTAATAACTTGTCTCAAATGCCGGACGTGTGCTTAATTCAAAGATGTAACAGGCTGCTTCTGGCTAAAAGAGGAAATTTGTGCTCAGCACATCTGTGTAACAGGAAACAAATTTTGGTCTCCGTTGTGGAATGTGAAATAATCCATCATTAATTGTTGCTGCTCTCGAACTAACTGTAACGTTTTTGGGTCTCACGTTTGGTTGTTATGAGTTTGCAGGTGTGCTGGAAAACAGGTAAGAAAGAAAAAAATGGAAGGAAAATGAAAAACATTTGAAATATAATTTTAAAAATCCTGAAACCCAAATCCTGTAGTTTATCTGAAAACTGCACGTACTTTGACTCATAACTCAAACATCAGGCCCTTTCTTTGAAGCAGCTTATAATAAATTTAAGACACAACACCACAATCTCTTGTAATGGAACTGAGGAATTTCTGAGTGGAAACTATTTGAAGGAATGTCTTAAAAACTGATGTCAAGAAATGCAGATGACTTATGCTTTTCAGCATCTATTCAATCTATGACCCCTGCTGAGTTGATAAGGAAGAGGCATGTCACAGTTGCAGAAAAAAAGAATCACACGGGAAATCAAAGTATCTGTGAATGAGACTTTGGAAATTTTCACTGTCATGAGAAGGGCATTTTCCTGATGGTGTGACCTCATCCCAAACAGTACAGTAGCTAGTAGAGAGCTGTATCGCACAGAAGGTGGTACGAGGAAAACGTGTTTGCTCTTTGTCACTTATGATGACTGTTTCCCGCGTTAGGGAAAAAAAAAAAAAACAACAACAACCACTTCAAAATACTGAACCACCCCTGGCAGTAACCAACAAAGGAGGTTTTGGAAATAACGCTCTCGTCAAATCCATTTTAAGGCACTTAAACAGTTATGTCATATTTTTTGTGTAAAAAAATAAAATATGCGTTGAAGCAACGTTCACAAATACACGTCTTCAGAACTGTTTGTATGTACAACCCTGTACGTATATACATCGCTGCGGAAAGACCACCTCCTTCCTTATACTGTTGGCCTCGTCAACTTCACTCCCTACGAGAAAGGAAAACATGACACCAGAGTTGGACGGTATCCACGAGCAACGTGAGAGCATCAATTAACACCAGATAATTTATGCTACGAGAAGGGAAAAGAGGGCCGCCTAGATAGCATTAGCTAACCCATGATCCAAGCCCCTGGATCCAAAGAAATTCACCCGCCCACCTCACTGGCCTGCAGAATGTGGCATCTCCCCCGCGCCCGGCATGGCTGTTCATCCTGTCTGCTGTGCATTAGATGGTGCCTGTGGGTCTCAGTCAGTATCGTGTGTAAAGCAGAGGAGACACTCAAGGACACCCTTAAGATGGACACTTTGTTTTTGTGGCCAGGTGGGAATGGTTAAATATTCCAAGCCTTCTGGATTATTCTACACTAGCCAGTGGCCCCCTGGTTTGGAGTGGTTTCTGTGCAAAGGGAAAAATGAACCGCGTCCAGTTTAGTCTCCCTTTTGTAAATGCTTCTGTTACTCTGCAGGATAAATCCCAGAGCTTTTAAACATTTAGAAGAAAACTTCATTCTGATTAATTTGCTGTTCACTATGACTGTATATTATTGATGGAGTATTAGGATTTTCAAATAATTTTCTTCATTCTTTGTCAAAATTTATATGTATAAGTTCTGGTCTATCATGCACATACACATTGCTAAACACGAGCATACATACAAGTGAAGTTTTCAAAGGGGATAAAACGGTAAAAGAAAGAAAATGAGTAAACTGCTCTTGTACCAATTCTGAGTGGGAAGGCCCCAGCCTGGAGTGCTCCCCAGCACAGAATGGTGTTTGCTAACGTTTTGTTCAATAACAAGAGGAGGGAAGGTGCTGGAGGGCTACCTTCTCAGGCAGGATTCTGGGGACCTAGGGCTCTCCTTCTAAAAGCAATCTTGGGGGTGGTGGGGGGCAGAGATAACTTAGGAGACTCCGGGATTAACATATACACACTCCTATATATAAAATGGATAAACAACAAGGACCTACTGTACAGCACAGGGAACTATACTCAATATCTTGTAATAACCTATAATGGAAAAGAATCTGAAAAAGAATAGATATATATATTCCTATATATTTTTATTCTCATATATATTCTTATATATATAACCATCACTTTGCTGTACACTTGAAACTAACACAACATTGTAAATTCACTGTACTTCAGTACCAAAAATTAAACAAAAGCAATCTTGTCTTTCTGTTAGGAGCATCGTTGTGGTGTAGGGGAAAGATTCTGGGGGACACATAGACCGGGGTTCAAGTCCTAACTCTAGCACTTTGTAAAGCCACCCCCATATCCCTGGGCAAGTGGCTCAGCTCTCTGGGCCTAGTGCCTACGCGTTCAGTGGGGATAGCAGAGCCTGCTACAAACAGTGCTGTAGAAAATAAGGAACATCAGTTATGATAACAGGGATTATATCCGATAGCTTTTGTCAAATACCTGCCACGTAATCCTCCACAACTCTAAAGAGGAGATGTTATCGTGAGTCTTAGTGTGGCAGAGACTGAGGTACGGAGACGTGAAGTAACATGGCCAGGGTCACGCGGGGGTACGGTGGCAGGGCTGGCGGGACGGCTCAAGGGCCCACACTCCGAACCTGGTGAAGGCTGGCACGCGCTTAGCGTAACGCAGAGCTTAACAGGCTGTAGTGGGGCTATTCCGTGCTCGGGACACTAAGGCTACGGTGCACAGTGCTCTGTCACTGGCTGTCTCCTTGCCACCTTGTGAGCGGGCGAAAGAAGTCTTGCAAAGTCTGAGCCACTGGGAAGAAACCAGCTCTGAGGGCACTTCCGTGGTAGGTGCTGCATCTAAATTTTGTATGAGTCACTCAGTTTATTTTATTTTGGCTGATAATTTAGAAAATCAAATCCACAAATACCAAATAAGTAACAAGACTTCTGAGCCACATGTGGTGAAATTGACGTCCTTGTGTGGCCTCCTTTGCTATTATGTGTCTGGAAAATTAAAAATAAAGTAGACACTCTGGATAAATCCAGGTGCTATCATATTTAGAAAGGCATGTGAAATCAGGACACATACGAATGATCAGGTGGGCAAAGATGGTGAGCACCCAAGCACATATATTTTGAGTATATTTACTGAAGCTTTAATCCACTGCAATACGCCCTTCAATATGAGCAAATTAAAAAGGGCCTTTAAAAACTACCTTTTAAGTATCATCGTGCTGTTATAACAATATAGAACAATTAGCCCTCAATCGTCTTGTTCAAATTGAATTGGATTGATGCGTCATTATTATCGTATTTAGTTAAGAAAATGTGTACTTGAGAGCAAGGCTATATGTGCAAAAGTTAAAGCATATGAACAGCTAAGATTCAGAAATAGCATTTCAGTCTGACTTGGATCCAAATAAGATTCTTCTAGAGTCTCACCTTCTGCCTTGACACCATCCAAGACTTTATTGTTGGCACCAACACACTTCCCAGAAGGATCTGCACTGGGTGGTAGATCAGCAAGGGGACGGATATTAAAGAGAGGTACTCATGGCCTGCAAACACGATCTTCAGCATTGGAATCCCTGATGAACAAAGAAGACAGAAAACCTAGAGGCAAATTCAGTCTGTCATCAAACTAAAGACATACGCCGTTAAAACTGGACTTCAGATTGCGCCGTCTTTCCCTTGTGTATATTCAGAGAACTAAAAAGGGAACGTCTGGAACGACGTCACCAAATCTTTCCATCTTCCTTTCACTGTGTAAACCTCCAAGCTCTACTTAGAACAGATTAAAACTGAAAAGGTGGTCAGTTCAAGGGCACCAGTAACTCTCACTGCAAGTTAGCAGCCTGTCTAACAAGGAGAGGAGAGGAGATAGTGGGGAATAGAGTTTCTTTTTTTTTTTTTTTAATTTAATTTTATTTATTTTTTTATATAGCAGGTCCTTATTAGTCATCAATTTTATACACATTAGTGTATACATGTCAATCCCAATCACCCAATTCATCACCCCCCCCCCCACCGCTTTCACCCCTTGGTGTCCATACATTTGTTCTCTACATCCGTGTCTCAATTTCTGCCCTGCAAACAGGTTCATCTGTACCATTTTTCTAGGTTCCACATATATGCGTTAATATACGATATTTGTTTTTCTCTTTCTGACTTACTTCACCCTGTATGACAGTCTCTAGGTCCATCCACATCTCTACAAATGACCCAATTTCGTTCCTTTTTATGGCTGAGTAATATTCCATAGTATATATGTACCACATCTTCTTTATCCATTCGTCTGTCTATGGGCATTCAGGTTGCTTCCATGACCTGGCTATTGTAAATAGTGCTGCAATGAACACTGGGGTGCATGTATCTTTTTGAATTATGGTTTTCTCTGGGTATATGCCCAGTAGTGGGATCGCTGGATCATATAGTAATTCTATTTTTAGTTTTTTAAGGAACCTCCATACTGTTCTCCGTGGTGTCTGTATCAATTTATGTTCCCACCAACAGTGCAAGAGGGTTCCCTTTTCTCCACACCCTCTCCAGCATTTGTTGTTTGTAGATTTTCTGATGATGCCCATTCTAACTGGTGTGACATGATACCTTGTTGTAGTTTTGATTTGCATTTCACTAATAATTAGTGATGTTGAGCAGCTTTTCATGTGCTTCTTGGCCATCTGTATGTCTTCTTTGGAGAAATGTCTATTTAGGTCTTCTGTCCATTTTTGGACTGGGTTGTTTGTTTTCTTGATATTGAGCTGCATGAGCTGTTTATATATTTTGGAGATCACTCCTTTGTCTGTTGATTCGTGTGCAAATATTTTCTCCCATTCTGAGGGTTGTCTTTTCGTCTTGTTTATGGTTTCCTTTGCTGTGCAAAAGCTTTGAAGTTTCATTAGGTCCCATTTGTTTATTTTTGTTTTTATTTCCATTACTCTAGGAGGTGGATCAAAAAAGATCTGGCTGTGATTTATGTCAAAGAGTGTTCTTCCTATGTTTTCCTCTAAGAGTTTTATAGTGTCTGGTCTTACATTTAGGTCTCGAACCCATTTTGAGTTTATTTTTGTGCATGGTGTTAGGGAGTGTTCTAATTTCATTCTTTTACATGTAGCTGTTTTCCCTGCACTACTTATTGAAGAGACTGTCTTTTCTCCATTGTATATCCTTGCCTCCTTTGTCATAGATTAGTTGACCATAGATGTGTGGGTTTATCTCTGGGCTTTCTATCTTGTTCCATTGATCTATGTTTCTGTTTTTGTGGCAGTACCATATTGTCTTGATTACTGTAACTTTGTAGTATAGCCTGAAGTCAGTGAGTCTGATTCCTCCAGCTCCATTTTTTTCCCTCAAGACTGCTTTGGCTATTCAGGGTCTTTTGTGTCTCCATACAAATTTTAAGATGTTTTGTTCTAGTTCCGTAAAAAATGCCATTGGTAATTTGATAGGGATTGCATTGAATCTGCAGATTGCTTTGGGTAGTATAGTCATTTTCACAATATTGATTCTTCCAATCCAAGAACATGGTATATCTCTCCATCTGGTGGTATCATCTTTAATTTCTTTCATCAGTGTCTTATAGTTTTCTGCATACAGGTCTTTTGTCTCCCTAGGAAGGTTTATTCCTAGGTATTTTATTCTTTTTGTTGCAATGGTAAATGGGAGAGTTTCCTTAATTTCTCTTTCAGATTTCAGAATAGAGTTTCTTCAAGAAGGCTGAGGCATACTGGTAAGGTAGAGGTTAAAAATGGATCTTTTCTGTACAACACTGTAAAGCAACTATACCACAGTTTTTTAAAAAAAGGATCTTTTCTTGCTTAGTAGTGAAACACTCTATTGTTCTTTAGGAAAGCCTGCCTGGCACCATTTCACAGCCCCCAGGTTCACTCTGGGGCTGAAAGGATATGGTAAGATAAAGTGTGGTATATACGGCTATAAGTAGGAGGGTACTTTAGCCAAACAGACATTAATAAAGGTTTTTGCATATTCTCTTTTGGCCAAGAATCTCGAAGTGCTTTAAGCAGTATTGTATATGGCAGATGAATTCTAAAACCTGTGCTGAATGATTAAACTCCACAGTGAAGTAACGGAACTCAGGTAAATGAATACTACTTCTGAGTCTACCGCTCTGTTATATCCAGGACAAGGCGTGCATATTTTGTAAGCAGCTGCCTAACATATAAAACTATTAAGCTTCTGTAACAGAATTCAGACACTGGTGATTTGACTATTATCACCAATTGCTTTAATGTGGTCCAGTTGTCAGTATGGCTGTGTATGTACATCAGTTTTTCAACTGAATAGTTTTAACAGCTTAGCTTTCTTTTTGTTTCTTTGAGAACAACCACTGAAAAGGACCCAGGCTCCTAAATACACACAATGATGGCACATAAATAATGTTTTATGATAGTCCGGTGAGGAAAGCTCTGCTTTTTCAATTATTTTTACCTTCTTATAAATTTCAAACCTTTATGCAAAAATGTATTTCATGGCTGCTTTCTTCTTCATAGCCTCGCATATCATTGCCATAAACTGCAAACACTTAACTCTTCCCAAACAAAGTCTCTCAAAGCTTCAAGCGTATGCATTTAGATTTTTGCACAGTTTCTGTCTTCTCACTAATATAAAGAACAAAGGAGTTTTCTTTTTAAAAGTAATATGCTTAATCCACTTATTGGATTTGAATTAGATCAGTGTTAGATGTTGAAAAGCAGCATTTCATATTATAGTCCCAGAGGGCTTCCCTGGTGGCGCAGTGGTTAAGAATCCACCTGCCAATGCAGGGGACGCAGGTTCGAGCCCTGGTCCGGGAAGATCCCACATGCTGCAGAACAACTAAGCCTGTGCGCTGAGCCTGCACTCTAGAGTCCTGCGAGCCGCAACTACTGAGCCCGTGTGCCACAGCTACTGAAGCCCACGTGCCTAGAGCCTGTGCTCTGCAACAAGAGGAGCCACCACAATAAGAAGCGCGCGCACTGCAACAAAGAGTAGCCTCCATTCGCCACAACTAAAGCCCACATGCAACAACAAAGACCCAATGCAGCCAAAAAATAAATAAATAAATAAATAAAATGAATAAAATCTAAAAAAAAAAAATTGTAGTCCCAGAAAGTTACTACAATGAGAAATGAAGAAGACGTGAACAAATACTACTCCTGTTTTCAGGAAAGGTTATTTGGCCCAAAAGGATGATGTGAAGGAGTTAGGGGGTGGCATGGAGTAATAGTGGGGCTAAAGCAAGCAAATGATAGAAATATGGAGGTATCTGTCTCTAAAAAATAGTCAGAGCAGGGGTCTCTGACCCCAAATTCGAGGACGATGGCTGCTGGGCTAAATCACCTGAGTTACACATTCTTGGCTAAGTTCAGGCAGGCTCTGGGTCGTTATTCAGCAAGCTCAAACAAGCTCACAGATATGGTCACAGGGCTGCTGCTCCAATATGCAAGTTCACAAGGTATCTTAATGGAAGCGACGTCAATTCACCGTAGTGTGATGAAAAGATAGCAGTAATAAGGTTTGTATGCAGTGAGCGCTTACTAGATGCCGGGTGCTGTCAAGGGCTCTCCCATATGAACAGACAACGACTCTCGGTGGTTGATGAAACCTATGGTTTGCACTATTTTACTAATGAGGAGACTGAAACGCCTCATTAGTGGTTAGAAAACTTTCCCAAGTGGTGGAGTCTTTACTGCAATCCAGGCCACCTGGGTTTCCAGTTCTCTGTGTCAGGTAAGGGTCAAGGCCTCCGAGGTCTTCAGTTCAAGATGCCACAGGCATGGAAGCTCCATGAAGCGGAAGAGGGCCTGGGATGCAAAGAGCTTTCTAGTGCAGAAGTCCTTTCGGAACTCGCTCCCCTTGGGCTCCTAACCCTCCCAGGAGCACTTCCGGGGGCAGCAGACCTCACACTCCCCTGCTACCCACACCGGGGTATTCCTGTGATTTCACAGCAGCAAGGAGCTCAGTAACTGCGAGGCCTACCCCAACAGTGGCAAGGGAACCCCAGGCTGACACTGCCTTTGAGAAACTTCCGGTGTACAAGTGAACTTCTACCTTCTGTGGACCCTGCTATCACTTTGTATGAAGTTCTCTTCTGGTCCCGGGCTGGTTCTTCGGCAATTCCGTCTCATCTTTGAACACACTCTTCTGTACAGACCGGGCTGGGACTCTGCAAACATCACTCCTCCTCGTCAGCAGGTGGCCCCCTGGACACTAGAGGAAGGCTGGAGAAGAAGCAGGGGCCTGGGGTTCGGCCCCAGTGGCTAGGCCATCGTGCCCCTCCTTGAAGGTCTGACCCCTATTTCCTCTCCAGACTTCTAGGTTCTGAGAACCCCGACTTCTTCCTTTGTTCCCCCAGCTCCGGCTACTTCCTGCACTTATGACTCCTTCATTTCCTCACTGTCCCCTCCCCGCTTTCCCACACTGTTTTAGTGCCCTATGTTGACGGCGTGGCGTGTTTGCCTGACTCACCCTGGAGACACAGGCCCTCTCTCACTTGGCTTTGCATCCGCCCTCCACTTCGCCTGGAGAAGAGAGGGCTCCCCCATGACTGGCCTCTGCTGTAGACCTCTCTCGAATGAAGTGGGGACTTCTCTTCGCCACTTTGTGCGCCCGCAATACCTTCTTGATAATTGTTAGTCAGATTTCCCGTCACCACCACTCTCAGTGACTAATGTTAAAAATATGATTGAAAATCACATCGGGGAGAAAAAGTTAGCTTCCAGAGATTAGGGGCCAGGTCCCTTTGCTGCGTCTTTGCTTCTCACTCTCTCAGGGTGGATTCACCACCGGCTAATCCCCGGGTGAGGGGAGGGGGACTCCAGAGATTCAAGTCTAGCTATTTGTTTTGGAAACCTTTCAGTTGCCTCTGTCTGAAACTCTACCTTACTTCCCGATCATTCAATTATCCACTTTCCTTTTCAATTATAGTTTCTTTGCAATCTCTTCTTTATATCTCAGCCTTTCCCCTGCTCTTCTTCAGTTTCTCCCTATCCGCCCTCCTGGCAGCTTCCACCCTGTGCATTTTCATTTTCTCGAGGGTCAGAGTAGGAAGAGAAGTTGGGAGAAGTGGAGGGTGGGGGGTGGAGGGGGAGGTAACTATTCTACGATTCCACGTCCGAGTGGTCCAGGCCACCCTGACGATGTTTGGAAGCGGCGAGTTTACGATCTCTGTTCTAGGGCATCTTTGCCATGTTTCCAGCACTATCAGGACGAACCCTGGACATGCAATAGAGACAGTCCTGGAACTGTGAGGGCCACTGCGCTCACCACACTGTGATTCCCGTCACCTGGCCACGAATTTGGCAAAACTTGACCTTCAGGTCAAATCAGAGAGCGTCGCTATGTCTATTTCCAGAAGCCCCTGTAATGCACCACCCTTTTGTCCTCTTCACCCACCCTTTCAACAATTCACTCAATTGTTCATTCAATTAGCACTCACTTCACAGATTAACTAGCGGACCCACCCTCACTCAGGTAACTCGCCGGCCCCTCTGTGACCACGCCCACTGCCTCCCGTGACCTTCCCGTGACCTTCCCTCAGGGCTTGGTCAGCCCTCCCCAGCCCCCACACCCTCGCCCCAAGCCCGTCTCTCTCGGCCTTGAGGCTTGTCCTCTGAAGAGTATTTTCCAGTCTGCAACCAGGCTGAGTACAAAACCTCTCTCTGTCTCACCTCGCTCCCCTGGGCTCTCTCTGTGCTCCAGCCATGAATGGTGTGGTGCCTCTTCCTCCCCTCCTCTCCCCGACCCGCGCCCATGCCCACACTCTAGGCTCTAGAAGTCTCACCTCTCGGTCTTCGCACATGAGTTCCTTTTGCCCACGATGCTCGCCACCCACTTCTTGACCTGCCCGATCCCTGAGCCCGCGGTTTCTAACTCACCTCCTCTGGGAAGCCATCCTTGATGTCCCAAGTCTCCTTTCTGCTCTAGGCTTACCCAACTGGGGCGTGTTCCGGCCTAGCGTTTGCTGCATTTATTATCGCTGCTTGCTTCGTGTGTGTGTGTGTGTGTGTGTGTGTGTGTGTGTGTGTGTGTGTGTGTGTGTGTGTGTGTGTGTGTGTCCCTCACTAAGCTGTTAGCTTCTTAGGGTCAGTGACTGTTTTGTCTTCATCTTTGAGCATCTTAGCGCTCAGAGGAAGAGCACTGAAGGATCGGACTGTGCTTTTCCAGTCCCATCATAAAGTTCAGGTGCAGACTATCACTCCATTTTCACTCCATTCATTAACTAGGGAGAAAAAAAGGGCAATAATTTCAAAAAAACCAAACAAACTTACTCAGAAGAGTTTTCTTTTTCAAGTAAAATTTAAATATAGGACTCTTTTCATCTTGCGATCACTGCAGTGATATAAATGAAGCAAATTAATTTTAATGCTCCAGGTACTGATTCTGTGTCACTCTGGTTGACAGGACCCGACTAGACTCTATGTGATGGCGTTTGACTTTATGGAAGTGAACACCATGCGTGCATTTACAATTTTACGGGGACTTTAAGCTGTCATGCTGAAAAATGTTTATAAAACATTAATCAAAAAATGCCTCTTTAATACAATGCATTGTCTGAAAGATGTTAGAAGGCGCATATTGTAAATGGATTCTTTTTCTGACTAAAGTAATTTCCACCGAAAGCATTTCCCCACTGCTCTACAAGTACACTGTGTGGAGAGATAAAGAGCACTTTCCCAGCACATTACTACCTGCTCCAAACACTTGGGAAATCACTAATGTATGGCATGCCATATTTCCATGTCACACATGACACATTCGTCTAAAATTATCCAACAGACTTTGACACTGCGGCATATTCCATAAGCAGAGCTTTCAACTGACATCTGCCAACTAGAACTTCAAGTGAGAGCTTTCTTCTTCTAACAAGCAAATAAGGGGTTTCTTTTATCCTATACCCAGGATGGAAAGGATAAAACAATACGTACCAGCACAGGTGGGGTTTCTTCCCCCCTATTTTAAATGTTTATTTTATGTTCTCTGAATTAGAAAATTCCCTTTGTACCAGTGTTCCAAGTTTCAACAGTTACTACTTTCTATTGGATGGACAGTTTTTAAATGTTTCCTTGAGCAACAGACATTTTTCTTCTTCGAGTAAATATGGACCTTTATAGACCTCTCACGGAAGGCTGCTCTATACCGCTCACAATATGAACACCATCTACTTTATATCGTTGTTCAGAGTTTACTTGTAGGTGCACGATGCTCTCACCATATATTCATTCATTCAAAAAGTACTTTCTGGGCCTCTGCTGTACGTGACTTACTGTTCCCAGTGCTAAGGATATAAGGAAAATAACACAGACAAGGCCCCTGCCTTCTTGGGGCCCACTTTCTGTAGCACTTGCCCTAATCATCTTGGCTTTCCTTCGTCCAGAGAGTGAGTGCCGGCCTGGTACATGCTTACCAAGTTTCTACACCTCAGAGTCCGGGGACCATCTCTGACTAACCCCACTTGTCTTTCTACTTGTAGATCAAGTCACCAAGTTCTGGAGATCCTTTCCTCTATCGAGCACTGTCCTTCCCCCTCCGTTTTCACTGCCACCTTCCTAATTCGGTTCCTCGTAAAATCAAGCCAAATGACTCTTTCAGCCTCCTGACATAACCCCCTGTCTTCAAACTCTTCCCTTCATCAATCCTACAAACCACAGCCAGATTAATCTTCCTAAACCCCACATTAATTAAAGCCAATACCCTGCTCAAGAATTACAATGACTTTCCAGTGCCCATTCATCAAATCCTCTACCCCTTCAACGTCAGTAAAGAACGGTTGCAACTACCGCCATTTTGTAAGTGCTTCCTGCCTGCCAAGTGCTTTTCCTGCATTATCTCACTTAATCCTTAAAACAGCCCGAAGAAGTAGGTGGCAATTTCCCCACTGAAACATGAGGCAGCTGACGGGTAGAGCAGTTATGTGACTTGCCTAACATCACACATCTGGTAGGTGGTAGAGGCAGAATTAGACCACAGTCTATTTACTTTTAATCACTAACCTAGGTTAACTCCATTAAACCAAACTCTCAGTTGCCAATTGCTGTCACTGGCTCAGGTCTAGCACTTTCTTGTCTTTGTAAAAGCTGGGCCCCTGCCTCGATCTTGTCCTTTCTCTCTGGGTGACTAAATCCTATGGGTTGTTTTGGGCTCAGCTTTACATTTTTTCTCCATGGTGAAGGTGGCCTCCCTACTGATTTCTTCCTCTTTTGAAGAATGAAGCCTCTCTTCCTAGTTGCACTCCATAATTTAGCATTTGCTTATGTTGCCATTATTTTCTTTCGTGTAGGTTTTGTTTTCCCCTGAAAATAGGCAAAGCCTTATATTTTTCTTTTAATCTCCTGCAGTGTTTAAGCACAGGACTGGTACTCAATACATGAATGATTAATTATTTAAGAATAGGTGTTAAAGCAATGTTTCCCATCAGAAAAGACAGGACAAGAACAAATACTAGTTGCTTTACTGGACTAAAAAGAGAATCCTTTGCACACCCCTCTGGGAAAGGGTTGTATTTCATAGGAGAAAAATATATTCAATATGGCAGGAACGAAAGAAACTGGACTGACCGTGGAAAACAAACTTTGAAATGAATATTGAATAGTGGAGTAGGAGAGGAAATATATTGAAAAACACCCTTTGTGTTTTTGAACTTGAATATGTCACTTACTTTCCCACTTCGCTAAGAGAGAGTATACTCCAATCACCTGGATCATTTCCTGTCTTTCAAAGGTTCATTCACCTGAATTCACATGACTTGTTTTCTTTTCTTTTTTTTTTTTTTTTTGCATCTTTTTTTTTTTTTTTAACATCTTTATTGGAGTATAATTGTTTTACAATAGTGTGTTAGTTTTCCCTCTACAACAAACTAAATCAGTTATACATACACACATGCTCCCACATCTCCTCCCTCTTGCATCACCCTCTCTCCCACCCTCCCTATCCCCCAGGCGGTCACAAAGCACAGAGGTGATCTCCCTGTGCTATGCAGCAGCTTCCCACCAGCTATCTAATTTACATTTGATAGTGTATATATGTCCCTGCCACTCCCCCACTTCGTCACAGCCCACCCCTCCCCCTCCCCATATCCTCAAGTCCATGCTCGAGTAAGTCTGTGTTTTATTCCCGTCCTACCACTAATCTCTTCATGACATTTTTTTCCGTTAGAGTCCATATATATGTGTTAGCATACGGTATTTGTTTTTCTCCTTCTGACTTACTTCACTCTGTATGACAGACTCCAGGTCCATCCACCTCATTATAAATAACTCAGTTTCATTTCTTTTTATGGCTGAGTAATATTCCATTGTATATAAGTGCCACATCTTCTTTATCCATTCATCTGTTGATGGACACTTAGGTTGCTTCCATGTCCTGGCTATTGTAAATAGAGCTGCAATGAACATTTTGGTACATGAGTCTTTCTGAATTATGGTTTTCTCAGGGTATATTCCCAGTAGTGGGATTGCTGGGTCGTATGGTAGTTCTATTTGTAGTTTTTTAAGGAACCTCCATACTGTTCTCCATAGCGGCTGTATCAATTTACATTCCCACCAGCAGTGCAAGAGGGTTCCCTTTTCTCCACACCCTCTCCAGCATTTATTGTTTCTAGAGTTTTTGATGATGGCCAATCTGACCGGTGTGAGATGATATCTCATTGTAGTTTTGATTTGCATTTCTCTAATGATTAATGAGGTTGAGCATTCTTTCATGTGTTTGTTAGCAATCTGTATATCTTCTTTGGAGAAATGTCTATTTAGTTCTTCTGCCCATTTTTGGATTGGGTTGTTTGTTTTTTTGTTATTGAGCTGCATGAGTTGCTTATAAATTTTGGAAATTAATCCTTTGTCAGTTGCTTCATTTGCAAATATTTTCTCCCATTCTGAGGGTTGTCTTTTGGTCTTGTTTATGGTATCCTTTGCTGTGCAAAAGCTTTTAAGTTTCATTAGGTCCCATTTGTTTATTTGTGTTTTTATTTCCATTTCTCTAGGAGATGGGTCAAAAAGGATCTTGCTGTGATTGTTGTCATAGAGTGTTCTGCCTATGTTTTCCTCTAAGAGTTTGATAGTGTCTGGTCTTACATTTAGGTCTTTAACCCATTTTGAGTTTATTTTTGTGTATGGTGTTAGGGATTGTTCTAATTTCATACTTTTACATGTAGCTGTCCAGTTTTCCCAGCACCACTTATTGAAGAGGCTGTCTTTTCTCCTGTATATCCTTCCCTCCTTTATCAAAGATAAGGTGACCATATGTGTGTGGGTTTATCTCTGGGCTCTCTATCCTGTTCCATTGATCTATATTTCTGTTTTTGTGCCAGTACCATATTGTCTTGATTACTGTAGCCTTGTAGTAGAGTCTGAAGTCAGGGAGCCTAATTCCTCCAGCTCCATTTTTCGTTCTCAAGATTGCTTTGGCTATTCGGGGTCTTTTGTGTTTCCATACAAATTGTGAAATTTTTTGTTCTAGTTCTGTAAAAAATGCCAGTGGTAATTTGATAGGGATTGCATTGAATCGGTAGATTGCTTTGGGTAGTATAGTCATTTTCACTATGTTGATTCTTCCAATCCAAGAACATGGTATATTTCTCCACCTATTTGTATCATCTTTAATTTCTTTCATCAGTGTCTTATAGTTTTCTGCATACAAGTCTTTTGTCTCCTTAGGTAGGTTTATTCCTAGATATTTTATTCTTTTTGTTGCAATGGTAAATGGGAGTGTTTTCTTAATTTCACTCTCAGATTTTTCATCATTAGTGTATAAGAATGCCAGAGATTTCTGTGCATTAATTTTGTATCCTGCAACTTTACCAAATTCATTGATTAGCTCTAGTAGTTTTCTGGTAGCATCCTTAGGATTCTCTATGTATAGTATCATGTCATCTGCAAACAGTGACAGCTTTACTTCTTCTTTTCCTATTTGGATTCCTTTTATTTCTTTATTTTCTCTAATTGCTGTGGCTAGAACATCCAAAACTAGGTTGAATAAGAGTGGTGAGAGTGGGCAACCTTGTCTTGTTCCTGATCTTAGTGGAAATGGTTTCAGTTTTTCACCATTGAGAACGATGCTAGCTGTGGGTTTGTCATATATGGCCTTTATTATGTTGAGGAAAGTTCCCTGTATGCCTACTTTCTGCAGGGTTTTTATCATAAATGAGTGTTGAATTTTGTCAAAAGCTTTCTCTGCATCTATTGAGATGATCATATGGTTTTTCTCCTTCAGTTTGTTGATATGGTGTATCACATTGATTGATTTGCGTATATTGAAGAATCCTTGCATTCCTGGGATAAACCCCACTTGATCATGGTGTATGATCCTTTTAATGTGCTGTTGGATTCTGTTTGCTAATATTTTGTTGAGGATTTTTGCATCTATGTTCATCAGTGATATTGGCCTGTAGTTTTCTTTCTTTGTGACGTCTTTGTCTGGTTTTGGTATCAGGGTAATGTTGGCCTCATAGAATGAGTTTGGGAGTGTTCCTCCCTCTGCTATCTGTTGGAAGAGTTTGAGAAGGATAGGTGTTAGCTCTTCTCTAAATGTTTGATAGAATTCGCCTGTGAAGCCATCTGGTCCTGGGCTTTTGTTTGTTGGAAGATTTTTAATCACAGTTTCAATTTCAGTGCTTGTGATTGGTCTGTTCATATTTTCTATTTCTTCCTGGTTCAGTCTTGGCAGGTTGTGCATTTCTAAGAATTTGTCCATTTCTTCCAGGTTGTCCATTTTATTGGCATAGAGTTGCTTGTAGTAATCTCTAATAATCTTTTGTATTTCTGCAGAGTCAGTTGTTACATCTCCTTTTTCATTTCGAACTCTATTGATTTGAGTCTTCTCCCTTTTATTCTTGATGAGTCTGGCTAATGGTTTATCAATTTTATTTATCTTCTCAAAGAACCAGCTTTTACTTTTATTGATCTTTGCTATTGTTTCCTTCATTTCTTTTTCATTTATTTCTGATCTGATCTTTATGATTTCTTTCCTTCTGCTAAATTTGGGGGTTTTTTGTTCTTCTTTCTCTAATTGCTTTAAGTGCAAAGTTAGGTTGTTTATTCGAGATGCTTCCTGTTTCTTAAGGTATGATTGTATTGCTATAAACTTGCCTCTTAGAACTGCTTTTGCTGTATCCCATAGGTTTTGGGTCGTTGTGTCTCCATTGTCATTTGTTTCTAAGTATTTTTTGATTTCCTCTTTGATTTCTTCAGTGATCACTTCGTTATTAAGTAGTGTATTGTTTAGCCTCCATGTGTTTGTATTTTTTACAGATCTTTTCCTATAATTGATATCTAGTCTCATAGCGTTGTGGTCGGAAAAGATACTTGATACGATTTCAATTTTCTTAAATTTGCCAAGGCTCGATTTGTGACCCAATATATGATCAATCCTGGAGAATGTTCCATGAGCACTTGAGAAAAATGTGTATTCTGTTGTTTTTGGATGGAATGTCCTATAAATATCAATTAAGTCCATCTTGTGTAATGTATCATTTAAAGCTTGTGTTTCCTTATTTATTTTCATTTTGGATGATCTGTCCATTGGTGAAAGTGGGGTGTTAAAGTCCCCCATTATAATTGTGTTACTGTCGATTTCCCCTTTTAAGGCTGTTAGTATTTGCCTTATGTATTGAGGTGCTCCTATGTTGGGTGCATAAATATTTACAATTGTTATATCTTCTTCATGGATGGATCCCTTGATCATTATGTAGTGTCCTTCTTTGTCTCTTGTAATAGTCTTTATTTTAAAGTCTATTTTGTCTGATATGAGAATTGCTACTCCAGCTTTCTTCTGATTTCCATTTGCATGGAATATCTTTTTCCATCCCCTCACTTTCAGCCTGTAAGTGTCCCTAGGTCTGAAGTGGGTCTCTTGTAGACAGCATATATATGGGTCCTGTTTTTGTATCCATTCAGCCAGTCTGTGTCTTTTGGTGGGAGCATTTAATCCATTTACATTTAAGGTAATTATTGATATGTGCGTTCCTATTACCATTTACTTAATTGTTTTGGGTTGTTCTTGTAGGTCTTTTCCTTCTCTTATGTTTCTTGCTTAGAGAAGTTCCTTTAGCATTTGTTGTAAAGCTGGTTTGGTGGTGCTGAACTCTCTCAGCTTTTGCTTGTCTGTGAAGGTTTTAATTTCTCCATCAAATCTGAATGAGATCCTTGCTGGGTAGAGTAATCTTGGTTGTAGGTTTTTTTCCTTCATCACTTTAAATATGTCCTGCCACTCCCTTCTGGCTTGTAGAGTTTCTGCTGAAAGATCAGATGTTAATCTTATGGGGATTCCCTTGTGTGTTATTTGTTGTTTTTCCCTTGCTGCTTTTAATATGTTTTCTTTGTATTTAATTTTTGACAGTTTGATTATTATGTGTCTTGGTGTGTTTCTCTTTGGGTTTATCCTGTATGGAACTCACATGACTTGTTTTCCATTTAAATTCTTTCTCGGATGTTCCACTGAGTTCTGGAGAGAGCTGCTGGCAAATCTGGCATCGAGCCGCTTAGCTCTTTAGTCGTCATGGAGATTTCCCACTTTTGTTTAGTTTGTTCTTGGTTAGAAACATCCATAATTTTACTCTCCAAACATCTTACACATTGTTATTTGAATTCTCTCTCTTCCTTCTTAGTGCATCTCTCAGTTCAAAGGCCCATGTTTGCCTTTAAGAGTCATTGCGATAGATGGTCTCCCCAATCATAATGTAATTGAAGGCAAGCCACTGTTAGAGGAACATAGCCACTCTTTTCTAGCACCACTAAATGCCAGTCTGGGTCCCCTTCCCTACCATGCACACGCGTACGCGCGCGCACACACACACACACTTTCTCTTCAGAGACAAATAGTCACAGAAAGTCAAACTCACTGGCGCTGATTTATCTCAGTTACTAAACAAAGGGGGTAATTATATGCCATTTCTAGAACACGAAATGGTGCCATGATAAGGTACACCAACAGTTTTGGAATTTGTTTAGAAAAGGCTTTCAGTTAGGATTTTCCTAAAGCAAGCTAATTTTCAGTAATATAGCTGTTGTTGCATGCAGCAGTTTATAATTTATTATGTCTAGTAGCCTACACAAGGCAGTACAGGTAGCTGTTATGAAGCCTGATACAAGACACAGAGAGCCCTGTGTTGGAATCCCATGCGTACCACTTACCACCTGTGTTACTTTGGTTAGGCAAGTGATTGATCTGTTTTCACCTATGTAAAATGTACCTACTTTGTAGGTTTTATTCCCTTAATAAACAGTAAATGAAACAATACACAATGTCTGGTAAGTAGTAAGTCTTCAGATACCCTTCTAGGTGCAGTGAATAAATGGGTAAACCGATACCCCTCCCCGAACCCCCCCCCCACCTTCATGGAACTTATGCTCTTATTGACTAGGGAGAGAAGATGGACAGTACCATGCCAAAGCTAGGTGAAGAGCAAATTCCACCCAACCACAGACTCATGGCACAGGGCAGTGAGGAAATGCAGCACTGCAAAGCTCTTAGGCAAAATGGATGCAGTGAACATTTGGGTTATTCTAATCTTTGTCTCTCTTTTAGAGTGGGTAAAAAGAAAGGCCACCTACTTCCAGGTTGATGGGTATGGCTTGGCTTGCTGTCCATCAGAGAAAGGGCCACTAACATGTGGCCTGTCGGGGCAGGTGGTACGTCTGCACAGCCCCCAGAATTACATCCTGCTCGTAATGCTGGCTATTCTAGGACTTCCCCTGAAATCCATTCTGGAATGTTCCAAAGGCTGGCAAGTCTACTTCCTGCAGATTCCCTTAGGAAGGTGGACAGGATGTCACGGATCATGTGACCTGCTCTCATTCACTCCCATCTAAATGACTGGTCTTTTGCTCAAATTCTCCAAGGTATTTTAATACACAGATTGGGCTGCCTTACCCTTGCCAGTGATTTACATTTTATTTGCTTCCCTGTTCTTTTCGTGTCATTCCATCTGTAATGGAAAACTGCTATGTTTATCTTTTTAAAAAATTTGTTTATTTTATTTATTTATTTTTGGCTGCGTTGGATCTTTGTTGCTGTGCGCGGGCTTTCTCTAGTTGCGGTGAGCAGGGGCTACTCTTCATTGTGGTGCACAGGCTTCTCATTTCAGTGGCTTCTCTTGTTGCGGAGCATGGGCTCTAGGTGCACGGGCTTCAGTAGTTGTGGCTCGCGGGCTCTAGAGCTCAGGCTCAGTAGTTGTGGCATGCGGATTTAGTTGCTCTGCGGCATGTGGGATCTTCCTGGACCAGGGCTCAAACCCATGTCCTCTGCATTGGCAGGTGGATTCTTAACCACTGCGCCACCAGGGAAGCTCGCCATATTATCTTTGATGTGATTCCACCATCAGAACCTCTATTGTTGCTTTATGAGACACAGAAGGAAAGATTCTTGTCCTTTTTGTAGAAGGAGTCATCCAAAATGATGTACAACTAAATAATATATGCAAATAAGAACTCTCTAGTTTTCTCAGTGTCCCAGTGATGGGTTCAGGGAACCCACATAGACTAGGGCATTTCTAAATCACTGAATACAAAGGCAATAGCAGCAGCTCAGGGATGGCTAACAACAAACCCCCTTGGCTAGACCTCCGGCAGGAAAACAAGACAATCTTATACCAGTTTCACAGGTGAGTATAAATGGAATTTTAATTTCCAACCTCTGAGGCCTGAAAAATATCCCATGGTTATCTCTGTAGATGGCATATGAGAGGGAAAGGGACACGTGGAACTCCACACAGGAGGTGTCAGAAATGCACTTCACATGTTGGACTCAGATATCCCCTCTGCGGTCCTGATGGGGCTCTCGTGCCACCCTCCCCTCCACGGTTAGGAAGACGCACAGCTCAATTTCTTTTCGGTGCAGTCAGGAGCTATTTAGCTATGCTAAATCGATGTTTATGTAAAACTTTCCTAAGAGATTTATCCGTCCTTCATAGTTTAAAACCAGAATTCAAAAACATAACATTTTAATATATTATAAAATACAGACTATAATAATGTATAATATACATCTCCCTTTATCCAAAAGGCAGAGTTAGGCCTGGAAGAGCAGGAAAATGAACAAATACAAGAGTATAAACTAGAAGTCCGAGGCCATTATTAACAGAAGGAACAATCTTTCCAGTAATTGAGAGTTTTAGAGAAAAAAGAGCAGTGTTCATGTTATAGCCTTTCGGTCATCCCACCTCAGGCAGGACTTCAGAAGCCATATCTGGAGTTCATGGACCTTTCTGGCTCTTATCGGTATGTTGGTAGGTGGAATACAGATTGTGGAAAATCATTACACAAGGCTTACTATGGGTCAGGCACTATTCTGAGAGTGTGCCAACATTAGCTCATTCACTCCTTATGTCTACAATGTGAGTAAAGGCTACCATTATTCTCTCCATTTTTCAGATGAGAAAACCGAGGCAGCAGAAGAATAAAAACCTACCCAAGGCCACGCACAGTGAGCAACAGTGTGTAGGTGGGATGTGAACACAGACAGACTGGCTCTGGTTCTGGGCCCTCTACCACATTGTGCCTCAAATGGTGATTTGCCAGAGTACCTGGAACCCGAGAGAAAAAGAGATGCTTGATGATATTAACACAGAATAATGGAGGGTGAAAAGAAATAGAATATAGAAGGTAAGAAATAAAATATTTACACAGGAAAGGTCTGCAAAGAAGAGAGGTATTCCTTTCGACAGAGGAGCTCATATGACCAGCTTTTACTCATTTTGAATAAAAGTTGGTCGATGACCACTTTCTGACCATTGTCAGCCCATTCAGAAAATGAAAGATGGTCATTTAGCCTTCAGGCACCTGGGCTGTAACCCTACCCCTTTGCTGAAAGTTTTATGTAATAAAACTTGCATAAAGATGAAAGAAAAGACCCAAATGAGCAGCTGGTGTTACTTCTGTTTTGAAACAGGTACGTTCTGATTGGAAAAGATGTTTAATGAATGTCCTGAGTTGGCAGATGTGACAATGAAACATTTAACTCTACCAATCAAAGGTTTCAGCCTCGGAAGATTAGGTACATCCTCACCTATCTGACAGCATTGTAGGCGTAATTAGCAGAGGGGGAATTCAAGAATGCATTGAAGAGCTGAGCCGTGGAGGCTTCATTCAGATGCCCATGGCGGCTTCCAGGAGGGGCCACCATATTTACGGAGACAGGTGGAAGGAAGTAGGGTAAGCTTACCGTTTTCCTTCTCTGGGCTGCTAAGGAAGAGCCATTTGTCTTCTAAAGAGAATAATCCGCCTAATGTTCACAATCACAGGACATGAAACCTCAGAAATAGAGTGAGGGTTTCATAGGACAAAAATAACACAAAGTCATCAGAATAGATTAAACATCGTCACCAACACAGGGCTGGCCCCATCTGACTGGCTCTGGAAAGCCTTGCCTAGTTTTACAGATTTTTTTAAAGATGTGTTTTCATATAAATGAAGAAAAACACTTGGAACTTTTTAAGTGTGAGCCAATGAGAGGCTGGTGAGTGTGACATGCAATTTCACTGATTCTGCCATAGCTTCCAACACCCTAAACTTAGTTTTCCCTAAGATTTTGCATTGATAATGTTCTTAACAATGGACAGAGGAACTTCTGGAAGGCGTCCAAATCGTAGTTAAGATGTAAATGGGAGTAAACTGTGACGCAAATGCACATACACTTTCTGTTTTGTCAACATGGCCACTAATCACCCTGTGGTGCTAATTTTCTTCTTGATGGTACCATGTTTATGATAAACCTAAACCTCAGAAGAGATATCTTCTGACACAGAAGAACAAGGATGTTTTGATTTGGGGATTAGAAATTAGAGTTATTTACCCATAAATCCATCTCCCTTTTTTTTTTTTTCGGTACGCGGACGTGCAGGCTCAGCGGCCATGGCTCACGGGCCCAGACGCTCTGCGGCATGTGGGATCTTCCCAGACCGGGGCACGAACCCATGTCCTCTGCATCGGCAGGCGAACTCTCAACCACTGCGCCACCAGGGAAGCCCCCATCTCCCTTTTAAATGGCTGACTCGGAGACCTTCAAGGTGGTGGACGAGTAAGACGCGGAGATCACCTTCCTCCCCACAAATATATCAGAAATACATCTACATGTGGAACAGCCCCTACAGAACACCTACTGAACACTGGCAGAAGACCTCAGACCTCCCAAAAGGCAAGAAACTCCCCACATACCTGGGTAGGGCAAAAGAAAAAAGAAAAAACAAAGACGAAGAATAGGAACAGGACCTGCACCTCTCGGAGGGAGCTGTGAAGGAGGAAAAGTATCCACACACTAGAAGCCCCTTCTTGGGCAGAGACTGCGCGTGACAGAGGGGGAAGCTTCGGAGCCACGGAGGAGAGCGCAGTAACAGGGGTGTGTAGGGCAGAGCGGAGAGATTCCCGCACAGAGGATCGGTGCCGACTGGCACTCACCAGCCTGAGAGGCTTGTCTGCTCCCCTGCCGGGACGGGCAGGAGCTGGGAGCTGAGGCTCAGGCTTCGGAGGTAGGATCGCAGGGAGCGGACTGGGGTTGGCGGCACAAACACAGCCTGAAGGGGCTAGTGCACGACAGCTAGCCGGGAGGGAGTCAGGGAAAAGCTCTGGAGCTTCCAAAGAGGCAAGAGACCACTGTTTTGGGGTGCACGAGGATAGGGGATTCAGAGCACTGCCTAAACGAGCTCCAGAGACAGGAGCAAGCCATGGCTATCAGCGCAGACCCCAGAGACAGGCATGAGACGCTAAGGCTGCTGCTGCCGCCACCAAGAAGCCTGTGTGCAAGCACACGTCACTCTCCACACCTCTCCTCCCAGGAACCTGTGCAGCTCGCCACTGCCAGGGTCCCGCAATCCAGGGACACCTTCCCCGGGAGAATGCACGGTGCGCATCAGGCTGGTGCAACGTCATGCCGGCCTCTGCTGCCGCAGGCTCGCCCAGCATCCATACCCCTCCCTTCCCCCGGCCTGAGTGAGCCAGAGACCCCTAATCAGCTGCTACTTTAACCCTGTACTGTCTGAGCGAAGAACAGATGCCCTCAGGAGACCTACTAGCAGAGCAGGTCCAAATCCAAAGCTGAACCCCAGGAGCTGTGTGAACAAAGAAGAGAAAGGGAAATCTCTCCCAGCAGCCTCAGGAGCAGTGGATTAAATCCCCACAATCAACTTGATGTACCCTACATCTGTGGAATAACTGAATAGACAATGAATCATCCCAAAACTGAGGTGGTGGACTTTGTGTGATTTTGTCTGTATAGCTTTGCTTCTACCATTTGTCCTAGGGCTCTGTCTGTCCGTTTTTTAGTATAGTTTTTAGCGCTTGTTATCATCAGTGGATTTGGTTTTTGGTTTGGTTGCTCTCTTCTTTCTTTTTTTTTTTTTTTTTTGTGGGATCTTCCCGGACTGGGACACGAACCCGCGTCCCCTGCATCGACAGGCAGACTCTCAACTACTGCACCACCAGGGAAGCCCATCTTTCTTTTTTTTAAATTAGTTTTTAATTTTTAATATTTAATAAACTTTTTATTTTTTAATGACTTTATTTTATTTTACTTTTTCTTTCTTTTTTTCTCCCTTTTCTTCTGAGCTGTGTGGCTGACAGGGTCTTGGTGCTCTGGCTGGGTGTCAGGCCTGTGCCTCTGAGGTGGGAGAGCTGAGTTCAGGACATTAGTCCACCAGAGACCTCCCAGCCCCACATAATATCAAACAGCAAAAGCTCTCCCAAGATCTCCATCTCACTGCTAAGACCCAGCTCCACTCAATGACCAGCAAGCTACAGTGCTGGACACCCTATGCCAAACAACTAGCAAGACAGGAACACAACCTCACCCATTAGCAGAGAGGCTGCCTAAAATCATAATAAGGTCACAGACACTCCAAAACACACCGCCGGATGCAGTCCTGCCCACCAGAAAGATAAGATCCAGCCTCATTCTCCAGAACACAGGCACTAGTCTCCTCCACCAGGAAGCCTACACAACCCACTGAACCAACCTTAGCCACTGGGGGCAGAAACCAAAAACAAAGGGAACTACGAACCTGCAGCCTGCGGAAAGGAGACCCCAAACACAGTAAGTTAAGTAAAATGAGAAGAGAAACCCACAGCAGATGAAGGAGCAAGATAAAAACCCACCAGACCAAACAAATGAAGAGAAATAGACAGTCTACCTGAAAAAGAATTCAGAGTAATGATAGTAAAGATGATCCAAAACCTTGGAAATAGAATGGAGAAAATACAAGAAACGTTTAACAAGGAGCAAGAAGAACTAAAGAGCAAAGAAACAATGATGAAAAACACAATAAATGAAATTTAAAATTCTCTAGAAGGAATCAATAGCCGAATAACTGAGGCAGAAGAACGGATAAGTGACCTAGAAGATAAAACAGTGGAAATAAGTAGCGCAGAGCAGAATAAAGAAAAAAGTATGAAAAGAATTTCGGATAGTCTCAGAGACCTCTGGGACAACATTAAATGCACCAACATTCGAATTATAGGGGTCCCAGAAGAAGAAGAGAAAAAGAAAAGGACTGAGAAAACATTTGAACAGACTAGAGTTGAAAACTTCCCTAATATGGGAAAGGAAATAGTCAATCAAATCCAGGAAGCGCAGAGTCCCATACAGGATAAATCCAAGGAGAAACACACCAAGACACATATTAATCAAACTATCAAAAATTAAATACAAAAAAAAATATTAAAGGCAGCAAGGGAAAAACAACAAATAACACACAAGGGAATCCCCATAAGGTTAACAGCTGATGTTTCAGCAGAAACTCTACAAGCCAGAAGGGAGTGGCAGAACATATTTAAAGTGATGAAAGGGCAGAACCTACAACCAAGATTACTCTGCCCAGCAAGGATCTCATTCAGATTTGATGGAGAAATTAAAACCTTTACAGACAAGCAAAAGCTAAGAGAATTTAGCACCACCAAACCAGCTTTACAACAAATGCTAAAGGAATTTCTCCAGGCAGGAAACACATGAGAAGGAAAAGACCTATAGTAACAAACCCGAAACAATTAAGAAAATGGTAATAGGAACATACATATAGATAACTACCTTAAATGTAAATGGATTAAATGCTCCAACCAAAAGACATAGACTGGCTGAATGTATACAGAAACAAGACCCGTATATATGTTGTCTAAAAGAGACCCACTTCAGACCTAGGGACACATACAGACTGAAAGTGAGGGGATGGAAAAAGATATCCCATGCAAATGGCAATCAAAAGAAAGCTGGAGTAGCAATTCTCATATCAGACAAAATAGACTTTAAAACAAAGACTGACCGGGAGCGAGAAGATGGCGGAAGAGTAAGACGCGGGGATCACCTTCCTCCTCACAGATACATCAGAAATATGTCTACACGTGGAACTTCTCCTATAGAACACCCACCAAACGCTGGCAGAAGACCTCAGACCTCCCAAAAGCCGTGTGGATTAAAGGCTCTTGGCACTCCAGCCAGGTGTCAAGGCTGTGTCTCTGAGGTGGGAGAACTAACCTCAGGACACTGGTCCACAAGAGACCTCTCAGCTCCACGTAATATCAAACGGCAAAAATCTCCCAGAGATCTCCATCTCAACACCAAGACCCAGCTTTACTCAAGGACCAGCAACGAACAGCGCTGGACACCCTATACCCAACAAAGAGCGAGACAGGTCTACAGCCCCATCCATTAGCAGAGAGGCTGCCTAGAATCACAGTAAGGCTACCAACATCCCCATACATGCCACCAGACGTGGACCTGCCCGCCAGGGAGATGGGATCCAGCCTCATCCACCAGAACAGGGGCACTGGTCCCCCCAACCAGGAAACCTGCTCAACCCACTGAACCAACCTCAGCCACTGGGGACAGCCACCAAAAATAGAACTACGAACCTGCAGCCTGCAAAAGGGAGACCCCAAACACAGTAAGATAAGCAAAATGAGAAGACAGAAAAACACACAGCAGATGAAGGAACAAGATAAAAACACACCAGACCTAACAAATGAAGAGGTAGTAGCCAGTCTACCTGAAAGAGAATTTAGAATAATGATGGTGAAGATGATGCAAAATCTTGGAAATAGAATAGACAAATTGCAAGAAACAGTTAACAAGGACCTAGAAGAAATAAAGAGGAAGCAAGTAACGATGAGCAACACAATAAATGAAATGAAAAATACTCTAGACGGGATCAGTAGCAGAATAACTGAGGCAGAAGGACGGATAAGTGACCTGGAAGATAAAGTAGTGGAAATAACTACTGCAGAGCAGAAGAAAGAAAAAAGAATGAAAAGAACTGAGGACAGTCTCAGAGATCTCTGGGACAACATTAAAAGCACCAACATTCGAATCATAGGGGTCCCAGAAGAAGAAAAGAAAAAGAAAGGGACTGAGAAAATATTTGAAGAGATTATAGTTGAAAACTTCCCTAATATAGGAAAGGAAATAGTCAACCAAGTCCAGGAAGCACAGAGAGTCCCATACAGGATAAACCCAAGAATAAACACGCCGAGACACATAATAATCAAACTGTCAAAAATTAAATACAAAGAAAACATATTAAAAGCAGCAAGGGAAAAACAACAAATAACACACAAGGGAATCCCCATAAGGCTAACATCTGATCTTTCAGCAGAAACCCTGCAAGCCAGAAGGGAGTGGCAGGACATATTTAAAGTGATGAAGGAAAAATACCTACAACCAAGATTACTCTACCCAGCAAGGATCTCATTCAGATTTGATGGAGAAATTAAAACCTTTACAGACAAGCAAAAGCTGAGAGAGTTCAGCACCACCAAACCAGCTTTACAACAAATGCTAAAGGAACTTCTCTAAGCAAGAAACATAAGAGAAGGAAAAGACCTACAAGAACAACCCAAAACAATTAAGTAAATGGTAATAGGAACGCACATATCAATAATTACCTTAAATGTAAATGGATTAAATGCTCCCACCAAAAGACACAGACTGGCTTAATGGATACAAAAACAGGACCCATATATATGCTGTCTACAAGAGACCCACTTCAGACCTCGGGACACTTACAGGCTGAAAGTGAGGGGATGGAAAAAGATATTCCATGCAAATGGAAATCAGAAGAAAGCTGGAGTAGCAATTCTCATATCAGACAAAATAGACTTTAAAATTAAAACTATTACAAGAGACAAAGAAGGACACTACATAATGATCAAGGGATCCATCCATGAAGAAGATATAACAATTGTAAATATTTATGCACCCAACATAGGCGCACCTCAATACATAAGGCAAATACTAACAGCCATAAAAGGGGAAATCGACAGTAACACAATCATAGTAGGGGACTTTAACACCCCACTTTCACCAATGGACAGATCATCCAAAATGAAAATAAATAAGGAAACACAAGCTTTAAATGATACATTATACAAGATGGATTTACTTGATATTTATAGGACATTCCATCCAAAAACAACAGAATACACATTTTTCTCAAGTGCCCATGGAACATTCTCCAGGATAGATCATATCTTGGGTCACAAATCTAGCCTTGGCAAATTTAAGAAAATTGAAATCGTATCAAGTATCTTTTCCGACCACAACGCTATGAGACTAGATATCAATTACAGGAAAAGATCTGTAAAAAATACAAACACATGGAGGCTAAACAATACACTACTTAATAACGAAGTGATCACTGAAGAAATCAAAGAGGAAATCAAAAAGTACTTAGAAACAAATGACAATGGAGACACGACGACCCAAAACCTATGGGATACAGCAAAAGCAGTTCTAAGAGGGAAGTTTATAGCAATACAATCATACCTTAAGAAACAGGAAGCATCTCGAATAAACAACTTAACTTTGCACCTAAAGCAATTAGAGAAGAACAAAAAATCCCCAAATTTAGCAGAAGGAAAGAAATCATAAAGATCAGATCAGAAATAAATGAAAAAGAAATGAAGGAAACAATAGCAAAGATCAATAAAAGTAAAAGCTGGTTCTTTGAGAAGATAAATAAAATTGATAAACCATTAGCCAGACTCATCAAGAAAAAAAGGGAGAAGACTCAAATCAATAGAATTCGAAATGAAAAAGGAGATGTAACAACTGACTCTGCAGAAATACAAAAGATTATTAGAGATTACTACAAGCAACTCTATGCGAATAAAATGGACAACCTGGAAGAAATGGACAAATTCTTAGAAATGCACAACCTGCCAAGACTGAACCAGGAAGAAATAGAAAATATGAACAGACCAATCACAAGCACTGAAATTGAAACTGTGATTAAAAATCTTCCAACAAACAAAAGCCCAGGACCAGATGGCTTCACAGGCGAATCTATCAAACATTTAGAGAAGAGCTAACACCTATCCTTCTCAAACTCTTCCAAAAGATAGCAGAGGGAGGAACACTCCCTAACTCATTCTATGAGGCCACCATCACCCTGATACCAAAACCAGACAAAGACGTCACAAAGAAAGAAAACTATAGGCCAATATCACTGATGAACATAGATGCAAAAATCCTTAACAAAATACTAGCAAACAGAATCCAACAGCACATTAAAAGGATCATACACCATGATCAAGTGGGGTTTATCCCAGGAATGCAAGGATTCTTCAATATACGCAAATCAATCAACGTGATACACCATATCAACAAACTGAAGGAGAAAAACCATACGATCATCTCAATAGATGCAGAGAAAGCTTTTGACAAAATTCAACACCCATTTATGATAAAACCCCTGCAGAAAGTAGGCATAGAGGGAACTTTCCTCAATATAATAAAGGCAATATATGACAAACCCACAGCCAGCATTGTTCTCAATGGTGAAAAACTGAAACCATTTCCACTAAGATCAGGAACAAGACAAGGTTGCCCACTCTCACCACTCTTATTCAACCTAGTTTTGGAAGTTCTAGCCACAGCAATTAGAGAAAATAAAGAAATAAAAGGAATCCAAATAGGAAAAGAAGAAGTTAAGCTGTCACTGTTTGCAGATGACATGATACTATACATAGAGAATCCTAAGGATGCTACCAGAAAACTACTAGAACTAATCAATGAATTTGGTAATGTAGCAGGATACAAAATTAATGCACAGAAATCTCTGGCATTCTTATACACTAATGATGAAAAATCTGAGAATGAAATTAAGAAAACACTCCCATTTACCACTGCAACAAAAAGAATAAAATATCTAGGAATAAACCTACCTAAGGAGACAAAAGACTTGTATGCAGAAAACTATAAGACACTGATGAAAGAAATTAAAGATGATACAAATAGGTGGAGAAATATACCATGTTCTTGGATTGGAAGAATCAACATAGTGAAAATGACTATACTACCCAAAGCAATCTACCGATTCAATGCAATCCCTATCAAATTACCACTGGCGTTTTTTTACAGAACTAGAACAAAAAATTTCACAATTTGTATGGAAACACAAAAGACCCCGAATAGCCAAAGCAATCTTGAGAACGAGAAATGGAGCTGGAGGAATTAGGCTCCCTGACTTCAGACTCTACTACAAGGCTACAGTAATCAAGACAATATGGTACTGGCACAAAAACAGAAATATAGATCAATGGAACAGGATAGAGAGCCCAGAGATAAACCCACACACATATGGTCACCTTATCTTTGATAAAGGAGGGAAGGATGTACAGTGGAGAAAAGACAGCCTCTTCAATAAGTGGTGCTGGGAAAACTGGACAGCTACATGTAAAAGTATGAAATTAGAACAATCCCTAACACCACACACAAAAATAAACTCAAAATGGGTTAAAGACCTAAATGTAAGACCAGACACTATCAAACTCTTAGAGGAAAACATAGGCAGAACACTCTATGACAACAATCACAGCAAGATCCTTTTTGACCCATCTCCTAGAGAAATGGAAATAAAAACACAAATAAACAAATGGGACCTAATGAAACTTAAAAGCTTTTGCACAGCAAAGGATACCATAAACAAGACCAAAAGACAACCCTCAGAATGGGAGAAAATATTTGCAAATGAAGCAACTGACAAAGGATTAATCTCCAAAATTTATAAGTAACTCATGCAGCTCAATAACAAAAAAACAAACAACCCAATCCAGAAATGGGCAGAAGAACTAAATAGACATTTCTCCAAAGAAGATATACAGATAGCCAACAAACACATGAAAGAATGCTCAACATCATTAATCATTAGAGAAATGCAAATCAAAACTACAATGAGATATCATCTCACACCAGCCAGATTGGCCATCATCAAAAACTCTAGAAACAATAAATGCTGGAGAGGGTGTGGAGAAAAGGGAACCCTCTTGCACTGTTGGTGGGAATGTAAAATGATACAGCCACTATGGAGAACAGTATGGAGGTTCCTTAAAAAACTACAAATAGAACTACCATATGACCCAGCAATCCCACTACTGGGCATATACCCTGAGAAAACCATAATTCAAAAAGAGTCATGTACCAAAATGTTTATTGCAGCTCTATTTACGATAGCCAGGACATGGAAGCAACCTAAGTGTCCATCAACAGATGAATGGATAAGGAAGATGTGGCACATATATACAATGGAATATTACTCAGCCATAAAAAGAAATGAAACTGAGTTATTTGTAATGAGGTGGATAGACCTGGAATCTGTCATACAGAGTGAAGTAAGTCAGAAGGATAAAAACAAATACCATATGCTAACCCATATATATGGAATCTAAAAAAAAAGAAAGAAAAAGAAAATGTCATGAAGATATTAGTGGTAGGATGGGAATAAACCACAGAGCTACTAGAGCATGGACTTGAGGATATGGGGAGGGGGAAGGGTAAGCTGTGACGATGTGAGAGAGTGGCAGGGACATATACACACTACCAAATGTAAATTAGATAGCTAGTGGGAAGCTGCAGCATAGCACAGGGAGTTCACCACTGTGCTGTGTGACCACCTAGAGGGATGGGATCGGGAGGGTGGGAGGGAGGGTGACACAAGAGGGAAGAGTTATGGGAACATATGTATATGTATAACTGATTCACTTTGTTGTAAAGGAGAAACTAACACACTATTGTAAAACAGTTATACTCAAATAAAGATGTTTAAAAAAAGGAAAAAAAAAAGACTATTACAAGAGGCAAAGAAGGACACTACATAATGATCAAGGGAATCAATACAAAAAGAAGATGTAACAATTGTAACTCTTTTTGCACCCAACATAGGAGCACCTCAATACATAAGGCAAATGCTAACAGCCATAAAAGGGGAAATCGACAGGAACACAATCATAGTAGGGGACTCTAACACCCCACTTTCACCAATGGACAGATCATCCAAAATGAAAATAAATAAGGAAACACAAGCTTTAAATGATACATTAAACAACATGAACTTAATTGATATTTATAGGACATTCCATCCCAAACTAACAGAATACACTTTCTTCTCAAGTGCTCATGGAACATTCTCCGGGATAGATCATATCTTGGGTCACAAATCAAGCCTTGGTAAATTTACGAAAATTGAGTATCAAGTATCTTTTCTGACCACAACGCTATGAGACTAGATATCAATTACAGGAAAAAATCTGTAAAAAAAATACAAACACATGGAGGCTAAACAGTACACTACTAAATAACCAAGAGATCACTGAAGAAATCAAAGAGGAAATCAAAAAATACCTAGAAACAAATGACAATGAAAACACGATGACCCAAAACCTATGGGATGCAGCAAAAGGAGTTCTAAGAGAAAAGTTTATAGGCATACAATCCTACCTCAAGAAACAACAAATATCTCAAATAAGCAACCTAACCTTACACCTAAAGCAATTAGAGAAAGAAGAACAAAAAACTCCCAAAGTTATCAGAAGGTAAGAAATCATAAAGATCAGATCAGAAATAAATGAAAAAGAAATGAAGGAAACAATAGCAAAGATCAATAAAACTAAAAGCTGGTTCTTTGAGAAGATAAACAAAATTGATAAACCATTAGCCAGACTCATCAAGAAAAAAAGGGAGAAGACTCAAATCAATAGAATTCGAAATGAAAAAGGAGAAGTAACAATGGACACTGCAGAAATACAAAGGATCATGAGAGATTCCTACAAGCAACTATATGCCAATAAAATGGACAACCTGGAAGAAAAGGACAAATTCTTAGAAAAGCACAACCTTCTGAGACTGAACCAGGAAGAAATAGAAAATATAAACAGACCAAACACAAGCACTGAAATTGACAATGTGATTAAAAATCTTCCAACAAACAAAAGCCCAGGACCAGATGGCTTCACAGGCGAATTCTATAAAACATTGAGAGAAGAGTTAACACCTATCCTTCTCAAACTCTTCCAAAATATAGCACAGGGAAGAACACTCCCAAACTCATTCTAGGAGGCCACCATCACACTGATACCAAAACCAGACAAAGATGTCACAAAGAGAGAAAATACAGGCCAATATCACTGATGAACATAGAAGCAAAAATCTTCAACAAAATACTAGCAAACAGAATCCAACAGCACATTAAAAGGATCATACACCATGCTCAAGTGGGGTTTATCCCAGGAATGCAAGGATTCTTCAATATATGCAAATCAATCAATGTAATAAACAATATTAAGAAACTGAAGGATAAAAACCATATGATCATCTCAATAGATGCAGAAAAATCTTTTGACAAAATTCAACATCAATTTATGATAAAAACCCTCCAGAAAGTAGGAATAGAGGAACTTACCTCAACATAATAAAGGCCATATATGACAAACCCACAGCCAGCATTGTTCTCAATGGTGAAAAATTCAACCCATTTCCTCTAAGATCAGGAACAAGACAAGGTTGTCCACTCACACCACTATTATTCAACATAGTTTTGGAAGTTCTAGTCACAGCAATCAGAGAAGAAAAAGAAATAAAAGGAATCAAATTCGGAAAAGAAGAAGTAAAGCTGTCACTGTTTGCAGATGACATGATACTGTACATAGAGAATCCTAAAAACTCTACCAGAAAACTCCTAGAGCTAATCAATGAATTTGGTAAAGTAGCAGGATACAAAATTCATGCACAGAAATCTCCTGCATTCCTATACACTAATGATGAAAAATCTGGAAGAGAAATTAGGGAAACACTCCCATTTACCATTGCAACAAAACGAATAAAATACCTAGGAATAAACCTACCTAAGGAGACAAAAGACCTGTATGCAGAAAACTATAAGACACTGATGAAAGAAATTAAAGATGATACAAATAGATGGAGAGATATACCATGTTCTTGGATTGGAAGAATCAACATTGTGAATATGACTCTACTACCCAAAGCAATCTACAGATTCAATGCAATCCTTATCAAACTACCAATGGCATTTATTACAGAACTAGAACAAAATTTTCACAATTTTTATGGAAATACAAAAGACCCAAATAGCCAAAGCAATCTTGAGAAAGAAAAACGAAGCTGGAGGAATCAGACTCCCTGACTTCAGACTATACTACAAAGCTACGGTAATCAAGATACTATGGTAGCAGCACAAAAACAGAAATATAGATCAACAGAACAGGATAAAAAGCCCAGAGATAAACCCATGCACCATTGGTCACCTTATTTTTAATAAAGGAGGCAATAATATACAATGGAGAAAAGACAGCCTCTTCAATAAGCGGTGCTGGGAAAACTGGATCGCTACATGTAAAAGGATGAAATCAGAATACTCCCTAACACCATGCACAAAAATATACTCAAAATGGATTAAAGACCTAAATGTAAGGCCAGACATTATAAAACTTTTAGAGGAAAACACAGGCAGAACACTCTATGACAGAAATCACAGCAAGATCCTTTTTTGATCCACTTCCTAGAGAAATGGAAATAAAATAAAAAATAAACAAATGGGACCTAATGAAACTTGAAAGCTTTTGCACAGCAAAGGAAAACATAAGACGAAAAGACAACCCTCAGAATGGGAGAAAACATTTTCAAATGAAGCAACTGACGAAGGATTTAATCTCCAAAATTTACATGCAGCTCAATATCATAAAAAGAAACAACCCATCCAAAACTGGGCAGAAGACCTAAATAGACATTTCTCCACAGAAGATATACAGATTGCCAACAAACACGTGAAAGAATGCTCAACATCAGTAATCATTAGAGAAATGCAAATCAAAACTACAATGAGGTATCATCTCACACCAGTCAGAATGGCCATCTTCAAAAAATCTACAAGGAACAAGTGCTGTAGAGGGTGTGGAGAAAAGGGAACCATCTTGCATTCTTGGTGGGAATGTAAATTGATAGAGCCACTATGGAGAACAGTATGGAGGTTCCTAAAAAAACTAAAAATAGAACTACCAGATGACCCAGCAATCCTACTACTGGGCATATACCCTGAGAAAACCATAATTCAAAAAGAGTCATGTACCACAGTGTTCACTATTTACAACAGCCAGGACATGGAAGCAACCTAAGTGTCCATCGACAGATGAATGGATAAAGAAGATGTGGCATATATATACAGTGGAATACTACTCAGCCATAAAAAGTAACGAAATTGAGTTATTTGTAGTGAGGTGGATGGACGTAGAGTCTGTCATACAGAGTGAAGTAAGTCAGAAAGAAAAAAACAAATACCGTATGCTAACACATATATATGGAATCTAAAAAAAAAAAGGGTTCTGAAGAACCTAAGGGCAGGACAGGAATAAAGACGCAGATGTAGAGAATGAACTTGAGGACACGGGGAGGGGGAAGGGTAAGGTGGGACGAAGTGAGAGCGTAGCATTGACATATATATACTACCAAATGTAAAATAGATAGCTAGTGGGAAGCCGCATAGCACAGGGAGATCAGCTCGGTGTTTTGTGACCACCTAGAGGGGTTGGATAGCAAGGGTGGGAGGGAGATGCAAGAGGGAGGAGATATGGGGATATATGTATATGTATAGCTGATTCAGTTTGTTATAAAGCAGAAACTAACACACCACTGTAAAGCAATTATACTCCAATGAAGATATTTTTAAAAAGTCAAAAAAATAAAAATAGAAACAACAACACAACTAAAATAAATAAATAAATAAATAATAAAAGTCTGACTCACGTTTCCGTGGTTTAACTTGGCTAGATGTTGTCCCGCTAACCTACTTCTGCCCTCAATTGTTTTCAGTGATATAAAAATTGGGGAGTGAAGACCTCATTCAAAAGACTTTTAGGCAGAGAAAGAAAATAAGAGAACCCTGGAAGCCATTTCTGGAAATAACAACGTTTTTCTAATCCCCTTGGTTTTCTTTAAATTCTGAACAGTTTAACATATCTAATCACAACACAGAGAATTGTGGTTTTCACAAATCAGCACACATGGTCGGTTTTATTAACTAATGAGCAGGTGTAATCCCACCTGGATCCTTCTGTAAGACAGTGGAGCACGCGTGCGCACAAATAAAGGAAGTCGCATGATGCCGTGGTTCTCAGCGGCAGCTGCTCGTTAGAATCACCTGGGTAGCTTTTAAAAACTGTGATACCTGGGTCTATCCTGAGAGATTCTGAGCAAACAGGTATGGGGAGAGTCCCGGCACAGTTTTGCATAGCTCTCAGGTGATTCCAGTGTGAGCTGGGCTGAGAAGCTTGGTCTGGTAATAAGGGAGAGCAAGAGGATTCTAGAGGTTTCTGGGAGTTTCTGGAGGTAGACAGATGGCCACTGTGTGTTGGCTTTGCCGTTTTCCTCACTGTGTAAACTGGGGTGATTTACTTGACCTCTCTGAGGCTCAGTTTTCTTGGACAATGGGATCAATAATAGCTATTGTGCAGGGCTGTTGTGAAGATCCAGTGAGATAATAAGGCAACCCATGTGCCTGATGCGGTGCCTGACACGTAGTAGGTGCCATAGGAATGCCAGACCCTTTTCCTGTTAATGTTTCAAAGTGGTTTTATATCTACTTTCTTATTCAATCGTCACCTCAACCTTGTGAGATGGGAGAAAAATACAGGCTAGCCAGTTTGGACGTCTATATGTCTGGCTGATTTCTAATTTCATTACCATTTTACACTCAAAAGTAATTTCGTAGCCTCCCAACCTCTGGAGGGCCTCAGGGCCCAGTGCTCGGAGCCCTCTTCTCCTCTGTCTACCCATTCTTTAGTGAGCTCATGGAGCCTGATAGCTTAAACTAACATCTATATGCTGAAAATTCCAGCCTAGACCAGAATTCTAGACTCAAAGACAACTCTTCTCTGGATGTTGAAAAGACATCTCAAACTTAACACGTTCAAGATGGAACTCTTGAGGCAGCTCTTGATCTGCCTCACATCCCTCTTCTACCAGAAAAATCTGTTTCTCATCCAGTCTAGTAAATGGCAACTCCATCCTTCCAGCCCCTCAGGCCAAACCCCTTGGAATCGCCCTTAATTCCTCCTTCTTTTACATACAAATCCAATTCGTCAGCAAATCCCAGTAGCTCCGCATGCAAAATACAACCAGGATCCAACGCTTCTCACCACTCCACTATTACCTTTAACCACACCACCCCAGCTTTCATCTGGATTAAAGGCTCTTAACTGGCTTTCCCGTTTCTCCCTGCTGCACCCTTCCCCCCAGCCAGACCCAGCCCCTTTTCAACATAGCAGCCAAAGGGGGAGCTGAATCTTGTGACTTGTTCACTCCTCAAACCCCTCACGGCTTCCCCTCTCCTTCTGCATAGCGGGCAAGTCCTCACAACAGGTCGGTAAGGTCTCACACAGCATCACCGGCACTCTCCCGTGACCTTTTACCACGCCTCCTAGAACTCTCTTCTCACCACTTCTGCTCCTCGAACACCGGCCCCTTCCTCTTTCTCCAACTTGCCGAGCACACCGTGGCCTCGGGTCCCTGGTTGGAGCCTCCTTCCTCTATGTATCACGTGGCTCTCTCCCTCTTTCCTACAGGCCTTTGACCCGAAGCCCCCTTTAAGCCTAAGATGCCCCCACCTCCCCCTGGCACTCCTATTCCCCTTTCTGGTTTTCTTTTTCTCCACACACTTCCCATTCATCTGATGTGCAATATGTCTGAGGGTTTGCCTGTTGGACCCACTAGAAAGGAAGCTGGATAAGGGGGAGTGCTTTTTCGTGTTTTGCTCACTGCTGCACCACCCTAGGGCCTAGCACCGTGCCTGGCGCATAGTAGGCGTGAAATAAACACGTGTTGGGTGAACGCGTGAAGTGAGCAAATGATGTTGGCAAAGCATCTTTCCGTTGGCACCGTTTACTCCTGCACATTTCTGCACTCGCTGACAGTTGCAGAGGAGTTGGTTTTCATTATTATTAATATTTAGAGAGCTTGCTCTAGCAGTACTAGAGTACAGCAGTAGTACTAGCACAGAGAGTAGGGTACTGGTACGTAGAGCAAACCTGAAGCAAAGGCAGCTCTGGGAAGTGTTACTGCTCCAAAACCACGAGCGTGCTCAGCTTCAGGAGGTGACATTCCAAATGAGCTGGCTTCCTGGGGCCCAGGAATCTTTTGATTTCTGTCCAATTTTAAATTTATTTAGGCTGTGTTGGGTCTTTCTTGCTGCGCGCGGGCTTTCTCTAGTTGTGGCAAGCCTCTCTTCATTGTGGTGTGCAGGCTTCTCATTGCGGTGGCTTCTCTTATTGTAGAGCATGGGCTCTAGGTGCTTGGGCTTCAGTAGTTGTGGCACGTGGGCTCTAGAGCGCAGGCTCAGTAGTTGTGGTGCACGGGCTCAGTTGCTCCGTGGCATGTGGGATCTTCCCGGACCAGGGCTCGAACCTGTGTCCCCTGCATTGGCAGGCGGATTATTAACCACTGCGCCACCATGGAAGCCCTATGTCCAATTTTATATCTCCTCCTGCCTCCAGGGTAATTTGTCAAAAACCTACTGCGTCCCACATGGCTTTAAAAAATGGGCAGCTAACTTTAATACCTGGCTGGAATTGTTTGGATAGGTCTATAGATGGGGACAGGGTGGCAGTGAGTGTCACCTCATTCTGCAGCCGTGGAGTCCTTTATTCTTTATTGTAAAGAAGCATGGAGCTGGCGGTCATCAAATCCATGCAAACTGGTTTATAGTGCCTGGTTCAATTAAGGGAATTTCTGGGAAGAGTTATGAGCAAATAAATAATGTGAGAGATGCAACTCTGAAACAATCATTGTTATTCATCAATCTCTGTTTCCAAGTAGAGATGGAGAGAGAGAAACTTCAAGTGAAGGAGCTCTCCTGGGTGAGATCCTTCACTTCAAACACAGTAAACAACTGTTGTTCTGTGATGCACATTTTAGTACCACCAGAGGCAACCTTTCTAAATATTAATAATAATAAACAATCCCCTCCGCAACTGACAGCAGGTGCAGGAATGAACAGAGAGCCGTGGGAGATGGGCTGTGGTCGGCCCTCCTGGATGTGGCAAAGGCCTCCTCAGAAAGGACAAGCTCCAGGACAACGGAATGTGGTCCCCTCACTTCCTGTTTTCAGAAGCACGGAGTGCATATGGCTTCGGGCGTGTGAGTTGATCATTAACATGTAAAATGAATCTCTTTAGAGCTCCTTCTAACTATGACACGGTGGTTTTTATTTTGAAAGAAATATGAAACTGCGGAATTAAAAGCTTCCACCACTAACAATTGACATTAAGAGACGCACAGGGATAAGGATTCGGTGTATAGTTTGAGGTGCCGCTGTATAATATGTGGGATTTTTTGTCTCCTTGCCATTGAGCTGTAGGGTCACGACGGCGAGTGAGCTCGGCTGCAGTGAAGCTGCCGCATGTTAAGCCTTGGCTGCTCTTGTTCCTCTCCAATCCTGAGACCGAGAGAGCAGCAGACACTGGAGCTATGTCTAGAGGACTGGATGGTGTGATGGAAAGGAACTGGGCTTTGAGGTCAGAGACCTGGTTTTCAATCCTGACAGCGCTAACCCCCAGCTACGTGACTGGGTGACATCACCCGAATACCCTCAGTTTCCACATCTGCTCAAAATGAGGTTAAAATAACTATCTCAAGTGGTAGTTGGAGGTTTCAGTGAGACAGTGTATGTCAAGTACCCAGTACAGTGCGTGCCATAAAGTCGGCATCTCCAGAAATGATAGCTATCATTATTATTATGAATAGCATTATGAATCAGTATTGCGGGGTTCAAATTCGGTAATCTACAGGACTGAGCAGGGAAGGGGTTTGTCACTGAAATCGTCTAGGATGAGGTCGGAAGCATTCCTAAAATTTTTGAGAATGGGGACTGCTGAGGACTGCCACGGGAACTGAAACTTCCACCTCGGACGCCGCGCAAACATCCATGGGCCTCCATCTGTTTACAACTTCTTGATAAGTGCTTATGATTCTATCTGGTCTGCTGTCCCTTTTGGATCACTGACTTCTGGAAAGCATGATTCTATTCTGTGTGGTGGTGTTGTTTTTTTAAAAATCTTTCTACAGGGCTTCCCTGGTGGCGCAGTGGTTGAGAGTCTGCCTGCCAATGCAGGGGACGCGGGTTCGCGCCCCAGTCTGGGAAGATCCCACGTGCCGCGGAGCGGCTGGGCCCGTGAGCCGTGGCCGCTGAGCCTGCGCGTCCGGAGCCTGTGCTCCGCAACGGGAGAGGCCACATAGGTGAGAAGCCCGCGTACCGCAAAAAAAAAAAAAAAAAAATCTATCTACAGTATCAATTACACTGTGAGACTTTTGGGGAAAATCATATATATTTCCTTTCATAATGGGTTTTTTAAAAGGATAACTTTCAAATAGTAAGGCATTCTGGAATTGTTTTTAAATATGCTTAAATTTGACCATCAGCTTGCCAGGAAGACATGGTCTTAAAGGAAGAAAGCCCCCTCTTTTGTATGATGGGCACGAAACGGATGGTTTTCTTTTGCTCGGGTTATACCGCGTGAAATACTGGCACACTTCCACATCCAAGCACAGTGGTTTAACCAGACTGGTAGAAAGAGGACTCAAGAGAACATCTGAAGGCAAAAATATGGGAACCCCAGCTACAGATGAGAAAAAAGTCAGTACAGGTTTTTATCCTTCCTAGACATGACCATAATGCCATGGAATGAAGTGAGTGATTCCTAGAAATCAGGGTCCAGGCCTACTGAGTCTTTTAAAAAAATGTTTGTTGTTTATCTTCTTATAGTACTTAGTGGCGTGTCATAAGCCTCTATGTCCTAAGCATCTCATTTTGGCTAATGATGAGATAAAAAAGTATCTAAAAGTGGGGCGCACCATGGCTAAGCTAAAGTTACACAAAAAACAAAAACCAGAAAACCAACAATCTTGGTTGGTGCAAACTGGTTCCCACCATCGTCACTAAGAACCTGCACAAAGTTTGACCGAATGCTCTGCTAGGCCAAATGCTCGCCTAAGAACCTGGGTGGGTGAGCTAGGTTCTCTGGAAGCTGAGAGGTGATTATGGATGGATGTAATATGGTGGCTCGTACACTTTTGTGTGCATAATACCCTTTTTTTTTGCAATGTGTTACAATCAGGCTCCAGGGTCTTATTCTTAAAAATTCTGAATCAGTAGGCCTCAGATGAGGCCCTGTAATGTTTTTTGGGGGAAGCAATTTGCTATATTTTTGAGGGCCACCCTTTGAGAAATGCTGATCTTACGTTGTCCCTCTGAATGACTCAAGATTCTAAAGCTAACACTTAAGTCTTTCAAAATCAGACAATTATTGAATGTTAGAACTAGAAGGACCCCAGAGATCATCTAGCCTAGACTTTTCACGTTAGCAACCAAGGGCTGATACAAGAGCCTGGGTTTCACAGCATAGGACCTTCCCCAGAACTCTCATTGCAGCTCGGCACAGTGGCTTGACTTCTGGCTTTGCGACTTGGGGTCATGTGACTTGGGCAAGTTGTTTATCACTCTGGACCTCACCTCCCTTGCGGGGGTGGGGGGTGACTGTGGTAGTGATGTGAGCTGGTGCATGGAAAGGACTGTTGGAACGTGACCTGCACCAGGCTGGTCATGCATAAGCTCCAGATTCTTCCAGCAGATAGAGTACAGTGGCTGAAGAAATCTGAAGGGTAGCTGCAGATTACCTGTACTCCCCACCCCCGCCACCTTGCCAGCAGCTTTGAATGAAAGCAAGCTGCCACTGGTACAGGTATTTTTAGGTTAACACACATTAGCAGTAAAAGTGTCAACTGAGGTCCCAGCTCTGACCTTTCCAGTGCTCTCACTAGCACCTTGCACGAGAGGGTCTCTCAAAGCAGGATTCAGTAACCCTTGCCGTCAGCCTCAGGCGACGACAGGGCCTCCGGACAGAGGCTGAGCATAAAACGGGTAGGGAGCAGGCCTTCAGCACAGCTCTGGGGTTTCATATTCAGGATATGGGATTTGCTAGATTCTTCTAGCAAGAGGGAAGTGTGTCTCTAAAGTTTTAAGGCAGGCTACCTATCAATGAGGGTCCATTTATTACATTTATCATGCAAGGCAACAAGTCAGTAATTTCATCAATAAAAACCTATTTCTGAATTCATAATGCTAATTAGTAAAGTCTCTGGTTGATAGAGATATAGATAACAAAAGCATCTGTAGTAGCTGCCTCTGGAGTACTTTCTTTTTGATAAAATACTAGCTGAACACTTCAGTGAGAATTTTCCATGAGAGCAGTGGGCTGTCCTGGGCACTGAAGTCTACACTAACCATCAGCATAAAATATTTTCAAGTAAATTACTTCTTGTAACAAGCATTTAGCCTATTAAGTACCCAATTAATCTCCATTGTTATTATTATTATTACTAATTGAAAACATGTTGAACAGAGAAACAATTTTAAAAATAAGTCAACAAAAGGTATAGAAACTCTGTTACATAAGCTGGATTAATAAAATCTAACTGGAGGTGATCTGACTGCAATTCAAGAATTATTTCAAGTCTTAAATTAGCTCTGGTTCCTACATGGTATCAGAAATTTTGGTTAAAGTTCTGTGAAAAACGGACGGCAGTAGCCAAAGCCTACATGGTAACTAGGGGGAGAGAAAGGGGGTAAAATTTCACCAAGAAAGATGTGAAGTAGTATTTTTCAGACCTTGGATCATGACCCATTAATGAGTTCCTGAATCAATGTAATGGGTTTTGATCTAGCACTTGGCTTAGAAGATGGAACGTATCACGAGAAGTGAGAGTGAATGTTGTTCTGTCAAACTTTTACACACATGCAAATGTTTTCTGGATCACACTGTAAAATATATTTCTAACTGCAGGTTGTGGTTATAAATGTCTGACAGTCCCCGGCACAGGAAACATGGAGGAGGGGCAGAAATGTGAGCGTATCAGGGCACTGGTCCTGGTGAACACTGCACACTGAGAACATCTCCTGCAGTGACGGCACCTGAGCATCAGGCTAGGGAATCCTCAAAGAGGTTTTAATGTCTTTCATTTGATACTTAGGCAGAGCCTGGGGACTTTCTAAATGTTTATTACGAAGTCTGGATATGCTAGTGATGACGTTCAAACACCAAATTCAGAATCAAAAATTCAAAACAAAATAATCTGCAAAGCTCCAAACATAAGTGTATCACTTTGTGTGAGAACTTGCATCTCTCTCTTTCTTTATGTGGATCAGAAAGAAAACAGTACAAAAGGACAGACACTGCCCAACTTGTTTTCACTATGGTGGTAAATCCTACTGGGCCTTTAATTTCAGTGGCATCTTTAAGACTCTGTCAGATGCCAGATGAATGGATAAAGAAGATGTGTATATATATATATACATATATACTATGGAATATTACGCAGCCATAAAAAAGAATGAAATAATGCTGCCATGTGCAGCAACATGGATGACCCTGGAGATTATCATACTAAGTGAAGTAAGTCAGACAGGGAAAGGCAAACACCATATGATATCACTTATTTGTGGAATCTAAAATATGATATAAATGAACTTGTTTACAAAACAGAAACAGACACACAGACATACAAAACAATCTTATGGTTACCAAAGGGGAAGTGGGGGAGGAAAGGATAAATGAGGAGTATGGGATTAACAGATACACACTACTATACATAAAATAGATAAACAAAAATGATCTACTATATAGCACAGGGAACTATATTCAGTATCTTGTAATAACCTATAATGGAAAAGAATCTGAAAAAGAATATATGTATATATATTGAATCACTTTGCTGTACACCTGAAACTAACACAACATTGTAAATCAACTATACTTCAATTTAAAAAAAAATCTGTCAGGTGGTAGAAGACCCCATGCTGTCTTTCCTTTACAGAACTGAAACGCCAAGAGCAAACTGCAGGACAAAAAATATATTTACGCTTATGCCTCAGAGACAAACTTCTATTTTCTCTCTTTACCTAGGACTTCGATTTCTACTTTGATAGTTTATTGTTAGACAGCATTGTGGGGCTTTCCTGGTGGCGCAGTGGTTGAGAGTCTGCCTGCCGATGCAGGTCTGGGAAGATCCCACGTGCCGCAGAGCGGCTGGGCCCGTGAGCCATGGCCGCTGAGCCTGCGCGTCCGGAGCCTGTGCTCCGCAACGGGAGGGGCCGCGGCAGTGAGAGGCCCGCGTACGGCAACAAAACAAAGCAAAACAAAAAAAACAGCATTGTGGTTCTCAGTTTGCAAGAACAGAGTGCAGACACTGATGCCCCTGAAAGGTAAGGGGCTGGCTCATCAAGACACACTTTAACTACAATACAACCTTTTGTTAATAAAGAAAATATAAGGACCGTGTGCCAGTTTATGATGGGCCATAAGGAATATATACATATGGCCACAATTACAGGTAGCGAAGATTTTTAAACTGTCTTATAACTAGCAATGTAATCAGAAGTAATTTTCTTTTTTAAACAATCAATAAAATGATTCAAACCCACACTGAGGGTGTACACTTAGAACACTCAGAATCAGTCTAGCACTTTTGGGTCTTCAAAGAGCTTTCACTTCCTATTGTCCAATGCAGTTCTGGAAGTTAGGAGACCTGGAATCTAGTCTCTGTGAGTTATATGCCCTGGCATAAATTTTTAGAATTTTTTATATGCTTCACTTCTCTGTATGAATAATAAGATAATAATTACTGATTTGCTAATATTCAGGGTTACTTAGGTAACAAGAGTTAATGGGTTAAAGGCTTTAAAAAAGTGCTTCCCAATTGTAGGGCAGGTTTCATCAAGATAATAGTCTTTATGTGCCAAATAGAAATTGCAGAAAAGCTTTAGGGGGAAAGAAAAACAGAAATGCAAACTTTCCTATTTCAATACCATTTCCTCTGGAGAAAATAACCCAGATGTTATTAAATGAGCTTTTCAGCCCAAGCTGCAGGGTAATCCTTTAGCACTCCTGAAAAGTTTCAAAGTAAAATTGAAAACGAGACCCTTTTCAGAGTTTGTGCCTCCTATGAAACTCTTTGGAGAGTATGAAGATAATTTTTAGCCTCTTTAGGAAGATGTAACAGTCATATTTCCTTTCTTGTAATATTGCAACATTATTTACATAGCTGTTCCTTTCAAGAACTCTTTTCCTTTTCACACATAGCAGGGAAACTGTTATCTTATAGAATGGTGGTAATATCAGTCGCTGAGCACAAGACTCATAGGAGCTTAAAACTGGAAGGAATCTCAAGTATCATCTCTTCTATCTTCTCATTTCACAGATTTGGAAATTGAGGCTGATAGCAGTTAAGTGATTTGTTCAGCTTTTGGTGAGAGAACTGCAACTTGAATCCCAACTAGAATCAGGTATGTATTCTTTCCACTCTTTCCAGAATCCCATGTCTATCAAAAAGCTGTATTCTTTTTGCTTAACGCATAGTTTCTTATCACAGCTCAGCTGTGTAACTGCAAACGTAGACTCATAATGAAGTTCAATGTGAGGAACAGATGCTTTGATTGGTCTTTGTACACAAATGTCTATAAATGGTAACACCCATAGTGGACTCTTAATACACACTGATCACGACACTCTATTTAAAACTTAAAGAGCATTCTTTCAATTCAGAAAAGCTTTTGGAAACAAACAACTGGTCTCACAACAGAGTGCCAGTTGTATGTTGAGATGCTCTAGGAGTATACGCTTTCATTTTGCCATTTGGAAACATGAAAAACTACTATAAACATACACTCAAGGATCTCAAACATCCTTAAACATTCTCTTTCTAGGAATAGTGAGAAAGCTTTCTCTATATATTAGAACTCTAGATATCAAAGTGATTTGAACACTCAAGAGAAAAAGATAAATAAAATAAAAGTAAAATACTAATTCCACAGGGTCCCTCGGATCGAATTTCTTTTGTGATGAGCTCTATTGACTGAGTGAGCACTGAACCATTGGTAACTAGGGTGCAAGCTGTTCTCCCACCTCTGCTATGTAAAATATCTTCTCATCATTACACAAAAATCACCATCAAACTAGAAAATAATTTGGGAGAGTTCATGGCATTTGGAGCAACCCACAGCCAGTGATGCTGTCTTGACAAAATATAATTATCTCCAACCCTGAGGTGCAACTACAGGAGAGCAGCAAACAAGCCCTGTAGTATTGTTTCAGATGAAGCACAGTGAAAGCTCTGCACTTCCTCCAGGCCTCCTCTTTCTTCCTGAATGAACTCCAGGGAATGGCATCATGTCAGGCTTTCCAGATGGATTATGTGAAACCATAGCTCAATGTCATTTTCAATAGGAAGCCTCATAATTAAAGGTCAAATAGTCACTTCATCTGCAATCAATCAGTAGAAAAAGTACTAATACGAAGAACTAATCAATCAATGGCAAATGCACTAATAAAAGCAATGAATCAAATTCAGCACGTGTGTAGATGCAAGCACATTGAAGAGATTGAGACACGGCAAAAGCAAGAACAAGAAAAGAAATTTCAAGTGTAGTTACAAGAGACCTTGCAGAAGGCTTCTCAAAGCCAGAGTTTTCATCTTCGGTTCATTAGTTACCTGGGTACCACCGGGCCTGCAATAATTTATTCTTAAATACAAATACTGGATATAATAATAAAAATGTTATTTCATAGGGCTTTCTTAATGTATTCTATTTGAGATGCTGTGTGTGTGTGTGTGTGTGTGTGTTTAAAATCATTAGAGGAAATATTTTGACAGTGGTCACAAAAGGGATAGATATATTTTCTACATGCCAAATAGATGCATTTTAATCTGTTGTATTTCATCTTGGTGAGAAGTCAGAGAAATATAACTCTGAGTGATATTACCTGAAATTTTCCCCCTGCTTTCTGGAATATGAATTCTTCACACTTATTGTGATGTTCTTTCACTGCTATGCAGATGAGAAGTTCCATTAGGATAATTATTGGCCTGAAGTTCAGGTCACCGCCAGGCATATCCTCTGTACCAGAGATGTCAGGTCACCAGTAGAGAGAAACATGCATTGGATCTTGTGAAAACTGATACACTAAATTTATAGGGCTTAACAAGTCCATTCAAGCAACAGGACCCTAACACCCCTTGCTGTATGTAGAAATAAGGGTGCTCCTGGGACAAGGGTGATCCGTGCCATCTCACTGAGAAAAGGAAGCAGCAAAGAGGTCATCTTTATAAATGCGACCTAGGAGATTGCAGGCAGGAAGCCAGGTCTGATCCAGGCATGACAGAATAGCCTAGCTTGAAGTAAAATTCCCTAATCTAAGAGCTATGGAAACTGAGGCCTGGGGATGTCTCAGTGGAAGAGTCAGGATGAGTATTTAGGTCTTGCAATTCCAAGAAAGCATAGGTCTACCATGTTATGGCGATAACTAAGGATTTACACTACGATTGTTACTTAGATACCACATTAGTATTTTATTGGAGGACCCAAGTATCTATTTCATGGGAGAACATTGCAAAAGCAAAGTGCAAAAGCAGAGGTCCAAGTTAACACAGACATTTTTAGCACAACAGCTACTTTTTTTTTTTTTTTTTTTTTTTTTTTTTTTTTTTTTTTTGCGGTACGCGGGCCTCTCACTGTTGTGGCCTCTCCCGTTGCGGAGCACAGGCTCCGGACGCGCAGGCCTAGCGGCCATGGCTCACGGGCTTAGTTGCTCCGCGGCATGTGGGATCTTCCCGGACCAGGGCACGAACCCGTGTCTCCTGCATCGGCAGGCGGATTCTCAACCACTGCGCCACCAGGGAAGCCCCACAACAGCTACTTTTGTGACTGACGTTCAGAGCACCTGTTTGCCCGAAAATTAGAAAGCATCAAGGACAGAAGGATATGGCTTTGAGAGTTAAAACATGAAAAGAAAAAAAAAAAAAAAAAGATAGGATGGGTAGGTATTCTGCTTACAGAAAAGAAAAGAATACCGATCACGGTGCAGTATGCTTCTCGGGTAGAGCTTTGTTCACCGCCGCCAGCTCCAAGCACAGGAGAAAATCATGGAGAAACAAACGCAACCCATTTTGGTTGTCCTGACAAAAGCAAATCCTAGGACTGCGGCAGGTTTGAAAGGCCACTGCGGAAATGCGGAAGCATATGTGGAGCAGCCAGGACTCAGCATCTGCTCTAACGACACAGGCTCACTTGATCCCTGACTCGTGACCTCTGAGGTGCCTGGCAGCATCCGTCCCTGGCCTCCCTACCTTTGTAACAGCGCCTTCCTTTTCAGGAGACCCGGAGCACCGGGCATCACATCACAACGACCACGTGAAGGAGGACGTGCAAGATGATTTCTTCGAGGCCAACAGTTAAACCACACTTGTTACATGAACATCTACAGGGCTGGGGTCAGGGGGCTGGAACCCTGGGAACGGTAATGCCATCATAACCAATACGGTTAACAATAACAGCTGCCGCTTTAAGGGCATGTGTTATGGGCCAGGCAGCACACCGGGCTCTCTAGGTTGGCACCCTCATTTCGTCCACAGCAATCTACATACAGCACAACTGCTGAACACATTCTGTTATGTACTGGCTTGTATTAGGTACAAGTCCTGTGCTGGGTACTTAACAACTTTACCTTTAATCTTTACAGCAGCCTTAAGGATTAAGAAAAAGTAAGAAAATGGCTTACAAAGTGAGAAAGCTGAGGTTCCGGGAGCTTAAGTGATTTGTCCAGGATCACAAAATCAGGACTGGAATGTGGCTTCCGAAAAGCTCTTTCAAATTCTATTTGGTGATGATTATAAAGAAAACCTCAGAGTCATAATGCAATGTATGGACAGTTTATATATATATATATATAATTTCTTCAAATAAGCTGAACCCCTAGATAGCAATTGCTTCTTTAAGAGTATGTTCAATTTCTAAATCATTTCCCAAACTTTGCAAGACTGAAAATAATTCTATCAGACAAATATGTTTAGGGCTAGTAAAACCATCATGAAATCTCTTTGTTTCCTAGTTTACAGACCGAACTTTAACACGAGCAGACTTAGAGCAACGTCATTCTCTTTAGTCAGTCACACGGCAAAATGTAGTGGAATTTTTAAAACTAGCTTTACCACAATGTGCCTACTACCCCAAGGAGTTTGTTAATGATGCATATTTCAATAAAGTTTCTCATTACTTAATGACTTTTTTTTTTTTTTTTTTTTTTTTTTTTTGCGGTACGCGGGCCTCTCACTGTTGTGGCCTCTCCGGTTGCGGAGCACAGGCTCCGGATGCGCAGGCTCAGCGGCCATGGCTCACGGGCCCAGCCGTTCCGCGGCACGTGGGATCTCCCCTGACTGGGGCATGAACCCATGTCCCCTGCATCGGCAGGTGGATTCTCAACTGCTGCGCCACCAGGGAAGCCCCTTAATGATTTTTAATGACTAAAAACATGGATTCCAGATGTCTGGACAGGTTATTGGGATAATGTCATTAAACTGGATAGAGCTAAGTAGAAAATAGCACTTTTCTTGATCTATTTTTGTCCATTAAATACGTACTTATTTCATTTTAGGTGCTGGTCAGATTGAGTTAATGACAACTATGTCATGTTTCTTCATAGAAATAACATTCGGAAACGAACTTCAAACTAATGTCAATATCAAACTAGAGTAATAACATTATTTCCACCTTGCTCCAAGCTTCCAGAAAATATAAGGTGACATTTTCCAGGGGTCACTCTAGAGCCTTCCAAAGCCAAGTTTGTGCTCACTGCACACACACCCCCCGCCCCCAACTACGCACCCCCAGACTTCTAACATGAACATTCTACATTGAAAGTCTTCGACAAGAATCGAAAACATGATTACAAATAAAGCTAAATCCTACGCTATTAAATTTAGGCCCTCAAAAATGGGTTCAATCCAATGATGGTATTTCAAAGCTATGACCCATGCTCACTTTGCTATTGTTTTTTAGGTCACAGAGTGGAAAATACCCCCAATTCCATTTAATTGGAAGAGTTGTCTGAATTTCAAAATCATAAGATGCAATTATCTGAGGGTAATATTAAGTTGGTTTTTAAGTCTGTGGGTCACTTACCCAGTGTGAGGGATTTGTGTGTAGAACAGAACATGACAGCCACAGTGTCTGCTGGTGTGAAACCTGAATTATTCCTAGTGGCAAAAGAAAAAAGTGTTTTACAAATAAAAAGCATATTTAATACATCCTCAATCAAATGCAGTACCTACCTTTGTGCTAACATCCCTTTGATCAGTCCTGGTGACAGAAGTAATTCTATACCCAAATGTACAGAAATGTCCAAATTTCTTTTTAGATAATAATTTCTGAGTCATTTATCCATGAAAAGGAGACAGTCTTAAAAATGTGTGGTGGAGGTCTTCTAAAATCACATATGTAATCAGCTTGTGGCACAAGACTTTATAAAAATCACGCAGCAAGGAAAGTTAGCTCAGTCACTAGGCTATCGCTTGATTTTAACCCAGTGGCTTAAAAGAGTTAATGTATCTCAAAAAGGCTTCCCTCAAGGACCAACACACCCCCCTTTGGCAGCAAACAACGCCTTTGAGAAATACACAGTATGAACAAAGGTTTAACATCACATGTTTTAGTAAAAATAATAAATTACCAATTTTTATCCATTACTATGTATCAGGTATTCCCTTAAGGTCTTTGCATATAAAGACAAAAACCCTATCAGGTAGGCAATACAATATCATTATTTACAGATGAGAAAACTGAGGCACACAGAAGTTATGTAACCTACCCAGGACCCCATAGCTAGGAAGTGACAGAGCCAGGATTTAAATCAAGTCTGGCTCCTGTGCCTGCACTTAACTGCTATTGTTTTATTGTTATATAATATGTTAAGGATTAAAAAAATCTTGCGTAGTCAAAATCCATTAAATGTTATGGGGATCAGTACTGGTGAATATCATATTCAGATTTCCTATTTTAGATCATAAAGATTTAGAGAACCAGAAACCGAAAAGGTTAGAAATGTAACTATTATTACTGCATCCTTGATATGTTAGAAACTATTCCTTCCTGCAGGATCGGTGTTTGAAGGTATAGTGAGTCTGTTCATTCCTGCCCTGAACTCAGACAAGAGGGCTAGCCAACGGAAAAATGTTCTAGAACCCGACTGCATGCATATAGTTGTAGATGTAACAATCTATCCAATTGTCAAGGATCTCTAAAGAAAGAGACCCCGCCATTTCCCTTAGTAACCTCATCCTTATATACAACTTTCACTGGGAGAAAAAGCTTCCCTTCAACAGATCCCACATCCTGTTTCTTTGTTATATACTCACTGGAGGGGAGCCGGACCCTCTCCTCCACCACCTGCTCCTCTGTACATATGTTAAGAGAATATTTAAATTGCCTAGTCTCCTCTCCTTTGAAAAATCATGTAAGCTCATGCTTCCTAACCAGTCTTACCTGCAGCTGCTTTTTTTTTTTTTAAATAACATCTTTCCAAACTGAATTTTTGGGGTCTCACCTCAGTGGAAAGAGAAGGAGGGAGGGAGACAGAGAGAGAGAGAGAGAGAGAGAGAGAGTGTCTCTAGAGAGGATGTTTTGGTGCTGAAGAGCAGGATGATCTCAAGCTTGGCAGGGGGGTAGGGGATGATGATGGAGCCTGTAGAGAACTTCTTGGAGGAACTTACAATTGAGCTAGGCTTTAAAGAACAGGTTTAGATATGCGCAGATGCGGATTTTACGTAAGGGAGAGCAGAACGGAAGCATGCAAGTGCAGGAGGCAGCTGGCAAAGCGCAGACTCTCCAGGCTGACTTGTGTGCAGGGACACTCGCTCACGTCCAGGAGCGTGGACTCCATAAGATAGGATAAGGGGAACTACTGAAGGACATGCGACAGTAGAATGGCGTGGTCAGACCCGTTCTTAAGGAAGAGTAGTCACACAGCTGAAGTTGATGAGCCCAGGCAGGGAGCAGAAAGCTATGAGGGCCTGAAGAATCACAGTGAGTACAGGAGCCGGTGGTAAGAGACATGAAGATAGAATTGAAAGAACTTGTCAACCGGTAACTTCTACGAAATATTCCCTCCCAACAGCTTAAGAGCACAGGCAGTGCGGGAAACACATTGGAATTTATAGCAAGTGTTTAAAAATGCTAGTTTACACTTTTATTGTTATTGTTGCCTTGAGAGAAGAAGAGAGATTGAAGAGAAATTAGACACTTTGAGAGAAGTATCAAATCATTCATGGAAATAAGGAATGGAAGAGGAAGCCCAGCAGGGTCTGGGCAGGAGACCCAGGAGTTGAGGTTTAAGTTTACTGAATTTGCAGTAGTGAAGGGGGCTGTGTTTTCAAGAAATCTGGTGAAGAGAAGAAAAAGGCCATGGAGACGAACCTGTTTATACATAGAAAGTGATGGTACAGCAGGTAGAAATAATGGACGAAACCACATCCTCAAAGGGGCCCGAGAGGATGAGACTGAGATTAGCTGGAGAGGAGAGTGTCCTACAGTCTGAGAGTCTGTGAGCTGGAAGCAAAAGAAGACAAGGTGAGTGAAAAAATACAGAAATTTTTTGGGTGGCGAATAAGAAGGTGGAGGTAATTTACATCAGAGAGTTTACTTTCCGTGCAAAGCGCGAGGCATTTCATTCATCTACAGAGAAGTCTGAGGGAATACTGAGGCCTGAGAACCTAAGAAATGAGAAAAACTTAACATAAGTAGACTGGGGAATATGACCTACGGTCAATTCACAATGAATAAAAAATGTCTCCAGGAGTGAATGCCCAGCTGTGATGGTGGAACGCGTGGCAGAGCCAGCTGGCCTAGTCTGGGGTCTTTCTCCGGCAATGCTCCGGTGTCAATAACACTGCAAAGGCCTTTGAGGTCTTCGGCCGCCCTTGTTTGTAACCAGTCGTTGCTGCATCTGGATTTATGCAGTTTGGTTTTCTTCCAAGGGAGTCCGGCAATACACTTCTTCTTTGGTGACCGCTGTTCTGCTTGACCCATTTCTAATGTGTCTAGATCTCTCTGGCCAAGGAAGCTCTGATTTAATCTGGCACTGGCTGCCATGTTGGAGCAGCATTTCCAGCGTGGCTAAAGAGGATGTTTGCAAGATACGCTTACTTGTCCTCTGCTCCGGGGTAAGGAGACCGAAGGTAAGCCCACACGGGGAGGTATCTGGCCTGATGTGGGTTGGAACACTGCCCTAGGGTCCTACTGACACAAAGCCCTTCAGTGGGGAGAGAGAACCAGGACGTAAAGATGGAATGTTTGAGGTTAAAAACAATATTCCACCTAAATAGGGCTGACTTATACTCTATGTCTACAGTAACAGACTGTTCCACATCGCAGATCTTGGAGAAGCCAGCAGAGCACGTGCTCACTTAACCTTCCATCCAAGATGAGGAGGAGGAGAAGGAGAACGGTGAATAACCACAGTAGTAAACGTTAAAAAATTTTTTTTCTATCATATATATATATATTTTTTAATTGAAGTATAGTTGATTTGCAGTCAACATTTATTGAGCACTTTTCTAAGCACTTTGCATCCAGTTCTTCTTTCTTCATAGAACAGCCTTATACGGTAATAGTATTTTTGTCTTGTTTTTTCCGAAAAGGGATCTTTTTTTTTTTTTTTTTGCAGTACGCGGGCCTCTCACTGCTGTGGCCTCTCCCGTTGCAGAGCACAGGCTCTGGACGCGCAGGCTCAGCGGCCATGGCTCACAGGCCCAGCCGCTCCGCGGCACGTGGGATCTTCCTGGACCGGGGCACGAACCTGCGTCCCCTGCATCGGCAGGCGGACTCTCAACCACTGCGCCACCAGGGGAGCCCCCAAAATGGATCTTGAAGCACAGTTACCTCAAGTCACACAGCTAATAAGGAGGCTGCCCCAAATTGTGAAGACAAGTTTGCCTTCTGAGAAGAATATTATAAAAACTCAAAACCATAACCAAGATCATCACACAATTTAGTGGATGAGAGCAGCCATCCTGGTAACTAACCCGCCCTCACCCATGCTCTGTTCAGGGGTGGTTAAATGGTGAAAAGTCATGACAACGCACAGAAAAACAAAGCATCCCGTACATTACGTTAAGTGGTAATGACTATAATTATTTTCAGTGATTATCATCTCTACTGTGTCTGCTCACATTCTTGAAAGGAATCGCATTACTATTTATTTTCGAACTCTACCTTATCTCTATTTAATATTGATTTTCTTTTAATCTTGTTTTTATAATTCTTTTGATTACTTTGGCATCCCTCGAGATGCTTATTTCCTTTTCTTCCCAACTGGTCTTTTTATTCTCTCACAAAGCTTTCATTCAGTGTTTTCCACATAATATTTATTTTGCCTTCCTTTGAGTACCCACAAAGGAAAACATGTCAAAAGGTTTTACTAGCAGAATCACAGAATGTGGAGCAGAAAAGGTCCTCTGAGATAGTGCCGTCTAAGCCCACTGTTTTTACAGGGGGAAACTTCTACGTGAAATACTTTCCTATGTTAACCTCTGTACCTGTGTGGTTTTTTTGGTTTTTTTTTTTTAACAGAACATGGTTTAAAAATCTTTATCTGGGCTTCTCATCTTCTTTTTTTTTGAAATCTTATTTTATTTCATTTTTTTTATACAGCAGGTTCTTATTAGTTCTCTATTTTATACATATTAGTGTATACATGTCAATCCCAATCTCCCAATTCATCCCACAACCATCCCTCCCCCAGCTTTCCCCCTTTGGTGTCCATATGTGTGTTCTCTACATCTGTGTCTCTATTTCTGCCCTGCAAACATGTTCATCTGTACCATTTTTCTAGATTCTATATATATGTGTTAATATGCGATATTTGTTTTTCTCTTTCTGACTTACTTCACTCTGTGTGACAGTCTCTAGATCCATCCACGTCTCTACACATGACCCAATTTTGTTCCTTTTTATGGCTGAGTAATATTCCATTGTATACATGTACCACATCTTTATCCATTCGCCTGTTGATGGACATTTAGGTTGCTTCCATGACCTGGCTATTGTAAATAGTGCTGCAATGAACATTGGTGTGCATGTGTCTTTTTGAATTATGGTTTTCTCAGGGTATATGCCCAGTGGTGGGATTGCTGGATCATATGGTAATTCTATTTTTAGTTTTTTAAGGAACCTCCATACCGTTCTCCATAGTGGCTGTATCAATTTACGTTCCCACCAACAGTGCGAGAGGGTTCCCTTTTCTCCACACCCTCTCCAGCATTTGTTGTTTGTAGATTTTCTGATGATGCCCATTCTAACTGGTGTGAGGCGATACCTCATTGTAGTTTTGATTTGCATTTCTCTAATAATTAGTGACGTTGAGTAGCTTTTCATGTGCCTCTTGGCCATCTGTATGTCCTCTTTGGAGAAATGTCTGTTTAGGTCTTCTGCCCATTTTTTGATTGTTTGTTTGTTTGTTTTAATATTGAGCTGCATGAGCTGTTTATATATTTTGGAGACTAATCCTTTGTTGATTCGTTTGCAAATATTTTCTCCCATTCTGATGGTTGTCTTTTTGTCTTGTTTATAGTTTCCTTTGCTGTGCAGAAGCTTTTAAGTTTCATTAGGTCCCATTTTTGTCTTTACTCGTTTTAGGAGACCTCATCTATCACCAGCTGTGTGGCACTAAACAAGTTACCCAGAGCTCTGGCTTAGTCGGCCCATCTCTGAAATGGCTAGGAGACTTTCCAGGAATAACAATGCTCCTCTTCTCTCCTTCCCTCCCCTTCTCCCTCTCCTGCCCTCCAGGTCACCCTCCTTCCCTCCCAGGGCTATGGCCTGAAGCTCAATGAGACATCTGGTTGAAAACGTACTGATAAGGGCTAAAACACCTAATGCAAATATTTATATTTGTTTTCTTCCTTTTCCTTTCTTCATAGTTTCTTTTGTCACTCTAGGGACACTCTAGGTTTCTATTACTCTAGTTATCAATCTACCAAACTATCTTGTGTATACTTTTAAAAGGCTCCCAATTACTGCTTTATTTTTCTAAGCTTTTTCAACTTTTTTCTTCTACCTTTGAAGCTTCTGAAAGTTGCAGAAAGCTTAGGTCACTATGGGCAGTGGAGTCTTGGTTTGAGGAATCAACTCCCCGTTCCTAGCAACTGTGACACAGAAATGTCCAAAAGAATATATTGCAAAACTAGAAATGCTAATTCTCTCTCTTCCATAATTAGTTTTTGAAATAATATACACTACTGTGATATAACAAATATTTTACAGTAGCTAACATTTCTTGAGCACTTACTATATACTAGGTATTATGCTGAGGGTTTTACGTGCGTATTATTTAATCCTCCAAATGACCCTATGAGATAGGTACTACTACTGTCTCCATTTTATCCATGAGGAAACTGACAAAAGTTACAAAGTAATTAAACAGGATTGAAACTTGAGTCTGTCTGACTCCAGAGTTGGAATGTTTAACCCTGACGCTCTTCTGTGGACAGATAAATGTGAACACATAATGACAACTCTCAAATGTATTTTAAGTACTCAAAGTAGAAGAGGTTCCCCCGCCAGACACAGTGACATGTTACACAATGGTAACATGTCAGGTCTGTAAACCTAAGAAATATTAACCAGGTAAACAAGTGTTTCAGGGAAATTGAATTTTCTAGACTGGGTCTCTCCTGGTTTATGCTAAACTTCCACCATCAGAGGTCAGTGGCATGCTGTACAAAAAAAAGAGAGACTGATTTCTATGTTGAGATTTTTGTCTCTGGATAGCTGGATTGGTTTTAGCTTTACTGAATTGGCAAGTAAAAGAAAAGAAAAAAACCCACCACAGGCCAATTTAACTAATTTTAAGAAGGAAGGAACAAAAAGTAGGAAAAGAAAAGAACTCAAAGAATAAACCAGTGGGTCCTAGTTCTAACTCCTGGTATCTTTGACTAACTTGTGTGTGGGTATGAACTTGGAAAATCCAGTTATATGCTCTCTGCAAATTCCCCAACCAAAACAAGTATTGTGAACATTAAAATTAATTGAAGGAGTTTAGTGCAGTGGAAAAAGCACAGGTAAATTCTTTTGGAAATGTCAAATGGAGATGAATTTCAGTTCTAAGTGCAGTAGTTGCCATCTGATTTTGGGTAAGTTACTAACCTACTGAAATCTGATTTTAGGCAAGTCCCTACTACTCTAAGTGTGGGTCATCATCTGCAAAAGAGCAACAAAAATGCATAGTGACCTCGTCTTCTGCTGTCAGACTTAACACAAAATAACATATGCACAATCCCTAGCACAGTGCCTGGCACAGAGTAGGGTTCAATAAACGTTGGTATTTTTCATTCCTCCGATAAAATCCTCAAGTGCTACGGGGGTCTTCCAGCATGAAAATAGAATGGGAAAATCATAAATTTTGTCTAATTGAAACATCTCCAAATTTTAATGGCATATTTTGGGGCTACACAGCCACTGCCCAGGAGCACAATTACAGCTACTCCATATTCTGTCGTTTACCAAAGAACATGCATGTCTGGCAGTGGGCCAAGCGAATTCAAAACACAACAGAACTTTAGTGAAGGCAGAATAGAAGGGCCTCAAAAACCACAAGGCTTTATGAAAGTCCAAGCCTACTCCATGCTGAAAATTCTCACTTCGAATTCAACTAGTTGTGACACGGCCCTCCTTCAGCAATGCCAGTAGCGGCTGTTCTGTGCTTTTCAAGGAATTTTTCAGTCACTGACAGTCTGATACGATAGGATGACTGGGTCTGAGGATTACTTCTGCCACAAGGACCAGCAAACAAACAGCCAGCGGAAGGCAAACATCTTTTCGAAGGTGACATAACAAGCCATTTACACAAAGAAATTGAAAATAGCTCCTACTCTCAGACTTACCCAATTAAGTCACGTTTTCTCTGTGACTTAATGGCTCCAGGCTCTACTCTTACTTCATAAATCACAACCACAAGCCTTGGGAAAATGCTTCCAATTACACCAATCAATAAATTTTTATTGACTGTTTACAACTGGCCTCGTGCTATAGCAAGTGCTCTAAGAGCCAAGTGCCTAATGTGAGGCCTGAGCCATCCACGCCCTGACGCTATTTCAGGCCCCATAAACAACGCAGGCCGCTTCCCTTGTGGCAGCTCATTGCCAGCTCCTGGCATTCAAGGCCCTGGCAATCTGGCCCAAGCTTACTTTTCCAGTTACTGTTATTATTTTTAATTTTCCTCTACTCCTATTGTTCCACCTGTTCTCTCTCTGTGTGTGTGTGTTTGCATGTCTACATTTGCTTTACTATTTCTTCTTCCAAGAACTCCCTCTTTGCGTCTGTGTTTGCTGAATCATTAGCTATTCTTTATGACTCAAATCCCATGTCTTCCATGGAGTCTTTCTTGTTCTACCACTCTCTTTGGAAGTGGCTTCGTCTTTGAGTGGCCTCCAGGTTGTGTTACTGTCTCACTAAGAGAACACTCCGTTACCAATGCATATATCTAGTCTATAAACTCATACAGGATCAAAGTCATTATTTGTGGTATTCACTATGTAACTTTCTCCTGCCAAAGGCTTCAGTCACATCTGTTGAATGTATAATACTGGTGGAAGAAGTGAGGCTTTAAGAACAGGAAAGATGAACTAGGACATGAGACGCATTTTGACATGGGGTCAGCCTAAGCAAGGGACAGAAATGAGAATGCCTGAGCTTCTTCCAGGGGACAGCAAGGATTTTACCTCGGCCTAAAGCTTAGATAGTGTGAATGCTAGTAGTGGTTCACTTAGCCCCCACGAGTGAACCTCGTTCTGCAGGCACTGGCTACCCACTGAAGAAGGTCTCTGAACAGGAGACCTATTATCAGGACTCTGAATTATTGGAAGCAGTATGAAATACACAAGAAAAGTTCCGTCTGGAAATGAAGAATAACAGTAAGACATCCATGGCAATAGTCTGAGGAGAAAGAGGCAACGAGAGCCTGAATTAGGGAAGAGGCTTTGAAAGCACAAGAAATATTATTACTGAGGTAGGATCAAGACATTAAAAAAATAATAATGTGAAGGATTCCAGTCTGAGTAACTCCGTGGATGGTAGTTTCATGAAAAACTATGAGACGAAGAGGAAGTACTGGGGGAAAAGATTAATTCCATTTTGAACATCTTGAGTGTGAGGCCTTGTTAAGACAGTCAGGTGAAGCTATCCAAACGGTAAGTGACGAGCAGTGCCAGAGCTCCAGAAAGCAGTGCAGTGGAAGGTCTAGGCTCCATCAGCAGGAAGCTGGGAGCTCGAGGCAGCAGAACGCCTAAGCACCAAATGTGAATAATAATGAAACGAGGGCCAAGAACAGATCCTTTGGGAACTTCTACAACTTGAGGGCGGCAGGAGCAAGATGGAACAGTCAGGAGACAGGAGACCAAGCAGAAGAATGTAGGGGCCTAGAAGCCACGTAAAGAGCATGATTCGTCAATTAGGAAATTAACAGCAAGAGATACCAAATCACTTACCTCGTTGAAAAGATGAATGTTAAAAGCATAAAACTCAGCTGAATGGAACAGACTGAAGAAAAAAAAAAAAGATGAAATTAGCACTGTAAAATCAGTATCTGTAGCATACTTACTGGTATGCTTCGTTTTATCTGAAACTTACGGGAATTCAAATAGAAAAATAAACAAACGGATAAGTGAAACACACACACATTGCTAAACTGACAGAATCATTTAAACTAGTGGGACTCAACTTCTTCTTTTTCTTTTATTTTTTTCCACTCCTGGCAGCATGCGGGATCTTAGTTCTCCAACCAGGGATCGAATCCCTGGCCCCCTGCAGTGAAAGCGCACCTGGGCCCCCGGCAGTGGAAGCGCAGAGTGTTAACCGCGGGACCGCCAGGGAAGTCTGCAACTTGTTCTTAGTGAAGATATCCTCAGATATAACCTATGATATTTGCTACTCAGGGTAACTCTAAAACCCTCTTTGATTTAAAGTTTGGTTATTTGTTCAATTTAGGAAGAGCTGGTTTGTACTATGAATAATAGCAAATAGCATAAATGTGCTAGCATATAACATATATTTTGGAATGACTCATGTTGATTTTAATAACAAAACATTCTTTGATATTATAATTACCAAAGTGGTCTTTGGTATTACTGGGTAAATAGAACAAAAGGTTAGTTCTGGACCCTAGCAGTTACTTGCATTTTATAGCCTGCTGCTTCTTAAAATGAAATGATATTACTTTGGGTATATTTTAAGAGAAAACATTATGTAAATAGTCACATTTTAACCAATGCAGCCAGTGACTATACTTAGAAAATAAATAAATATTATGAATCCTACTTTTAATTCACAATAAAGGGTAAGATTAGCTTCAAGTTACAATGAAATAAATTGGCAAAAAAGTGCTCAATCTAGCCTTTGAATTTGACAGATATTAAAGCTTCTTTCATCTGGCATCAACTATTGTGAATCAGACATAAAAAACAAAGGAGATTATGTCATAAGCGCATAACTGATGTCTTTTTAAAGAACAGATACATACGATAAAGTCACCGAGTCTGCACATGCAACACAAAAGGAAGTATTCTTTTCTAATCAAATGAATATTGGCAATGAATTTAGGGCCCACGGATGGCTGGGCTTTGCTATTGAGGAGGCTGAGGGGGTAGCAAGGATATCCCACCTTCCGACTTACTTATGAACAGTATGAGAATGAGACTGAATGTATCCAGGTCGATATTTGGGTTCGAGAACGTGTCACAGAAGGTGGTGTAGATAATCGTCAGCAGCACACTGCTGCTGACAGCGCCAAAAGGAGGCTTCTTTCTTTCAAGCCAGTCCTTGATGTATCTTCGGACAATCTGAAACACAGAGACCAACGGTTTGCCTCTTTTCAGAGGTGGAGGGAGTTGAATTGGGCATTGCAAAGTGATTCTGACAGCAGAAAGACATAAAGGAAAGAGAATAATTTGGATGATGGCCACAGTGGATTTCAAAGCTTCGCTGCCACACCACTCTTCTCCTGAGGAATCTAACATTTGTAGTGCAACTTCCACTGGTGTCCATAAGGAGAGTATATTTTCCACTGCATTCAAATCCATCCTTAATCATGCCAAATGCTCTTTGCTAGCTGTCACTGAGACATGCCCATTAAGCCTCCCCAAAGTTTATCTCTTCTGCTGATCCTAATGGATGTGTGTAATTATCACAGTCCCCTTTGCCTCGATGGACAATTCCAAGTGCAACTTTGGGAATCTTAACAATCTGACATCTTCAAGAATTTCAAGACAGTAGATAATCGAAAATGATCCATGGAACATATTAATATTTAAAATGCTAGCAATGCGCCAGAAGTTTTTAATTAAATTATAACTCATGCTTGAAAAGCAAAAGTGCATGTGTTGTGGGAGTTTAAATAATTCAGACTCTGAATATCTAGAGTTTTTGTGAATCCAAAGACAAATGCCATTTGCATGCTTTTAGAATTCCAGAATTAACACTTAAAAATGAGTAAACCTGTCCTAACTTTCCTACAAAAGGATGAGTGAAATATGAAGTTATATGGCAATCCTCTCATATTTAAAAATCAAGTCAGATATTGCAAATCAGGACAGCGTGAACATTGGCGATAACTTTTAAGTTTGGATATAAAAGTGAACCACTCTATTTAAAACCTTTGGCTTTTGAAAGGAGCTGAACAAACCCGATAATGAAGACTAGAGTTGAGAGACATTAAGTTTTGAGTCGCTCATTATCCTGCATAATTGAACATGAGATTTCACAACAGGCTGAATTACCATGATCCATTAGCAATAATGAGGTCAGGGAACTTCTCCTGACAAGGCTGATGGGGTTCTGTCATCTTCCGCTCCGTCACTAAAAAGGCTTAATTCGCAATGAGGCATGCCTTCACAGATACTCAAGAACAAATACACGACTCTCCAGAGAACCTGTGAACACACGGCTATTGCATCGATTTCCTCCGATCTCAAGGACTCAGTTAAGTAAAACAAGTGTTGAGAAAGGGTGTCCTGGCAGAAAGCTGACCAGTTGGTATGAAGTACAGGTGCAGCACCTTGAAGGTTGGGTGGGGTGGGAGGAGAATGAGGGTTTTATATAGAGAGATAAATAGTGGTTAAATATTTTTTAAAAGTAGAGCTTGTCATTCAAGTTACAGCTGAATTTATAAAAAAATCATGTTTTGTTTTTGCACAAGTGATCCGAAACCACAGTAATTTATCTAGTGTTCATTTCTTTCTTTAAAGTTTAAATGTAGTGAGGTAGAGAGAAATAAGAGTAGTTCTGTCACATAGCATTATGGACTGATGTATTAGCCCACAAATTTTGGTGCCTGAGGGACCCAGATAGTCCCATGTTCAGATATGTCACCATGGGGGTAGCTGCTTAATAGAAGGCTACAGAGACTTCACTTCAAAGGTCATTTCATAATCTGTTGTTTCTGGTAGCATAAAGCTGGTAATTGGTCCAATTCAGTGCAACCCAACTTCTTTAGGAAATAAAATAAATGGAAATTACACAGTTATTGAAATTGACACTGTCCTCCAATTTTGTTTTGATATGTAATGGTTATAAACACAGAAGTCCTCTCTTTGCAATAGGTTATAGAATGTATGATCCCAATTCCAAAAGTATTGGGTTGGCCAAAAAGTGCCTTCGGTTTTTTAAGTAAAAATAAAAGACACGTTTTTCATTTTCACCAAGAACTTTATTGAACAACATATTCACCCTTTTGTTCCACTACCTTCTGCCATTTTTCAGGCAACTTCATAATTCCATCTTCCCCAAATTTTTTATCTTTTTGAGCAAAGAACTGTTCCAGGTGCCTTCTACAGTCTTCCAGGGAATTGAAATTTTTTCCATTAAGAGAATTTTGTAAAGACAGAAACAAATGGAAATCTGAAGGTGCAATGTCTGGTGAATACGACAGTTGAATCAGAACTTCCCAGCCAAGCTGGAACAGGTTTTGCCTGGTCATCAAAGAAACACGTGGTCTTGCATTATCCCGTTGGAGGATTATGCATTTTCTGTTGACTAATTCTGGAGGCCTCTCGTGGAGTGCTGCTTTCAGTTGGTCGAACTGGGAGCAGTACTTGTTGGAATTAATCGCTCGGTTTTCCAGAAGGAGCTCATAATAGAGGACTCCCTTCCAATCCCACCATATACACAACATCACCTTCTTTGGATGAAGACCGGCCTTTGGTGTGCTTGGTGGTGGTTCATTTCGCTTGCCCCATGATCTCTTCCATTCCACGTTATTGTACAGTATCCACTTTTCATCGCCTCTCACGATTTGTTTCAAAAACGGAATGTTTTCATTACATTTCAGTAGAGAACTGCATGCGGAAATATGGTCAAGAAGGTTTTTTTCGCTTAACTTATGTGGAACACAAATGTCAAAGCGATAAATGTAACCAAGCTGGTGCAAATGATTTTCAGCTCTTGATTTGGATATTTTGAGCATGTCGGCTCTCTCCCGCGTGGTATAACGTTGATTGTTCTCAATTAATATCTCGATTTGATCACTATCAACTTCAACTGGTCTACTTGACCATGGGGCATCGTCCAGCGAGAAATCTCCAGCACAAAACTTCGCAGACCACTTTTGACATGGTCGATCAGTCACAGCACCTTCTCCATACCCTGCACAAATCTTTCTTTGCGTTTCAATTGCATTTTTACCTTTCTTGAAATAATAAAGCATAATAGGCTGAAAAAAAATGTTGCTTTTTTTCTTCCAGCTTCAATATTAAAATGGCTACACAAAAGTTCACCACTTTTGGTAAGTCTTTTTTTCTAAATGCACACTGATATGACAGCTGTCACTTACAATCTAACAAAATTGCTTCGAATGAAGTTAAAGACAACTAAGTGCTACTAGAGCCACCTTACAGAACAAACTGAATGAACCTTTTGGCCAAACCAATAAAAGCGTCTTCTTCCACTATCATCGAGCCCTTTGACAAAATAAACAAATATGAATGAGGTGCAACTCGAAAGTCAAAGTCATTTTAAAAACCAAGACAAATCTGTAATCGTCAATCAACTTTGTAAGCTGTGAATTGACTTAGTCAACCTTATTACCTCTTTCTTCATTACAAAGTACTCAAAGTCTCATAGTATATTAGGATTCTTTCAATAGGCAAGAAACACAGGCTCCAAATCCTGCATCCTGCATCCTCCTAGCCAAAATGACTTTCTTCTAAACTTTAGCTCACAGAAACACATGCATTCAAAATGAAATGACTTTTTTGCTTTTCCCTGTGGAGAGAGAAGGGGAAAAAAAGTCCTCCTCAGGAAACTTTTTATTTCATTGTCTCACCTTCTACATTTTGATTTTCTTTAAAATTAAGCACAAGGAAAGGTTAAAGGGAAACTAAAATTTGAATCCCTGTACTTCTAATAAGCTGAATGACATGTCAATTACTGCAGGACCTCCAAGCTGAACCCCTGGAAAAATAACACATCTTAGGTGAAGAAGGTTGATATGGATAAGTGAGAAGTATAAGAGCCATCATTTTGTTTTCTTCATTTTCTTTTTCAGGGTATTTTCTTATGTTTTTCTTTCTACTCTGTCTCTATACTTATAAAACTGATTTTTGAGTGGGGATAGATAATGGATAACTTTTCATGTTAAGTCTGAATTTTAAAATTTCTTCAGGTGGCTTCAGTTTTTTTAAGATTTTTTGTGTGTGTGTTTTTATTTAAAAACAGTTTTTAAACTTTAATACAATTTTTAAAGGTTGCTTTCCATTTACAGTTATTACAAAATACTGACTCTATTCCCCGTATTGTACAATACATCCTTGAGCCTATCTTACACCCAATAGTTTGTTCCTCCCCATTCACCCCACCCCTGTATTACCCCTCCCCCCCCCACTGTTTGTTTTTTATATCTGTGAGTCTGCTTCTTTTTTGTTATCTTCAATTTTTATCCTCTACTCCACTGAATCCATACATTTTCATAAACTGCTTTGTTTCTTCATTAATCTTCTGTTGAAATGTATAGTAAGGGATATGATATCAAATCTAATTATGTAACGCTTATTAAATATTGAGTAGATTCAAAATAATGTCTGTACACTTTCTGAAAAAGTCGAAACAATAATAATAGATGAATACAAGAAGCACCCATCATCTACTGCACTTTTCAACCATTCTTTCCCTCTATTATTTATTCTCAGGAGCAAGGTCATGCAGATATTATCCTGCTCAGTTTACAGCTGTAAACAGGGGCATAGAGACGGCAAACAGCTTGAATAAAATGTTAAAAAGCTAGTCAGGTGGATGAGCAGGACTCTGACCGCTAGTTCCTGAGGGAATAATAGCGTCGGGGTTCAAGGTGCAGACTTTGGAGCTTCTTACTTTGTCATCGTGGGCAAATTCCTTAACTTCCCTATGCCTCATCTCTAAAATGGATATAATAGTAGCTGTAGTGAGGACTAAGTAATTAAATAAATATAAAATGCTTTAGAACCAGGGACTGTACGCGGTAAATGATGGCTATTCTTACTTCCAAGTCCCAGTTTGGTGATGTTTCTCTCACAGCGCTGTTCAGCAATACATCTCACTGCATAATGTAAAAGTCACTGTTCTCTCAAAGCAATTCAAGTGAAGCAATGAAAACCGTTCATATCTAATTTTATAAATGCAAAATTTTACTAGCATTAATAACATTAACTGCAGCTTTAGCTGGATATTATTTAATACGAAAAGCCAATCTCAAACTGCGAAACCAATCACTAATGAAAGACTAGAGAATGCATAAATGATAAATAATATGCTTTGTTTTAACTATTAATTTATTGAAAGAAAAGTGGGGTTTAGCGTGCTGTTTTAAAAAATATTTTTCACCGGTGCTGGAAATTCAATTTCATTAACATTTATTCATAAATATCTCAAATTTAATGCATGAAATAAGTATATCTCACAAGCATTTAGATATATTGAAGGCTTTATCGGAAGAGAAGAAATATTACAATAGCACACATTTTATTTCTTTCTGGAGCTGACAGAAGCAACAATCTCCCAACCATCTATGGAAAGACCAATCTTATCTCACAGAGTCACAGCATCTTCAAGCTGGAAGATATTAAACTCCTCGTTCTACAAATGAGGTAAGTGAGGCCTAGAAGTCGTGTGTATAGCTAAGCAGTGGCAAAGACCAAACTGGACCTCACGTCACATCACAGTCAGTCAATAATGATTTAAACCCCAAAGTAGTACTGTTTGGAGAAAACACACACAAATAAAGAAAATAAAATCCACCCTCAGAAATATAAATAAAAAATGGATTGATGAAGTTTTATCATCACTAAAAGATTATGGAAAATATTTTCAACTCACCCTTCCTGGTCTCTTTCTTCTCCCTCTAGTTCCCATTGTTTATTTAAAAGGTAACAATAATATTTCATTTAAAGATGCATATAAAAGTCTATAGAGAAGTGTTTATTTTCACAATGTGGCACTGTGACCATAATGTGGTTACAGTGGAGAGAAATGAGGCTACGTTGCCAGGAATCTAATTCCTCTGAAGTAAATAGTTCACCGAGCACTTCTAATGATGGCTTCAAAGATGGCTTCACAAAGGTTAGGTCTGTCAATCAATTACAAATGAGCAGAGAGACAAAAGAGCAGACAACGTCCCTGGTCTCATGTTTGAGGAGATAAATAAAAAGCAAAAACAACAAATAAATGAGAAGCAGATAAAGATCCATACCAAATAGAGGTTTAAACTGGATAATACATGAGTGATTGAGTGGGTAGCCTCTGGAGGAAGGGCGAGGAAAGGTCTTTCTGAGGAGGTGACAGGTGAGAGGGTGTTCCAAACAGAAGTACCAGCCAGTGCAAAGGTTCTAAGGCAGCATCAAGGCTGGCCGCTTTCAGAAAACAGAAGCAAAGTCTGTGAGACCCAAGGGTAATGGGCAAGTGGGAAAGTGTTAGGGGAAGTAAAAGGGACTTGGAAATAGAGGACAGGGTGGAATAATCCTGTAAGGAAGCAGAGTAAGAGATCTGGAAAGTACTGAATGACATTTTAAATTTGGGGTCATGAATTTGAAACAAGAGGAGAACCAATCATATGTTTCTCTCTAGTGAAGCTGGAGACCTAGGGCGAATGGCTGCTGGGGGTACTGAGGGGACAGGTTCAACGTTTTCTTCAGCCAATGTTTTTATTTATTTATTTATTTTTTTGCGGTACGCGGGCCTCTCACTGTTGTGGCCTCTCCCGTTGCGGAGCGCAGGCTCCGGACGCGCAGGCTCAGCGGCCACGGCTCACGGGCCCAGCCGCTCCGCGGCACGTGGGATCCTCCCGGACCGGGGCACGAACCCGCGTCCCCTGCATCGGCAGGCGGACTCTCAACCACTGCACCACCCGGGAAGCCCAAGCCAATGTTTTTATACAGCTTACACCCAACTACTGAGTTTGCTATTAAATATACTTGTGATAGAGTTTCCGCTTCCTGGAAGCTCACGGGTACGTTAGTGTCTCTCCCGATAAATACGACGGGTGTCGTGAGATGGGAGAACTGGAGTTTGCTCTAGGCCCAGGGAGTCAGAGCACATCAGAGGGCATCTCTGTCTTGAGTCTTTACGGATGAAGAGGAGTTTGGTGGCAGAAACGATGGCAACAACGAGATAAAAGGCATGGCGCAGGGAAGGGGCACGGCCGGGTGAGGGGGTAGTGGGGACACCACCGCATGGCAGAAAAGGAGCCTGGGCGAAGGGGACGGTGGCAGGGGACAGGCTGGGGTCAAACCGTGAGGGGCTTCGCGGGCCACACGAGGAGTGGGCGACAGGGAACCACGAGGGAAGTTTCTAAGGAGAGGAGTTGTTACTCCTCTCATAATCTGGTTTGTTTTTTAGGACTGCCCTGGAGCCGTGAACACATTAGATGGAGACTGGAAGAGACTCCCAGCAGAGAGACAGGGTTGGGAGGTGCAGTCGTTTAGACAAGAGATGGTGAAGGGGTGGCACCCTCTCTAGCATGCACGAGGCTGCGGATGCCAGAGCTGAAAGATTTTGGAGGCAGAGATGGTGGCATTCAGTGCCTGCCTGGATGTGAGGCAGTGAGGACGTTAGGCGGCAGGGTGGCCTCTAGGGGGAGAGACCAGGGGTGTGACTGTTAATTCCCAAGACTAGAATATAAGAGGTAGATGCAAACTCATCTACCTTGTAAGTGGTTGCAAGCATAAAGGTTTCCTCTTTGAAAAAAGCCATGAGGGTACTTTGGTACTAGAGAACTTTTTAAAAGCCAACCCTCTTGCTTTTTGGCTACCTTTACTGCTTTATAATTTACTGTAATATTTCACTATTGGGCATGCAAGCAGTCTAACAATTAATTATTCTCTCTGGAGAAATAGTCTTAATTACATAAATAATATAACACTATATATTTTTAAAAATCCATTGAATAGTGTAGACAAAGTTTTTTTGGTCCATATAATTGAAGACAAACATTTATTATTAAGAGAGATTGTTTCTGAGATCCACTAAGAGAAGAATGTGTGAGCCCCGAGTTATTATATGGAATTAGTTTCAGAACCAAGAGAAGAAGCATGGGTTTAAACTAATACTGTACAGAGCTGAGCAGGGCAGGTAGGTTCCCCTATAAGACACAGCATTTCCCTAAGTGATTGTAGACCTCTCACGCATTCACTCCCTCCCTCATCCAACACGTACTTATTGGGTGCCTAGGGTCTGGGTATATAATGGCAAACAAAGCAAATGTGGTTCCCGTACTCATAAAGCTTACCGTCTAATGAGGGAGACCAACTGTTAACAAGCAAACAAAAGGTAAGTATATATTGTGACAAAGGCCAAGAAAGGACTCAAACAAGGTGCCACAATAAAGAGTAAAAGGGAAACATACTGCAGGTAGGTGGTCCAAAGAAGGTATGAATTAAAGAGCCCAATGAGCAATGAGTTGCAGTGGAGGGTGGGTAGAAAGACATTCTAAACAGAAAAATCAAACAGCAATTGAGAAAAAGCCAAGGCTAGAGTTTAGGAAATGGGCAAAGAGTTGGAGAGGTAGACGCCGTAAGATTTATTCAGAATACCTGTTATGTGAGCAGCACTGTGGGAATTTTTTTTTTTTTTTTTTTTGCGATACGCGGGCCTCTCACTGTTGTGGCCTCTCCCGTTGCGGAGCACAGGCTCCGGACGCGCAGGCTCAGCGGCCATGGCTCACGGGCCCAGCCGCTCCGCGGCACGTGGGATCTTCCCGGACCGGGGCACGAACCCGCGTCCCCTGCATCGGCAGGCGGACTCTCAACCACTGTGCCACCAGGGAAGCCCAGGGAATATTTTTTCAAGGATTATCCTATATCTAATTAAATGGTATTCTCTGAGTGCTTTTAAACCCTCCCCCTTTACTGTAAGTTTAGACCCTTTCCTAAAACTAAAATTAAAAAAAAAATAAAATAGAGCATGTGCAGTGGATGCTGTGTTGTGCCCCCCAGACCCATCTCTTCAGGAACGAGATGCTTATTCCCATATCTGCAGGGCATGTTGATTGACTGAAAGATCTCAGTTGACTTCCTCTTTGGGAACTGCCGTTAAGAGAGCAGACTCACCCAAGGGCATCCCGCGGAGGGGCAAGGAAGCCAGCACCTGGTGACTGCTCAGCACAAGAGGAGAGAAACCAGGCATGCGTGTCTTAGGCAGGACAACTCTTAGGGGGCCGTCCAGCTTGAGGCTGTGGCACCTTCATGGCCGTCCTACTTGTCCCACTCTCCCAGGTGTCGATCCCAAGGGCTCTCCCCCGCTCAGCTTCCTGCATGGAAACCTCTGTCTCAGAGTTGATTTCCCAGAAAACCTAAGACAGCGTGTAAATATTACATGTCTATACACACACCATTTTTTATTGTTAGGGCCTCAAGGAGTTGCTTCCTGTTTCGTATCTACAGGGAATTTGAAAATGATGATGAAACTATAGAGCACTTACCTGTATCAGGTTCTATGAGGACAAAAACTTTACATGCATCATATTTCATCTGACGCCCACAACAACCCTTCAGGATAGGTCCCATTATTACACAGTTTGATAAATTATGAACCTGGAGCTAAGGAGATTAAACGACTTGCCCAAGGTCACACAGCAAATAAAAGGCAGAACTCAGAGCCAGAGTCTAGTTGCTCTTAACCCAACATCTGTGCTCTTCGCCATCCTAATGTACTCTTTTTCTAAGACTCACTCACTTTAGCAGTACATTAAATTCTGTACCCTGTCACTGTGGCTACCTTTGATGAAAACAAGGACAAGCTTGTATGCTCATAATTGGATTATATGCTCATCATCAGCCTGTTACAAGAAGTTAGGAATTTCTTCTACGAGTCTCATTCAGTAAGAATGATAAGGGAAACTAAACTTTCTAAGGTCTAATTTTAAGAGCTAATAGAATTAAATATTTATTTTATCAACTACACGGTCACAAATAGGATCACTGCTATCAGAGGAGCCTAAGAATAAGAAGCCAGTCAAATGCAGATGGTTGGCCCCCAACTGGTCATAATTGCTGAGACCTTATCAGAAATCAAGGTAATGATCTGCTAGACGTCTCCAAGCTAGCTACGTGGCTACAAAGAAGGGAAGATAAATTTTAAAAATCAAGATTGTGTGCTGGTGTCCCTATATATAGCTATCTGTAAAGCAGATTGATGTTAATTAAAAAAATTAAAAGATGAGACCTTTGTGGCTGAGGAAACCTAGTGTTGGACAGTCTTAGATTTTCATTTAACCATCTCTTCCTCTATCTTTTCTCTCAATTGTCCTGACACTACATAAGAATTCACAATTTGATCTATAAAGCAAAGAGCAGAGAGGATTGGAGACCTTACCTGTCCAATAATGAGGGGAACCACAACAGTCATAAAAAGCTGAGAAAAAATAGATGTAAAAGGCACAGAAGAGGAGGAGTGAAGCTGTAAAACAAGAATACGAGGAGTTAGAATCACTTGAAATCCGTTCTCAATACTGCTGTTAACTAGTGTAATAAATGAATTCTCTCACATGCACAAAAATTTGGTAGCTATATACAAGGAGCAAGTGAAGTTACTTTTATTTTTGAAATTTAGCACAAGATAGACTGAGTAGTTTAATATACAATTTGTATTGGGAGACTAAGATTGAAGAAAAATAGCTATTGTTTTGCAATTAACTTAAATTTCTTCTTATTAAATACATTTCTGAATTGTAAAGCCACTCTGTTCATACTGTCTGTACTCATATGGCATATTTCACCTGGAATCATAGTTTATGTGATTTCTATTTCACCCGCCTGCAGATACCTAAAACAAACAAGTGTGTCTCATTATGTTATTAATGAGATATTTTATTTGTGTAAAGGAAATAGTTTCTAACTTTCCTACTCCTCCAAAACAAAGGCAATGATTCTCATATCCTTTAACATTCATTCTTAAACAAAATCTTGGACATGGGAAATCCTGAAATGGAACTTATTTTTCACCTTAAAATTTCAATATACCGTTCCTAAATTTGTATGTCTTAACGTTGTTCAGAATTCCTGTTTTGACTCTGTCCCCATTTTTTGATTCTTTCTTTGCTAGCGATTGCAGTCTCAGCTTCATAAAGATGCTACTGCCAGCAGCACAAGGCAGTGTTTCTCTGAGAACGCAGTCACACACTCACATTAGCCTCAACTGCCAAGACCTGCTGTCTTCCTATTAACTTTCCAATGTTTTTTTCAAAATCTCCTTTCTGGACACATAGTACCCCGTTCCACAGCTGCTTATCCCTTTCACGAGTCTCTTCTGCAAACAGGTTCTCCCGAGCCATCAGTGACGATCCCCCTGGCCCTTGGAAGTTATTTTCACCTTCCCCTGCAGACCACACCTCAACTTTCATATTTACCTAAGTTTAGTTAAACTTGGAAATACCTTTTGGAGAGTAATTTTTGTGAAAGATGTGGAGGCGGTAATGATGGAGGGCAGAGAATATTAAATAAAACATATCAAATATTTAGATAAGTGAAGTCAAGAGCTCAGAATGAAGTGATGTGGGGCCAGCGTTTTCACTGATTTCTGTGTGAACTGGCTTACCGAAATCTTTTCTATGCCCTGGTCTATTTTATAAAATTCTGTCCCCCATCCTCGGCCCCAATCTATACGCACTCAGAAGGTCAGGAATGTATGCCCTGTCCGTCAGTGGCCTGCATCCACTTAATACTGCCCTCAACACTGCCCACTGCCTGTCAGTTTCACCCACAAAAAGTGTAGCCTCCAGCCTGTTCCTCCAGAACAAATATACACGAAAGAAGTACGGGCAGAAAAAAATGAAACCGGTGAAGAACACATAGGATTTGTGGTGCGTTAAACGTTACGTGGCTGTTAGATATTTCTTTTTAGGCAAAACCAAAGTCTTAAAAGCTAATGATTACACCCTATTTTAGAGCAACGATGACTTTGAAGTGCACGGTATTTAACAAATATATTCTCTCCACAAATATTAACCCTAGGGATGCTGCAGGGGCAAGGACTGAAATAAGGAAAAATATATTTTACAAAGAAACTGAGGGAGAATATGTATGCAGAGGGCATAAACCTGTGCAGAACGGACGGATGAACTAATCTGTAAACATGGGGTGCTATAAAGAGACAAACTCTTATCCAAAATCATATCCCTGTTTTTTTCTAAAAAAAAAAAAAAAAAACACACAAAACTTAAGTATATCTAAAAATCTCTTATTATCACGTGGCATTACAAAATCAGTTGGTATTATTCTTTTCACTGCTTATTTATCACTAGTAACAAAACGAATTCGAACGTGCACCTGGAAACTAAGGGCCTGTATTCCTGATAAAAACCAAGTGAAGAAAGGACCGGCTCACACGCACGTGTGCCCGTGCGAAACAACAGAGCGAGGCTGGTGGTGCGTGTCCCCTCCTCCCTCAGCTCTCCTCCAGCCCCTCCTTAGGTCCTTAATGCTGCTCTGGAAGGGAAGACCTAAAACTGATAGAATCCCAACCTGCAAGACACTTGTAGTCCCATTAGCTCTTTTTTTTTTTTTTTGCGGTACGCGGGCCTCTCACTGTTGTGGCCTCTCCCGTTGCGGAGCACAGGCTCCGGACGCGCAGGCTCCGGACGCGCAGGCTCAGCGGCCATGGCTCACGGGCCCAGCCGCTCCGCGGCACGTGGGATCTTCCCGGACCGGGGCACGAACCCGCGTCCCCTGCATCGGCAGGCGGACTCTCAACCACTGCGCCACCAGGGAAGCCCCCCATTAGCTCTTTTTAAAGATTGAAAACTGAGGTCCGGAGAGAAGCAGCTTGCAACGAACACTTCTAATACCTGTGTTATGATGTGAAATTGGCAGTGCTTCTCAAACACACGCAAGCAACTCTTCAGCCAGATCTGCTCGGTGATAGAAGCCAGATCCACGCTGGGAAGGAGGGTTAGTTTACCCATAAAGTCTTACTGCAGAGCAGTAAACTCAGATCACATGGAGAGAAAAGTTAAAATGTGATTTCATGTAATGAGTCCATTTGGGGGGTTCTTTTTAATCCTAATTCAATCTAAAAGGGAAGTGTAGAGGAAAACCCGTTTCAACTTCGGTGTTGAAGAGTTTCACTTTCTAGATCCATCACGTAATAGACCCCCTGCCTGTTCAGTGTTCGGGAGCCTCTTGTTCCTAGAAGACAGTGGAAAAGGCTATGGGGTGAGGGGGTGGGGTGGGAGGTTGTCCATGATCCGCAAGGTCCCTTTGTCCTCGAAAACACCCATGATCTCTGATCCACTTGATCAGGAGCACAGGTTAGAGCAGCCCTCCTCTGAGGCTTTTGTCAGATCAGAGGCCAGAGCAAGCTAGCCAAGCGATGTAAGTAACTGGGTACACGAAACCAGACTAAGTATGGTGGAGATGTTGGGGAGGAAGTCCTGCAGGGTGGCTTCCTTAGAAGTGGCTCTGAAAGGAAGGAAATCTCAGTCCTGGGGTCTCACTTGGCAGAAGCCCTCTCTTTTTAATCGGCCACCAGACCTGTCGCCTGTGGTCAGTTTGAAGATGCAGAGGCCCCCTTGGGGAGGTTCCTGACGCTATGAAGCATGCCCTGGCATCCAGAAGAAAGAAGAGTGAGCATCTGCATTTGAGAGCATGACGAGAAAATGACAAGACCCAATCGTTTTGCATGCAGAGTTGATTTTAACTAAAGCAGAAGGAAGTACGCTGCCTGGGCTATTTGGTTCTTCACATTTTAATGAGGAACCTCGTGTGGTTTCTATTTCAGGGACCAACGTCTTTGGTCTCTGAAGCATCAATTATTGAAGCATCAGTAATTCCCACGTTTGAATAAAGTTGCGGGTTCAGCACAAGCTTGTGTCAAGCAAGTGCTCTGGCTTCGCTGAGCCACCCGGCAGGTTTAAAGGTCCTACATCTCACACCGCCAACGTGCTTTAAGACAGCGCATGTGAAATAAACAATCCAGGCACTGGCTAATCTCTTTCAGGAATATAGTGCTTTAAAGCAGAGAACTCACAATTAGGTTTATTTGTTTTAATCTCATGCTGCGAAGAAACGTTTCAGTGAAAATTAAATATGTGGGAATTTAAGACCTTTGTGTTCAGTCATTCGAATGGTAACCGGTGCCTCCTGTGGGCCAGAGGCATGTTCTCAGCCCCAGGGATCCAACCGTGAACAAAAAACCAAACCCCCCCGCCCCCCTTCTCCAGGAGCTGCATTTTCAAAGTGGAGGTCTGCATGCGGGTCGACCCATCACCAAGTGCACACTCCTTTCTTTCCCCCGCTTATAAATGGAAAAGTTCTAGTCTTTTCCTAAGAATTATTTCAAGCATCACTTCTTTGGGGATTATTTCCAAACCCTCCTCCCCAAATGCAGACTCGGCCACCCCGTCTTTTGTGGCTTTGTGTTGCCACTGTACCGCTCAGAATCCTTGGTTGTTCTTGTTTACACATCTGCCTCTCCCGGTAGACTGTATGTTCCTGAAGGTCAGGGACGCGGTCCTTTTCATGTTTATGTTCCGGGTGCCCAGCCGAGTGACTACGTTCTACATCTAGGGTGGTGGTTCTCAAACGTTAACATACCAGACACACCTGGAGGGCTTGTGGAAACACCTGTTCCTTGGTCCCACCTTCAGAGTTTCTGATTTGTAACACCTAGCAGGGAGGACGAGGGGAGGACGGGGAGAATTGGCACTTCTAACCAGGCCCCAGGTGATGCTGCTGTTATCGCTGGGCTGGGGTTTACCTTTGAGAACCACTGAGTTAGTGCACAGTATGTGCTCCAGGATGTGTGTTCACTTAATGAACGGCCACAACACATAGGTAGAAAGAGAGGCTTGACAATGTTTTTTCTTCTTTCCATCCTTCCAGCTTTCGCTAAGTTACAGAGCCCTGCTGAATTCACAGCCCCAAGAAAGGACCAGGAGCCTCCCACCCAATCGTCTCCTATAATTACAGATATGGTAACATTTATTGTGCACTGCTCTGAATGCTTAATGGGTTGAATGATTTAATACAGCGACCCCTTGAGGTGGGTCTCATTATTACCCCCATTTTCATATGGGGAAACTGTGGCACGGAACACTTGAACAGCTTAGACATGGTCACCGTACCTAGAAAGTGACGGAGCCGGGATCTCAACCCAGAAGGCTGGCTCCACGGCCCTCACACTTAATCCTTACTTCCACCGCACGTTACCGACAGAAAGGACAGGGCAGTGAGGTGGGGAAGGGGGCAGGAGTGGAGGCCAAAGCTGGCCTCCCCTTATCTTGTCCATGTGAGAGAAAGAGAAGAGCGTCTGTGTGTCTGGATGTGTGTTTTGTGAGGGCTGCAAGGAGATGCGGATCTTGAGGGCAGAAGCAAAAAGACAGAGGGGAAAAAAGAAAAAAAGGGGATGGGAGGAAACCGGATAAGCAGTGGACAACGGTGCAGCCTTTCTCACCTGGGCTTCTGGATTTGAACCACAGGACACCGGAAATTATTTGAGTAACTCTCTTCTTAACTCCCTCAAGGACGGCACATCACTAGTACCAGGGTAGATGTGTCAGAACGAAGTTAATCCAGTACATACAAGGCCCGCTTTAGGGCATTGGGATTTAATTTTCTAACCTGGCAGAGAAAGGCTGAGTCAAACGAAGCAAGATTGGCTGCTGTTGATCCATTCAACTTAGAAATTGTTTGATTTGGAAAGAATCTGGGGGGGGGGGGTCCAGTCAGTGACATTTTACAGGGCCAGACTAAGCAGACTCAGAAAGACAAATAAGTAAATTCTTGATGAAGAGACATTGACCGTCTGTAAAATCATAGTTATCAGCCTACAGTTAGAAAACAGATGGTGCGTTTTAAACCACTCCTGTAAGTGAGCTGACCTGTAAATCGTCATTAACGCACCAGGTCCTCACTTGCTCTCTGTGTAATCAGCCTTTTATCTCCTACCAGGGAAATCCATTAGCCACAGGCGTTGCAACTCTTTGTGTCCCTTCTCAGCTATTCAAACATTATTGTGTTATATAATTCACCCTTGATGATTGGTCTTTGCTTTCATGAGTACCGCATTCAGAGAAAAATAAGAATAGATATTTATAGTTTATACTGTAAAGAATGTTAAATCTCCTTTGTGAGGAAATCAGGAAGAAGACACTTCAGACCTATATAGAGAGCAGGATGAGTTCCCTTCCCGCCCAGTTCTGGCCCCTCACCTACATTACCCAGAGCCCAGCCCCAGGCGAGGGAAAGAAAGAGGGGACTTGCTTACTGTTGGATCTAACTTTCTTGTACCCACACGCAGACATTATGGATGTTCATAAATACGATCCCCTTCCCGTCACAAAGACAAGGCATTCAGACATAAGAAGGGAGAGTGTCCCTAGGCCTTGATCCCCTGAGCCCTTCTACAGTCCTGTCTTTCCCCAGAATCTACAGTCCAGTCTGTCTTTCATTCCCTGCGAACTGAACTGATTACTTACACAAAATCAGTGACTTAAAGGTATACCAGCTGACAGGCTCAGTGGAAAAATGACTGTCATTTTTACAAAAATTAAGACTATGGTTGTTAAAAAGCCATATCGATTTGGCTGCATGTATCAAACTAAAGATGGGTTACAGCATGGAATGTGTATATGTAGTTGAGGAAAATGACCCCTTTTATTTATTATTTATATATCTAGATGCATGGTATTTTTCCTTCTCTGAGGAACAAAGAACAAAATAGGTTTGTTTTTTTTTTTTTTTTTTGCGGTATGCGGGCCTCTCACTGTTGTGGCCTCTCCCGTTGCGGAGCACAGGCTCCGGACGCGCAGGCCTAGCGGCCATGGCTCACGGACTTAGTTGCTCCGCGGCACGTGGGATCTTCCCGGACCGGGGCACGAACCCGCGTCCCCTGCATCGGCAGGTGGATTCTCAACCACTGCGCCACCAGGGAAGCCCCAAAATAGGTTTTAAATGACTTTTTTTTAAGATTAAAAAATATGTAAAACATTTCTTTTTGTTATCTGCTGATCTAAAACACAAGATGAAAAGATTACCTTCCAATCACTGACGGAAGCTACGTACAATTGTAAGCTCTGTTTGTTCAAACAACACAAGAATTGTAGTGAAATGTGCCCAAATGAACTGTAAACCAGCTTATCGCCCACAGAGGAAAGCTGTGCGAAGATGGGCTTCCAGGACGTGGCTGGCTAGAGGCAGAGACACACAGAGGCATCTAGAAGCAAGCTTTGTCCCTTATTCCCCGACCAAAGGATTCGGTCTTGTCAATCCTGAGTTTGGTTCAGGAACCACAGAACCTGCTGTTGCTAAGAGTCCCTTAATGAGACAAAGTTTTAAAAGTTCCTCCAGAAGCGGGACCAGCAGGCCAGGGTGGTGTGAGGAAGCAGTGTCCTTCTCACTTCAGCCAGATCATAACTGCTTGGGGAGCAGCCGCTGGTGTTGGAGCGGGGACCAAAGTGCAGGGAGGAGCCTGGCTGGGACAGCGCCGCACCTGAGCTCATCCCTTCAGATAAGTCCGCCAAGTCCCACAGCAGCAGTGGGCTTGGCCTCTCTGGGTCAATGATCCTTGAAGGGGGATGGGGGTGGGGGGGAGTTTATCAACGTTGCTTCTAGAGCATTTGAAAGTGGCTTACCAGGTGCTCCCCTGCTTCCCCATTATTTCAGCAAGGCCTGGGGGAGCCCCGGGAAGAGCATTTACAAAAGACTCCACAGATTATCTTGCGCTGCAAAATTCTCCCCGCGTGAGAAGCATCCCTGCGTGACTTATACACACGGTCAGAAGACAAGGTGCTCTCAGGCTCGAGGAGATGAGATCCGTCTCACTTGCTTTAGGAACACACGCTCCTGGGCACGTGGTGGAGAGCCCGGCCCCGCGTGGAACAACTGAGGCGATCAATGGGATTGTTTCTCTTCAAGTGCTTTATGTTTTATCATCATTTTATACATCGCACGTGTATGTGACCGTCAGTTATGCAGCCATCATTGGGAACATATACAAAAAATAATCAGAGTTCTGTACATGACACGGATGTCTGTATTTGTTGTTGTTGTTTTTTTTTTTTTTTTTTTTTGTGATATGCGGGCCTCTCGCTGTTGTGGCCTCTCCCGTTGCGGAGCACAGGCTCCGGACGCGCAGGCTCAGCGGCCATGGCTCACGGGCCCACCCGCTCCGCGGCATGTGGGATCTTCCCGGACCGGGGCACGAACCCGTGTCTCCTGCATCGGCAGGCGGATTCTCAACCACTGCGCCACCAGGGAAGCCCTGTATTTGTTGTTTTTGTTTTTATTGATGTGATCAGAAGTTGAAGGACTTTCTATGACAGGTAGCCAATTACTAGAGAAACTCAGGATGACCGTAGCCTTGAAATCTGCCACTGACGTCTCTCCCCGACGCTGACCTCGCTCTTCTGTGAACTCCTACGAAATTCAGTCTGAATCACATAGTTTAGGAGTTAATTTTTCCTCTAAAATTCTTCCATAGTCTTTATTCTTCTTTACCTACATGAGGCTTAAGTTTCTTCAAGGCAATAATTATGCCTTATTCTGTTTCTCTTTCCTATGTTATCTAAAATATATATGTCCAGGAAGTAGTAACTGAGTGCTGATAAAATGTCTTAAAATCACCTGTCTCCTGGGAGGCATGCTTTGTAAGCAAAACCTGGAAGGAACGCTGCCTGAAAGCGCCCCGTGTTCTTGACTAGTCTTTGAAACTAAGTTTTCTCATATAGGTGAGGATAATACCTACCTCTAAAGGTACTCATGCTATTCACATGGGAATATGCATACAGTACCCATTATACCTACTCAATAAAAATTATTCTCCCCCTCTCCCCACCGTCCCCCTCCCCTTCTGGAAAAACAAGGTTTCTTTTAAAGTGTCCTGAGAGTTCAAGCTGATTGGATTTAAGAACTGCTAACATGGAAAGTAACAGAAGAGGCAGTCAGACCAATGGAGCATACAGTTAGCCTAGCAACAGGGCCTGGTGTGCATGGAAGGGGGTGCACGTACACGTGTGCGTGTTGTGCACATGTGTGTATATATGTCCAAGTATCACAATGCCTTCTAAATATCTACTTGATGAGGGGCCAGATTTCTAAGGAATCAAGTCATATAAAATCAATTGATATAAACGGCAGAGCTGGTGCTGCTCCCATTTACTTAAGGGGCGCTTACGTTACTATTGAATGGGTAAGCATGAGGGTGAATGTTTATTAAATATCCTAAGCGACTGATGTGACTATCCCCACACAGGAAGATGGGCTGATCTGTAACTCTGAGAGCATGACTTTCAGCAGTGGTCCAAGTTTCCGCCCTGTGTGTTTCCAGGGGTCTTGATGTTGAGCTGACCTTTGTGGCTGGGGTGGAAGTGAGGCCTTGATTTGTCGTTCCAATGGCACAAGCTCAAAGCGCTACCGACTCTCCTGCCACGCAGGAACTTATTTAAATAAAAGTGGTGGTCTACGGAATTATGGGGTTTGAGGCCATGACAATACCAGCTAGTATGTGGTTTCCTTAGATCATAATTGCATAGAATTAGATTGACCTACGTTCACTGTGTGAACGCAGTTATCTTACCTTCTTTGTCTTAACTTTAGAGGGAGTAAGAGAGAAGTTTAGACGCCGCTTCCTTTCATTGCTCACAGTCGCCAAGATGTAGCTGGGAAGAAGGTGTGAGGGAGCTGCTAAGGAGACTTGGGGGGACAGGGGTCTACAAGGGCAGAAGCTTCACGCTGCTCAGTGGACTGTCCCTGACCTCACAGCCTAAGTGCTTGACTCAGCACCAGGGCCTCTGCATCTTCACTACCCACCACACTCCATTTCAAGTTTTCAAATCTCTCAGTCTTCTCTATTATTTGCTGCTGAATTAAAAACCGTAATAACGGTTGGTAAACAGAGTGTTAGTGAGAAACCACATCAAAGGAAAGGAAAGATCTGCAAGTTTTACGTCATGTTAGACATGACCGAGAATCAGAGCCACGCACATGAAAAGGACTTGAAACAAGTAGGAGATCCCTGCAGAAATATTAGAAGTTTCCATCTACCTCTCAAATTAAAAGTTTTCTTTCGAAAGGGAGCTCTGCTACACTCTTGGTGGGAATGTAAATTGGTGCGGCCACTGTGGAGAACAGTATGGAGGTTCCTTAAAAAACTTAAAATAGAACTACCATATGACCCAGCAATCCCACTCCTGGGCATATATCCAGAAAAGACAAAAACTCTCATTGGAAAAGATACATGCACCCCAGTGTTCATAGCAGCACTATTTATAATAGCCAAGACATGGAAGCAACCTAAACGTCCATCAACAGATGAATGGATAGAGAAGATGTCGTACATGTATACAAAGGAATATTACTCAGCCATAAAAATGAAATAATGCCATTTGCAGCAACACGGACGGACATAGCGATTATCATACTAAGTGAAGTAAGTCAGACAGAGAAAGACAAATACCATAAGATATCACTTATATGTGGAATCTAAATTATGACACAAAGGAATTTATCTATGAAACAGAAATAGACTCACAGACAATAGAGAAGAGACTTGTGGTTGCCAAGCGGGGGGAGGAGGAGGGGGAGGGACGGATTGGGAGTGTGGGGTTAGCAGATGCAAACTATTATATATAGGATAGAGAAACAACAAGGTCCTCCTGTATAGCACAGGGAACTACATTCAGTATCCTGTGATAAACCATAATGGAAAAGAATATGAAAAAGAATGTGTGTGTGTGTGTGTGTGTGTGTGTGTGTGTGTATAACTGAATCACTTTGCTGTACAGCAGAAATTAACATTATAAATCAACTATACTTGAATATATATATATATATATATATATATATATTTTTTTTTTTTTTTTTTTTTTTTTTTGCGGTATGCGGGCCTCTCACTGCTGTGGCCTCTCCCGTTGCGGAGCACAGGCTCCGGACACGCAGGCCTAGCGCCCATGGCTCACGGGCTTAGTTGCTCCGCGGCATGTGGGATCCTCCCGGACCGGGGCACGAACCCGTGTCCCCTGCATCGGCAGGCGGATTCTCAACCACTGCGCCACCAGGGAAGCCCTGAATATATTTTTTAAAAAAGCTTTCTTTCAGTAAAAAATTATTGTAAAAAAACCCACTTCTCCTATTAAATAAAATGTTTTCTTTTTTAGTGATCTCCTTTGAAATATTATGATGCCTGTGATACAATTTCTACCTTGGATTTTAATTATCTGTGAATATATTCTATTTTCTCTGTTAAATCGTAAATTCTTTGAGGGAAGGATCAATGTCAGACTGATCGTTGTAATATTCACAGTGCACAGTAGACATTCAAACACTGATTAAAAGAATGGATGTTTTAATATTACTGAAAAAAATTGTAAGTTATTTGTCATAGCAAATATAAAGTAAAATTTTATGGCTCAGGCTGGAATCCTAACCTTCGAACCACTTATTTATCATTTGAATCATTCTAATCATTGTTCACCCATCTTTCTAGTCCCCTCCTTCCGACATTTATTGAATATTTGGCACCAGAGATAAGTTAATGAATAAGATATTCATGGTTCCCGGCCCAGGCGGACAAAATCTAGTGGCTGCTTACCACTGGGAACACTGTTTGAGAAGGACAATTCACATGGAAGTTCTAGTAATGAACTTGTAAGTATAGTTTTTAGCTAGACAAGGCCTTTATTTACCCTTACAGATTGGAACTTCATGGTCTGATACACATCCACTAACAAAAAATAAAGACAATCATTTCTGCCCCTGCCAATAGCAAAGGTATGTTATCAAGAAAATTGAGGTGATATATGTAAAAAAACACTTTGAGTCTCAGGAGTTAATGGTGCTGTTTCAGGAAGTTTCACTGCACTCGTTGCCAGCCATGGTAAATATTGGATTCATTTATATACAAATTTATAAGATTATAGATGATTATAGAATCTTAAAGTTTTAAGACGCAGCCCATCATTAAGGTCTGGACTAGCTGGACCATTGCTGCATTTCATCAGATAAGTGCTTTTGCAAAACCTTGACAACCTTCCTGGCATTATTTTCTATTTTCCTTTATAAAGTGTCAAATTTAAATAACTATCATTTGCTGGTTCCTTACAGTTTACAACAGGCTTTCCCATAAATGAACTCATTCCATCTTATCATAATTCTCACTTTACAGAGGTAAAAACCGAGGCTAAGGAGGGTAAGAGAAAATCCACTGTCCACAACAAATACTGGCTGCAGATTGAACCAAAACGGGATGCTTTCTCCCCATACCATGCCACCCCTGCACAACAGACTGTGAGGGAAGTGCAGTCGGTCCCTTCAAAATGGCTTTACAATAAGGAATGTGGCCCTGAAGGTAGAGCCCGTGATGAGGACATACGAGTCTTAAAAGTGGTCCTAGCCCGACTCTTTGAGGCACCTGTCCACCTGTCCAACTGTGATGTAGTGATATAGTGAGAAATATATATTTGGTCTTTGTCCCCAATTCCTAGCACACAGCTTCTAAAACCCTCAGAACTTCCTGAGGGATGGGATGATAAGAGTGTCTTTTGTTACATTATTTGGGTTTTGTCCCCAGTACCTGGCGCAGAGGGTTCAGAGAGCTTCCGGGTTGGTGAATGCACCCATATGCAGGGTGGGTGGCGCACCCCGAACTCCATGGGACAGAAACTCCTGCACTTGGGACCGTTCTGGACCTTGCTCTATGTACCTCTTCATCTGGCTGTTTATTTGTTTCCTTTATAAGTAACCGGTAATAATAAATAAAGTGTTTCACTGGGTTCTGTGAACAGTGGTAGCAAACTATTGGACCTGAGGAGAGGGCTGTGGGAGCCCCCTGATTTGTAGCCAAGTCGGACAGAAGTGTGGGTAACCTGGAAACCACTACTTCTGTCTGGCACCTGAAGTGAGAGGCAAACTTGGGAGACTGAGCCCTCCACCTGTGGGGTCTGCATTAACTCTGGGAAGTTAGTGTCAAAATGAATTAAATTGTAGAATACCCGGTTGGTATTTGCAGAGAACTGGGGGATCGCTTGGCATGGAAAACCCACACCTTTGGTGTTAGAAGTACTGTGAGAACAGAAACAGTTTTTCTTTACCAAGCATCCATTCAAAAATGCTTTCAAGTGGCTTCCATAGCCAGGCATTATTTTGAGCAGTGGGGTTTTAGCAGTGACCGAAACATAAAGTCTCTGCTCTCTTGTAATGCTTTGCTCTAGTTAGGGAAGATGGATAATAAACAAATTAACCGGTGATTAAGATGCCACGTGATAAGTGCTCAAGAGGAACAATGAAGAATGGTAGGTGGGGAGAGAGTGATGGAATATATTATTCCTAAATAATAGGAATTCTTCTTCTTCTCCTGCAAAATGACATCTGACCAGAGACCTGATGAAAGTGAAGGAGGGAGCCGTGTGGATATCTGGGGTGGGGAGAATCCAGGCTGAGCCAATGCCAAGTGTAAAGACTCGGGATGGTCCTCGGTGCTGCTGGACCATAGCACTGCGTTTGCCCATTCCATTCCCTCTGCTGCAGGACTGTTTCATGTCTTTGCCTTTCTCATCAAATCTCCAACACCTCCTTGCCTTTTCTTGTCCTCTACCCCTAACCTTGCTTTGCCACTTCACTGAGAAAACAGAACCAGAGGAGAACTTAACAGGTTCCTATAATTACATCATCCAATTTACTTGCATCCCTGCCTGTATCCCATGGCTTCCCTTCCATGACTCTGGATGAACTATCTGTGCTTAGGAGGCCATACTCCCTCTACACACTAGAACTCATCTCTTTTTCCTACTCAGGGACATGGGCCCACGAATTCTCCCCTCTTTTCTCTATAGCAAATTTTCCTTCTCTAACTGGATTAATCTATCGATACAAATATGCTAATAATTTTCCCAACTTAAATAAGAATCCTCTCTCGGTCCTTCGTTAACTTTGTTGCTCTCCCATTTTCTGCACACTTTACAGCAAAATGAACTCTGTCTTTAACTCTTCTTTCTTCATTTATTCTTGAACCAACTTCAGTAGGGTTTTCACCTCCAAAACTCTGCTGAAATAGCTCTTGTGAAGGTCTCCAGTGGCCTCCATCTTGTTACAATCAATGGCCAATTGCTGGACTTCATTTTATCCGAATTATTACCAGCATTTGAAGTAGTTAACCATGCTCCCCTTTTGGAAACACATTCTCTGCTAGGCTTCTAGAACATTAAAATCTCTAGGTGTTCTTCCTAAGCAAACTGGATATCCTTGGTCTTCTTTCTTTGCTGACCTCTTAATATTAGAAGGCCCCAAATTTAGTCCACTGATACCTCTCCTTCTCTTTTCTCTTTTGGTGATCTCGTCCAGTCTAACTCAAAATCCATCTCTATGCTGAACTCTCCCAAATGTGTATCTCTAGAGATACATACACACAGAAAGTCCAGACCCTTTCTCCTGAATTCCAGACATATAGTCAACTGCTTACTTGACTTCTCTACTTAGATGTCTGAAAGGCATCTTAATCCAGACACGTCCAAGACTAAATTTGTTGTGACTTCCATCAACTTGTTCAACCCTACAGCCTTCCCTATCTTAGTAAACGGCAATTCCATACTTCAAGTTGCACAGGCGTGGAGTCATCCTTGATTCTCATCTTTCCCTCCTAATTTTCATTCAATCTCTCAGTTCTTTCAAGAAAATAAAGAACTACTTCCCACCAGATTTATTCAACCATGCTGGCCCAAGCTAATGGCATCTCTTGCACTAGCTTTCTAACTGGTCCTCCTGTCTCCACCATGATCCCCTTAACAATCTACTCTCAACCCAGCATCCAGAGTCACCCTTGTAAAGGGAATGTCAGAACATGCCATTCTCTTGATCAAAACTCTTTCAATGGTTTCCTGTTTTTCTTGAATTACAATTCAAAATCCTTACAAAGGACTTTAAGGTCCTCTATCATTTGGCCTCTGCTATGTCTCTGACCTCATCTCCATCTACTCTCCCCTTGCTCACTCCATTCCAGCCACACTGGCCTCCTTGCTGTTCCTTAGGCACCAGGCACACTCCCAGGACCTTTGCACTTGTTGTTCCTTCCACCTGGAACATTCTACCACCAGAAAGCTCACTCCGTTATCTCCTCTAGGCCTTTGCTCAAATATTGTTTCTCAGGGAGTCCAACCTCCCAACCCACTTCCCCCTTCCTTACCTTATTTTTTCTTTATCACCCATCTTACACAATATATTTTTACTTATTTGTTGGTTGCTTCTTTCCACTAGTATATAACCTCCATTAGAGCAAAGATGTATCTGTTTTGCTCACTGCTATATCCTTGGCACCCAGGAAAGTGACTGGTATATTGGAAGAACTCAATACGTATTACTGAATGAGTGATGAATAAGTTAAAATAACTTTTTAGAGGAACTGTGCCGTAAAAGAGTGCACAGAAATGGACTACAGGTAGGATAAGGTGAAATTTAATTTTTAAGAGGTGTAATATTATAGAATGCTTACATGCTGATAGAAATGATCCAGCAGAGATAGAAAATTTAATGACATAGGAGAAAGAGGGAAATTTGTGTGGCTCCTATTGTTAAGTAGGCAATAAGGGATGGCACAACTGGAGAGACTGGCCTTAGATGGGAGCAAAGATAGTTTATCTACGGAAGGAGAAGAGGGGTGAAAAATATAGATGCAAGAGGGCTGGATCTTGTACATTTCTCTGATTGCTTCTGACTTCCTCATCAGCTGGTTTCCTTTCTGCATCAGTGGAGATGAAAAAAGAGAAGAGGCACTGGAGATTTGAGAAGCAAGGAGAAGGTGTGAAATGATTCTCTAGAGATTGAGGATGTGCCTCAGGTCAGTTCGAGGAAGGGAGTAGGATTGCCTGGCTCATTTACAATTAGTTGTCATGAATTTCGAATGAGATCAGTCAGCATGAGAGTGGGTGCTCCTGCGTGTTCAGGTACAAATACAGAAAGGTGTAGAGTTGGATTTAAGCAGGCCTGGCACTTACCAGACAAATAGTAAGCAGTAAGAGATGAGCAAGGTTGTTGATGGTATATGTAATAAAGTAATTACAATGATGGACCATGAGATCTAGGCTAGGTCAGATGGAATCTGAGGGTAAAAGGGTGAGGGTAGGGTGGATTAGTCAGAAGCATTGAAGGTGATAAGGTAAATAAATGAGGCTTTCTGGCAAGTTTCAAGAATTCTTCATCTGGGGAGTAAGTCACAATATATAGCAGCTGCTAGTAGGAGAAGACATTGGAAAATAGAATTATGGAAGGATGTTATTATTGGCAGTAATAAGTCAAAGGTCTGACTGCAGTGGTGACTAGCTGAGATGAGGGGGAATGCAATCTCACTGGTGAAGGGGGTCAAGAATTTAGAGGCCAGGGTATTGGGAAGGTCAACTATGTGAATACTGAAAATACCAAGAATCAATCCAAGTGTATTGTTAAAAAGAAGATAATGGAAAGGTGCTAACATTTTTCTGGACTCTTAGAGCGTTCCACTGGAACACTGACCTGGCGTTCCACTGACGATTACAACAAAGAGCAGCAGCAGGTAATATAGGTGTACTGGCATAACCTTTAAAGGTAATAGGGAATTTTATGGAGAAGGCATGGGAAGTGATCTGGGATTGGTAAAGAGGAACAAGAAAGACACCTTATCCCATTTCAAGTCTCAGTGATATGAAAGATGCCAGCAGCAAAAACATGAATAAGAAGACAGGTTTCAGTTGGAGCAAGATGGTAAAGGGAACATTCTGAGAAGATGTTAAGAATACAGGGAACTGAGACTCCATCAGCAAAAATGGCTTTTACTAGCTACTGTGCCTGACTATCCAGAAATTTACACTTTCAAGATATGATTTTTTTTAAAAAAAGACAATTCAATTTTCAGGGGTTGTATTAGCTTTTTTGACTTCTGTAATGAAATATCATAAACTGGGTGGCCTAAAACAACAGAAACGTATTGTTTCACAGTTGTGGAAACTGTAAGTCTGAAATCAAGCAAGGCCATTCTCCCTCTGAAAACTCTAGAGGAGAATCCTTCCTTGTCTCTTCTAGTTTCTGACGTTTGCCGGCAACCGCTGGTGTCCCTTGGCCTGTAGACCCGTCTCTCTAATCTCTTCCTCCATCGTGATGTGGCATACTCCCTGTGGTTCTCTGACTCCTGTTCTTTACGGACAGCAGTCCTATTGGATTAAGGACCCACCCTGTACCACTATGACTTCATCTTAACTAATTACATCTGCAACACCCCTATTTTCAAATAAGGTCACATTCGGATGTACTAGGGATTAGAACTTCAACCTATCTTTTGGAGAATCACAATTTAAGCCACAACAGGGGTGTTGATGAAAAACACTACATCTTTAATGAAATGTGTTCATATTTTAAGTCGCTCAGGCTTTTCTCTCCTGCTAAGTAAAGCCTGGTCACCCAAGTGTTTAAGCAATTCCCATTGTTCGTAAAATGCACAGGCAAAAAGTATTATATACTGTGCATGCGATTTCAAGTCATGTAACACAGAAGTAGCTATTGATGTCATGTGACGGTGCCATTGAACCTAGCGGGACAGCCCAGTTAGCTCAAAAGGGAGGCATTAAACTTTTAAGTTGAGGGTCTTGGGGTCTCTTTCACTATTCCTGTAGCTTGATGATTTAAAAAAGTTGAACCAACTAAAGCTCACAAGTCAAGTCTAGGGTCTAAGAGGGGAGGCAAGCTTGCATGATGTCATTAATATTAACCAGCTGGGAATGTCTTGTTACGGCATGGAGATGGGAAGAGAGGGAGAAAAGTACGCATCTGGTTCTTTTAGTCACAGCTGAGACAGTGCCTCAGGGATTCCAGACTCTGAGATACTCAAAAGTGCTACCTAGGTCTTAGACCCCTAATTGTGGCTGTGACTTCTCTCATGATCTTCTTCAAAGAGTCCCCTGAGTAGGAGATGCTACTCTTCTGCAATGGAGAAAACCTAGGTTACGTAGTCATTTATTGGACACTTTCTATATGGCCAGCTCTATGCTACTTCTCTGACTCACTGCCAGGGGGGACCCCAGACTTGCCTGCATCCTGTGCTCACTGAGTGCTGCTCCTGGGAAATTACGATCTCAAGGCTTGGAAAAAACACTGAGGGACGATCCCAGGTCCTCACATCTAGTGAGCAGGTAGGTACATACCAACTAAGTCATCTTTTCCCAAAGAGACATTCACTTCAGTTTCAATTTGTCTCACTGCAAATTCTGAATTGCTGAGTCTAAATTAATGACGTCTGTGATGCTGTGGGAAGTGATCTGATTATTTGACTCTCCCTACCTTGTCAGGATGGAGCTAGCATTTCAGAAGGGATGGTAAGGTTGAGGGTTATTACTGGAAGGTAATGTCTTTCATGAAAGATGCAAAATCCAACTGTTTAGTAGGGCATCTCTCCCTCTCCACTTCCTACACAGCTTGTAAGAAATGAAGTCCCACATTCTATTACTCTAATTGAATTTCAACTTGGATAATTACCTGATAATTAAATAAATTTGCCCCATAGTTTTAATTCACTGACAAATAGTGCTAGTCAAACAGTTACATTTCACTCCCAGAAACGCATCCCTACTCTATTTCAGTGATGAGTGGAGTGATTTATATTTGGGAGATGTGTGTATGAAAAATGCACAGTTCATAAAGTATTTTAGGTATCATTCATGGTTACATATGCTTTTCTCAGCATGAGATAACATTAATTTCTATTATAATCTCTCATCTAATTTCTCATACACTTAGTGCCAAAAGAAATAAGACAGCTAATTAGCATTTCTTATTTTCAGAACAATTTTTGCTTGGTTTGCCAGTAGCTTGTATTTTTTCTTTCTAAAGCACATTTCATTATCCCTGGGAGACAGACCGGGGAAGGTGTTATTGTGTCCCATTTTACAGATGAAAACACTGAGGCAGTATTCCCCAAAGTGAGGAAGCCAGTTCCTATCAGGACCAGCACAGGAAACTACGCTTTGTCTGGTCCCCTGGACCAACAAGGCTCTTTCAATCAAACCCTTGGTCACTAGCAATCACTTCAGTCTCACTAGTGAGAAAATAAAGCACAGCACATTTTTTACCTACGTCACAGGTCATTAATTTGTAATAGTTAATGATTTAGCCAGGAGTCAGAGGCCCAAGAACTGGTTCCTGTTGCTCTCCCTGGGCCAGGAGACTACAGAGATTCTTTGTGTCTCCATGTTATGACTTGGTACAGCTCAACTGGAAGAACAGTTCAAAATATGATGCAAGATTCAAATTTCAATTTATTTCTAAAGACATTTCTTAAAGGGTTGTAGATGGCTTTTAATAAAGGATATTAAAAACAACATCAAAATACTCACAAAAAGCAGCAGTAGCAGGGGTGTTACAACAATGCCCTGAAAGAAATGAAAGAGATGATGATCATTTATCAGCCTGGAAAGCAGGACACATTCTTTGCCATTTTAAACTCTGACGCATGGAAATGCTTATCCTTCTCATTTCTGTTTAATAAAATCTAGGAGATAAAGAAGAGGGAGCCCCACTCTTGGCTCTCCCGACCATAATGCCTTAGCATCTCTAGTATCATTATGCATATCTGGCATCATTTAAAGTACAACCACCAATCTTCCTTAAACTTGTCTTGCCTTTTTTAAGCTTAAGTTCCCTTCCATGTTGCATATGCATCACTTGGGTGGAAGCTGGCAAGATTTCTCACTCCAAGGCTTTCAACTCTAACTTGGATAAAGTGCCCCTTTTCAAGAGAAGACAGGTGGTTCAGTCCCAGTTGGGGTCCTCTCCTGAGCAAAGACCACGTCAGTTGTGATGAATGGGATGTCATGATTTTGTAATGTGAACTGATCTCCCCTAGGAAATGAGCTGGGATCTCAAAACTCATTTCACTTGATTGGACTCCATGTCTCCATGGTGGAAGGCAAGTCTTTCATCTAATTCAGCCGCCCAGGACCACCTCAGTCCTTCTGCCTCCAGAGGCAGGAAGGAGCAAAAGATTTGTTCTCTTCGATGACAGGGAACAGTTTGAGGCTGTTGTTGATGAGGCAGGATACAAGCTTTTAGGATTCTTGAAGGTAAATCTTTAAAACTAGGTGTTGGAGTTGGGAGTTAACATGACAGGTCTTGGTTTTACAGCAGCAGCTGATGATTTGCCCCCTTAGATGTTCCTTTATCTCTCAACACTTTATTATGATTTATATAAGAAAAAGCAGTTCATATTTTTATTAATGAATTCTACTTGGAACTTTGAAACTCCAAAGAGTCTGTGTGTGTGTGTGTGTGTGTGTGTGTGAGAGAGAGAGAGACAGAGACAGAGACAGAGACAGAGACAGACAGACAGACAGAGACTATACTATGCCCAGGATCAAGTTCTGGGACCATTTCATTACTTTTGGGAAAAAGTCCTTTTGGTATTAATATATGGAAGCCCTTTCGTCATTACAGTAACTAAATTCTTTTGGATGTGGCCCAAAGGGAATGGCTTACCTTATATGAATATTGCTACCATAACTTTCTTAGGCACATACACATGTGAATATACACACACAGACTTGTTTTATTGTTAAATAATAGAATAAATGCTTCTTTATTGTGCAAACTTTCAAAGTTAGCTGGCAATAAGGAATCCCACATTTTTATTCAAGTGCTATATTTTAAAATCTACTTATTAAAACATGTATTGTGGTTTATCAGCCCCACTGGTGCCTCTGAAGCAAGGTCTCATCAGCACCATTTAGAAGAGCTCAATGTGCAAAATGCCAAAATAATTTTTAAGAGTTACTGTCCTTCAATAACATGGAATCTATTCAGACTCTAGGAGGAATTCTGAACTTTGTGAGGTCATGTCAAAATGGAAATATCTGGCTGTTTCAGTCTAGGTGGGAGCCATCTGATTTCAAGTCAGTTTGTTTAAACGTCTATTGAATATCCACTTACATGCCAGGCATGGTTCCAAATAACTAGAAGAATTAATGAAAACTGATCTGGTAGAAAGGGTGTTAGGATATTGCAGGAAGAAGGAAGGGCATTTGCAAAGCTATGAAGTTGAGCAGGGAGGGAAAAAAAGTACCAAGTGGAGGATTCAGATACCAGATCATCAAAGGTCTTGGAGGCCACGAGAGGGAGCTCGGAGCTGATCCTTCCAATAAGGTCAAACTACTGGGTGGGCCACAGGTTTGTTTGGTTTTTTTGGTAAGATGTCTCTAGTAGCACTTAGTTGTCTTTAACTTCATTCGAAACAATTTTGTTAGATTGTATTGTGACAGCTGTCATATCAGCGTGCATTTTAAAAAAGACTTATCAAAATTGGTGAATTTTTGTGTAGCCATTTTAATATTGAAGATGAAAGGGAAAAAAGCAACATTTTCTTCATACTATGCTTTATTATTTCAAGAAAGGTAAAAACACAACTGAAACACAAAGAAAGATTTGTGCAGTGTATGGAGAAAGTGCTGTGACTGATTGAATGTGTCAAAAGTGGTTTGCAAAGTTTGTGCTGAAGATTTCAAGCTGCACGATGCTCCACAGTTGGGTGGACCATTTGAAGTCGATAGCGATCAAATCAAAACAAGAACTGAGAACAATCAATGTTATACCACGCGGGAGAGAGCCAACATGCTCAAAATATCCAAATCAAGCGCTGAAAATCATTTGTGCCAGCTTGGTTATGTTCATTGCTTTGATGTCTGGGTTTCACATAAGTTAAGCGAAAAAAACCTTCTTGACCATATTTCCGCTTGCAATTCTCTACTGAAACATAATGAAAATGTTCCGTTTTTAAAACAAATTGTGACAGGCGATGAAAAGTGGATACTGTACAATAACGTGGAATGGAAGAGATCATGGGGCAAGCGAAATGAACCACCACCAACCACACCAAAGGCCGGTCTTCATCCAAAGAAGGTGATTTGTGTATATGGTGGGACTGGATGATAGTCCTCTATTATGAACTCCTTCCGGAAAACCAAACAATTAATTCCACCAAGTACTGCTTGCAATTAGACCAACTGAAAGCAGCACTCCACGAAAGGCCTCCAGAATTAGTCAACAGAAAATGCATAATCCTCCAACAGGATAATGCAAGGCCACGTGTTTCTTTGATGACCAGGCAAAATCTGTTCCAGCTTGGCTGGGAAGTTCTGATTCAACTGTCGTATTCGCCAGACATTGCACCTTCAGATTTCCATTTGTTTCTGTCTTTACAAAATTCTCTTAACGGAAAAAATTTCAATTGCCTGGGCGACTGTAGAAGGCACCTGGAACAGTTCTTTGCTCAAAAAGATAAAAAGTTTGGGGAAGACGGAATTATGAGGTTGCCTGAAAAATGGCAGAAGGTAGTGGAACAAAAGGGTGAATATGTTGTTCGATAAAGCTCTTGGCGAAAATGAAAAACGTGTCTTTTATTTTTACTTAAAAAACCGAAGGCACTTTTTGGCCAACCCAATATTAAAGGGGGGGTATAATGAGTTAGTAAAATAATTTAGTAAATGGAGAATGAACTTGACTTTGCCTCTAACCTAGCCACTTTTACCCTTGTTATCTATCAGTTCACCTAAATTCAGATGAAAGAAAATAGAAACTTATATTAATGTTAATTATGGAATTTCAATAGCACTAATAACACTTCTGAGAAACAGTATGACATCTGTGATAGGATAAGAATCTTCCCCCAGGAAGAAGGTTGAGCATTGTCACCACTCTGGGAACATCTGTCTTGTATTAGAGGGGTCGAACCCACACTGGTGTCATATAACACGTGGGCACCCGTATTCTTCCTGGTGCCCATTTCATTTTCCTTTGCACTAGTGGAATAGTAACAGTATTAGTAATAATACCAGTACTACTAATGGTATTTTGCTCAGTACTTTTATGTACATTTAAAAAATTGACCTTCCTCTACTGAAATAGTTGGTTTCCATAATAGCCCCACTTTATGGATGATGAAACAGGTTCAGAAAAGCCAAGCAACCAGCCCCAAATCACACAGGAAATAAATGTCAAAGCTTGGACTAGAACCTGCTTTGTGCAGCTCCAAATCCTGAACTGACTCCAGTACAGCACTGGTCGCTGGGTAGGAGATTAACAACCAGTACAGTTTCCTACAGAGTTCTGCTAAGGACATATATGTCATGATTAGTTGCTACATGACCTTGGCTTCCAGCTGATTACCAATCCTTAGAGATGGTCTCGTTCTGGAAGGGAGAGCACTATTATCTCCAGATTTTCCTGCTTGACTATTTCAAGTGTATGGTCACCAACACACAACAGTTCTCACAAGGACTTACGATATTTGTTGCTAAGACATTAAGTTTCCTAGTGAATAGGATCTATCTTCTAATTCTAGATGCACAATTCCTCATTATTTTCTCAAGAATGGCTGTTCAAGTTCATTAACTAAGAATGAATTGTTGCACAAAGCTGAAAATTGCTTCTCAGTTGTATTAGGACATGAGTCAGCTATGGTGCCATTAATCCTGACAAGAGCACCATAATTAAGTTTTGGTGAAGTTGTTCTAATTCTTATAAAATAACAATAGCTAATATTTATGGAGTACTTGTATTAGATGACGTGCGAAGGACTTTATGTGCGTTCTCTTACATAATCCTTACAACAAAACTATACAGTAGGTACTGATATCATCCCCATCTATTAGGGAAGGAAACTGAGTCTCAGAGACAACTGAGTGAATCAGGAAAAGGCAATGTCAGGAATTCAATCTCTATCTCCCTGACTCCAGAGCGTGTGATCCTGAACTGGGTAAATAAAATCTTTGCAATCTTACGCTATTTCCCCAGGTTTTTATTTTAAGAGTAAACCTAAGAGGAGCTTCAAACTCAGTATGTCTTTTTGATGACATGAAACAAATTGAGATATAAGCCTTTGTGTGACATGGCTGATACATTTTTTTAAAGTCGCATTTTTGCAAATATCAATGGCAAATATCAATGGTAAAAAGGGTAAACTAAAAAGTTAAACTGTAACTGCAATAGTCACTGGAAGCTGGAAAATCAAATAAACATGCTATTTGCTCTTGAATATATCTGATTCCTTCTCCTTCCTCTTTCCCAAGTAAATTCTATACAGATGGTTAAAACCAAAGAAGTGGTAGATGGGCACCTCTAGCAAAAGACGTTACCCAACTCCTTGCAGATTCAAGGTCAAGCATAGTTTTAGCATCCTTGCAATTGAGACGGTGTGTTAAGCTTTCTTTCTGCAACACCTGAAGAAGTCAAGTCACAAATTGTGTGACTTTGATTATCTCTTAAAAACCTTTAGAAAATCCATTTACACCTCTGATGTGAACGACCAGGTGAATATATTTCAATGACTTTAGTGAAAAGGAAAAAAAAGTGTCAAACCTGAGACACTGAGATTTAGTCACATTAAAATACAAACCAGCATCACCCCCCCCCAATAACAACAAAATCAACAACAAAACTGAATGCACTTCTCTCGGGAGTAGGGCTTGTAAAAAAAGGCAAAACTGAAGTAAATTATCAATTTTTAAAAGTAGAAAAAATGATCAAAAGGCTTCGCTGCAATAACTATTGTGATCACACAGCTACTAAAACTAACATAAGGCTTCTGTCTCCAGGATATTAAATGTTAAGCCTTGGAAATGGTGCTTTTTGTTTTTTAATTAAACAGCAATAACTCAATTTTCACAAAAGAACAGAAGCTCAGTTTTGTAAAGGATCTTAGTTGAGGCCTGTCCAGTCCTCATCTGAAACGTGACCCTCCTCTGTCTCCCTCACTTGCTCCTGATGTGAGGCTGTGATGGCCACGCCTTTGCCAGAGAACCTGCAGACAGACAGCTGTTCCTGCTCTCAAGACACACGCTGCCCCGGCTGACGCCCTTTCACAGCGAGAAGCTCTTCCTCAACCTGAGCCCAAACCACTTCCATTGATGCCCTGTCTTCCCCTTGGAGCAACTTAGGGCACATCTCACCCCTCCTTTCTTGTGATGGCCTTTTAGCTGCTGCTTTTGAAAACGCTGTACGTAAAATCTCTGCACTCAAACTATTTCCTCAGGCCTGTAGTTTAAGAGTAATGCTGCAGTGAGCATTTGGGTCCCAATACTAAGTCTTGTTCAGGCTAAGAGTCCTCAGGCCCTCCCACCGTTCCTCCTGGCGGGGAGGGGCACTTCCGAGCCTTCATTTAGACATCATCTTATCCAGATGAATTTCAGAGTCCACAGCACTTGCTTAATAAAAATTGACCAAAACTTGGAAATAAGGCCAAATGAGGACCGCATGTCCTTTCAAAGTCACCCTGGAGATTTGTCTAACGGGCCAATCCAAGGATTACTCACTTAATTTCCTAGAGGGATATACCTTTGTTTGACTTCTACATGTCCTTTCAAAGTCACCCTGGAGATCTGTCTAATGGGCCAATCCAAGGATTACTTACTTAATTTCCTAGAGGGATATACATACCTTTGTTTGACTTCTACTTACTAGTGATTAGGGCCCAGACTATGAAATTACATGTTAACTTACAAAGCTTTGTCCAGTAGAGATGGAAATAATTTCTATCTAGTAGAAGAACAACCACAAAGGTTATGGTTTTATTACCCTCCAGAAATTAGCTCAGCAAACTTATTTCGGTATGCTTCTCTGATGGACCAAATAACCCCTATTTCTATCATTTCCTTGAAACCATCTCTACCATCCTGCCGGCTCCCTCATTATTCAGTTAAATAAATATTTGACAGGTGTCCATTCTATATTTATAAAAAAGTCGTGTTTTCAACCTTTGAAGATTATGCTTTGACAACTCCTTTACTCTGAACCTTGCTTTTATGTTAACGCAAAGACCACTTTTTTTTTTTTTTTTAAGATTAATACTAACTTAAACTCGTAGGTTGTCTTCATATTTTGTTCTGTGGTCAGTATGTAGTGATATCTTAAAAAGTAAAAAGTAAAGTTTAATCTTCAAGAATGAAATTGTATCAAACCAATATGTAATGAATGACGTTAGCCAACACATCCTAAGCAATGAATTAAAAAGGGGTGGTATGGGGAATTTTGGAGACACCTAAATTAAACAAAATGGTCAGGTTATATGGCCTCAGGGAATATGACCTTATAAATACGGATCTCAAAATATGTAGTTGAGGAAATTTTATAGAGGAAAGAAAAATGCATTAGGAATCTAGGGAAGGGCAGCTGGAAAGGAAGTGGTGGTTGATTGGTAGGTGAGGGCCTCTTCCCTCCCCTCTGCCTGTATTTTCCTCTTTAAAACTGGGCCTTCCCAGAGTCAGTACCTTAAAATGCCCAGCTAAGCATTTCTCAGTAAGTTCATAGCTCTGTCAGGGGACGGGTATATCTTAGCAGCTGATATGAGCGTTCTGGCTTGTTCACCAGGCACAGTGCACTATAGTAAAGCCAGATGCATCAGATCATTTGAGCTTGATAACACCAGCCGCTGAAAACATCCAGTTAATTCTCTCTAGTTGGAGTCCATGCTTGCCAAGAAAACACTGAATAATAATTCTGTTTTCCACATAGTATTTCTGACAGGAAGAGAAGACACTGACTGGTTGACACCAGTCTCCTAGAGCAGCACATTGCGGTGTGCTCACGATAGTTGGGTTACTGGACCCGCAAAGCTAAGGGTCTATTCCTGGATTCTGGTGACCCCATAAAGCAATGTCACCCTGTGAGGCCTCGCAGCAATAGCAGCTGGCTTGTCTCAATGGCCTACATTGAATTAAACAGACATTTATTGAGTGTCAACTGTGTACAGACATGATGGGTGCTGAGGGAGAAAAGATTCCAAGTTTCCTAAACACATAAAACTTTATAGTCATTTTCAAGTGGACTTTTACCTAAAACTCCAGAAAATAGTTTCTGGGAAGTCCTTGGGGTTGTCTTTAAAGACTGTCTTGGAAGATCTTTGTTCTTTCTTTTCTGTTTTTCTTTTCCTACAACCACTGTTAAGCACTGCTTACCCTCACTAATATACTTAGAGTGATTTTTGATTTTTCAAGCCAAGTCTCTGATATGTACATATTTGATCTTTCATTGATGGTCCATGCCCATAAGGAGTTCCCATTATAGAAAGCAGTTCCACCTTGTCCTTCTGTAACTTCAATGCTTCTGTTAAGAAATGCCTCTACCATCTTATTCTCAAAAGATTGAGATTTTTTTTCAAACCAAAATTAAGATATATATATATATATGTATATATATATATATACATATATATGTATATATATATATATATACATATATATATATATATATACATATACATATGTGTATATATATCTATCTCACCACTCTGGCTATAGTTTAGAGAAGAAATTAAAGTGGTGAAAGATTAAAGGGAGGGAGACTAACTAGGAGGTTGTTCAGTAATCCAGGCAGGAGTTGATTTGGGCTAAGGAGATAGAACCTTAGAGATCAAATTAGAGAGATAACACATTCAAGAAATATTTGAAATGTAGACTGGTAGATTAACTAAATATTGGGGGAGTGGTGATAAAAAGAAAGGAAGGAAAGTATCTTAATCTTCTGAATTAAGGGATTTTTAACCAAATAGGTAGATTGTAGATCCAATTACTGAGCCAGGAAAGAACTGGGATGTATAGGTTAATTTTTTCTTGGGGAAGATGATGAGTTTGAGGTGTCTACAAGGCCTCCAATTAGAGATACTGTAAGGAGTCAGATATATGGGACTTAGGCTCAGAGTACTCTGGACAGTGGCTACAGATGAGTGAGTCCTCAGCATTTGGTTGGTGGTTTACTGTTACAGAGAAGATAAGCAGTTTAGGAATATAGAACATATATTAGAATTCAAAGGATGCCTAGAAGAATACAGTTTCAATGGGATGATTAGAATGAAAGTTAAACTGGAGAAGATTGAGGACTAAGAAGGAAGAGAAGAAAGAAAAACAGAGTTTGGACAACTCTTTCAAGAAATCTGGCTATAGAGAAGAGGAAAGAAATAGAGCTGAAACTCAAAGGGGAATAAAGATGAGGGAAAGGAAGTTTGCTGTTTGCTTTGTTTTTGAAAGGAGAAACTTAAGAATTTTCAAATTCATAAAAAGGCGGGAGGGGGATGGAGATTTAGCAAAGAAAAGGGGTTATACCTACTACACCTAGGGAAGCAGCAGGGAGAGTTCCAGTGCACAGCTGGAGGGCTTAACTTTGGAAAAGAGGTGGGGCCGACACCTCTTCATTGTAAAAGCAGAAAAAGGATAGATTAGGTGCAGATGAAGATAGACTTGTATGCTTGATGTTAGAAAGTTGAAGGGACTTTCATTTAAAGCTTCTTTTTCCTATATTAGGTAGAAGGTGAAGAGTTTTACTACAATGAGGTGAAGACAGGTTCAGAGAAAGGGGAAAGTCAGTGATTGGAAACCTGGGCTGTGACTCATGGGAGAGGGTATCTAAAACTGTGAAGGGGCTGAGATTTTACCAAACTTGAAGATCACAAGTTAGCCTGCCATAGCTTCATGGATGCTGGAAGCAGACACAAGACTCCCGGGTCAGAGACAAAGGACTGTGTCACTCATACACATCAGAGCGAGCAACCTAGCATGATGTTAGCATCAGTTCCCTTTGCCCCCAAGTCAAGGGGGTGGTACAGAAGGGCTTGGGTGGATGCCTGCACCTATAGTGGGTTACAGTACAGGAAAGGAATACTGAGTTTAGGGAACCCAAATCTTTTTTAATGGGCAGTAAGCAAACTTGCCAGTTGTTCCAGAGGGAGATACTATTTGTATCTTTCAAGGCAGTTCACTATACAAACATCCTTGAAAAGAGAGTTGGGTAACAAAGAGCAGTCAGGGCACAAGATGGCCAGAAACGTAGGAGACACGTGGAGAACTGTCTTCTGACAGAGGAAACGTCCAGCAGACCAATCCAGTTGATACTGGACACCTAAACATTTGTGCTATTGAGCTCATTATTGCTCCCTTCAAATATCATCACTGAGCCAATGTCCTTATACAAGCAAATGATCATTAGATAATCATTTTTTTAATTGGGGTATAGTTGTCTTACAATGTTGTGTCAGTTTCTACTGTACGGCGAAGTGGAGTTCCCTGTGCTATACAGCGGGTTCTCATTAGTTATCTATTTTATACATATTAGTGTATATATGTCAATCCCAATCTCCCAGTTCATCCCTAGATAATCATTTTTAAATGATCAGAAAAACTTCTCTCCAAGATAACACTGATCCTTTAACAGTCCTTGGGCACTATGATTCAAATAAGTAAGAGTCGAACCAACTGAACTGACTTCCAACTCATAATTCACTCTCTTGATTTTTCTAAATGGGGAAATTTTAAATCTTTTTGAAATCTACATCCTCGCCAGACTTAACTGTGGTCTGTAGACCAGCAGCACTCACCTCACCAGGAAGCTTGTCAGGAATTGCTGAATCTCAGACCCCACCCCAGATCTACTGTACCATTATCTGCATTTTAAACAAGATTTCCAGATAACCTGTCAACACATTAAAATTCAGAGAGAACTGATTTAGGCTTTAGAGCAGGGGTAGGCAAACCTTTCCTGTATATGGTCAGATAATAATTATTTCAAGCTCTGCTGGCAATACATACTCTGTTAAAATTACTCAACTCTGCTATCGTAGCTAGAAAGCAGCCCAAACAATAAGAAAACAAATGGACATGGTCATATTTGGCCCAAGGGCTGTAGCTTGGACCCCTGCTGTAAGCATTGTTTTAGATTAGCAATTACATTTAAAAAAGAAATAAGTTATTGTAACAAACTTTTACTTTTAATGACTTGGTTTTTAGTGAACCCAAGCTGGCTTCTAAACATCACAGCAGTTCCTCTGTAACTGCTTATCACACACTATTTAATTATCCGGTCTTCCAACTTTTCTCCAGACTGAAAACAAAATTATCAGTTAATAGTGTGTAAAATCTACTTTTTTCCTCTTTTTGAAATTTGCAGTGACATTTGCCCATGGCCAGCTGCTGCTTCTACTTCTTTTCTTTATGATTTTTCAAACATAGAGATTCTGTAATCTCAAACATTAGTTTTCTCAGGACCCTACAAAGTAATTTGTCTGGGCCAGCAAATAGAGTCCGCTTATCTTGAGCCTACTTTCCTTTTACCAATATTTACTTTAGCATTTATAATCTTAACATGGTTCTCTTTGCCAAAGATGATGGAAGCAAAGGGAAGGACCAGCAGGGAGGGAGAAATTAATTAAAGATGCTGAACAGCACGCATAATGTGTGGCGTTTAGGGTCCTAATATCAAGAGCTGTATAAGAGAAAAACAATAACACAAGAACACAAAAGGGGAAAAACATGTACATTGCTAATTAGAACTATATAGTGATATATAGTAAAGCTGAAATACGGTGTTCAAATTCATGACTTTTCCTTTTCCTTTTTAACTGAAAAAAATCAATCTTTTTTTCAGACTATGTAAACTCATAGACCTGTATTAAAACTATTAACTATTAAGTTGGATTTTTCTATCCAGATTAAGAGTGATAAGAACAATTTGAAATTCACCTAAAGCCCACAGCGAGATGGATATGGAACTTTTCTGTATTTGCCAAGAATCTTTCACGTAAATGACTTCTAAGTGCATAGACGTAACATGCAACAAATATTTTCCAAAGGACTTTCTTAAAAATGCTTATCTGTAGAATATATATTAGACCAAAAATGGAGCAAAAGGAAATTAAGTCAAAATTTCTTTTTTGATGACACGAGCTTTCATAGCTGAGGAAGGACTTGCCAGGGTTCACTTTGGTTTGCAGGTCTCCACTGTGGGTACACAGCTGCAAGCCAAAATGTTGAAGTTTTATTTTCCCTGGGAATGCATGTGGTAGTCTATTAAGGGTCATCGTAGCACAACAAACATTTTACACAAGAAGCACAGCTCTCACAAAATGTCAAGAGGATGGTCCCACATTACCCAATGGTCAGCCCAAGTTCCTACAGTCTGAATCTTATACATAGGAGCCTGTAGTATCTCTTACTTTGGAATCACTGCTTCAATAATACCAAATACCACCATCACAACAAAGGCCAACATTTACTAAGGTATATTATGTACTAGGAACTGTGCTAAGTGCTTTACAAACATTATCTAGCTTAGAATTCCAATAAGTAAATTGATTATCCCAATTTAATAGGTGAGAAAAGAGGCCTATAGAGACTAGGAAATACCAGGAGGCAGAACCCCAGCCAAAGGAATAAAAACAAAAGTCGAGAGGTCAAGAGATAGATCAAATATAAGAAGTTTAGAAAAGAAAAAAAAAAAAAAAACAAGAGCAAAGGAGGAAAGAGGAAACTCAAAATAAAAAGATATACAGGAAATGGACTGTCAGAAACCAATACAAAATATGTAATATAAATTAAAAATAGGGTCAAAGATCACACATACAATCTACCAGTGGTGTATGAATATATGAAAAGGATGCACCAAGTAACTCTCTCGGGCAACTAGGGAAACACTGAATATTTACTACTCACTGGCTTAAAAGATTTAATGTGTATCTACCATTATGCTTGTTGATGCCTATAAGAGAATAGCACGTGGCATATATGAGGCACTCAATACATTTTTTTGCTGAACAAATGAATGAATGAATGAATGTATGTCCACAAGTGCTTCTCTCAGGGAGCAGCATATCCATTTGACAAGAAACACATACTTTCTGAAATGCTTTAAAACCCTTATGTTTGTAATAATAACAAGACTAGTTGACAATTATTGAATGCCTACTTTGTATGTGTCAGGAACTATTCTATGCTCTTCACATGTACTAACTTGTTCGGTCCTCACAACAAACCTATGGGAGGTGCTGCTATGATTCCCATTTTAAAGAGGGGAAAACTGAGGTGTACAGCAGAAGAATACAAAATTCCCAAGCAATAAGTGGCAGAATGGGAAGCAAGCTATGCATCTGGCTCCAGAATCCATAGTCTCTATCATTATATGTTTACATAACGGTTAAGAGTTCTCTGAAAATTTAGAGATATCAGAGAATTTTAGCTGAAAGGAATATTAGAGATAATTTGCTATCTCATTTAATAGATTGCAAAGTTGAGGCCAAAGGTGGCAGTGTCTCTCACCCATAGCTTCAGAGTTGGTGGAAACAACATGATTGGGACAGGAAGTGTCTCAAATCCCCTGCCCAGTTCTTTATTTCTGACACCACACTGCCCCTTACAGACCAGCTGAATAGAGCAAAACTCACATATGGAAGACTTGAAAGCTATTATATTATTAAATGAGTAATTATTTATTATTTCATTTATCATATGCATAAGACAAAAAAGACATAGATAATAAAACTAGAATGGACTATAGAAGGGTTTTTTGAAGGAAATCAAATCTTGAAATAGATGCTCTTCCCGCTTCCCCAAAGGCCTGTGAATTGTCAACGTGGCTATGGGAGAACATTTTTGCAAAATGTTGCAAAAGCAAGGAAGAGATGTGGAAGATGGAGAGAGAGAGTATGAGGGTCAATGAGGATGGAGAAGGGAGGCAATGAAAGGCGACTTATGGGAGATTTGGGGAAGGGGCTTTTAATTCAGGTCTCTGGATGTTAAAATAAACTTCTAGAACAACTGTACATCGATTTTCTTTTAAATAAGATATTCAAATTAATGGTTTAGTCAAAACCAGTGTTCAAACTTATAACAGACCTTTATCATAAACAAACAACAAACAGAAAACCCAGACCATGTGGACACATGTGAAATGAATGGCTTTGGCATAGCTCACCCATTTCTTTTGGATGTGTCTAAATGACAGCACACGCTGCCACTAGATCTAGCTGTGCCGATCAATACTGAGTGTAAAGATGGACAAAATGAATGGAGACAGCTGCAGTCCACTTGCCTTGTCTCATATATCAATGGTCTGATTTACTCTAGTTTTTATAATATTCCTAAGCCAGAGCCAAGTGGCCCTGAACTTTATGCCTCAGAGAGGCTTCAGCTCAGGGATGCAGGTGGATTAACCGATGGCCCCTAAATAATGTCTGTTCCTCATGTAAGCATCCTTGGCCCACAAATCCTCCCACCGTCACCAAGGCAGAGGCAGTAGGATCCTGATATTCAGGCTGACTTTTGGGGGTCTTTTCTTTCCTAACACAACTCCCACCATCGATGTCTATTTTAAACAGGTTTCTCCTTAATAACATGTTTAGTTTTATTAAATACCAGCGGGCAGGAGAAGAAAAACATACAGTGTGATACTGGGGTCTGAAGAAGACGAATCTTAGACCCTGACCCTCTCTAGGGCAGTGCTATCCAAAGCCTGACAGGATTTCTGGAAGCAGATAGAAAAGCACTGATGAGGTGAGGTAGAACATTGTCTTACCAACTTATAAGAAGTGGTATATAGACCTTGCCATTTTATGATCATGTGATTTTTTTTTTGGTATAATAATTTCAATAATTAATACAATAAGTAAATCACTTCTGTACAATTAAATTTCATCTTAACACCCAGGAGAATGAGAATGAGCTAGCCTAATTTTTTTAGAGTGCTTAGACTAGACTTTTATCCTCAAAATTCCTATGGTGAGTTGCTGAAACAGTCGTGACTCATTTTTGGTTATGTAATTATATACAGCTAATTCCCCTTAATGCTTCAGTAAAGATTCATCTTATACAGTTATTTCTGGAGCTACACTATTGGGTGTTGTCACTAAGGGGTTTTTAAGAAGGAAAAGCCAATGTTTTCACTCAGAAACGGCTGTAGGTATCTTCACATCAGGTATTTATTTTGAAGTGTATGCTGCTAATCACTTCAATATCTTTGGAACTTAAAAGTGCCCGAGAGCAAGGAGTGATCAGCGGGTAAATCATGTCAATGAACTTAACTAAGTTCAGTCTTTAAGAACATTGGAAATCTATGTCAACATAATTTTTCTAGTTCCCCAGTAGAGGGCAACTTCTACACACTTTGACAGTCAAAAAAAAACCTATGCACACCACATCAGTAAGAACCACTGTATGTTTAAAATAATACAATTTGTGTCTATGAATGGATTTTCACTAACAGGTAGCTATAAAATGTCATGAAATTTTAAATATGTAATTAGAAATTGAATATACATAATAATGAGTAATTAGCATTTTATGATTAATATAAGTGTTATTGTGGGAACTTTAAAGTAGCAACCATTTAGGTCACTATGAGAGATAGTCAGTGAAATATAAAAGGTAAATGATGAGAGTCTGTTCATGTTTATTGTTCCTTAGTAAACATTTTGATTGAATTTCATTATGACTGATATAGCTAAAATGTGAATGCATAAAATCTAAGAATAGGCAAAAAAAAAAAGCCATAAACATCTCAAAGTATAATTAACTTCCTTTGTTACTATAAACTTTGAAATAATACTTCTCAATGTTCATATTTTAAATGATGTCAGATATAAGAATGCAACTATACATGCGTATTTATGTATTTGCAAACAGTAAAATTCTACTATACCACATCTCATTACTATAGAGATTTGGACACAATGTGTTATGTTCTCATTCATTCACCCATTCAACATTTATTTACTGAGCACTTACTATGTGCCAGAGACTATTCTAGAAGTCAAGAATACAGTGTGACAAATCTGACAAAATTCCTTACCTTCTTGGAGCTTATACTCCCACTAATAAAAAATACTATATCAGGAAGGCTTATGAAAAGATAAGCTTATAAGATAGATGCTTACTATGTCTCATAACACTAGTTTCATTTTTTTATTAGAAAATTAGGCTTTGTTTTTAGAGAAATATTACAAGGAAAAATGAAATGCTTCATAATCTTAATATTCAAAGAACACTTGTTGACCTTAAATAAAGTAATAAAGTTGATTAGAAAAATATTAATTGTATGGAAAAGTACAAAATGAAAAGTGAAATTTTCTAGCACTCCATTCTCCCCAGAGATGTTCACAGTTTCTTGTGACTCTTTCCAGAAAAGAATATACCAGTATTCATCCATCGTTCTTTCCACCCATTCATCTAGTCTTCTTAAATTATTCAAATTTATACAGTTTTCTTAAGACAATCATATAATCAGACAAAAATACTTACTATACTCCTACTTCACTATATTTCTTGGAGTGCTTTCCATAAAAGAATATATAAGTGTACCTCATTCTTTTATTTGACTCATTTTATTTTTCAATGTAGAAGTATTTTATAACATTCCACCTCTAAAACCCTTAAAATTCTAGTTTTAAAAGTGGTTATATAATTTTGTCTGAAACTGATAAGAGCTGTGGAATGTGTCATTACTTAGTGTGTTTTAATTTGTGGAGACTGGGAATTTATGGATTTCAAAAAGAAGCCTGGAAAAATTACCTTTCCTATAGAGCAGCAAATGAAAATAAAGGAATCAACATCTGCTTTGGGTAAAAAGCTTACCAATAACTCCATTAGATCACACAGAGTATAACATCTTTAGTTGTGAATTAGAAATTCTAATACTTTTTTTTAACTAGTCAATTTTTATAATAGTTCTGTGTTATACAATCATCATTTTTTTGAGTTCCACTTAAAATTTTTCAATTAAACATGTAAGAATTACTTTCTCTCTTTCTATTTATAATACTGCTTAAACCATATATTTATTTCAGTGCAAGATTTGATATTAGAATGTGATCATCAGAATTTTTTAATTTATAAAAATATTATGCAAAATAAAATACAGGGCACTAGGTGGTGCTGTGGGACCTTCCAGATAAACCAACATTGCAACCTGCACTGAAGTTAGTCGTGTGGTTGATTCTATATATTTAAATGTACATTACATATTTTTTTCTAGATAAACTAATGCCATGTAAACAATAAAAATAAAATAGAAAAGCAAAGTTTTGATGATGACCTCTTTCAAAAAGACATGACTCCCTTTCATACTCTAGCTTCTATGTTAAACTATTTAAAAAATCTCTGTATTATAAATGTCACTTTTGAGGCATGCTTCTTAATCAGTTATTTTTCATTTATCTTTAATGTTATTTTTTCATATGTGTGCAAGAATTAAAAAAAACAGTGAACTGATGAGGATGATTATAATTTTTGTGACTTTCTGTTTGAATAAAAAAAAAAATCCCACAAGGACTCAGGGGCAAAAAATATACACATCAGTTTTCACTGCAAAGTAAAGGAGCTGTTACAGTGGAGGATTACTGGACTGAATGTCAATATTATGACATAGTGTGACTGTTTTGTGTTTGGTAATTGCAATCATTGTTGCTTTTGTTGTGGTCCTCCATTTACAATGCTTGGTGTCAGTTTATCTCCTGTAAAAATAAAATACAGTGTGTGTGTGTGTGTGTGTGTGTGTGTGTGTGTGTGTGTGTGTGTGTGAAAAAATGAATATAAAATCAGCAATTATATATTTTTATCAAATAATTTTCTATTAGGCAATTTCTTATTTCACAGTACACATTGTGTTCTTGGGTTCTATTTTTCTATTCTCCCGAGATGTGACTGCTTGTTGTAGAGCTGTTAATCCAAATGCTGACAGTGGCCAGACTGACAAGGTAAATGTCTGAATCAGGCCATGTGTAAGATAATAGGGAGTGAGGGCACCCTAGAAAAAACAGAGTATAGGCATTCAAATCCCGATGAAAAACAAAACCAGCACACGTGCGCGCACACACACACACACACACACACACACACACACACACACACCGACACCCCACTATGCAGGCCAAAGAAAGCACATCTGTGGCCTGCATGAAGTCTGTGGGCCACTTATTTGTGACCTCCGACCAAGGCCAACACATCCCTAACCATTAATCTATGAGTGACATATTTGAAAAGAAAATCCAAGAATTTCAGTTCGAATGAAGGAGTGCCAGTGGTGTTTCAGCTGTCCTTCTAGAATGTTTACATCACTTGTATATATATATCCCTCCTTAAAGAACAGAAATCACTAGTGATTCAGGAGATAAACCGTAGTAGTCAAGAGAGTTAATTCTTCTGCAGGAATAAAGAAGCATAGATTTAGCAGCCTCCCTGTAGCGTCAGGGTCTTCTCTCCCTGGAGCCACTTGTATGACTGGGGGTGTGTGGGTGGAGGGGTGAAGCATTTACTATTGAATGCATAGACATATGTGATTAACATACATTTTAAAAGGGTAGATGGTGATGGTGGAATTTATATTACGGTACAAGGTGTGATTAAAAGGAGCAAAAATAAATTTTTGACAAAAGCAACAAAACTCTTCTAAAGGCATGTGATCCTTCGAGCTTGTTACTGAGAGAAGCCAAACTCATTTTTAAATGATGCAACATTCCAAACATTTTTAGCTGTCTTCAGAAAGAGTTTGTGTGCCACATAAGAAAATAATATAAAATCATGTCATTCCTGAACTGGAAGACGGCACAGAGATTAGCAATACTCTTGTTACTTTAGCTACACCTCACAAATCAGTTCTTCTTGAAAGATAAACACGGTGAAGCTGCAGTCTCCAGGAGAGGCTGCGCCCGCCGTAGAAAGCTAACTGAGCTGACGCTCAGGGGAAGCCAAGAGGGAATCACAACTTACTTTGTATGGGGAATAAGCCTTACACCAGAAACCAAGGCAAAGCCAGCACGTTTCAGGAATTTCAAATACTGTCTAAACATCCACGAGAGTCTCCACTAACACTAAAAATCATTTGGAATTTTTAGAGAATTTAATGCCTTCAAACCCAGATGTACAGAAGAGGTGACGAAAGGCAGAAACAGATTAGAGTCACACTGCTGAATTCTTTGCATTCACTTTTTAGATTGCCTGAAATGCCATCTCACATGAGCATCTTTTGACTTAATAAGCATCTTGGTATTCTTTTAATTGCATGCCTTCTTCTGGAGCAGCAGTTCCCACAGTGTGGTCGGGGGACCCAGGGGTCCCTAAGACCATTTTGGGGGCGCAGTGAGACAAAACACGACTTTCATGATAATACTAAGTAAGACACTCTCTGCCTTTTTCACCTTCATTCTTTCACAGTTGTACAGCGAAGTTTTCCAGAGGCCACCCGAGAGAGATTTTATACAAAAACACATATGAGACTCCAGCTGTCCTGTATTAAGCCAGACATTAAAGAGATTTGCAGGGGCTTCCCTGGTGGCGCAGTGGTTGAGAATCCGCCTGCCGATGCAGGGGACGCGGGTTCGTGCCCCGGTCCGGGAAGATCCCACGTGCCGCGGAGCGGCTGAGCCCGTGAGCCCGTGAGCCATGGCCGCTGAGCCTGCGCGTCCGGAGCCTGCGCTCCGCAACGGGAGATGCCACAACAGTGAGAGGCCCGCGTACCGCAAAAAAAAAAGGAAAAAAAAAAAAAGAGATTTGCAAAATGTAAAATAATGGTATTGTTCTCATTGGGTTTTGTTTTGGAAAATAGAGTTATTTTTCATAAAAATATGCACGTTTGCATATCTCGGGGTTTACTGTTATTTTTAAATGAATTAATAATTTCTCAGCTTTAATTTCAAACGTGGTAAATACAGATAGATCTAACCGATACAAATGAAAGCTCTTTGTGGTTTTGAACAAACCTTAAGAATGTAAAGGGATCCAAAAAGCTTGAGAACGCTGTTCTTGAGGTAAGCTGCTCACATCTCAGTCTAAATCAATTCTGTTAGGGTGCTTTCCTCTAAATATTAATATGAATGTAAAACTTCTATCGATATGAGCTTTGTTAGAAATCAGGGAAGGTAGAGCATCTGGGGGTAGGAAGCACTCTTCTGGGCAAGGTGAGCCTGCCAAGCTTGATGCAGAGGGGTAAACAGAGGCAGGAGAGCTAGGGGCCCAGGTGAAATGACTCAGGTAGAAGAAGGAGCAGAGAGGGCGTCAGGGGGGTGCAATGGCAAATGTCTGGATTTCAAAATGTAGCCTGGGACCAATGCTACATCTAGAAAGGGGTCACTGCTCTTCACCTTCTTACCTCTTATACTCTGGGAGACTCCAATCCAGTCTCCACACTGAAATGCAATCCTTCATGGGTTTCCAACTCGTCTTTAAAGACCAGGCACGACCTACAACATCCTGTATGATCTGCTTCTGCCTACCTCTCTATTTCCTTCCCTCCTCATTCTGCACTGGGCTCTCCATGCTCCAGCCCCAGGGCCCCTGGTCTGTTTCCTTGACTGGGCTATGTTCCCTTCCACCTGCAGACTTTGGTTTCCTTCAGCCATCGAGGAAGGCTTCCTGCCAATATCAATTTCCCCTGAACATGCACTCTTATGGTATCATGGATCTCCTTTGTAGTACTTCCCATAGTTGCAATTTTACATTTGTATGATTTGTGTGTGTGTGTGTGTGGTATGCGGGCCTCTCACTGTTGTGGCCTCTCCCATTGTGGAGCAGAGGCTCCGGACGCGCAGGCCCAGCGGCCATGGCTCACGGGCCCAGCCGCTCTGCGGCATGTAGGATCTTCCCGGACCGGGGCACAACCCGTGTCCCCTGCATCGGCAGGTGGATTCTCAATCACTGCACCACCAGGGAAGCCCTATTTGTGTAATTTTAAAATTATTATTTGTGTGTCCTACACTAGACTGTAAGCTTATGAGGGCAGGGGTCATTCTTATTTTTACTCCGTCTTCTATTCCCTGTACCTAGTAAAACGCCTAGGACATAGTACGAGTTCAATTAACATTTTTGAATGGAGGAATAAATGATTTCTTGCTTCTAGGACTGATAAATAATTATAATAACAATAACAGGGAGTATTTACTGAGCATAGACACTGTTCTGTGTACTTCACGAATGTAACATAATTCTGAAAATAAGCCAGTGGATAGGTACAATTATTATCCCCACTTACAGAAGAAGAAATCGAGGCACACAGAAGTTAGACAATTTGGCCAAGGTCAAACAGTCATTTCTGAGGTCAGGATATGAACTCAACAGCTTGATTCTAGAGCCTGTAAGATAATAACTGTCATTTGTGGGCCCAATTTCTACTCGTTAAGGTTGCCATTCAAAATTATTTCCCATAGAAATCAACAAATGATTTACAAAGTTTAGGAAGCTAATTAGCAAATTGATGAGTGACTCTTCTTTTTTTTTTTTTGGTACGCGGGCCTCTCACTGCTGTGGCCTCTCCCGTTGCAGAGCACAGGCTCCGGACGCGCAGGCCCAGCGGCCATGGCTCACGGGCCCAGCCGCTCCGCGGCATGTGGGATCTTCCCGGACCGGGGCACGAACCCGTGTCCCCTGTACCGGCAGGCGGACTCTCAACCACTGCGCCACCAGGGAAGCCCGATGAGTGACTGTGATGGGGAACTGTGGAATCTGTTCTGGAATTAAAGGTATCTAAAAAACAACAAGCAGTCATTTTTGCATTTGTGCTTTTGTAGCTTTCTATGTTTCATTGGTTAAAAGAGAAAAAGACGTTTGTACATTCTGTTTTCCAAAAGTAAAAGGGGATCCAAGAAATAATGACAAAAACGATGTCCTCTCCTAGACCTCTAGAACTGGATAGTACACATGTTAAGATTTAGAAAAAAAAAATCTCTGATCTTTGAGAAATTATACTTTTTAAAAAGGAAGTGAACCCAAATAAAGCAATGAGCCTAAACTTTCCAAATTAAATAGATACATGTCCTCCTCCCCAATCTGGTTTAATTTCATTAAAAATTTTCAGTACGCTTATTTCTTAACAAACACAGGTTTTATTTCTATTAACCTGGTCATTTGAAATTACAAATTAGTCTCATGAGTCTTTAAATACAAAACATAATTGTAATTCAAATCTATTTTTTTCTGTCATCACAGCATTCTTAAGAACGTATGTTACTATAAGAAAAACAAAGTGCAAATCTAGGAATACTATAAATTCCGACGACTTATCATCTAAAACCTAACAATCTATTTCATCATTTTTATGTTTAAGTTCAATTTTATATTGTTAGTATCTTTGTAGTGCTGTTCCACAAATAACCATTGGACACCACCTATGTCAGCCATATCCTAGAAGCTGGCGAAACAATGTTAAAGGTGGCCTGGTCTCCACTTTACAAGAAATTACAGTCTAGTTGTGGCAAAGTAAAAAGCCAGAGGCCAGATAAAGGGGGGAGGAAGGGCTGTTCACCTCACCTAACTGAACGAAGGATTCTGAAAGGGGTGATGTCTAAACTGAGGCCAGAATGATGAGTAGGAAGGGCCAAGAGACGGGTGGAGGTGGAAGGTTCTGGAAGTGACCTGGGAAGTGGGGGGACAGCATGTACAAAGGCCTAAACACAAGAAAGTGTGCTCGTGGCATTTAGGATAGGCAGAATGAATGGGATGTAACAAGCACCATTCTGGCGACAAGAATCTCACAAATTCCTCATAAGATAACCAGTTATATCTACTAGCCTTCTCACCTTCTAGTAAATCAAAGAACCAGAAAGGGCAATTAGTTAAGGGATACCTCAAAAAGTGCCATTTGGAATTTTAACTTTCCTCAGCACTAAACTTTTTAAAAAATATATTACCAAAATGTTAGCCAAACCAAACATTTCCAGGGCTGCTAGGTTAAGAGATTGTTGGAGTGGAGGGTAGGGTAGTAAAGTTAGGAGCTTAAGACTGTCCGAATCTTCTATTGCTGGTGAATGTTTTGTTCTCTGAAGAATACTTATTAGTATGATAAACTTACTCCTTCTGGAATTTTTGTTACTTGGCAAGGAGTTATTTCTATTCAAAAATGGAAAATTCAAAGACCTAAGACCCCTCACTGTATGGTAATCTATATGGCTTGTGTACTGGTGCTGTCTGGGGGGCCTCAAGTCATCAATTATGTATAGAAATGTACAGCTACAGCAGTAGCCAGTGTCGTGGGCCGGTCAGGGATTTCTTAAGAGGAGCGAAAACATTTGACTGTGTCTTCTTTTAGAAAACACAGGCTAGGTGAAAAGAGGAAAATCTTTGAGAGCAAATATGAGTAACCCTCAATATATAAATTAACTTCTTATGATAGCTGGAAAATGAATTTTTAAAAAGTACTTGAAATGAAACCAAAAATATAACTAGGGGAAAAAGTCTCAAAAATAGATAAATGAAAGGCTGACATTAATTCATTAAAACCACACACTTTAGAATACACATCCATTCCTTACATATTTGAGGAAAAGTAACTAAATGGGGTGGGTCACCAAGCTCCAGGCTCTCTGAACCAAATTCAATGGATTCTACGTTTACAACAAGGAGTAGTCAACATTATTTGAAATAAAATGTCTTGTAATCCCCAAACCTGGCTGGCTTCTGAGGTGTGAGATCCCATTCTAAATGAATGAAGCGTTATTTAGACACTGACGGGAGAGTACCAGGACTGATTGAAAATGCGATCTAAGATATCTTACGGAATTTTCCCTATTACCCCCCAAATACAAAAGCTTTCACTGGGATTTCAATAAATGTAGTTCTACGCATTGCTGCAGAAATTTAGTTATTCTCCCTTTCTCTAGTGGATAGCTGGGGTAGCAGCTGGTGTGTTTTGTACTTAAAACGTGAGAAAGATCTCTCTCAGTACCTACATAAATGTGCTCAAGAAAATTTGGAGAAATGATTGCTTTAAGTAAAATGACTCTATTTCTTTTCCTGTAAGATATCCGACAAGCTTTTATACATCTAAGAGTGAGAGTCGTGCTTTCAAAAAGCATACAGATTTCTTCTGCAGGAAACTATTGTGCATAGAAACATACTTACATTTATGTAGATTTAAATGCACATGTTTGAATGTATATCCTGATTGTTCAGCACTATCTGGGTGGAATTTTTAATGCCTGACTTTTATAAAATAATTTAGGTGACATATAAATATTGTGAAGTAGCTAGAAAAAGATACCATAATCTTATATTACTTTAAAGACTCTCTAACAGTCTCATTTTGTCATTTCTATAGAGGTTAGATCAAATGTCATGTTATTTAGCCAAATCTATAAAATTGAAAGCATGTTTAAAAATCAATGCTAAGTCATTAGGGAATGCCTGAAACAGATAAGAATTAAATCAATTTCTTTATTTCTTAGATTTAACGTGGAAATAATTTGCTGATCATTCATAGAAACTGTAATTTAGCAAAACAGTCTCCTGTGAATGCTAAAATACCTGATTTTCTTAGCTCTTATTTTTTAACACGTGATCTCTGCCAGTTTAAATGTGAAAATTCTGACACATTTAAACACATGACATATCAAATTAACTACTTACTAATACAGTCCATTAAAAAAGACAAAGCTACAGTTCCACAACAATTATACTTTAACTTACTGACTTCCATATTTTGGCTTATGTACAGTTAATTGAAGATATTGCAAATTCAGTGAGAAATGGAACTGAGGCCATTTAAAAAATATCTTTCGCTGTAAATTTTTTAATTCATGTTTTATTACACACATGAAATGTGAAGAAAATCTTCAGTTACCGTCTACTATGTGAAAGGTGATTTATATAAATTATCTCAATCCTTAGAAATTTATTATTGAATATTGCTCCAGTAAGGTACATAACCTGTCCAGGGGTCACATGGCTACTGATAGCCCCTCATGTTATCCATCACTCAACATCATATGACTTCCTTCTATTTTTTTTTTTTTTTTTTTTGCGGTACGCGGGCCTCTCACTGTTGTGGAGCACAGGCTCCGGACGCAAAGGCTCAGCGCCCATGGCTCACGGGCCCAGCCGCTCCGCGGCACGTGGGATCTTCCCGGACCGGGACACGAACCCGTGTCCCCTGCATCGGCAGGCGGACTCTCAACCACTGCGCCACCAGGGAAGCCCGACTTCCTCCTTCTTGAAACACTTTGTTCTTTGGCTTGTGGAATATTGTAAACTCCTCTTTTTACCTTCTTCTCCTAGATCTTCCTCCCTCACTTAATTCAGGTCTCTTAGAAGACCTTCCCTGACTGCCTTATCTACCCCAACCTGCACCTACTTTCTATTTCCTTATCTTGCTTTATTTCTGTTCACAAAATGTATCACCACTTGATATTATATTTAGTTATCTGCTTATTGTGTTTATTACCCCTACTGTTCCCTATTCCTACCCCCCAGCGAAGGTCCCCAAGGTTGGGATCTTGTTTGTCTATTTCCCCCCGTATTCTCAGTGCCTACAACAGTGCCTGGCACAAAGGTGGCCCTCAATAAATATGCTGACTGAATGGCTAGAAGTGTGAAGCTGGGATTCAAATTCTGGTCTTTCTAAACTCTAGGGATATGATTATTTTACCACACCTGGTTTAATTTCAAATATAGCGCACCTTTATTAAAAGTTTACAGGGCTTCCCTGGTGGCGCAGTGGTTGAGAATCCGCCTGCCGATGCAGGAGACATGGGTTCGTGCCCCGGTCCGGGAAGATCCCACATACCGCGGAGCGGCTGGGCCCGTGAGCCATGGCCGCTAGGCCTGCGCGTCCGGAGCCTGTGCTCCGCAACGGGAGAGGCCACAACAGTGAGAGGCCCGCATACCACAAAAAAAAACCCCAAAAAAACAAAACAAAAAAAGTTTACAAATAGTAAACTTCAAAGACACAATACATCTTTCCAATGAATCCTAAAACCCTGTCCCTCTCTGCCCTACCTAAAGCCTGTAACTAAAGAAAGACGTTTTACTGAAAGAAAGGGAGTGAAAAGTCACCTAGTCCAGGAAGAAAGAAGAAAGAAGTTAACACTTTTTGCACACTTACCTTGTTCTAAGTAATATATGTATAATGTGTGTGTATGTGCACGTGTATATTTGCATGTCTATTTCTGTATACATATAAATTCATTGCTATTTTATCCTCATGGCAATAATATAAAGCAAGAGAGTGGGCCCTGGCTCCCTCCTTGAGAAGCTTAAAGCTGAGAGGCTGGGAGGGAGAGAGGCTAAAATGGGAGCGAACTGCAAGTTCTCCACTGGCCAGGCAAAGACGTGTCAGCTTTCCTCTGGGTCAAGTGACCCAAGGAAGAGATGGACTTGAGTCCTTCTGACTAGGACTCCAGCCGTAGATCACTAAAGGCCAAGGGCTGCGGCTGGCGTGGTAAGAGGATCACTGCCCATGCCAGGCAACGCTGTACTGGGAGGTTCCTAGTGAAGCAGGATTGCTGAAAAACCCGCAGAAGCGTCCCCGTGAGAGCAAGAGCTGGCCTTTGGCGATGTGCCACACTCGGAGGGCAGCAAAGCCCGATTATAGGCCAAGACACATCACTGTGTTCACTCCTCTCTGGTCCCTCCTTCCCCCATGTACGTGATCCTAGAGGGGACAAAAACAGTGGCTCAAGAACGGGACAGCAGGTGGCCCCAGGATGAGAGAGGAAACCTATCGCAGTTCTCCCTTCCTTACTGCAGATCGCTGATCTTGAGTCGATGGGGGAGGGGAAGAAAGGGGAAAAGCTTTCAATTAGCTAAGAGAACGAAGTTTTGACATTAGACTGGACTAGGCTTTTTCTCTATTTATTGAAGTACATCAAACATAGTATAAATTTTTACATATACATCTCATACACATACATCCATACCTGGGTAACTGTCACACAGATCCAAATATGAAACATTTCTAGTAATCTAGAAAGATCCCTCCTGCTTCCTCCTAGCCAAGTCCCAATGAGCCGAAGTCATCACTACTCTCACTTCCATCGCCATGGGTTAATTTTTCTCACCTTGAACTTCATATACATGAAATCATACATATGAACTCTTTTGTGTATGGCTTCATCGGCTCAATCTTATGTCTGTAAGAGTTAACCATGTTTTTGGGAGGAGCGGTAGCTCATCTTTTCCATTCATATGTTGTGTTCTATTGTATGAATACACCGCGACTTACTTGTCCATTCCCTAATGATGGACATTTGAATTTTTCCCTTTCGGTTTATGAAAAGAAGCTGCTACAGAACATGCCTTCCGGTGGACACGTGCACTCACCTGTTGGGTATATACGTGACAGGAGAACTGCTGAGTCAGGGGTAGGCATGCATTTAGCATTCATAGATATTGCCAAACTCCCAAAGTACTAGAACCCTCTTCCACTCCCACCAGCAATATATGAGAATTTCAGTTACTGGGCATCTGCATTAATACTTGCTAGCGACAATCTCTTTCAATTTTAGCCATTCTGCACTTTCCTGATGACTGATGATGTTGAGTCCTTTTTTAGATGCTTTCTGAAGATCTGGATATCATTTTCAATGAAATGTCTATTCAAATCTTTGCCCATTTCTTATTGTGTCACCTATATTTTTTATTGATTTGTATGAGCTATTTACATAGTCTGGATATGAGTCCTTTGTTGGATACCCGACAATGTGTGTACTTGAAATATCTTCTCTGACTCGTGGCTTGCCTTTTACTCTCTTAATGGTGGTTTTTGTTGAACAGATGTTTTTAATTTTAACGAAGTCCATTGGATCAATCTTTTCAGATATAGTTATGATTTTGTGACTTGAGAAGATGTTCTCCCGTGTTTTCTCCTAGTACACTGGACTTTTTAATACCTGAAAGTGACTGGAGAAACTATGGGTTTTTTTCTGAAATTTTATCCAAAAAGGGGAAAGAGTTATTTCACAGGGCAAGTGTAAAAAAAAAGTACTGAGTGACAGTAATATTGCTTTATGCTTGTACCCAATAAGAGTCTAGCTCATCTATGAAGATTCATTTGAGAAGGTATAGCACCCTTTTTCTTTTTAAAATGAACAATCCCCCCAGTGAGTGTATGAGGCACTCCTGATTTATTAGCTAGGTTTATTATAGATATGACATAGCTATACAGAATCAAGACTTTCCATTATTGAATATATATCGAGTGCTTTAGGGCATTCCATACAGAGATATGCTTCTTCTCTTATAATTTGCTTTTCTTAGAAAAGGTATTTGCTGTTGAAGTTTAGTGTCATACTGAAGAGACGCTGGGCAGGAATTCGGAAGTGTTTCCAGTCTACTCTGTCACTGACTACCTAGCAATAGCTCATCCACAGCCAGAGAGTTCATTTTTCAAAGCTGTACCTTACAAGGTTGGATTTGGATTTCTAACCTGTCTTTCTGTCCCCACCCAATGACCCCAAACTAGAAACCTAGGCGTCAACCCTAACTCCTCTCCCTCTCACCTGCTACATCTACACCCACCAAGGACTCTATCCCACCTCTAAAATAACTTTGCAATATATATTTGCTTCTCATCATCACACTGCTACCTTCCTCTAGGCCAACGCTCTTTTGCTCTTGAATCACGGTACCAGCCTCCTAATTCGTCCACACCTCCAGTCTAGCCCTGCTCCAAACCATCTTCCGTATGCAGCCCAGGTGGTTCCTCTAAGCTAACAATGACGACGACTTCTACAGCACGTACTCTGCGCTCGGTCCTTTATAAGGCATGATCTCATTTGATGTTTCTAACAACGCTAAGAGGGAGGGACTGTATTTCTCTTTCCTTTAAATGGAGTCATTGAAGCTTAAAGAGGAAGAGGAACTTCCCCGCGATGCTTCAGACAAGGAAGGAGTCTGCAAATCCGATGAGGCTGCTCGCCCCACTCGCCCTTAAGTTCATCACATGAACCAGGCTCTTTCTCCGTGCTGGCCCCTGTGTGTGCTGTTCCTTCTGCCTGGAACAATTTTTTTTTTTCCTACTCTCTACTTCCCACACCCCTTTTCCCTGACTGACGCTTCATCTTTCAGGCATCAGCACTCCTGAGGTTCCTGAAGGTTAAAGTCTCTATTTACATACTCAAATAGTTCCCTATCTTCTCTCACAGCACTGTCCACATTGTAGTTTGATACTTGTTTAACTGTCTTCTCCACTAGGTGAAAATTCCGTGAGGGGAGGGATGTTCTATCTCGTCTATTACTGTTCCTGAACAGTAATAGACCTCACCACGTGCTGCTGAACTTTTAGTAAGCACTCAATAAAGACTGAAAGAAAAAAATGTCAGCAAGATAGTTTGTGATTTGTGGATTGTTTCAATGAGAAATACAATGGACCACAAAACTGTGAAATAAACCATCAAATAGAAATTATATTCTTTTCTCAAACAGCCCCCAAATAGATCATCAGGAAGTATGCAAACTTGCTATAAGTTCCTTGAGAGCAGCATCTGTATCTTATTCACTTCTGTAGTGCTTTCCACACAACGGGCATTTATTCAGTGACTGTCAAGCAGAATTACTTGCAATGCCTCTCTTTGGATGATCTTCCCTATCCATTACTGAAGACACACTCAAGACTCCCCTCATAGGAAAATGCAGACTAGCATGAATTCTGGAGCCACACTACTTCGGTTCAAATTCTAGCACCATCTGGTGTATGATCTTAGATAATGATTAAACCCTTATGTGCCTCAGTATCTTCATCTGTAAAATGGACATAATAATTGTACCTATGATGGCTGTTAACATGACTGACGCCATCTTGGGCCCTTACAGTTTCTCCCATCCTTCTGTGAACCTACCCAGTAATTCAGTTTTCTGTTGTCAAGAGCTCTGCAGTTAATAGATATTGCTCGATAATCATTAGGATCAGGTGGTCTCTATGCTGTCAGTCCCCAAACAATAATGAAAACCGCTGAGGAATTCTCAGTGCCCACAAGATTAGTTACTCATTCATGAGTCTTGACTTAGGAATGCACATCCTGTTTCCAAGCACATACTCCATACTGTAGGTTAACTACAAAATTATCTCAATGGCCCCTTGGCCGTATGGAGTGCAGCTGTGAATGCTTCTGCATCATGGTCTGCCCAATCTCACCCTGTAAGTTACCCTATAATACACTGATCCATTGATTACATGGAGCTGCCTCCTTCATTTTTCAGTCTCAAGATGCCCTCTCAGTTCACTGGGCACTTTTTGTTCCCTCCGTCCTCCAACATACCTACTTCATAGGGCTGATACAAGGATTACATGAGTTAACATAAAGTATTAGAATAGTGACAGACACAGAGAAAGTACTATGATACTGCTGCTACTATTTATACTACTACTACTACTACTACTACTACTACTACTACTACTACTACTACTACTACTGCCACTAAAACTAATCCTTCTCTGAACTTCTTGAAAGCAAATGTGTTAACTATCTTTTTACTTCCATCCACAATGCCAGGTATAATGCCTCACACATGGTTGGTCCATAACGAGTATTAGTTGGGTAGGTTGAGAGATTATTGCATTTCTAAAAAGAGCCAATGCCAGAGAGTCAGACGAAGGTTTTTTTAGGTAGGTCAAATGTTCACTATTTATTTCAAGCTAAGTCAAAACTGTGCTTTGTAGGTAAGTTGGAAGAATGGGTTGGAAGGCTCTAGAAGAGTTATTTTGATGAAGCCAATTAATATGAGGTTGCCACAGCAAAATCACAAAGAGGATTTAGGTCAGTGATTCTTGCTCCTTGTCCAAGATCCTGACAAGTACACAGTTTAAGAAAAAAAAAAAAAAGCCAATACACACAGTGGAAGCCTCTCCCATTTCCTTTTTAATACTACTTTCATTGGAGAGTATCCAACAAGGTAAACTGCCCCCCACCCAAAAAGCAGACTGCTAATCCTTGGCACAAACTGATGTCATGAGATCTATGGACCGAGCAAAGTATCAGGGGACTTTGTAGTTTTAACTCTGCTTATTATATATTAAGATCACATTATTACAGCATAAAATCCAGTAAATATAGAAAATTAAAAATTTTGCCAAAACATTATGGTTCACTAATAATATCTTTCGTACTCTTAGAAAGCACAAAACAAAACACTATCTTATATTTATATAAATACTGAATTAATCAATAAGTCAGATATCTGCTTCCTTTTTTCAAATATCTATATATGCATTTTTATTTTTAATTTTTATCTGGATTTTTCTAAACTGTATTTTACTGTATAAAATACAGTAAATATCTCATATAATGATTTAAAAATCACAAGGTTATGTCCAAATATTATCTTAGTGCCTCATGATTGACGGTAGCTGACTTTATGACTGAGTTTAAAATTAATGTTTGGGCTTCCCTGGTGGTGCAGTGGTTGAGAGTCCGCCTGCCGATGCAGGGGACGCGGGTTTGTGCCCCGGTCCGGGAGGATCCCCCATGCCGGAGAGCGGCTGGGCCCGTGAGCCATGGCCGCTGAGCCTGTGCGTCCGGAGCCTGAGCTCCGCAACGGGAGAGGCCGCAACAGTGAGAGGCCCGTGTACCGCAAAAAACTAAATAAACAAATAATAAAAATTAAAGTTTATCTTTACTTAAAGCACAGGTAACAGAAGTTTTAAATTATATCATTAAATTAAATTAAATCATTCAATTCAACCTCAGATATTTAATAAACCAAAATTTTCTTATTATTGATAAATAATGCTCCAAAATTATAGGGATGGTTACCAACATCAATATCTGAAAGTTCTGCTCCAGCTCCAAAAGCTGAGTAGGTATATATTTACTGTTTCTCAATATATAGTAATTGTATTCAAATGAAGCAATGCTTTAGGCACTCAAATTCTGGAATCAGAGAGTCTGAGTCTTCGCTCTGTCTCCTAATAGCTGTGAGGACTTCAGCAAGTTATCATTTTTCTTTTTTGAAACTTATAATTTTGAGATCATTGTAGGTTCATATGCAGTTATAAGAAACAATGCAGAGAGATCAGTGTACCCTTCACCCAGTTTTCCCCAGTGGTAACATCTTGCACGAGTTTAGTATTTACAATATCACAACCGGGAAATTGGCAGTGATACAATCCACCTGTCTTATCCAGAATTCACCAGAGTTTACTATTTTTAGAGTAAAATAGTTTTATACAACTTAAGAAAATACTTATTCTCCCTTCATTTAAAAGGGTCTACTTTCTTAAGTATTTCCTTCCAGATTTTCTTGGTCTTGCCTTTTATCATGCAGACAAAAATTCTTCTGAGTATCCTGTGTTGAAAATGTACTTGGGTTATAAATACATTAGGGACAAAGAAACTTGATCCTTTGACTCCATATTCAGATTTTTTTCCTCTTCTGAGCAACCTATAAGCAAGGCTTTTTTTTGCTACGCATCCTAAAAAACGTGGCTTAGCTAATCTACAAGGTATTTCTTTAGTTCCTGAGTTACTGGAATAATGTATTTATAGATCTGTGAGCTGTTTAATATCATAACAGTGAGATACCAAGATGAATACCAAAGTTCTCACACTAATTCTAACAGCTATAGTCTCTGCCTCTATAAAAAAATATTTTAAAATGATAACTAAAAGTCAAAACCAAAACCAACAAAAGAAACAAATGAAAACTTATTTGGCTTTCCCTAGAATTGTCCAGTGCAGTGCTGTCCACTGGAACTTTCTGCAATGATGGAAAAGTTCCAGTCTGCACTTTTCAACACAACAGCCAGTAGCCACATGTAGCTATTTAAACACTTGAAATGTGGCTAGTGCAACCAAGGACCTGAATTTTAAGTTTTATTTAATTTCCTAATTAATTTAAATTTAATTAGGCACATGCAGTTAGTTAGTAGTGTATTAGATAGTGCAGGTCCACAAACGTCAATTGTTCATGAATTCTTCTTCAGTGGAGACACTGAATGTCGCTTCTATTTTTAAATAATTTGTAATGTTATCCATTGGATAAAATTTGGGAGCTCTTTTCTACAATTTTACTTGAAAAGAATCACTGAAAATCCAATTGTCAGAGCCTGCACGAATAAAAGTTTCTGTTTCATTGTGCTTTGTTGGTGGGAGTTGGCTAAAGAATTCATCGCTTTATCCAACAATTGTCTCTATCTATTATTTTCTGGTTCTTTAGGCTGTTCTATCCGACCTGCATTACCAAGTGGCTTCAGGCAGACAAACATTAAAAACCAAACAAAACAAACAACAACACACATAGTCAATATAGCAAATGAGTCTGCAATCAGACAACAAAAGTGGCAAGTGACAAAAGCCAAGTCTCTACTCAATATACTGTAATAACCTATATGGGAAAAGAATCTTAAAAAGAGTGTGTGTGTGTGTGTGTGTGTGTGTGTGTGTGTAACTGATTCACTTTGCTGCTGTACACCTGAAACTAATACATTGTAAATCAACTAGACTCCACTAAAAAAAAAACAAAAAAACTAACACTGTTCAAAAAACATAACCACTTTAAATTCCACCACAGTACAGTGACCCTATTGCTTAGTATTAAAAACTTTACTCAAGTTTTGAAAACCTCCAGAAAGCTTTGGTTTCAGCAGTCATTATACTGCAGCTCACAATTAACACTGCCAGACTCCTCTCTAATAAACTATTCACTCAGATGTCCAGCATTTCTTTGGAGCTCCTTACCTCCATGTCACTATGGTTTAGGAGATGACACATGCCTGTGTACTTTTCAGAATGAAGGGTGGGCTTTAAGCGGGTTTTAACACTAAATGAGAACAAGGGTAAGAGAAGAGAAATCAACCCTTTTAGTCAAAGCTGAGCTTCCGGCGAGCTGCAGGCAGTGCACAGCGTGAGAGAATCCGGCTCCAGAAAGTACCCATGTGTTGACAGCTGAATAAGAGTTTGAAGCCTTAATGGTACAAATGTTCTGTCACTGGTACAGTTACACAGGACTTTACTTCACCAGAACCGCCGAAATAGTCAAAGCTGTTGACAACCCATGATGTGAAATTAATTCACTCTAGACTTTGACATTAAATTAGCAAGTTATTTTTACATAGGTAGTCACCCTGCACTGACTTGACTAACTGAAGAAAACGAAGGATCATTTTGTTCAGCCTAAAACTTTAAAGGAGTAAGACTAGAGACTATGAAAGAATACAGCTAGTACCCGTTCCTTCCTTCTGGAACAAACCCACTAGATAGCAAGCTGGCCTTGTGTAACATTTTTATCAGGTGTAAATTCAATTTATTTCACAGGTGAGAGATCTACAAATGCAAAGTTCACCCCAAAGTATAAATATTCAAAATAATCTGGGAGTGAATTAAAATCACTAAGAGATACTCCTACCAGTACGTAGAATCACGTGTAAAACATAAAGATACCGCAGTCTATAAAATTACTTCCAGTATTAACATTCAGTGTTTGGGAATTTTAAAGCTTTTCTAGGCATCTCAGTTTTAACTAAATAATGACAAGTTGTTCTGAATGCTACCCAGCCTATACTAGTCCTTTTGTCTTCTTGAATTCCTACGGCACCTATCTGGGGGATGTATTCCACAACTTAGTAGTTGATCTTTTATTATGACTTCCTGTTCATGATTATTATCACCAAAATGAGAAAGTGAGCCACCGAGGACAGGGACTAAACCTCTCACACATGCCTCCTCCAGGTCTGCTATATTAGTTAGGAGCGTGGGCCCTGGGGCCAGACATCCTGGGTTTAAATCCTGCTCTACCGCTGACAATCGGTGTGACCCTGGCAAGTTATCTAACCTCTCCGGGCCTAGGTTTCCTCAGTAAACTGGGGATAAACACAGTACCTACATGCCTTTGTGTTATTGTAAGGAATGAATAAACTTATACATGCTAAATGCATGGTGCAGTTCTTGGCACTTAGTAAGTAGTCAAAAGATGTTGGTTTACATTATTAGTAGTAGGTTTTTCTTGGACAAGTATAGTTAAAAAAATAACAAAACAACTTTTATTTTTTTCCTGGATTGCGGGATGCATTATGGAAACTCTGATGTGAAGCATAAAACAGCTTCACTTCTGAACATCCAATGTTGGGTAAATAGAAAGAAAGGCTGATAAAAGAAATGAGGTTATCCTTTTGAATATATCATTGTTGGTAATACTGTCAGGTAAATTCTACTATCCTAAATGAGGTTTCTATGAACAGTCACCTTGTGATTTGTATAATATGAGGGCTCTACAGCAGACAAATGAGGCTTATTCCTAAGGCCTGATTACTGATAGACCATAAAATGAGTAATGTTAGAGGCATTATCTTTGTTATTACAGTGAATGATTTAGTCTACACCAGAGCTCAGGAATCCTAATATTAACATATCTCGCAGCAATCAATCATATTCAATTTTGACTTTCAAATCTTTGTGAAACATCAAATGATACTGCTAAGCATACAGCTTAATCGTGGAGACTGCTGATGTGGACAATAATTCCATTAGTGGGCCCCAAAAGCTAAATCAGCAGTATCGAGCCTGAAAATAAACGAGGTTGGAATTCTGAGGAAAAAGAGTTAACCCACCAATTTAAACAAGATAAACACACTAAAAATAATTTGCAAAACAATTTTCTTCCTGCATTTAATAAACATGTGTCAGAAGAAACAAAAATCACAGAAGCTGAAAGTAAAAGAAATCAATTAAAATAAAGTCACAGGGCATGGTAGAGAATTCTTTCTGGCAGTTATTTGATATAATGTGGTTAATATTTACAGTCAGCCAAATTAACGCCCTTTTGCCACTGTAGATTTACAGTCACAAAATGCACACTCCCAAGGGGTTTATTTTATTCCAGGAATCAGAGTAACAAATTCCTTTCAGACATAGAACAACTTCACCATTTTCTTCTGAACGTAAGTAATGAAAGAGAAACCGTCCCTCAGAAAAAGAATTCATTTGCTATACATTCACATTTGGCCATCATCTTGTCCCTCCTTGATTTCCCCTTCAAAGTCCTTGGATAGAAACCCGTCCATTTATCCATTTATCGCTCCATTTGTATCAACAGATATGCTTTTATTTCTTATCGGCCTGCCTATTCATATCATGTGTACTCCACCATGTTATTGATTGAAAGAAACTCAGGCAAGGTGGTGTCAGCTCATATTCCTAAAGGGAGTCCCCCGAGTAGATTGGCGAGGCACTTAAGGTCAAGGCAGAATTGTCTGCTTCTACATGAAAACTGCAGGGCACAGAGACAAGAAGAATGTAGATTTCTCAAGCATGCCAAACAAATACCAACGTTCAACCTTCATGGTTTTATCTTCCCCCACAGAGTTCAGAGGTACTTTTCATGGAGGAAAACTTGGTTTTGTAAAAACAAAAATTATTTCAAACCCTTCTTCCTAGTTTCCATGTTTTCTTCTTCCTTTCTTTCATCGCTTTTATTTATCTATCCAAATGGTTACTCCAAACAGAGAGAAATCGTAAGGCAAGTAAAGTCACTGAAGCACACAGTGTCCGGAGAGAGAGGATCTAGTAACTTCACTAATAGGTTAATCTGGTGTTTTCCTGATGACTTGTGAGCTAATGCTTTTCTCCTTTGAGCAAGGAGAAGGTAAAGTTAACCATGCTTGTCAACTATATGCTTAGCGCCATAAAAACTCCCAAGATCTGGATTATTGGAAGAACCTCAAAATTCATTCATCAAACACTTTCCAGAGCACATATTATGTGCATAGCACTTTTTCTGGAACAAGTGTTTCAAAGATGGATATAATATGCTTGCATGATACATGCTGTGATAGGACATAAACCACATGTCAAGGGAGAGAACAGCATATCATGGCCTAAAGAGCTAGAGTTAGACAGACTAGGATTCAAATTTGTCTTTCTCCACACATAAGGGGGCTCTCGGAAGTCACTTACCTTCTTGAATTTCATTTTGCCCAAATATAGCATAGACATCGTATTATTTATCTTACATAGTACTCTTGGTAGATGGTTAATAAACAATAGTTTGCTTTTCCTCCTTGGATACAAAGTCAAGGACAATTCGTTTGGTCTAAGGGCAGAGAAGATAATGGGACAAGGGGCCAAAGAAAGGGCAGAGTTGACGCTGGCTTTGCAGAAAAAGTAGGATTTCAATAGAGAAAAATGGAAAGTAAGGGATTCTTGGCATCATGAGGGAAAAAAATGGAACTGTATAAAGTACATGTTGTTGTTTTTTTTTTTTAAAAAAAAAGCACATGGCATGTTTAGAGGGAAAGAGCAGAGTGGTTAAGAGTGGGGTTATGGGGTCAGCCTGCCTGAGCTGAGATCATGATGCCTACTTGGGATTACTGGGGTAGGTAACTTGCTTATTCACTTTCCTCCTGTATTGCCCACATATAACAATACCTACGCCAAAGGGTGTATTGAAGATTAAATGGAGGAGATATATATATATATCTCTTCCATATATATGTGTGTGCATATATATATATATATATATATATATATATATAAAAAACAGGGCCTCCTATAAAATCAATGTTACTGCCATTATTGTTAGAGCTATTACTACTAAAGACCTATTATCGTTAGAGAAGTCTCAGTGGGTTGGGGATGGCTCAAGTTTAAGGAAAATGGAAGAAATATGGGTCATCAGAGTGGTATTTTTCATTCTTCCTTTTGACTACCAGGCATCTTATTACTTAGTACTCTAAAAGCAATATTTTATCTCAGTTGGGTGAATGGGTTACTTCTATCAATATCAGGCTACTCTATGTCTCCTCCCATTGCTAAATATATTCTGGTCCAGTGGTTGCTAAACCTGGCCATGCATCAGAATTCCTTGGAAATCTGATTTTTAAAAAGAGAGAGAGAGACTCTTGGGTCTAAACCTAGAGATTCTTATTCAATAAATTTAAGGTGGAGCTGAGAAAACTGCATTTTTACAAAAGCTTCCCTGGTGATTCTGATAAACACCTAAATGTGGAGACCTTCACTGTAGTCTACTCAGAAGACAGTTCAATATGTTTTACTCTTATTGCCCATTGAATAAAATAACATCCAGCTTATCTAATAATAAGAGATTCATAAAAGTGCTAGCCTCCTTTTATTTTTAATCTTACAAAAACACTCTGATTCATTGAAAGAAGGCATTAATAAGAGTATAACTTCTTTGTTAATTAGTTACTGAAGCATTTTGCAAGGATGATAGCATGAAAGAGCTTGGAATGACAGAGGTAAGTTAACTTTTCATCAAACATTAAAAAAGAAAATACCCTTTTCTCAGATTAAATATCACAACGCTTCCAAAATAAGTTGTTTCACCATGTTTTACTCTACCCTTAGATACATTTAGGAATGTAAACCATGAAATGAGAATGCAAGGAATTCATGATGGTTTCAACGTTACTACTAGGTAGACTCAAATTTTGATTGTCCAGAGTCCGTCTGTTCTTTCAATAGATTTGTCTGAAAGAATATCAGTCAGCCATATCAGAGAGCCCTATTAGCTTCACAAAATAATTGTTTATTTTATAAGACCATTTATAGCTTCTTAGTGCACCTAAGGGTTTATTGATCATTATTGGATAGGAAGTCCTAGAGGAAGAACATTTTAAGCAAAAGGCTGATTTGGAATACAAATAAACATCCCTGAGGTTATAATTCTAAAGTAATTTTATGTGATTTACAAATAAATTCAAGGGCAGGGCAAGATACAAGGGCTGGCAAGTTAAGCCCAGGGACCAGGTCAAGAACTGCCATATTAAGTCCAGATTTTATCCTGAGAGAAAGGAGGAGCTATTCAGGGATTTTAGTGGTAAAATTTGCATTGTAAAAGGGTCTAATACAGTAGTTCTCAACACTGAATACATATTCGAGTCAACCAGGAGCTTTAAAAAAATATCAGTGTCTAAACCCCCCTACACCAGACTATAATTTAATTGGTCTGGAGTGGGGCCCACACAGCAGCAATTTTCTTAAAAAAACTACCCCAGTTATTTACTACATGGCCAGGGTTGAGAACTACTGCTCAGACTGGAAGCCAGGAAATCAGCAGGGCTGGGGAGAGACGATGGCTGAACAAGGGCCCTGGTGGTGGAGACGGAGAAATGTGAATAAGTTTGACAAATACTCAGGTGATAAAATGAACAGGATGTATTGATTGGTTACCTGTGGCAAGTGAGGGAAATACATGAAGTAAAAATTACGTACAGGTTACCCCAGGAAAATGGGCAAATTGTGATGCTGTTCATTGGCCTGAAATTCTATTGGACCTGGGTTTGGATCTGGCTTGTCCATTTTCTATTTTGAGCCTTTGGCCAAGTTATTTAATATCTCTTTGACTCCTCATACAAAATGGAGTCAATATCACTTACTTCACAGCAGTAGAGATTATACAAGATAACATATATAAAGGACCTAGGACAGTGCCTGTCACATAATAGGTGCTTAATAAATGTTTTTCCCTTCCATATTATAACACAGTTACTCCAGGTGTTCCATTTAAATTCCTAAAGGAACTAAATTTGTTTCAATACACGGAATTATTTTAACATAGTATTTAACAAATACTATGATTTCTACTTCTCAGAAGATGCAAGACATTTAAAAAGGATGCCTTGGATGTTGGGAAATAGTTTACTATCATTTCTAGAAACATAGATACATTGAGGGAAATCTGCTTCTAATTTTGTTAAGTTATTTCAGAAACAAACAGTAAGGATAGAGAGAGCTTGATAATGAAAGACTGATCTTAGGAAAAGCATTCTAGTTTCAATTTATAAACACAGGGTCTCAATACCTGGAGGGATGCTCTCACCTCGTGGCCTTTGCATTGGCTGTTCCCTTTGCCTGGAATGTTCTTCTCCAGAAATCTTCATAGCTAACTCCCATGAGAGCCCTCAAGGTTTTGCTCTCCCTAAACGAGGCCAACTTGATCACCCCACTTAAATCACAACGTCCCCACCTCTGCCTCAGCACTTCTGGCTTCCTTTAACCTTTCACTCTTCTTCTTTCTGTTTGTTTCTGTGGCTCTTATCTCTTTTTAACAAACTGTATAATTTACCTATTTGTTTATTTTTTATTGTCTGTCTATTCCCAATAGGATGTAAACTCCATGAGGGAAGAAATCTAAAATGGTTTTATTAACTTATTATCATTATGCCAAGGACCTAGAATAGTGCCTGGCACAAAGTAGGTATAAAATGAGTATTTGCTGAATAATAAAAGATTTAAAAATTGCCAACAAAATTCAAAATTCATAGAAGTGTATGCTAGTATTGTAGGTAGGCATGCAACTAATATAATATCAAGTCATCAAAATTGATTAAAAAAGAAAAGGATAGGTGAAGGGGTTGTTGAAACCAAAAATGTTTGTCCACTAGTACCAATCAGTGCTCTGTTCTTAGAGCATCTGTGCCAGGACTACTGGAAAACAGGAAAGAGTATGTGTTTTAGGGGGAAAGCTAACTTTGGAAGCAGTACTTTGGGAGTGAGGCATGATCTAGTGATGAAAACAAAGATTAGGATTTAAGAGTTTGCCATTTTGCTTTTAAGTTTGTAGGGATGCCTCATATGCCAAAGAAGGGCATAAAAATACACTTTCTTATTAACAACTTATCAGGGATACTTACCTGTCTAGCTATAGAGAAGATTATAACTTAAGGCAGGCCAAAATGTGATTAGTGTTTTCGCTCTCTCTCTTTCTCCCCCCCCCATCCCTCCCTCCCTCTTTTCTTATGTCCCTTTCTCTCTTTGTTTCTGAAAACAGGAGAGGATGATGATAATAGTCTGGTCTTTGACAACAACATCATTCACAATCCAGCCCTGATTTCCTAATCTACAGAAGACTGTGACTCACAGAGAACCAATCTTTCTTCTGGCTGAATGACGGCTGCCTTGAAGAGCACAAACAAGCAAGATTACCAGGGTGCCAAGGGCAGCCTAGGCGGGAACGACTTTATGAATTTCCAGAGAAGAAATTAAATTACATCGTAATGCTCTACCTACATTACAGAGAACACACAAAAAGGAAAGGTGTTGGAGCAATTCCATTTTGCATGGATTTCATGATACATCTGTTCTCTAGTCTAAAGATTTCTAGGAGATAAAATAAATGCGGTTCAGGCAACTCTAGAGAATACAGATTAAGATAGAGAAAATGCTAAAGCAAATAAGCCTGAAGCCATTTAACAAAGCAGTGCCTGTTGATTGATTTATATTTGGTTTACTAATGGGACTGCACACAGAGTCCACTGTACCCAAGTTCTTGCACTTCACATTTGAGACCCATACTTGGCAGCTGAAAGCCCAGTAGGGAGGCTGATGAAAGAAGCTCAGATAATCTGCAAAGCAGATAATCTGCTCCTCACAATTGAGTATCAGAACAGTCTAGTGGGCCACCTGAGCCCGCGTAATATACCCTTTCCAGGCCCACAGACAGAGTCTCTCAGGTTATTGACCTGAGCCCAAAGGCATCATGGAGGTTCACAATTAAAAGGCTTTGACCCAACTTCTGACCTCAATGTCTGCTTCCTGTGGAGAGGGTCTGAACTGGCCTAACAAAATTGCAGACTTAGGAATGCTGCCCAAATTACTTTCATTCTGTCTTCTAGTTCACCAAACCATTAGGATCCTATTTGTTCAGATATATGCTGGCCCACCAGCTCAAAACAGTCCATATTAGTCTTTGTTGTAGAGGGCTTTGGTGTTCTCAACAATTATTTATCCTTTACTCCTATCAAAAGTGACAATCTTTACTTTAACACGTATAATACGTGTGTTTGCAGCTTCAGCTCTATGCTTGATCGATGAATACATCTTTTATTGATGCAGATTTATCAGAAGATTCAGCAAGATCATCAGAACAAACAGGTCTTAGAGGAACAAGACCTCCAATAAAAAAAGTTACTGGTTACCTTAATTTTGTAATTGCTGCTGCTGATAGAATAAATGATATTCAAAACTACGACACCTGGTCTAAAATGAAACAAATATTTCACCTCATTTAATTGCTTGTGACATTGCCTGAATAACAAAGAGGTTCAGCCCAATGGGGAGGCTGAGAAACGAGCATCTTCAGAGATGAAAATCCCAATCTTGACAACCTCTCAAGCAGAAGAAAAAATTTTAAATATACTATGTTGATACTAACAATTAAGTACTTTGCTCAAAATCACTGTATCCTTTCTCTATTTTTAATTCTCTCCAAAGAACATGGCCATAAGAGACTATACTCTTTCACTGTGTACTTCTAGACCATCCTACCATTTGAGCATTGAGTCAAGAATTACTCCTAGCTCAGAGAGGTAAAATTCCTGAAAGTTTGGAGAACGGCCCTAGCTCTTGTCAAGTTATGTACTGATAGCTCAGAGTTCATCCAGTGATTCAAACTATACAAATACCTGCTTGTCAAAAAACTAACTGCATGTGGATTGCTTGTGTGTGTGTGTGTGTGTGTGTGTGTGAGAGAGAGAGAGAGACAGAGAGAGAGAGAGAGAGAGAGAGAGAGGGACAGAGAGAGAGGATGTGTGTATAAGAATATGAGTGAGTAAGCAAAAGAGAGCTAACTTCCTCTGTTATAGAAAGCTGTTGCAGCAAACTTTGATATCCACTGGGAAGAAAACTATCAAGGATATAAGTTTCAGATACAAGTATATAACTAGTCAAATAAAATTTTGTCTAAACCCAAGTATACTCCATTAGTTATCATTTCTCCAGGTCAATTTACAACCCTATCAAAAGCAGGAAAAAAATCAACAACAATAATAAAAAATAAGGAAAAAAATATCCCCAGATCTTTCGGGCATACATGAATTTTTAGACGAGTCATATAGGATGCCTGAGTTAACTATGGATTCACTTATCAAATAAAAATGTGGTAGCGGGTTTGTGATCTTATGGTAACTATACTTGCCAAAGGATGATTATGAAATCTCTGGTAAGTAGAGAGTTTTGCTTTGTAAAAGTTACTTGCCATCAATGTGCATACAGCTACATTTAGGTTAAGTGTTTTATTTTTTTCACATCAGCCAGATTCTGCTAGCTCTTCTTTTTAGTAAAGCAATCCAATTCACAACATACACTTCGCTTCAATTCAACAAATGCTTTTTGACCACCTACTGCATACAGGGCACTAAATTAGATATTGCTAAAAGGTAGAAGGATAAATTATATCACAATTCAGAATACAGGAGATCTGAGTCTTTTAAAAACTAACTAACCCATTTGATTCTTATTTATAATTATTGTACCAGTACACAGAAATATGTAAAAAATGGTACCTCTGTATTATTATATCATATATATTTTTTCTACTTTTCCTTTTTTAACATTACTAACACTCTATTTAGGGAATAAAGTAATCACTGTACTCACAAAAACATGTAATTAGCTAGGACAGTGTTCATCTCAACTCCCAGAATTTCAAAAACTTGACAATTTAGAGTAAACAGATATAGGTCTAAGCAGTTATGAAACTTAGTTCCTGAATCCCTAAGGAGTGAAGAAATGCTGGCCTTCATTTTGGAGAACTTTTCAATTTATGCCAATCACTCATTATTACTGGAATTTTATCAGCGGGGACAGATGTAGGTTTTGTGGGACTCGAGGCCAATACAATTTGGGGCTCTTCTTTAAGAAAGGAATGCAAAATTAGTTCCAGGGTGAGGGGTCCTAAAGTTTAAGCTTCATTAGCTTCTCCGCAAATCTGTCTCTGGTTTTCAGCCATTAGTAACAAGCTTTTATTAGTGACATGATGTAAAACAGAGCAACAAGTATCTGAAACTTAAGTTGGGGCGGAAACATATTTCTCTGCAATTTAATTATAGGAGCTATGTGGACTTTTGTGAAAATGAGCTCCTAAGGCACCGCCCAGAAACCTCCAACATTACCATGCACAGCGTCAAGAGAAGGCTCAAGGTTAATCACTCATTTCCCCTTTCAATCTGTCTCAATTACTGTTCTGGGATGCTTCAATTAGTCATTCTCCTTCTCTCCAGGGATAGGGAGAGACTGCAAATAACTCATCCGAAATAGACTTCACAATTTGGATCCCTCCACCCCGCTAAACAAAAAACTTCACTAGAGACAAGCAAGATTTGCTATCAACCACTCTGTATTCTGTCAATGCCACTCTTTCATCAGACAAATAGCAGCCATAAGTCTTCTGGGATACTGGGCCTTCTTTTCCCTTCCCCCAGAGGAGTGAGTTCTTTTTCTGCCACACATTCTGCCCAAGACAGCCGTAGGCAATTGTTCTTAAAACTGCCCTTGGATGGCCCTTTCCAGAAGCCAGCCCCTGAGACAGACAACCATATTATCAATCACCTAGACAGCATTTATCCCTTTTTCTATGCCTACTCTCCACCTGTCATAAGGAGACTGTCTAGCCCTAGAGTCTAAAATCTGCAAAAGGAGATATTCCATAACTCTTTAATAAGCATGTGTGGTATCCATAGTTTACAGAAGACTACATAGAAAATAATGATTTCTAAACCCGGAGAGAGTAATGCCTCCTATCATTAGAGAAGGCATTCAATCTCTCTAAATTCATGGGACGAGAAAAAATTCTAATCCAACAAAAGGCTTTGTTACAAAGGTTGCTTTTTCTTTCTTTGCAAACAAAAACAAACAAACAAACAAAAAACTAGGTTGTTTGGGTTCTGCTATCATGATATGGAGATTATCTACAGCAGTAGTATAAATTGACCCTAGGAATGGATAAAGATTTCTAGTTATGTTGACATTTTGGTAATTGTTTATTTTCCTGTAGAAGGACTAAACGTGCTCAAGGACTGTGTAAAGTGGTCTGTTTCTGATTGGTCATTTCTTCCTTTGTGCTATCACTGGATTTACACTCTCACAGCACTTGTATCATGCTGCAATTACTTTTTCTCATGACTGATACACCCATAGACTATAAACTTCTGGGGCTAGGGTGGAGGGGGAACACTGGGGCTGTATTCATTTTTGTCTCCTTAGTGATGAGTAGAGTGCGGACACATAGTAGATGCTCAATGTACTGAAGGAGAATCATGGAATGGATAATAGTAAATGGCGAGATTTAAATATTTTAAACATTGACTTGGAATTGTGCTCTTCAATTAAATGTGAATGGCAGGGAGCCCAATATTTTAGGAATCAACATGGTATTTTGAAAAACAAATAATGAAGCTACTTTATAAAGACCTGGCACAAAAGATGTTCTCTATGGAACCAAGCAGTGTTAAGTATGGAGTGATTTTTAATACATAGTAACTTCTCTTTCTGGAAAAACCTTTCAAAAACTAGAGATCAAAAAATTCCAGATGTGTTAAAAATTACATCATTTATTTCAAATTTCTTATAAAATTGACACCGTAAGTCCTGACTTTCCTTTTCATAACATTTGTATTTCTGCACATGAGAAAAATACAAAACTCAGTCAACTTATGAAACTCTTCTCATTTATGAGCCCAGGATATCTCAAGACAGAAGTATATCAATATTGAAAGGATGGAAAGAGGAGGATTAAATCTAATCAATATTGATGACACTTTCCTTTATATCTTCTAACCTCCTCTTGGTACCACCTCCTCTTTGCATGGCTCTAACTTGTTTTTGCAAGCAGGCCTCAAAAACAAATCAGTGTTCAATTTGTCTCCTTTTCTAGTTTTTGCTCTGCTCTCTCATCACACAATTTAAGTATTTTTATTGTATCAGTGACCATTGTAGATTGTGCTTACAATCACGACGCCAGAAGGAGGCGGGAAGCAACTAGACAAGATTAGTTGGCTCAAGCTGATTCTAGGAGACTAAGTGGTTCTATAATAATATTGGGAGGAGGCCACAGCCTAACTCCTGGGGACAGAAGGTCCCGCACTCAGGATCCTTCCAGACCTCACCCTATGTGCCTCTTCATCCACTGTTCATTTGTACCCTTTTTAATAAACTAGAAAAAAAATGGAAAAAAATATTATTTCATATAATATTTACATAATTATTATTTTGATACAGGTGCTGCTCTGTGTTCTGCATATTAAAAAAAGCAAAAAACGGTTTCTTTCAACTCCCGTATGAGATACCTTCTTCTACTATTGTCCTCTATTATAGTTGAGACACCTGAGGCTCAGAAAGACTAACAACTGACTGCTAATCTCACTGAGGTTCAATCTCAAGTCTGCTTCCAGAATCTGTTCTCTTTGAAAAATGATGAACATACTGATGACAACAGTGAAGTAACAATAATAGCTAATATTTAGGCAGCACTTATTAGGTACCAGCCATGTTCTAAGTACTTAGATGTATTTATTCACTTACTGAAGAATCAACACTAGACTGAAAGTCAAAAAGACCAGAATTCCAGTCCAACATCTGGTGTGATTAACTCCAAAATTTGAAGGAAGCCTCTTCGACCAGTCTGGGTCTCATTTTCCACAGATACGCATTGCAGGTATTGTACCAGATGATCTCTGAGGTCTAACATCATATTTATAGCTGGCCCATTCAGAATAGGACAGAAGAGGCCCTTGAGATGAGTGTGGGTACTTGAATGAAATTATATTCTTGTTCTCAAAAAAGTTTTATACTAAGTCAAACAATATCAATGATTGAACACTAACAAAGATCTCACACAGTGCTCAAACCTGCCATTTGGTGGATTAACACAGAATGTAATAGTACACTTGGTAATTGCTATGGCTGAATTCTGTTCCCCCCCCCAGCCCAAATTCACATGTTGAGCCCCTAATTCCCACTGTGTCGCTACTTGGGCCTTTAGGATGTAATTAAGGTTAAATGTAATTAAGGTAATTAAGGTTAAATGAGGTCATAAGAGTAAGGTCTTAATCAATAGTGCTGGTGCCTTATAACAAGAGGAAGAGACACCAGAGATCTCAGTTTCTCTCTCTCCACCGTGTGAGGACACAGTGAGAAGGTGGCCATACACAGGCAAGAAAGAGATCCTTCACCAGGAACTGAGTCAGCTGGCACCTTGATCCTGAACTTCTTAGCCACTGTGAGGAATAAATTGATGTTTTTTAACCTACCCAGTCTACAGTATTTTGTTAATGGAAGCCTGAGCACACTAAGTAATTTTTTAAAAAATTCCTAGAAGCTATAAAGGAAGAGACTGCTAAATTTAATTGCACGTTAAACAACTTTATATGAAAAAAATACAGTCAAAAGATAAATGAATAAAAAACATATTTGCCACACATGTAACAGGCTAGATTATTATTATATGAATAGCTTATGAAATCAATATAAATGATTAATGATAAAAATGGTAAAAAGATACGAATACTTTTCTATCTTTGGTGCCTAGCACTGTTCCTTGAGAGAAACCAATGGTAAAGAAGCTAATGATTAATTGAACTAAATACATAAATTATGTAATTTTATTACCTCTTTGTTAGGTTTTTTAAAGCACATATTATATATATAGAGAGATATACCTATATGGATATATATATATAGTGATTTAGATAATAAGATTAATTTTACACATAGAATTTTATAGGAATATAAAATCAGAATATTGTATTATAAAAGAAAAAGGTAGGAAAAAGTTAATGAAGATTTAAAAAACTGTTCAACCTCACTTATAATTAACAATAAATAATATAAGTAATACCATAATAAGGAATTGATAAATACACATCTAAACAAGGTAATATTTTCTCTTAATGAATTTACAAGTCAGTAATACCCACTATTCGTGAGGATGTGGCAAGAACCCTCTCACACTGTTGAAAGGAGGGTAAATGGTAGAGCCTTTTAAGAGGGAAATTATCAAAATGAAAACTATAAACACTTTTTGGCCCAGCAATTCTACTTCTAGGAATTGTTGCTAATAATATGCCCCAAAACCAGCCAACAAAACATCAAGATAAATGTACACTAATGCTCATGACCAGTTATTCGTAACAGTGAAAAACTGAAAACAACGTTACATGGTCATTCACGGGGAATTAGTTAAATCCATTATGATACACCTTGTCAGTGGACTCGTAAGCCGATGTTTAACAGAACAAAGCCAGATTGGACTGAGTTAAGAATTTAAAAAAGCAAGACCCCTAGATATATTACCATTTGTGTGAATTTTTGAAAGTACGCACGTAGGCGTGTGTGTGTACACACAGATATGAGACTGGTATTGTCATAAATATTTTTCTGGTAGAAAACATGAGAAACTTAACAATGGCTATCCATAAGGAGAGGCTGGGGAAGGATACTTTCATTAATCGTTCTATTTTGTGTGTGCACCTGTAATATACATTTAAGAACATAATTCTTAAAAAGAGAGCATTTATATAAGAAGTCTCTAAATTATGGGTCTATCTTTAATAATTTCTAAGGATCAACCACCCTTCCTGAAAAGAATTCCTCAGCGTGTTCAACAATCAGTGTGGCAGACAACTCAATTAAGCATCTTCTCCTTTCCTTAGCAACTTCTCTTCTACAAACAACACCTGGAGTTTTTCCTGAGCTCTCTATCCTCCCTCCTTGTTCCTTCAAATGCAATCAGTTGCCAAATCCTATGGATTTTCTCCCATTCCCCTGCTTCTCCCCTCATTCAGGTGTTCAGTATCTTCAACTAGATAATGGTAGTAGTAGAAGATGTTACTGAGTTCTTTTGCATGCCAGGTACCTCACATGCTCTGCTCTTGAATCCCTACAGCAATCACAAAAGGTCGGTATTTGTGGCACATATATACAATTGAATATTACTCAGCCATAAAAAGAAATGAAACTGAGTTATTTGTAATGAGGTGGATAGACCTGGAGTCTGTCATACAGAGTGAAGTAAGTCAGAAGGAGAAAAACAAATACCGTATGCTAACACATATATATGGAATCTAAAAAAAAAAAAATGTCATGAAGAGATTAGTGGTAGGATGGGAATAAAACACAGACCTACTGGAGCATGGACTTGAGGATATGGGGAGGGGGAAGGGTAAGCTGTGACGATGTGAGAGAGTGGCAGGGACCTATACACACTACCAAATGTAAATTAGATAGTTAGTGGGAAGCAGCCGCATAGCACAGGGAGTTCACCTCTGTGCTTTGTGACCACCTAGAGGGGTGGGATAGGGAGGGTGGGAGGGAGGGGGACACAAGAGGGAAGAGATATGGGAACATATGTATATGTATAAATGATTCACTTTGTTGTAAAGCAGAAACTAACACACTATTGTAAAACAGTTATACTCAAATAAAGACGTTAAAAAAATAAACAAATAATAAGAATATAAAAAAAAAAGGTCGGTATTAACATCTCTTTTTTTTTCAGATACACACAATATGACTACACCTTAAAAATGCGGTGAGCAGGTGGGTGAAAAGTAACATCTCATTGCTTTGAATTAAATTTCTCTAACTCCTCAGAGATTAAACATATTTTCATTTATTTATTGGTCATTCCTATAATCTCCTGTGGCATTTCCTGTCATGTTTTGCTCATTTTTTAAGCTAGGTAATTTGTTCTTTGTTTATTGATTACAGGAGTTTCTTATGTGTTTTTATTTTTTCCCTCGACTTAAAAAAAAAAAAATTCAAACCTCAAGAAAGCTTCCGAGGATAGTATAATGAACACCCATAGACCCTTCACTTCTATTCATCAACTACCAATTATTAACACTTGGCCACCTCTCTCTCAAACCTCCGCCCCCCAAATTTTCTGTTACTTGGGGACTTTGAGACATTGCGACACTTACGGAAATACTACAGCATGTATTCTGTGCCTATTAATACCTTCTGCTATCCTGGCCCTTCAGAGATCCTTTCTCAAGCATGATGTGATTGCTTTCTTCTTGGCACCACGATTAATTATATATAAGTCTCACATCCCCAAATAGTCCACGAACACCTGAGGACAAGAAGCGTGTCCAATAGCAACTTGTATTTTCACAGGGCTTAGCATAGCTCCTTGCAGATAGGAGACACTCAACAAACATCTGCAAAATCAACCAGCAGGATCACTGAATAAATGTTTGTTTATGAGAGAAGCAGGAGATTCTGACCCTGTCAGCAACTCTTTCTGATTGTCTACAAGTCACTTAACTTTAGTAGTGATAATACTGATGATAAAATAACAGCTCTTTCTTTTTCAAAACTCGGCACTTTACATATACTGTGTCATTCAGTCCTTTCAACAGCCTTATGAGGTAGACAGCATTACCATATTACAAGAGGAAACAGAAGTGTAGAGAGATCGAGTAACATGTCCAAGGTCACACAGGTGAGGTGTTGGCTTATGATTTCTGTCTTGTTCATCTTTGTATTGTTTTTATTGCTCGCCTGACCTTTCGTATGTGTTCAATAAATGTATGAAAAATGACTTGTTTAAAAGTGGGTATTTCTTCAAGGAGAAAACTTTTTTCTTTTTTCCTTTTCTTTTTTTTTGTATCTATATGAGAGGACGGAGGTTAGCTAGACCTACTGTGGTAATCATTTCATAATATATGTAAATCAAACCATCATGCTGCATGCCTTAAATGTATACAGTGATGTTTGTCAATTATTGCTCAGTGAAACTGGGGAAAAAACTAAAACTAAATAGATGGAGAGATAGATAGATAGAAAGACAGGTAGATAAAATTGGGTGTTTCTTTGTGCCTGCTCAGGCTTTTATGAATTCAATGACTCATGCTATTGAGCCAAAAAACCCCAAACAGATAATTAAAGAAAAGCTGATACTTTCTGTTATACACAGAAAGCGACATATTGATCTTTGGGACTCTATGATAGGTTGGTTTGGATTTTTTTTTTTTTTTTTTTTTGCGGTACGCGGGCCTCTCACTGATGTCGTGGCCTCTCCCGTTGCGGAGCACAGGCTCCGGACGCGCAGGCTCAGCGGCCACGACTCACGGGCCCAGCCGCTCCGCGGCATGTGGGATCTTCCCGGACCGGGGCACGAACCCGTGTCCCCCGCATCGGCAGGTGGACTCTCAACCACTGCGCCACCAGGGAAGCCCTGGTTTGGCTTTTAACTTTTTGATTTATCACGAACAGCAGCAATACTTAGAGAGGCACTGCTTGAAACATATGCAAAATTAAGGGGCTTTTTCTTTGGGGGGTTCTGGTGATGAGCTAAGTAATTTTAGCTCTGCTTTTATAATTGGCAATTCCACCAAAATCCCTTAGATGGGCATCTGTGATTTCTCTATTAAACATTTTATATTACCTTGCACAATGCTCAGGCCAAGAGTCCAGTGTCAGGGCCCTTTGTTACCAAACTGGGGATCTGGTGCCTATTTCTCACAGGTCTGAGAGTCAGTGGGCCAGGTACAACCTTTCTGGCTGACCAGGGCTGTGGAACCTCAAATAACTGGGCTACAGTTTTGGTTCTCTTAAATTCTGATGCCAAATTAACTGATAGGTTTTGCTCTTTAAATGAAAAAAGAGAAAAAGTTATGTGCATAGAACAACTTGTATCAAATTTTGTTTCCCTGAATTATATAGACATTCTCCCAAACTATGGCTATGTTTTAGTTTTGAATATATATGCTTAATAAGCTATATTAACTCTTTTAAGAGCAGTAAGTAGCCAAGACAAGTAGCAGACCAACACCTTCAGAGAGAACTTCAGCCTCCTTGTCCAGTCTTTATGGACAAGGTCAGGGGATCAGCTTCAAAAATAGTGGCAGGGAGCAGGGAAGCGGGAAGTGAATAGCTGTTGTATAGATATAAACTCCAGATTTGGAATTGGGAAGCCTGGTGAGATGGTCTTCTGGCTCTGAGATGCTGGGCACATCCCTTATCTAGCCTCTATAACCCTCAGTGTCCTCAGCAAAAAATGCAGGGGTCCATTCCTCCCTGGGGCAGCTGATAAGATTTCTGACTGTGGGTGTGAAAGCACATAGCACAGTTAGCTAGCTTAATAAATGCTCAATAAATGTTGGTTGAATGCAAACTATGGGGACTCAAAACATATTTTTTTAGGGATTAGGACAATGAAAAGTGTAATGGCATATGCATTACTAAAGTGTATGTGTTCGAGTTTTAATCTTTAATAAAATTTGTTGTAGACATCCTAGATTCTGCTATTTGAAGGATGACATATTTTATACCTTACCCTGAGTCAATAATAAATGTGTGTGTCCAGTGAATGAACAAATGAATACATGACTGAAAAATGGGATTTTTGGTTATAAACATACCAGTTCACAAGAAACTGTATTAAAACTAACAAAAGGCAATTGGAATGTTTTATGGTTTCAATTACTGATAATATTGCTAAAGCTAGTACTTATTAAGGGCTTAAATTATGCTAGCTTGGGGGAGTTGTAGCGTAAGGATATGGAATATGTAAAAGATAGTCATTTAAATCAGAATCCTAGAACTGGGAAGGTTCTGAGTAGGAAGAGACAAGAAAACATGAGCCATTTTTCCCTTCCAACTTTACCAGTTATATTACTTGTAAGTTATTTAAATTTACTGAGTTTAAACTTGCCTGCATTGCAAATACTTTTTTGCTTTTAATTCTAACTTCAGACTTAGCAGACATAAAGATTCAAAATGCAAAAAATGGAAATAATGGAAATGGTGGTATAGACAGAGAATATAAAAGCAAGAAGGCTTTAGGAGAAACTGATGCACAGAGCGACTCGAAAGGGAAAAGGAAACAGACAAACAAAGCTTGGTCTATTTTCATTAAGAAGAGAGATAGATACTGAAGCTAGAAAGGGCAATATCATCTTACTAGTAAAATGTCGATGTGATATGTCATTGGAATTTCTAATTGTTTATAAAAGACGACGTATACATGTCATCTTGACTTGTAAAGAAAATTTCTGCTTTGCTCAAAATAGGATATGTAGACCATATAAACTCATGCACTTAGTACAACAATTAGTAACGATCTAGAATTTTTATCTTTATCGTAATTCTCATATCCATATTAATATAAAGGATGCCAGAGCTTTTAAATACTGGCCCCCCAAATTTGAACACTACAAACGTGTAAAGAGGAAAACAATGTCAGGTATCCATCTGTGACTGTGCAAATCAATGTCTCTAAGAAGAGCAGTCTGGACTATGGGTTATTCTTGTTACCAAAAAGGAAAACAGCCAGTGTGACCATCAACAAGGAGAAAAAGCGCAAAGTAAAAACACTGCTAAAAGCAAACTGAATTCTTGAACTCTTTGACCTAATTTGAGTTGAGAAATAAAGTGTCCTTCAGCCCCTCGGTTCAGAGCCCACTCACATCTTTGGAGCCGTGGAGCTGGATTTCATTGAGTAAGTAACTGGTTAGTGGTGGGGCTGAGCTACACAAAAGACAGATGAAGTCTTTCATTCTGAAAGTTAATACATCTGCTCTTAAGGTCCCCAAACATCCCTAACTCTAATCAGTAATTGTCATTAAAAGCTCTCATTATGTGAAGTAAGTGTAATTAGAGCATCTTGCCCTCACAGGGTGTACTGCACAGAGAAGGCTGGAAGCGTTCATAAATTAGCGCCAATTTACTCTGCCTCTATCTACCATGCATTCTGCTGTGAGGGGGGAAAAATCATATTTATACACATTAAAGCAAAAGCCCACTGGCCCTTACAAAATTAGCCTCAACGCTAACTGTGGTTATTTGAGGGACTCCCTATTTCATTATGTGTCTCAGAAATAAAAGAGATAAAGTTTGCTGCCATCAATAATGCTGAACATATCTGCTGAATCCCGCAAATTCCAAGAAATTAATTATGCAAAATCTTGTGGGAATTTTGTCATGGTGGAGATATGACTTGTCTGCAAACGGAGCTCAGGGGATGCTCAGTATGATTGAGCCCTGTATATGTGCACAACTGCTGCATTCATCACGACGTGGAGAACACAGCATTCTCCTATATCTCTGCAATTCCTGAAAACTTGGAATCTATATTATAAAGTCGTTATGCACAACACAATACATTCCCAATCTCTTATGAAGAGTAATCATGATCTGTCATTATAGCTTATAGATTAAAGGGATTGGTAAATATATTTTCTCTTCCTCATCTCTTAAACATACATGCCAAAACTCAAAAAACATCAAAATCGAATGGTCAGAGGCAGAAGATAGGAGAGAAAAACATACTGGTCTCTCTCTTGGGAGATAGAATGTGTGTGTGTGAGAGTGTGTGTGTGTGTACACAAACATACATGCATGTATATTTATATGTATATATGTGTATACATGTACACACATAATGTGTTTATATATATTTGCACATATATGCATAGACTCATACATACACATCCTCATATAATTCTGAACCGCAGATTTACTGAAAACCTAGAAATTGGCAATGCCAATTTTATCACTGATTGGTATCCCAGGGACCAACACCCAAGAAGGTGACACTAGCAAAAACTCCAATATTTTGGGCTTCCCTGGTGGCGCAGCGGTTGAGTCCGCCTGCCGATGCGGGGGATACGGGTTCGTGCCCCGGTCCGGGAGGATCCCGCGTGCCGCGGAGCGGCTGGGCCCGTGAGCCGTGGCCGCTGGGCCTGCGCGTCCGGAGCCTGTGCTTCTCAACGGGAGAGGCCACAGCAGTGAGAGGCCCGCGTACCACAGGAAAAAAAAAAAAAAAAAAAAATCCAATATTTCCCCCAAAAGGTCCCCTTACAGATGAGCCAGACCTTCAATCCTTGATGAAAAATTTCGAACCATTGTCAATACTTAAGCCAGAATAATCTTTCTAAAACTCAAATCTAATCATGCCATTCCCCTGTGGAAATTCTTCTTACTGTCCTTAGAATAAAGGCCTAAATCCTCCTTAACAAGGCCCACAAGACCCTGTGTGATCTAGCCACCCCAGCCTACCTCAGCCTCATTTTAAGCCATTCTTCATTTTCTGAGCTCTAGGCACAGTGGCTTTCTTTTAGTTCTTTGGACACAACATGTGCCCCTGTCTCAGGGCCTTTGAACATGGTGTTCTTTCTTATAAAATGTTCTCCACTTAGCAAATCCCTACCATTGATTGCTCAGATCTCAGTTGAAAAGTCAATTGCTCACAGAAGCCTTCCCTGACCCTCCCTCTCCCCCTCAAACACAAATAGGTAATAATCACTAAATGTTCCTATGTGTTAGGCACCATGCCCACATTTTCACAACAACCCCGTGAAGTTAGCATTATTATTATCTCCATTTACAGATGCGAAAATGAGTCCCAGAAAGATTAATATGCAAGAGCATACAGCCTGTAAATGGTGGAAGAGGAACTCACTGATGTAATCCCCTTGGTATAGTCTCTCTCCACACCCTATACACTTTGGTTAATACTTAGCACATAATCAGTTGCTTAATGTTTGCTTTCCACACTAGAATGTAACCTTCATAAAGGCAGTAAAGGCAGAACGGGTTCTACCTGGTACTAAGATACTGTGCTGGTACTGGGAATGAACACAGAGGTAAACAAATGTTTCTTGCTGCATGAATGAATGCATGACATATCAAGTCATTCTGAACACAAAGAAAAGAAAGGCTAACTAAAAATGCTCATGATACGTTGCTACCTATGCAATTCTAGCACTGAATTTGGAATGCTGAAATAGGCATAACTTATTATTAAGTACTGTATGAAGTCAAATCAAGTCCATAGTAAATATAATCTGAATAGGAAATGCACGAAGCATGTGTCAGAAAAAGGCAAGGCAGTGTACACATCTAACTCCATACTGAAACCTACTAGTAAGAGCAACTACTGAGAGCACTTTTTGAAAATTCAGTTCTCTGTAGTTTTCAGAGTCAGCTTGATTAGCTCCCAATTCCAACTTCAAAGTATAATTGGTACGCCCACTGTGGAAAACAGTATAGAGGGTTCTCAGAAAGCTAAAAATAGAACTACCATATGACCCAGCAATTCCACTCCTGGGTATATATCTGAAAAAAACCCAACACTAATTTGAAAAGATACATGCACCTTAATGTTCATAGCAGCATTATTTACAATTACCAAGGTATGGAAGCAACCTAAGTGTCTATCAAAAGATGAATGGATAAGAAGATGTGGCATACACACACACACACACACACACACACACACACACATATATATATACCACATCTGAATATATATATTCCATTGTATGGAATGAAATATATTCAGCCATAAAAATGAATGAAATTTTGCCATTTGCAGCAATGTGGATGGACTTGGGGGCATTATGCTAAGTGAAGTAAGTCAGACAGAGGAAGACAAATACTGTATGATATCACTTATATGTGGAATTAAAAAAAAATACAACAAATTAGTGAATATAACAAAAAAGAAACAGACTCATAGACATAGGGAACAAACTTGTGGTTACCAGTGAAGAGAGGGGAGGGGTGGGGAATATAGGTGTAGGAAATTAAGAGGTATAAACTATTAGGTATAAAATAAGCTACAAGAATATATTGTACAATGGGAATATAGCCAATATTTTACAATAACTATAAATGAATTATAACCTTTACAAATTGTGAATCACTATATTGTACCCTTATAACTTACTAATACTGTACAGCAACTATAGTTCAATAAAAGTAGGTAAATAAATAAAATCACATTGAAAAATTGTGTATAATTATGGTAAAATCATCTCAAAGACCCATAGAAGATTTATCTCAATGAATATAGGTAATCCTAGCATCTAAACAATATTACTCATATTATATCAGGAAATCTATTCAGAATAATTGCAAATTTTCTTGAACTTAATATGTAAGGCCAATACCACTGACTCTGAAAATTGGTCAAGGTCAGCACTAGATTCTAAATTCTCATAATCCATGGTTATAACATGAATGAAAACCTGACATAAGTATTTATTTCTACATTTCACCTCATTAAGTCTTTGTGTGTGTACATACATTTTATAAATTTTAAATTAAAAATTATGTGAGACAATGTAAACACCTAATACAGTGCTTGACATGTACTCTACGTAACATGGTAAACAGTCACTATTATTATTAATGTTGAGGGTTTTTTAATATTATTATCATTGTTGGTATAATAAAATAGAACATTTTTTGTGGCCATAATAAATACATAAATTATTAATAAATAAATAAAGGAGGCAAGAGCACAAGAAAACGAATTATGGCTTTCACAGAAATCACAGTTTTTCTTTAGAATCGTAACCTAATGTTACACATGTATATCAAAGACTGCATACGTTTGTTCCAGCTAAACTACATGATCAGTCAGTTAATAGATGTGGTTTTCACCTCAAGTTTATGTAATCTACACATTATAGTTCTTGTTGGTTACATTTCCATTTTCTTTAATATTAATATATTATATCTATATCTCAAATTTATGAAAGCAAATCAATAGCTTCAAAGCAGATTTATAGTACTAAATTAGTTAGAAAAATATTTAAAACATTATAAATATATATAGTAAACAAGACAAATGAAAATATAAAATATACATGCTGGCATAAACACATCTGTAAGTATAAAAATTGGTATAAGCACTGCAAAAAAAAAAAAAAAAGGGAAGAAGAAATTTGGAAACTAACTGATTTGAGCCACAGAACCCAGGAAAGCCTCCATACTTGAGAAAGTAAGCATAAGAAGAGGGAGAATAGGAGAATTGGTTGAAAGCCTGTATAAGAAGCAATTACAATTCAAGATCGCCTCCCCCATCCCATATACTCCCTGGGACTGAAAACAAGATTTTTATTTTCTATGGAATTGAACCAGAAAGGTTCTAGTGTAGGGGATTCCATGTACAATGTAGAGTGAGCAATGACACACCATACTGAAAACAAAGGGATTAAATGAAATTCTACATTATGAACAATGAATAATGACCCTCAGCCTCGTTTTCCAGTCAGTTTCTAGAATGTTTGCAGCAGGTTAGATTACTCCCCAAACAGGAAATTCTCTAAAGGGTTACTAGCACAAGAGAAAAGACGGGGTGGATTTCCAATAAGCTTTTTTTTAAAAAAAAATCTTTATTTGAGTATAATTGCTTTACAATGTTGTAAGTTTCTGCTGTACGACAAAGTGAATCAGCTATATGCATACATATATCCCCATATCCCCTCCCTATCCCATCCCTCTAGGTGGACACAAAGCATTGAGCTGATCTCCCTGTGCTATGATCCCTCTAGCTATCTATTTTACATCTGGTAGTGTGTATATGTCAGTGCTACTCTTTTACTTCATCCCAGCTTAACCTTCCCTGTCCCCATGTCCTCAAGTTGATTTGCTACCTCTGTGTCTTTATTCCAGTCCTGCCCCTAGGTTAATCAGAACCATTTTTTTTTTTTTAGATTCCATATATGTGTTAGCATACGGTATTCGTTTTTCTCCTTCTGACCTACTTCACTCTGTTTGCCAGACTCTAGGTCCATCCACCTCACTACAAATAACTCAATTTCATTTCTTTTTATTACTGAGTAATATTCCATTATATATATGTGCCACATCTTCTTTATCCATTCATCTGTGGATGGACACTTAGGTTGCTTCCATGTCCTGGCTATTGTAAATAGTGTTGCAATGAACATTGTGGTACATGACTTTGAATTATGGTTTTCTCAGGGTATCTGCCTAGTAGTGGGATTGCTGGGTCATATGGTAGTTCTATTTTTAGCTTTTTAAGGACACTCCATACTGTTCTCCATACTGGCTGTATCAGTATACATTCACACCAACAGTGCAAGAGGGTTCCCTTTTCACCACACCCTCTCCAGCATTTGGTTATAAATTTGTTGATGATGGCCATTCTGACCAGTGTGAGGTGATACCTCACTGTAGTTTTGATTTGCATTTCTCTAATGATTAGTGATGTTGAGCATCCTTTCATATGTTTGTTGGCAATCTGTATATCTTCTTTGGAGAAATGTCTATTTAGGTCTTCTGCCCAGTTTTGGACTGGGTTGTTTGTTTTTTAGATATTGAGCTGCATGAGCTCCTTGTATATTTTGGAGATTAATCTTTTGTCCGTTACTTAGTTTGCAAATATTTTCTCCCATGCTGAGGGTGGTCTTTTCCTCTTGTTTATGTTTTCCTTTGCTGTGCAAAAGCTTTTAAGTTTCATTAGGTCCTATTCGTTTATCCTTGTTTTTATTTCCATTTCTCTAGGAGGTGGGTCAAAAGGATCTTGCTGTGATTTATGTCGTAGAGTTTCTGCCTATGTTTTCCTCTAAAAGTTTTATAGTGTCCAGCCTTACATTTAGGTCTTTGATCCATTTTGAGTTTATTTTTGTGTACGGGGTTAAGAAGTGTTCTAATTTCATCCTTTTACATGTAGTTGTCCGGTTTTCCCAGCACCACTTATTGAAGAGGGTGTCTTTTCTCTATTTTATACTCTTGCCTCCTTTATCAAAGATAAGGTAACCACATGTGTGTGGGTTTATTTCTGGGCTTTCTATCCTGTTCCATTGATCTATATTTCTGTTTTTGTGCCAGTACCATACTGTCTTGATTACTGTAGCTTTGTAGTATAGTCTGAAGTCAGAGAGCCTGATTCCTCCAGCTCCGTTGTTCTTTCTCAAGATTGCTTTGGCTATTCGGGGTCTTTTGTGTTTCCATACAGATTGTGAAATTTTTTGTTCTAGTTCTGTGAAAAATGTCATTGGTAGTTTGAGAGGGATTGCATTGAATCTGCAGATTCCTTTGGGTAGTATAGTCATTTGAACAATGTGGATTCTTCCAATCCAAGAACATGGTATATCTCTCTATCTGTTTGTATCATCTATAATTTCTTTCATCAGTGTAATAGTTTTCTGCATACCGGTCTTTTGTCTCCTTAGGTAGGTTTATTCCTAGGTATTTTATCCTTTTTGTTGCAATGGTAAATGGGAGTGTTTCCCTAATTTCTCTTCCAGATTTTTCATCATTAGTGTATAGGAATGCAAGAGATTTCTATGCATTAATTTTGTATCCTGCTACTTTACCAAATTCATTGATTAGCTGTAGTAGTTTTCTGGTAGCATCTTTAGGATACTCTATGTATAGTATCATGTCATCTGCAAACAGTGACAGTTTTACTTCTTCTTTTCCAATTTGGATTCCATTTATTTCTTTTTCTTCTCTGATTGCTGTGGCTAAAACTTCCAAAACTATGTTGAATAATAGTGGTGAAAGTGGGCAACCTTTTCTTGTTTCTGATCTTAGAGGAAATGGTTTTAGTTTTTCACTATTGAAAATGATGTTAGCTGTGGGTTTGTCATATATGGACTTTATCATGTTGAGGTAGGTTCCCTCTATGCCTACTTTCTGCAGAGTTTTTACCATAAATGGTGTTGAATTTTGTCAAAGGCTTTTTCTGCATCTATTGAGATGATACTATGGTTTTTACCTTTCAATTTGTTAATATGGTATATGACACTGATTGATTTGTGTATATTGAAGAATCCTTGCATTCCTGGGATACACCCCACTTAATCATGGAGTATGATCCTTTTAATGTGCTGTTGGATTCTGTTCACTAGCATTTTGTTGAGGATTTTTGCATCTGTGTTCATCAGTGAGATTGGCCTATAGTTTTCTTTTTCTGTGACCTCTTTGTCTGGTTTTGGTATCAGGGTGATGGTGGCCTCTTGAAATGAGTTTGGGAATGTTCCTCCCTGTGCTATATTTTGGAAGAGTTTGAGAAGGATAGGTGTTAGCTCCTCTCTAAATGACTGACAGAATTTGCCTGTGAAGCCATCTGGTCCTAGGCTTTTGTTTGTTGGAAGATTTTTAATCACAGTTTCAATTTCAGTGCTTGTGATTGGTCTGTTTATATTTTCTATTTCTTCCCGGTTCAGTTTTGGAAGGTTGTGCTTTTCTAAGAATTTGTGCATTTCTTCCAGGTTGTCCATTTTATTGGCATTTAGTTGCTTGTAGTGATCTCTCATAATCCTTTGTATTTCTGTGGTGTCAGTTGTTACATCTCCTGTTTCATTTTTAATTTTATTGATTTGAGTCCTCTCCCTCTTTTTCTTGATGAGTCTGGCTAATGATTTATCAATTTTGTTTATCTTCTCAAAGAGCCAGCTTTTAGTTTTATTGATCTTTACTACTGTTTCTTTCATTTCTTTTTCATTTATTTCTGATCTGATCTGATCTTTATGATTTCTTTCCTTCTGCTAACTTAGGAATTTTTTTTTTCTTTTTCTAATTGCTTTAGGTGTAATGTTAGGTTGTTTACTTGAGATTTTTCTTGTTTCTTGAGGTAGGATTACATTGCTATAAACTTCCCTCTTAAAACTGCTTTTGCTGCATCCCATAGGTTTTGGGTCGTCATGTTTTCATTGTCATTTGTTTCTAGGTATTTTTTGGTTTCCTCTTTGATTTCTTCAGTGATCTCTTGGTTATTTAGTAGCGTACTGTTTAGCCTGCACATGTTTTTATTTTTTAGTTTTTTTCCCTATAAAATTGATATCTAGTCTCATAGTGTTGTGGTCAGAAAAGATACTTGATATGATTTGAATTTTTGTAAATTTACCAAGACTTGATTTGTGATCCAAGATATGATCCATCCCGTAGGTGTCTGTCACCCCCCACTGGTGCCTGGTAGGTGCATCAGTTGTGTGGAGACGTGAATTCCTCGTCCTCCTAGTCTGCCATCTTGACTCTGCCCTCCTCATTAAATCTTTTACCTACCAGTGGTGCAACTGAAAAGCAAAATAAATAGGCCTTGCTTCATAATTTTCCTTTCTACCTTTCTGTAACAAAGTGGTTAATGATTACTGACATGGGCAAAGGCATGAGACAGCTTGCCATGAAAAAATTTTCAAGGAGTACAAATATTATACCTTAAATCACATATTATAAAGGCTAATTATACTAGATCAGCACTTATATGAGGACACTAAGACAAAAGTCTGTCACTATATCTTTAGCAATGTACCTACTTAGACAGCCTTCAGAGCCCACCATGTACACATACACTAAATGTGAACCACATGAGCAAATGAAAATATGGAGGACCTGGGAAAGATGAAAAGACATCTCCCTTCTAAATCCTTTTTCCATTCATGTATCTGTGGGATCACATTCCTTCATATTCTCATTCTTATGAATATAAAATGAATTATCTGTATTTTTCAAAACACGTCTTAATAGACATACATGAACTTTTTTCAGCTATCAGAATTGTTTAGTACTGTTCTCTGGTCAACAGCTCTACTTCTTCCATGGAGCCTTCCCTGAATATTTCTATCTTCCCTCCTAAATCTCTGAGCTCTTACTCCTTGTTACCATGGTACCTGTCCCCTCAGTTATATGCTTCCCTGTTAAAGCACACAGTTTCTACTATCTTGCTTTTCATATATTTATGTGTACATGTCTCCCCTTTTAAAGTAGAAGCTCTTTCAGGATAGGTTTTTCACCTGAATAAAATATGCCCTGCTTCCCCCAAGCACTTGTCATAATGGATGCACATAATCGATAGAACAATTCACTTCACAAGTAAATGAACGTGGCTGTCTGTGCGTGCAGTAGAGACAGGTGCTAATATATTTGCTCCAACATATAGTAACATCAGAGATGAGGTTATAACTTGATAAAATGTTATAACATAAGTAAAAAACCAAACAATGTGTGTATGGATGGCACGACTATCTTGCTAGACTAGTGTTTCTACTTTGATTATTCAATATTTCAATGTATTTTTTATCCCCTGGGCTCCCCCGACCCTGTACCTGTAGATAACCATATATGTCATTTGTTTTCCTTTGCTCAATTTTGACTTTATAGAACTTAATATTCATAAAAATGAATAAGATATCCTCATAAGTGTAAGCCAAGCTGGCACTGAATTCCAGACACTGATCATTCTTTTTGCTATACATCATGGATTATTCTCATTATAGGTCAATTTACAGGGTTTTTTTTCCCCCTTTACATCCTTCCAATATTAATTATACTTTCTTAGTCTGGATCTACTATCCAACAGGTTGCTTAATCATTTCTATCTGAAGAAAATTCATAAGGTAACTAGACTCTGGTATCATTTGATATTCTATTCTCCAGTTTAATCACCCTGCTTAGTCCAATTCTTTGGCCACAATAGGGGATCATTATGTTGTTTTGGGGGTTTTTTTTGCCGTACGCGGGCCTCTCACTGTTGTGGCCTCTCCCGTTGCGGAGCACAGGCTCCAGACGCGCAGGCTCAGCGGCCATGGCTCACGGGCCCAGCCGCTCTGCGGCATGTGGGATCTTCCCAGACCGGGGCACGAACCCATGTCCCCTGAATCGGCAGGCAGACTCTCAACCACTGCGCCACCAGGGAAGCCCCATTATGTTGTTTTATTATAAATAAAGAGATAACTAATTAATCCAAAGGGCTTAGAATATTGGAAGACACCCCGACAATGGTAGAAAAGCCTATTTCAATGGAGGGGGCATATTTAAATAAAAATTTTCCCTCCAGTGATGGACATTTTAGTGAAAGCTTTAAATAAAATGCATTATTTCATGCATTGTGGTGTGAAGGTCAAAAGCTCATGCAAGTAGAAAAGGTTGATAGTTTTAGATTACATTACTCTAAATAAAGAAGGAATTGTTGCTGACAGTACCTTAAATATACTGCATATTGACATGCTTTGGAAGGAATTATAGTTGTGTGGCACAAGTCAAAATCAAATTTAGTTCAATCAGCTGCAGCGTATTTTTAAAAAATAAAAACATATTAGGACACAAATATATGAAAAGGTCTTTATCAACCTTGCTTTATACATACCAAATTTTTAATCCCTTCTTATTTGCAAGCAAAAAATGTGTACATTGGTGAAATTGTGGGATTATGCATATATTCATAGAAAATGTAATTTCACACACACACACAAATTCCTGTCTACCACCTCCTCAAAAGTTCACTGAGAATAAAAAGCAGGGAGGGACCTGCCCCTTTAGAATTCAGTACTAAATGTTTAAACCCATAAAAGGAAAAGTCACCAAGATTTATACATACATAACAAAGGAAAAAAGAGAAAAAGAAATAACAGAATTAATTCAAACACTCTGTAAACTGAATTCAGACTTTAGGGTTTTACAGGGCATTAATCTAATATATGCCAAATTAGATTTTCAAATTCCATAATATTTGATTTCTTTTCTAAAATTGCTTTACCCTCAGTCCCAGAAGTTTTTCTTTTAAAAGATAAACTACAGTTCTAAGTGAGATTTCCATTTAACTAGGAGCGCTATTTGTTGTTTTTTAAGTATTTATGAATCATATTTATGATTTTACCCTCTCTAAATATTATTTTTGACTTTAATAAAGTTAAGACAGTTGTAAGAACTAAAAGATGGTTTAATGTGGATTAAATAATAGTCATATAAAAAGCAGGCCACCTGTACACTATTTGTCAACTAAAATAATGGCAGAAAAGTTTTCAGACATCTGGGAATTTCTTCCAATGTAACAACTAAGTTCCAGCAACAACAAAGTCATCCAGGAATTTCAAGATAAGATAGAGCTGCTTTCAAAACACAACCCCTCAAATATACGCAATTGATCACAGGTAACTTTTCTGCTTTTGCTGTGGGACATTTAGCTTGAAAAAAAAAAAAAACCATGACTATGTTTTAGTCTACATCCGGAAGAATCTGCACAGCAGCCTGGGATTTTTAGCAGTTGGACAGCTTGAGCTTTCCTTCACACCTTGCTTAATGCGGCTTTTCACTAATATCACTCCTGAACATCAAGTCTCAAAGCGAGACTGTAAAACAGAAGTCCTTCAGTTTGGCCCATCCTCTTATGCTGACGTGGTATTGAGATGTAAGTCTGTGGGTTGTTCAAGAACAAATAAAAGATTGCAGCAGGAATCCCAAGGATGTAATCACTGTACAGTGAGTAGATCTGGAGTAGCATCAAGATAGGACAGCAGAAGAAACACCTTTAAGAATTCTCTGGAGTATGATTTAACAACACAAACCAGAGTAGAAACTAAAGCTGAAAGAAAAAGACTGGATAAAGCAGTAACAAAAGAAGTTGTTCATTTTGGGCAGAGGTTCTAGGGACCAGAGTTGAAGAGGTAGAGCTGTAAAGCACAGTGAGCTCTTCAGGCAGTGCAGATGTATATAATGCACAAGTGTTCAAAGTGTTAACAATAGAGCATTGGCATTTTCTGCAACATCATGTAATCAGAACACCTTGAGATTTCTGAAAATATGTGGAAATGTGTGGACGTGTACAAATGCCTGAGAAAGAGTAGAACTCTTCTACTGGACCCTCTCAATTAAAAAAGGAAAAAGATTCTGTACTGAAAAAAATAGATAAATCTCTTTACATAAGTCAGTGTCCTACAATTTCATATTTATTTCAGCAATGAAATATCAAGGTAGAACGACCTATGTGAAAACTGGTAATAGTTACATACACTTATACACGCACACAATGAATGTGTGACATCCACTACAGCTTAAGTATTTGGTTATCTTTCTGGTTTCAGTATAGTAAGAGAAGGAGTATCAAAAAGATTCTTCATCACAAAAGAAGTCGATGAAGATCAAGAAAATCAGAAACTCCAAAGGAGAATCTATACGAGATTACACTGTAACAACAGTAGAACATTTGTTTTAAGAAAAGTAGACAAGCCTTGGACCAGTGATCAGGAAGTCCTTTAATTTGATGTAATAAGAAACAGCTTTATGGACCACTGCATGATGGACTTACTTTCCTTCAGAAATGAATCTCTGAGTGATGTCAAAAGACCAGAAGGATGAAATGTGGCCTTGGAAAGCCTGTTTAGAGATGGAAACAAAGACAAGTCCATCCTGAAGAAGAGAAAAGAAGGGAGAGAAAAAATAGCGCAGATAAATGAACAAGATAACTTTGATAATAATAACGGCTTTGAAGAAAATAAAACAGGTTGATGTGATAGAAAGTACTGGGGAAGCACTCAGGGAAGGTCAGTGAGGAGGTGTCATTTGAGTTGACACCTGCATGACAAGAAGGAGTCAACCCAGTGAAGACTGGAGGAAAGAATGTTCCAGACAGAGGGGGTGGCTAGTACAAAGGTCCTAAGGCAGAAACGGGCTTGGTGTGTTTGGGGAGAGAAACTTTGTGTTGCTGAAGTGTGCTGAGTATGGGGTGTGGTACAAGGTAGGGCCAAGGAGGAAGGCAGGGCTGGGTAATAGGACCTTATTGGTTGGGATAAGGAGTCTAGATTTTATCCTAAGGGCAACAGAAGACACCAGAGATGTCTTAAAACCAGGGAAGAGCCGGGAGAAAGTATGGTGACACAACATGAGTTTTACATTCTGAAAAGATTAGCTGATATGTGAAATCAGAATTTTAGGGGGATCAAAGTAGAAGCAGGGGGGGCAAATTAGGGCATAAGTGTAGCACAACAGGCAAGAGTTGATGGCATCTTGCATTTGGGTGGTGACGGTGAAGATGAAGAGAAGATGATGAACTCAAAATGTATTCTGAAGGTAGACCCAATAGGATTTGCTGATGACTTAGATATGGGGAGGGGGAAATGCTGAAGAGAGAAATCTAGGAAAACTCTTAAATCCAAGTAATGGGTAGAGCCATTCACTGAAATGAGAAAGATTAAGGGAGAAGCAGTTTAAGGATGGGGGGGTGATGTGTGTGATCAAGGATTCTATTTTGCATGTGGTAAGCCCGAGATGCTTATTAGATATCCAAAAGGAGACATCAAATAGGCATCTTGATGTATGAGTCTGGCATTTGGGGGAGAAGTTGGAGCTGACATCAATTTGGTAGCAGATGCATTTTGATGTTCCATAAATCCATGAGATTGGATGATCTTTCCTAGGGAGTTACTGTAGACTAAGAAAAGACCAGGACTTGCCACCAAATCCTGACACAATCTAACATTTATAGAAGTTAAGCACAGCAGAGAACCCACATAGGATACTGAAAAGGTGCAGTAGGAACCTCAGGAGAAGGAAGTAGCATGGAAATGAAGAAAGAGGAAAACATGTTTCAAGGAGAAAATGACTGACTGTGTCTAGTAGTGCCAAGTGTTTGGGTAAAACAAGGACAGAGAAGCCACCAGTGGCTTTGGCAGGATGGAGGTCACTGGTGACCTTAACAAGAGCAGAGTCAAGCTCTAAGTAGAGTGCTAGGGAGGCTTGATTAGAGCCAACTGAGGAGAGGCAGTGTTGTAAGGAGTAAAGATTGGGACAGCTATTTCAAATTTTGTTTGCTTGGAAGTTGAGCAGTGAAGTGGGGCAGTGGCTGGAGGGAACATGGAAGGTGTTATAAGAGCACGGTGCAGTAGAGGCCCACACTCAATCCTATTCTGGATTCTAGGCTCAGTATAAATATCTGGGATGGAAAGCAGGATCTTGAGTTATTTACTGAGTCACTGATACAATAAATATTTGTGAAACATCTAGATGCAAGATGTGCAGTGTGGTAGGAGTCAGAATAGAATTAAGAACATGGGCTTGAAATCAAAACTACAATGATATACACATATGCATATAACTGGATCGCCTTGCTGTACACCTGAAACCAACACGACATTGTAAATCAACTCTGCTTCAATTTTAAAATCTTTTTAATTAAAAAAAAAGGATATGGTCTTGGAATTTCAGCACTTGAGCTCTTGCCAAGCAGCAGAAGCCTAACCCTAGAATTTGGTTCCAAAAAACGAAGGCTAGGCTTCAGGTCCCACTGGACTTACTGTACTTCACATCTGATGACAGATGAATGGACAGGCTGTCAACAAGAGCTCCTATTTGCCACACATACAACATTTATCAGTCTGACCTTGCAGATATATATTTTTCTTTAGATTTTTCAACGGAATGTTTGTGCCCTTTGACAACCTTCGCCCAGTTACCGCGCACCCCGACCCCACAGATATTAAAAGAAAAAGAAGAGGAAGAATACAAAGGAAATAGAAATGAACTAACATGTAATAAAGATTGTATAAAATGTATGTGGACATTTAGGGAATATATATTTACATATAAAAGTGTAAAGAAGGCTAGCAAGAAGGAAAATACCCCAAAAAGAACAAAGGAAAAATGGAAACCATCAATGAAAGGGAAGAAACTGCAAACACTGAATGGCCTCAAGACTCAGAACAGCTAAAATTTGCTTGCTGAGTAAGGAGTCAGAGAGGAGAATCAGACAGTCATTCGGCCATGATCAATCAGTATTTTTCTTAGAGGTCGTAAGCTGCTGTAACAGCAGAGATAATAGTCTCCACGTTGGAAAGACCTGCTCTGCTCTATCCAATCCTCCTCACTGACACTGGCTGCTGGACCCCAGTAACCCTCTCCGGCAATCCTCTCGTCCTCTCTGTGCTCGACTCCCATCCTCCCCCACAAACTGTGATCACCATCTGGCTTGGTTCATCTTCTGGATGATGATGGATGACTTAATTACAGAAATAAGGCAAGAATCAGCTACAAGGAGAGAAGCCAAATATGAACAAAAGGGCAGGGACAGAGCCCTTTCCTATGGTCCCTTATTAATAAGCTTTGCGCTTCCCTATGCCCGGGAGGCTTGTGTGGATGCTTTTGGTGAGAGAAGGAAGAATGAAGCGAGGAAAGGCAATGCTTACAGCATGTCTCTTACATGCCAGCAACTCTGCTTAGACTTTTCATGTTTCCACATTTGTTCCTGACAACAATCCTGAGTTGCCTATGGATGAGGAAACTGTGAACCAAAACAAACAAACAAACAAAACCATGAGAATTTTGCCCACATTCAAACAGCTAGATAGAAGCAGAAATGGGGTGTGAAACCAAGTCTGTCTGACTCTGAATACCATTATTTTCTCACTATAAAACACCAAGGAGTGGATTGCATATGTTTAAAATATATTAAACTAATGAGAAATTATGAACTTATCCACTATCGTACATCAACAATATCTCAATAAAAAAATTAGAAACAAAAAATACAAAGCAAATAAATAGAAAGAAATTATGTGAAAATAATAAGTAAAAAATGTATAAATGTAATAAATTTGTGACTTGGGGTACTCTGAATCAGTATTTTTTGTTGAGATTGCAAAGGTCAGCTAAGCTCAAAACTAGATCAATAGAAACGTTACGAAACATTTTTAGAAACCAGGTTAAAGGGTTATATAGCACGCAGACCTATTTAGAATGAAATAAAAATTTACATCTACACAATCACCACAAAAGAGGTATGAACAGGCATACACACTCAAGCACACACACACACACACACACACACACCACACGCACACACACAATCATTATCTTCAGAACCAACTGAGTGTAAGTTGCAGACGTGATACACCATTAACACTTCAGAGTGTTATTTCCTAAAAGACAAGGACACTCCCATATACAACCACAGTAAAACCTGCTAAATCAGGAAATTATCATCAATCCAGTCCCATCAAACTTCACCCAACTGTCCCAATCTAGAGTCCTATTTTGCACTTAGTTGTCATGTCTCTTTGTCTAGAACAATTCCTTAATCTTTCCATGCTTTTTATAACCTTGGTATTTTTGAAGAGTACAGGCCAGTTATTTCGCAGTGTCCCCCTATTTGGGTTTCTCTGTGTCGTTCTCATGATTAAATTCAGGTGATGCATTTTGACAGGAATGCCTCAGAAGTGACGCTATACTCTTCTTAATGTACCACATTCGGCGACAGTGATGTCCATTTGCCCCACTACCAGGGATGTTCACTTTGCTCATTTGGTTTAAAGGTGGTTATCTTCTAGGTTCCTCCTCAGTGAAGTTACTGTTTCTCCCTTTTTAATGAAAATACTTTGAGAATACTACCACCCTGTTCCTTCATTAACTTTCAAGAGCTAGTTTTAACCTCCATGGATGATTCATGCCTGAATCAATTATGCGTATTACTTCTACAGTAGTTGCCAAATGGTGATTTCCTAACTCCCATCATTCTTTCTATGTTTATAGCCTGGAATTCTCCCCATTGATTTGTTTATTCAGTTATTTATTGATATTAGTATGGACTCCTGGGTTCCTATTTTATTCAGTGGAGTATAATCTTTTACAATCATTATTTACTTTGATGCTCAAATAATTCCACATTTGACCAGAGCATGTCCTTTCAAGTTGGCTCCTGTATAACTTCTGACATGGCCTCATCATTTTTTTAAGTTTTTTTATTGAAATATAGTTGTCGTACAATATTACATAAGTTACAGGTGTACCGTAGAGTGATTCACTATTTTTAAAGGTTATAATCTATTAATAGTTACTACAAAATACTGGCTATATTCCCTGTGTTGTACATCCTTGTAGCTTATTTTATACATAGTAGTTTGTACCTCTTAATCCTCTACCCCTACTTTGCTCCTCCCCCATCCCCTCTCCCCACTGGAACCACTAGTTTGTTCTCTAGGTCTGTGAGTCTGCTTCTTTTTTGTTATATTCACTAGTTTGTTTTATTTTTTTAATTCCACATATAAGTGAGATCACACATTTTTAGCACGAATTACCCTCAATTTAGTCACATCCCCATACCGCCTACATACAATGGGTACCCTGGCCCTCGCAGCCCCAGAAGCCTTTTCAGTCTTACCTCCACCCAAAACCCAGTCCCAGTCGCCTCCTCAGCTTGACCACTGACAAGCCCTCTTGGTCCTGGCTGCCTCCTCAGCCCTGGACCTGAAGGCACCCCAAACTCAGCTGCCTCAAGAGGAGGGAAGGGAACCCAAATTATTTTTTAAAGAAATGATGAGGAAAGGAAGAGAAATAGGAGGAGGACAGGGAGAAGAACTCAGCCTCATTCTTGAATGATTATTTGTCAATAATCTTGGGGTGGGGGAGGTCGCCATTTTCCCACAGCACTTGAAGATATTCCATTTTACTTTGTCCTCTCTTACTGCTTTAGAGAAGTCAGCTGCCAGACTAGTTGTTGTTGCTTTAGAAAGTTGTCTTTTCTCTCCAGTTATTTTGAAGATTTTCTCCTTGAGCACTGTGTGCAGTGGTTAAGAGCACAAATTTGGGAGCCAGATTATATGGGTTCAAATCCCGGTTTGGCCACATAGTAGCTGAATGGCTTTAAGAAAATTCAGTAACTTCTTTGTGCCTTATTTTCCTCTTCAATAAAATAGGAAAAATTGTGAGTTACTATCCATAAATAAGTGAGTTAATATGTATATAGAGCACTTAGATGATTACCCAGCACAAAGTGACCACTATATAAGTGTTTGCTAGTACTATTAGGAGTAGCAGTCATAATAGTCTGTGTTGTATTGAACTTTTATTCTGACTCATTTATACTCATCCTACTTGGGAGTTGGTGAACTTCTTCAATCTAGGGATTCATATCTTCTAATTCTAAAAAATTCTCTCACTTTGGAACTCCTGTCTGAAATTAGTTTTTAGATTAATTTCTAGGCTTGGAGTTTCTGGGCCCATAAAAATAGTATAAATTCATACTCCACAACCACCTGTAGAATGGGCTTTGAGTTTCCATTGTTCACAGGACTTTCCTTTTCTTCCATTCAAACTCCCAGCCTAGGACAACACTATCACTTATCTTGGATAATGAGTAGGTTTTTTCCAGTACCCCTTTGACTGAGGGGGCACCTTTTAGGTTCCCAAGTTTCTTCAGTAGTCTCAGTTCCCATTAACTGCCTTGAATATGCCCAAGCTACATTTCATGTAGGTGCATGTATACTTCTCACCTAAATATGAAGGTATGTAACATTCTTGTACGTACAACTTGGGCATTGATGATTGTCTTTTTTTTTTTAAGATTTCTTTTTGATGTGGACCATTTTTTTTAAGTCTTTATTGAATTTGTTACAATACTGCTTCTGTTTTATGTTTTGTTTTTTTGGCCATGAGGCCAAAAAAATCCCCACCTGGGGATCGAACCCGCACCCCCTGCACTGGAAGGCAAAGTCTTAATCAATGGACCGTCAGGGAAGTCCTGACAATTGTCTTTTTGATATAAATTCCTAGCGTTGGGACTGACCCACTAAGAGCATGCTGAACTACATAGTGGTTATCACTGTGGAATCTGGAGTTAGAAAGATATAAGTTCAAATCTAGACTTCATCACTTAATAGCTATATCACTCTGGGGGAAGAGGGAACTCAAACTCTTTAAGTTCTGGTTTCCTCATTTATAATATAGGAGTAATAATAATTATTGTGAGGAAAAATATAATACATGCTAAATGTTTAGCACAGCTCCAAGTTCAGGGTAGCTTTGATAGATGCTATTATTATTGCTGTTATTATTTTAAGTGTTTTCGATTTTGCTTCACATTGTGAAACTACCATCTAGAAAGATTGTATATACGTACACACTTACCACCAGTGTGCATTTCTAAGTCTTTCCATTCTTACTAATAATAGGTCTTGTCAATCTTGTTCGACTCTGCCAATTTTATAGATGGAAAATATTTTTTATTTGCACTGGTCTGACTGGCAGTGCGGTTGTTCATCTTTTCATAGGTTTATTGCTCATCCATAGTTGTTCCTCTGTGAATGGCCAGTTAAAGAGCTTTGCTCATTTTCCTCCTGGGATATGTATTTGTTTCTTCTTTATCTATAAGAATTGTTTATATATTAAAGATAAAAGCATCCTTGTGTATATTTTGCCCCTTTGTTATGGTGAACTTCGGATACTGAAAGCATTTTCTTTACAGAGAATGAATTCGTTGACATATCACTGTCAGAATAAACTGAAGATGTAGTCTTCACTGATGTATGTTGCAGATTGGCTATCACCAATCTTGTTTGCCAATTGCATATGAAAATAACGTAGGACCACATCTTTCTTCTAGGTCAGATTTGACCTCATCTTGCCTAATCCGCACAAAATTCTGTTTCTCAAGGATGTCCCAGAGAACATGATAAAAAAAAAAATAGGAGGCCTTGTTTAGCATAATAACATTTACAATTACTTAGGATATGTTCAGAGTTTACAGGAAGATTTGCTACATCTTAATTTCTCTTTGGTTTGAAAATAAATTCACCCAAAGCTTTTAAAAATTACTTTACTGTCCCTGTTAAGTAGCTCCACTTCTTATATTTCAAGAGAGTTTCAAGAATGTCCTTCCATCTTTCTGTTTCCAGATCTAGCATCTTGGTCCATGTTCACCCTACCCATGCCATTCATGATTTGATAGATTTCTACTTTCCAGGCCAAAGAGCCCTAATCTTTCACTTTGTCCTCATATGTCAATTCATCTTCCCCCTCTCCTACTCCTCTGATCATTTTATAATGAATTGGTAACCACAATAATGAAATTTACAGGGAAAACTAAATTTTGAGATGCTGCCATAAATAATGGAGTCAGAGAAATGATGAAAAGGGCTTTAAGGAGGTTTGAGATATGGATAGAATATTACAGATAGAAAATCAATTTGCAAAATGCTGTCAGCTTCATCCACAGGGGGAAATTATTTAAACACACACGCATCTAAAGGGTAGAAGTAACTTTGAAGGCAACAAAGAACTGAGAATTGTTTTATAATAGAGAAAAATAGTTCTTTTTTATATCTATCTATCTATCTTTCTATCTATCTACCTACCTATCTATCATCTACCACTATTTTGCTATGATTAAAAGTCTAAGTAGGTAAATATCCAAACACCTTGGGTATTCAAATTCCGGAAGCACTAGTAAATAATTAAGCATTTGACTATTATAACTAATTTACCCTTAACTCTACATTATCTTGAAGGTAAAAGAAAGAGTTTTATGGTTCCTTTGCAATATCACAAAAACACTGCCTAATTTTGGTCATCTCATGCAATATATTTTATCTTCCTCAAGAGAAAAGCTGAGGACTCAGGACTGATGAATATTTTACAGAAAAACATATCTTTTCCATAAAACTACTTATGCCATCTACTGCACATACTGTAAAGCACCATATACATCAAAGAGAAATTACTGTTTAAACAGATTATCAGGCCATAGAACAATGAGAAGCTGCAGTTCTCTTAAAATAACTCTAATGAGACCTGGAAAACTGCTTCAAGTCTGGGTTATTTAAGCATTCAATGGATTCTCTGTTTTTAATCTTTGAAAATTTGATGAAAGCTATGGCCTTGCTCTCTAGAAAAATCCATATACAATTACAGAATACATTTTGAATATAAATTTTCAGAACGTACTAGGACTCCAAGCCTTCAGGCTAAGAAACTCTTGCTCTAGAGGAAATTTGGTTTCTAAAACTATCACGAAATACCTTATATACAAACTAATCTGTGTCTACCTTAGGTACCCCATCTACTTATTTTTGGAGCATAGAAGAATTAACGCTTCACCTTAAGTTTCACCTCATCCATAAGCTCTTCATCAGTGCTTTGCAGAGTAAAGCCTGGTCAACCCCTGAAACTCACTTCTGATGCAGCTTCTACCTGATCTCCACTCTCAGCTACAGCTGACTTCCAAGGAGCATCCGAACTGACTACACTGGAGACCTAATGATTTGCCAGAGCAGCCATTGCAGTTTGACATGTAAGCAGCTAGCTACCACCGACCTGCTCAGTGCCTGGTTCCTAGGATCCTTCCTTATGATGCATTTCCGGTCTCTCATGTATAAACCTGGTTCACTTTGGTGATAGGCCCTTTCCCGCCCCTCACTTTCTCTTTACAACTGCCAGCATAACTCAACATACGCAGAAGTCATATTACCACAAGTGACGCTGAAAGTATACCTGAAAAAAAGAAGTCAACTTTACAGCTCCAAGCCTCCTTCACAGTGTATCATAGTTTCACTATTAAAGGGGGAAAAAAAGTAACTTCCAAGAGTAACAGATACACATTATTCAAATCCAAACACAACATATTCCAAGATCAAATGTAACTTATTTAAGGAAACAGCTACTGTGCCAGACTCTATTAATTGGTTACCTAAAAGCCACTTCATCTTCTTATATGCTAATAGAACCCTGTTTTCTTTAGAGCGACAATACGTCTAATCTAGGATTCATTACTAGTCTAAACTAGTCATTTCCAACCAATATGAGTCTTAAATGCACCACAGATAGCCAAGTTTTGACTCCCTTTAACCCTCAGGGCAAAAGTGCAGGACCTAGAGCCGCAGGAACACTCTTTTTACCCCTACGATGTGTCATGAAGGGAAGGGGTCAAGAAGCATAGTTCTAAGCCAAACTCTGTTCCCTTTGATACCCTACCTGTCTTCTTTCCTTACAGCTAGCAGTAACCCTGTGATTGAGCTCTGACCAATGAAAGATTAGAGCAAGTCTGCTGAGAGCCTCTTGGGAATGTTTGTTCTTACTTAGTAAAAGGACAGAGATGAGAAGAAAGCTTCCCAGCAATGCCTTTCCCCTTCCATCCTACCTTGAACAGCACACAATGCCTGAAGCTGCAGCAGCCGTCTTGCTACCACGAGGCCACAAAGCATAGATGCTGAAGCTTTATGTCTTCAGAGCCACAAGAAAGATATTTTAAACCTATACATTTGCACAGATGGAGTCAAAATTTTATCAGTTCCAAAACTTTGAGTCTCAACTGAGGAAGGAAGGGAGGGAGGGAGGGAGGAAAGGAGAGAGACAGGAGGAAAGAAACAAAAGCATATCTTGTTCCTAGTTTCTTCACCTTTAAAATGAGGTGTTTGTTTTTCTCCTTGACATACATAAAACCTCTTTGGGTGTCCTGAAGTGCTCTGAGTTCACCAAAAGCAGGTGTTTTGACACTAGTATCAGTCTCTAGGTACCAGTGTGGTACCCTGTAGCAAGGTTAACCAGCCTTTGAGACCAAAATGCAAAATGAGCCAAACTGAGAGTAGAAATAATTCCAGGAATTGTGATATTTCCCTTAAAATGTAAGTCTGCTTTAAAATTACATATTAAATGTTTAAAAATATCTCAGTTCTACCTTTTAAAAAACAGGAGTCTTAATTATAAGATTATAGAACAAGTGGCTTATTTTTTTTTTAAATCTTCTTACCCAGCATGGAATAATGCACACACAGGGACTTGAGACATATTTCATGGTGATGGTTGATGGTAATGACAATTAGAAAGCTACTTTCACATTTATTTGTCTTTCGTGGCTTTCATTATAATAAAAATGAGAAAGAAAAACGATTTCCAGTTTCTATTGTTTTATATCGTTCCTTAAACCTGTGAGTTATCTGTTCCTGGGTGTATTTTTTTTTTTTTTTTCCATATAGAGATGTAAGTCACTTGCTGGAACAAAACTTACAAAATGAAGTTCATTTTGCTTGTCAAGTACAGATAAAAGGAAGAAGGGGAGAAACAGTTTAAATGTAAAAGGCACTTTTTCCCTAACTCCTGAACTAGTTCACACAATACAATGAATAATTGAACTGCCTGAAACTTAGTATGTGAAGAACGCTGCATGCAGACCAGCGGCATTTTCACTTCAAATTTGTATAGTCTTTAGTCAACATGCTTCATCTGCATTTCTAACACCTGCTTCAGTCAGCTGTGAAGTAGGCTGTTATTTCTATGGCTGTCTTTTATCTTTACTCTGTCCCTCTAACCAAAAAAAAAAAAAAAAAAAAAAAAATTGCATGATGGAATATAATTACTTGGCCTAAAAGAGATAGGGAGGAACTCACATGATCTTCTGAAAGGCATTTTCCTTTACCTTATCCAAAGGTAATTTTAAAACTAGTTACTAATCATCATTCTTTATCATATACATCTTTAAACATAAATTTTGTATGGCAAAAATAACAGCATCAACACTTTTCTGCAATGAGTATCTGTTTTAGGAACAAAGGAAAGTAAAAAATTAAATGCAATGACTGATACCATTTGTAAAGTACACAAATATCTCTTCTAAACTAGTTATTATTGTGCTGCTATTAAAATGATACTCTTCTAGCTTAGCGCCCCTAATGTGACCTAGGTTGAAGTTTTGTGTAGGTCAACATAAATATCAGCCAAATTTTGACTATCTATTAACAACGACTCACATTATTTGTCCTGACTTCATATGGATGATTTGAGCAAAAAACTTAAAAGAACGAGTTTCTCTGATAAAAAAATTATCTTAGGAGAAGAGGAAAAGTGGGGAGTAGTTGAAGAAAGAACCGGACTAAAATGGAACAATTTCTGCTTTATCATTGCTCTGCTTATTTCCTTCATAATTAAAATTATAATGTAATTATTTCATCTCGTGTTCACTTCCCTATTTTGAGTGTAGACTCCATCTGGACAAGGACCATGCCTGGCTTATTGACCACTCTATTCCTAATGTCTAGCTTAGTCCTAGGCATACAGTACATACTAAGTAAAAGTTTCTTAAACAAATGAATTAAAAATTTTTCTACCAGATTGAATTGAAAGGGATTCTGAAGGACCATTTGAACTTCTCTGTGGGGGGAGCAGATATCTCCTTAACGTCTTAATTTAACACTCACAGAATCAGAACTTTAATTCCGAGTGTAAACAATAAACAGCGAACAGTCGAGAAAACAACAGAAATTAAGCAATTTCCAGAGAAGGAATTATTTGATAATTCAAAGGAGGTTTAAACTTTTGGACTACTTTAAGGAAACAAAGCTAAACTTTATGAAAAATTAGATACATGGGGAAATGCCATCAGAAGGAAGGAATGTGGGTCAGGATGGAATACTGCAAAGTTCAAATTATAGAGTATTTTAAAAGAAACTTTTACTACCTTCTATAACTTAAACTATACTCTGGTTTAAAATGGAACTCCTTGGGCTTCCCTGGTGGCGCAGTGGTTGAGAATCCGCCTACCGATGCAGGAGACACGGGTTCGTGCCCTGGTCCGGGAAGATCCCACGTGCCGCGGAGCAACTAAGCCTGTGAGCCATGGCCGCTGAGCCTGCGCGTCCGGAGCCTGTGCTCCGCAACGGGAGAGGCCACAACAGTGAGAGGCCCGCGTACCGCAAAAAAAAAAAAAAAAAAAATGGAACTCCTTCAGCTACAAAATATAATGGAAAGCAGACTGTATGAGAAATAATAGGAAATGGAGTCTAGCTGTGTTTCTTCTCATTACTAGCTAGGTAACTTTGGACAAACCAATGGACTTTTCTGACTCTTAATATCATCATCTATTAAATGACAAAAATAATGACAACTAGTATTTATTACTTACTAGTGTGCTACTCTACTAAACATTTAACAAAGAATGTTTCTTTTAATCTGCACAACAGTATACAAGGTAGGCACATTTGCGATTCTCAGGGATTGGATGCACATAAGGAAATACACGCCCAGGAAGTTGCTCCAGAATTAGTCTCATTCAAAACTCCAGTCTCACAATACTGTGCTTGCCTCACAGGAGAGGCATGGTGCTTGCCTGAGAAAATATATGTACAAGAGCTCTCACATTCATAAGATACTATATACATATAAGCAACCCAGGGAACAGCCTGTGAGAATGCCCAAAGCTGTAGCAAGCTTGGTTGAGTAGCTATCACCTGGGTTCCAGCCACTATCATCTTTTGGCTGAACTAGCACAACCATTTCCGAACTGGTTCCTCTGCTCCTGCCCTTAATCCTACAGTCCATTCTCAACAAAGTGGTCATTGAGATTGTGTTACTGGTCTGCTCAGAACCCTCAAATGTCTTCCCATCTGCTATGAATCGAATTCTGTTCCCCTAAAATTCCTATGTTGAAGCCCTAACCCCTAATGTGACTCTATTTGGAGATATGGCCTTTGAGAGGTAATTAGGTTAAATGAGGTCATAAGGATGGGGCCCTAATCCAAAGGACTAGTGTCTCATTAGAAGAGAGACACCAGATCCAATCCCTCTTTCTTTCTCTCTCTCTTAAGCCACCCAGTCCATGGCATTTTGCTATGGCAGCTCAAGTTGACTAATACACCATCTTATTTAGATTTAAACTCAAAGGTCTTTCAATGGCCCACATATAATCTGGCCCCTTGTCACATATCTGAATTTATCTCTATTGCCCACCCTATTCTGGCGCTTCTCCTGCCCGGCCCTTTAAAATTCAGGGACATTCTCTTTATATGGACACTATTTCCCCAAATATCCTCATGGCTTTCACCCTCAGCTGCTTCACATCTCTGTTGAAACATTCTAAGTGAGACCATCACCTATCACCTTTTTGAAAAACTGCAACCCCTCTAGCTTCCTCCTGTCTTTCTCCCTTCCTGCTTCATTTTTCTCCATTTTCTCCATATGACATATACACACATATAGATATAACTAAAATATATAGATAACTAAAATATATAATATAAAATGAATATGTAATAATCACATGAAATATATATACACATAGAATATATATACATGTAATATATACATTTAGTCGCAAATCTGTATATTTTAGTTGTTATAGTCCCTCACTAGAATGTAAGCTCCATGAGTTTTTGTCTGTTTTATACATTTCCATAGCCTCAATATAGAGTATGTGCTCAATAAAGTATTTGTTGGATGAATGAACTGGAGAAACTCAAGTATGTCCACATGGAAGCTGCCTTGTGGGTGAAGAAGGTGGCATGGGATGAAGCTGGAGAGGAAGGCAAGGTATAGATCATGCAGGACCTTGTAAGCCATATAAGGAATTTGGGTATTTATTCTAAGAAACACCGAAGGATTTTAAGCAGGAAAATGTCATATCAATTTACATGGTTCAAGACCATTCTCACTGCTATATAGAGAATGGAATGGAATGGGCCAAAAAAGAAAGGGAGAAATCCAGAGCAACTTCCATTTCTGGGGTTAATGCATGTTTTGGTGTCTCTTCATGTGAGGATGTGTACACCCTTAACACATGCTGATGTAAAAAAGAAGGCATTGGGCTTCCCTGGTGGCGCAGTGGTTGGGAGTCTGCCTGCCGATGCAGGGGACACGGGTTCGTGCCCCGGTCCGGGAGGATCCCGCATGCCGCGGAGCGGCTGGGCCCGTGAGCCATGGCCGCTGAGCCTGCGCGTCCGGAGCCTGTGCTCCGCAACGGGAGGGGCCGCAACAGTGAGAAAAAAAAAAGAAGGCATTGCTCACCTTATCACAATTACATCTGCAAAGCTCCCAATACTGTCTCTCAAAATTTAAACATTTCTTTCCCATATCTTTTCCTTCTGAACAAGCCCTGCAATGAAAATGTACTTATATGATGACTTTTAGGAAATTCTAATTACTCAGCCCCCAATGCATAATATAGTCAGCACTTTGAGTTTACACAAAACATATCTCTGAACAAGGTGAAAAAAGGTTATGAGGAGCCTAGTTTTCTGAGATTCTTTTTGCTATAAACTTGGCTAAGAGCTTTGGTAGTATGGGAAAGCAGATAAGTGAGAGAAACACTGGTGATTTAACCTCCAGTGTTCCCTTAAGGACGAACATTTGTCACCTTGACAGCAAGGTGAAAGGTTTGCAGCGAGTGCGCTTGTAACAGGGCTCTCCCTACTCTCCCCTCCTCCCTGGGGACCTGTGACTTCTGAACAGGCATGATCTGAACAGATGATGATGATGAGGGTGAGCCGCAGGAAAGGCCAGGGGAGGAAAAGAGGTTGAGAGCCACATAACTCAGAGCCTCAAACTGAAATGCTACTCCAGGGACCATCACAGAGATTTACCATTTGCTGCTCTTCTTTCTAAGGTTCCACTTGAAGCTGGAGTAATCAACCCTATAAATTATCACAGAACATTCAAACAGCATCCAATGTTAACAGCAAGGATCCTGTTGCTAATAATTATGAGCCTGTTATTATAACGGAAGTAGGTCCTCACCATATATACCTCCACTTTCTATACGCATCTCTAAATCTCTAATTCGAATATGAAAGGCTGCTGCAGGCTCAAACCAGGTGCTAAAATAAGCCTGATTCTCACTCTCAATGAACACACATAACCCAAATGAGCAATAACGTCATGACACCTACGCATCAGAGAGAATAATAAGATCTCTATTTTGGCCTATGAGCTAAATTGTTCACTATTTTCAAAGTGAAATAGGAAGAGGTATTTTGACAGCTAAGAACTTAAAAAAAAAAAAGAATTAAAGTTATGAATTTATGAGCATGTGTATTCTAATTTAATTTCAGGAAGCAGTGGCAACTGTTTGTCTCCCTTTGATGAATGGAACTTCGGCTATGATACTATTTTACACTTTTCCTTTGAAAAACATCTCAAGCTGAAATCACTACAAAATCAAAATTGAAGCTATCGTCCATCCCATTTGAATAGTTGTTCATTACCTAATCATCACTGACTCTAAGTACTGTCAGATGGGCCCAACTCCTTTTAATAAAAAAATAAACTTTGACCTGATCAACTCAAATAAACACAATTAATAGAAAAGTAAGGTTAAAAAATGTATAGGAGTAGAGGAGAGTGACAATAGAGAGGTGAAGGCTGGGATACAGAAAGGATGAGATCAGAAGTTTAAAAAAAAATAAAGAGGGAAGGGAATTAATGGTCAACCCCAAAGAATCTATACTGGTTTAAGATCCAGGTATCCTCCATTCATGAAGGAAAAACAGATTCCAATCATGTCCATCCCTGGACACCTGCCTTTGAACGTCCCACCACCACCCTGTAACTAATAGGTATCAATTCAAACTTAGTCATCTCACCCAAAACTAGTCTCTTGCTTAAATTCTCTGTTTTTCTTCATGACACCACAGCTTTAATCCTAAGATCCTTGAGTCTCCTGTCTATGTTCCTTGCATCTCCTGGCCTTTTTACCATAAAGATATCCCAAACTCTTTCGTGAAAAACTGGACCAGTAAAAGTCCGTAAGTGGGAAAACAGCATCATAGTTATGTTTAATAAAGAGAGCCCTTACCGATTAAATTCATGTTGAAATGAGAAGACGTGTGGGGTTGGCTTCAAAATAATACCTGAGAGAAGAAAAGTGGATGCGAGTGTAGAGGAAACAAGAGCGGGCTGAGTTAACAATCGCTGAAGCTGAGAGATGTGTACACAACACTCATTAATATTATCTGATCTACTTTGTATACGTTTCAGAGTTTCTAACTAAAAAATGTTGTTGTTTTTAAGGGTCCAGAGGTTTAGGAAAATACTGTTTCTAGGGACTAGATAAAAAGTCTAAATACAGGACTACAGAGAGGGTTTTGGCCATAGGGATGAGGAGGGTCAGGGTTTCTAAAGTAATCTGGATAATAGTAGTAGCCACTACCACTTATCATTCCTGCTAATGTGCCAGACATTCTGCTAAGCATCTCAGGGACTCAATCTAACTGAATCTTTTTAACAGTGCCAGGAGGTAAGCATCCTTGATTCAAAGCTTCATAGTGAGACTCCTATGTCAGGACCTTCATACAGTAGGCACTAGGTTAATATTAGCTGTCTAAATAATTTAATAAGTGGCTAAGAAAGTTTTTCCTTTTTCTTTTGTGCTTGTGGTTCTTTCTTTGGAAGAAAATTTAAAGGCCCTAGCCGGGGCGTTCATCACTGCTTGTCTACACTCAGAATGGCGTACGCTCGTCTTTCACACACAAACTCACCAACAAGCACACTGCTGCCAGGCCACTTATCTTAAGATACCACTTTTGGCATGATATACTCCCAGAAGACACCTCAAGAATGCCTCCCCTGGTATCAAGTTCAAGCTTTGCTTCCCATTCAAGGCTCTTCATTAACCTATCTCACATAACTCCTACCAGTCACCAACAAGAATTGGCTTAATCCCATAAACACCTCTCTTTTCACTGTGTTTTTACCTGCACCTACCCATTCATTTATTTATTCATTACATATTGATCATCTACTATGTACCAGGCACTATATTTGCCATTTCATCTACATATATATAGAGAGAGCAATGAGCATAAAAAGCACAGTCCCTGCCCTTGATGGGCCGTATCCACTCTCAGGTTGACCTTCTCTGCTTGTGTTGTTCTCGATTTTAAAGGTCTTACATTGAACATTCTTCAGGAATCCTTTCCTGATCACTTTGCCCTGTCTTTCTCTCCCTTTCTGAATTGATGGTACCACACATTGAAGCACTTGCTTATATTTTTTCTTGTTTTTCTCCCAGCATTTTACTTATGCCTGTTTCATTTCCTCCATTACACTAAGTCTCTTAAACAGAAATTGTGTCTTATACTTTTCTTCATCACCCAACGGAATGTAACTCAACTGAATTCATGGATATGTATATACAGCATGTCATTAATCAATAGCTTTTGGTATTGAAAAGAGTTTAGAATACTAAGTCAAACTAAGACCAAGATGTAATTTATCTTTGCAAATAGAGATATAAGAAAATCTCTAGAGAAGGAACAGGTATATAAAAGATATAATTATATTTTTAAAAAAAGAGAAGAGGAACAAAAAGAAAAATTTCTCCTACATGGTATAACTGTCTCCCAATCATGTGTGATACTTTATAAGTTCTATGAAACATCAGTCTTTTTCTTTAATTCATGTATTTTATATTTATTTTGTATAACATAGAGACCATACTATAGCCCAAATTTAATAGGGTTCTACTAAGATGTCAATAATATTGATAAAAGTAAATGAGGTCTTTACTTATTTAACTTTTTTAAAAGAAAAACTATTTTCAAAGCAAGCAAAGATTAATATTCTACATGTAGAGACCATTTTCATGTTCTATATATAGAGACTACTGTCTTTTATATTTACATAAAAAGAATATTGCGACAGTTAAACCATGGGTAAAAGTGTACCTAGAAAGTCTAATAAATGAATTTACAGGCTTTTCGTGTCAATTATACCTTTCTTGCAGAAATTCAGCTATGACAAATATTAGACCAGGCCTCCTTCTGTGTATTACTCATCCCTGTTGAATTATTATTTTGTATTATACCAGATTTTTGTCTACAAGACACTAACATAACTCATCAAAAACTTAGCCTACTAGGTAGACTTCTGCATAGAGAATCAGTAACAATAAGATGCCCTTAGCCTTAGGCTGGAATGAGCGTCACTATATTCCCAATTCTATTTATTCTGCAAGGCTTCTTCTCATACCATCTCTGCTGGGAAATATTCCCAATCGTGCATACTGTAGCTATTCTTTTACATGTACTTTTGTATGTATTTGATTACTACAGTGTAAGCCCTCTGAGAGCAGGATCTGTGCCCGGAGTCATCTTGGTCTCCCAGAAGCTACACTGAATCCATTACCTCTAAAGTACTCAATAACAAGTGAATTTTCTTTTTTTTTTCTTTTTTTTTTTTTTGCGGTACGCGGGCCTCCCACTGTTGTGGCCTCTCCCGTTGCGGAGCACAGGCTCCGCGGCCATGGCTCACGGGCCCAGCCGCTCCACGGCATGTGGGATCCTCCCGGACCGGGGCATGAACCCGTGTCCCCTGCATCGGCAGGCGGACTCTCAACCACTGCGCCACCAGGGAGGCCCACAAGTGACTTTTTCTAATGATAAGAACAATTGTGTTTTTCTTTCTGACTTACTTCATATATACACTACCAAAAGTAAAATAGATAGCTAGTGGGAACCAGCCGCATAGCACAGGGAGATCAGCTCGGTGCTTTGTGACCACCTAGAGGGGCGGGATAGGGAGGGTGGGAGGGAGGGAGACGCAAGAGGGAAGAGATATGGGAACATATGTATATGTATAACTGATTCACTTTGTTATAAAGCAGAAACTAACACACCATTGTAAAGCAATTACACTCCAATAAAGATGTTAAAAAATAAAGAACAATTGTGTATAAGAATATGGATGAATAAATATTTATTTGAGTGTATATACATACTCTCCAATAAGTTCTTTCACAAGTCCACCAAGCACATAAAAATTCCACAGGTAAAAATTATATATATATGAATTATATGTTACCTTAAAAAATATTTTTCTAAACTACATATTTTTTTCTAAAATTCTAAGTTCCTAAAAAGTGAGCTATATTATCCAAATATTCCCCAAATAGACTTTTCTTTGAAAACGAATTCTTAGGTCTACTTAAGAATTTACTTTGTCTTTATTCCTTTCTTTTCATCTTCCTCCAGTTCTGGAAGGGATATCTATTTCTTACTACTCCCTACAGACTATAACCTGGACAAACTTAGAGTATAACTCAGGCAAATTAAATTTGGTTAATAGTTGCCATGGCTGAGACTTAAATAACTTTTTGATAAATTACTACCACTTATTAAAAGTTCTGACTGGCCTGATTATATTATAGGATTTCCTTGAATAGAGACAGTCTTTGCCTAACTAATAGCATAGAATCTATATCAAAATTATTATTCAAAATACCAAATAGAGGTGGCAAAAATATCAAAATAAAAGAAGAAAACCAACAAACGTTGGTAATTTTAACAGTGAAGAGCTTAGGCTTGTGACTAGTCAGAAACTCTAAAAGAATAAATGGGAAAAATAAGAAGGTTGTAGTATGACTATCATAAAGCTAAATTTATTCAAGGATGTCTTAAATATATCCTTTCAGGTTTTATGTTTAAATGTCCATTCTTACATGGATTGAAAATGATAATAAATGGTAGTTCTTATTTGGCAAAATAAAGAATTAAAGACACCGGGCACTCCCCAAAATTTCTTTTGAAATTTTACTGATCAAGAAATCCAAATGTTTGAAAATCACTGACCTCGTTAAACTACCATGTAAGAAAGACCAGTCTTATTGAGTATGATCTTTCAAATGTGCAAGGGTAAAGCAGATTTTTTAAAATTCTAAGAATCCCATGAGAACAGTTGTTAAATGCAGAGGAAGGCAGACAAATGAAAAATAAAATCATATTCAGACTTTGAAAATGGATTGACTTTCAGGCCCCTCTAGCTACAACACTGTACTATTTTCCAAAGGATATCTCTTACACATTTATTTTCCTGGCACTGTCAGCATTTCTGAATGAGCTTTATTAATTTATCAAAATAGCAAAGTGTTGGAAAAAGAAAGAAACCTACCATTACAAGTCAAAATTATGAAAATTATAACATAACCATTTTAAAATGTTTTGGCTGTGCACTGGAGTTTTTTTCCAATACTCTAAAGTAAACAGTCCTCTCAGTAACTAGGAGAATTGCAAATGAAATTCATGAGCACTTGATAATAAGCAGAGTAGTTAAGGGCTGGATACATAACCAACAATTATCTTAACAACAACAAAATCCCTGTTGATCGACTTCAAATTCACTAAAGAAGATCGAAATAGTAAGTTGGACTATATCTGAAATACGTATACAAAATGAAGACATATAAAGATATCAGACACCAAATTATATTAAAATGGATAATGCAAACTATTTTGTCAATTAAACATCTCTTCGGTGTTGTCCAACAGAACTTTCTGCAACGATGAAAATGTTCAGCATCCTGCACTGTTCATACAGTAACCAGCAGTCGCATGTGGTTACTGAATCCCTGAAATGTGTGACTTGGGAACTGAATGTTTAATTTTGTTTAATTTTAACTAATTAAATTTTAAATAGCCGCATGTAGCTTGTATCTACCTTATCGGTCAGTTTAACCATAGATGGTACAAAATGGGATTTTATAGTTGTATTTCTTCCCTCTTTGAACTTGAAAATAAAGGAAATGCATTGACAGCAAAGACATGCAAAATCACTTTAAAACATTAGAATGGTTTCAATGTCAGCAAGATTTCACTTGAAGGTATAGGTAAGTCTATAAAAAGGGAAACCATCCCTGGTGGCACAGTGGTTGGGAGTCCGCCTGCCGATGCAGGGGAAGCGGGTTCGTGCCCCGGTCCGGGAAGATCCCACGTGCCGCGGAGCTGCTGGGCCCGTGAGCCGTGGCTGCTGCGCCTGCGCGTCTGGAGCCTGCGCTCCGCAACGGGAGAGGCCACAACAGTGAGAGGCCCGCGTACCGCAAAAAAAAAAAAAAAAAAAAAAAAAAAGGGAAACCAGTCAGCCATGAAAGCAGTGAAAGTACCTTAAAGTAATTGTTAAGAACACCTACTTAAGCACCATCTAGGAAAGAAGATCCCTGATCCAAATGATGGACCTGTCTGTTTCCAAGGGCAACATAACCCTCGTTGTGGAGCCAGACACATTCACTTACAACAGCCTGATAGAATCAAACTTGAGAATTATCTCCCTATCTCTCCTTCCTCTAATTCCAGTCACACCAAGTAAACTTCCTTTTTTTTTTTAAGTAAACTTCTTATTAAAATATCTTCTCATGTGAATTTAGCCATGAGGAGAGAAGGCATCAACCCAAGTGTCTAAGAACTTCTCATAATTATCTTTCCCACTCTCAATTAATAAATTGGCAATCTGCTTGAAATATCATTATCTATGAGTATGATTAATGTGAGTCCATCCCTGTGAGCTAGAGACACAAAATCAGTTTCTGAAACAGGATCATAGTAAATTTACAAAGTATGTGTCCCTTAGAGCTCTGGCAATGAGGAGCTCAGTGTCTTAAAAGTGGATGATTCAAATAGACAAAGAAAAAAACAGTAACGTTACTGGAAATGATTCTGCTTAAGGCTGACATCATGCCAAGAAAAGGCTTAACCCAAGAAAAGAGGTCTCAGATCTTTGAAGCAACAAGAGGGATTTCTAGCAGAGAAAGAAAAACTTCCTTTAAGACTATATGGCACCCAACTTCTTCTTAAAGGAGAAAAACTTCCCCTTCTAGTTTGTTTGTATTTTTATAACACATATCAAAACACATATGTTAGGTGACTCACTACATATAGTTCCCATATAGAAATGAAAGGCTAACAACATCTAGGAAATCTAAGACAGCGATGCACAATGCTACTTTCGATTTCCATTAGTTTATGATATTTTTGCCACTAGAAAACCCTTAGTGATTGTGGCATCAGGTTGATAGAATTTGGGGAAGAAAGCCAGACATAATGGAAGATTCGTTTCAAGACTAACGGTTGTTGAGATTGCTCCTTAAGGAGATCTTGATGCTACTTTTCAAATATATCGTGAAGCTTCATACAAAAAAAAAAAGCACTCTAAGAGGAAGCATTCTTCCTAATGTAGATATTTTCTACTGTTACACATTTAAGCCTTTTTTTTAAGACCACTTGTCTGCACTGGTGGGAGTTTTTATTCAATTTTTTTAAGAGCTGGAAATTTAACCTTTTGACTTCAACAGTTGTTTAGCTTGAAACTACATGAGATATGGATCCAAAATTCTATAGAGACATTTAATGATACAGAATCAGGATTCAACCATCTTTGATGGAAGATACCTATGAATTAAAGGGCAAAAGGCAGGAAGACTCCACATACATTTCTCTAATATTTTCCATTATTTCTACTCATTTTTTCCTCTTTAGTTTAAAGAAGTAGAAGTAAGTGCAGAAAAAAAAGTAACATGTAAGTCTACTTTCTTTGGTGGGGTGCAGTAAAGAAGAAATAACCTTTCCTATTGCTTTGGTTATTGATAAAGATTGAAAAGCTGTCCTGCTCCAAATGTGTATACCTCAGCAGTTACTGACCAGGAATTGTGAATGGCTTATTAGGCTGCTAGAACAAATATAAATGGCACAAAGGTATTTTTTAGGTTATCGTAAGAAAATGCAACCAACTCTTCCGTGAAAAAAATCATGTCTGATTAACTATACATCTCTTCCTTTAGTATCTTAAAATTCTCTCTTTACTCCATTATATAGAGGTATTTCTCACTCTCCAAAGCTCTGCTAGCTAAAGTCAAATCTTCATTATTTTCTATACCTCACTTAACAAATTTTAACCTCTGACAAGATAATAAGACCAAAATCAAAGCAGTATTCTGAATCATGAACCTACCAAACTCAAGTGCAGGCGGCTGTAACATGATGCTTCTAAAGAAGGAACTGCATTAGATTTCATTTGCTGTCATATCATATTGCAAGTTCAAGCTATCTGCCTCCTCATTATCACCTTGGCTTTTCTTTCTTCTTCTTTTTTTGGTCATTTCTATTTCCTAAGTACTTCTAATGCCTCTCAGTCATGGATTTGACCTCATTTTTATACACCATTGAATTGGTTCTTCTATTTTTCAGACTTACTTTACTTTTTACTTCTTCTCTAGGATACTGTACAACTTCTTTTTCAGCATTGTCTAGAAATTTGGCTCTCATTTGTCAATTTAATTATATATTTCACAAGTTGTGAAAGGTTAAACTTTAACGATATAATCCTTTTCCTGAATACCAACACTGCAACAATTCTTTAAAATGAACTCACTTATTATAGCCCCTTATTTACAAATATCCAGTTCTTTATAAATATATATGTAGTAATCAAACTTGTAGCAAGTTTTCATGGAAAACTTTCTGATATTTAAAATAAATTATTTGAATCATAATAGCATATGGGTTGGTAATCTATTACATAGAGATGATCTGCCCTAATCTACTCACAGGGAGTTATTATAAGAAATTCTTACAAATCACCCAATATCAAATTTAGATGTGGGAATGAGTTTGCATCCTCATTCTAAATCAATACTGTGAATATAAAACTATACAAATTTCTATGGCTATAGCATTTTTTTGGTTTTTTTTATAGCATAGGTTTTATTGAAACTAAAAGTTTATGATTTAAAATCACTTTAACATAAGTAAGAAAAATTTGGTAGATAACCAATTAAAGTAATATTGGGATTTTTGTCAAACTAATTTAACATATAATTAGCATGCATTTTAAGTGCATATTATACATAAGATATTTTACAATCTTAGATACATGAAGAAGAGAGGTTAAAATAACATTCACTGGACCTACTTATTCATTTAACAAATATTTTTTGTGTGCTGACCATATACATACCATCTGTGCCAGATACTACATGTGCTGTGGACAGTGCAGTGAACCAAACCACCCAGAAGAAAAATACCCACCTTCATGGAGCATTTATTGGAATAAGGAGAGACAGACAATAAAAATAATAAATATATAATGTTAGAAGATAAGTATTTTAGAAAAAAATAATAAGAGCAGGATCACAGGAGGAGCCAGAGGTGGGAGACAAGATCAGTATTGTAAGCTAACTATATCAAGCAGTTGCAATCTAGATGGAAAGCCATCCCAAGAGCTAAATAACCATAAAAGAAAAGCTGGAGAACTTGCTTGAAGGGGCAGACAGGCTTTTGAGAGATGGACAGGATATGGAAAGGATGGGAACAGTATAAGCAAAGAGGTGGGAGCCCCAAGTGTTGGAGGAAAGGGAGTAAAGAGTAAATCAACATTTAAAATGTGAATGTAAGAAGGATGCTGGAGAGAGAGGGGATGGGGTTGCACTGAGAAGACTCCAGAATGGCCAACTGGGTGTTGGGCAATAAAGAGCCACTGAAGGCATTGCGGCATAGGAGTAACATATAAAAGTAGTATGTGAAGATAGTTTATCTTACAATAACATATAGGATGGTGAGAAAGAATATAGGACGCACCACTTTGGTTCTTGAGAATAACCAAAAGCACAATAATGTTAATAAACATTATCCTTCCTAAATAAATGGATAAAAAGAATATCATAAGCTTTCAAGTGAAAACGTAGGAACACTTTAGAAAATAACTACTTTTAAGAGAATTGCCTGAATAATGAAAAACTAAACCACAAATACTGACCACTAGACGAAGCACTGTTACAGTAAAACTATAAACACAGTGGACATTTTTAATTTAATTACTCTACTTATTAGAAACATCACAGAAAAGGCTACCCAGGAAAAGTAAACATGTATGTGGTTCTGTCAAAAGAGAAAGAAAATGTACAAACTGCACACTCGGAGTACAACCATCAATGGACATGTAAAATATGAATCAATGTTCATCTCATGAGCCTGGAGAGCTGTGATGCTTTGACTTTAATTTCCAAGATACCATGTTCTCATCATGAAAAGTTTCTTTCCCCTGACCAGTGCAGTTTGTTCAATTATAAAAGTTAAAATCAAATTGATCAGGGTTTTTTAAATCATATTTTATTTTTTAAAAGTCCTCTATTATTTGAAACTCCTCAACTAAGAGAGCTATTCACCTTACTCAACAATCCTCCAAGTAGAAACATTTTACTGTTAGTTTGTGTGAATATTTGCAAATTAAATTGATAGAGATCAAAATGAGGTTTCTATAATTTTCAATCACTATTCTATGTACATCTCCATTTTATACTTCAAACGAATAATTTTATCTTAGGTAATTATATTAATGTCATGGGTAATATCCTAAGATAGAGAAACAATTTTTAACAGTCATGAATACTGATCTAATTATTTTCAGGGACAAGCATATATGTCACTATGTAGATATCAGAGTATCACTACAAAGATGGACTTACATGAAAAGAAAACAAAAAACAACAGTAGGGCCAGCAACAACAGAAATTGACTTCTTTAACCAATGATACCTTCCTTAATCAGGTGAAGTACTTTCAAACTGTTATTTGTATTTGTTAACTCCTGTATGACAGGCTTTACTTTTTTTTTGGTACGCGGGCCTCTCACTGTTGTGGCCTCTCCCGTGGCAGAGCACAGGCTCCGGACGCGCAGGCTCAGCAGCCATGGCTCATGGGCCTAGCCACTCCGCGGCATGTGGGATCTTCCCAGACTGGGGCACGAACCCATGTCCCCTGCATTGGCAGGCGGACTCTCAACCACTGTGCCACCAGGGAAGCCCCAGGCTTTACTTTTAAACATACATTATATATGCATTTTGTCTATAAAGCTAAAAGAAAATATGTGAAATTTTATCTGATACTGTGATTAGGGAAAGGCTTTATAAGTATAAAGACTATGGAAAAATCCATAAAGGGAAAGATGGATACATTTGACAGACATAAAAACTTTAAACTTCTACAACTATGTGCAAAATAATGAATCCCAACTCAAATAAGGCATCATGTACAAAGATTGATTCAAAATGGATCACAGACTTAAATATAAAAACAAAAACTATAAAACATCTAGAAGAAAACAAAGAATTTTGTGATTTGGGGATTAAACAAGAATTTCTTGGAGGACACAGAAACCAAGAGCCATAAAAGAAAAAAAATGGATTTAATCAAAATTTAAAACTTCTGCTCTTCGAAAGATACCATTAAGAAAATGAGAAGACAAGCCATAGACTGGGAGAAAACACTTGCAAAATACATATCTGATAAATGACTGGTGTTCAAACATATTTAGAAATTCACAATCCAAATATAAGAAAACAACCCCATTAAAAAATAGACAAGAGATTTGAACAGACACCTCCAAGAAGATACACAGGTGGCAAATAAGCACAAAACAGGATGTCTAACGTCATTCGCCATTAGGGAACTAGAAGTTAAAGCTACGATGATGTATCGCTAAACACCTATTAGAATGGCTAAAATAAAAAGTACTGCTAATACCAAGGGCTGGCCAGGATATGGAGCAACTAGATTCCTCAAACATTCCTGATAGAAATGTTAAAAGGTACAATCACTTTGGAAAACAATTTGGTGATTTCATATGATATTAAACATATGCAGGTGTCCCTCAGTATCTGCAGGGAATTGGTTCTAGGAACCCCACAGATACTAAACTCCACGGACACTCAAGTCCCTTATATAAAATAATGTAGTATTTGCATATAACCTATGCACATCCTCCCATATACTTTAAATCATCTCTAGATTACATATAATACCTGATACAAGGTAAATGCTATGTAAATAGTTGCAGCAAGTTCAAGTTTTCCTCTTTGGAACTTCTTGGAATCTTTTTTTTTTTTTTTCCCCCTGAATATTTTTGAGCTCAGCTAGTTGAATTCTTGGATGTGGAACCTGAGGATACAGAGGGCTGACTATATTACAATTAAAATAGCTTTAAAGAAGTTAATTTTTAACACAATGTTCCCACAGAATAAGTTATATATCGTAAGGTACTTTTCTAAGTCAGCTTTTGATATACTTACAAACTGAATCTAGTATCTGGTAAGCTGCTTTTTAAAAACATCTATATTGGCAGACACATAAACTTAAAATTCAGTTTTCTTTGGAATGTCAATAAAAATGAAAGAGTTTTATTTTAATAGTTGGAGATGCTAATCTGCTTTACTTGAAGTTATACAGTCAGAGTAAGTGGTCCTTAAACTCTGTGAGAGCAAGTCAACATTTAGGGGTAATTAAGAATCAGGTTGCCTGGGTAATCACACTGAAAAATGACATTTAAAATCCAGGAATTTGGGCTTCCCTGGTGGCGCAGTGGTTGAGAGCCCGCCTGCCAATGCAGGGGACACGGGTTCGTGCCCCGGTCCGGGAAGATCCCACGTGCCGCGGAGCGGCTGGGCCCGTGAGCCATGGCCGCTGAGCCTGCGCGTCCGGAGCCTGTGCTTCGCAACGGGAGAGGCCACGACAGTGAGAGGCCCGCATATCACAAAAAAAAAAAAAAAAAAAAAAAAATCCAGGAATTTTATATGCCTTGAAGCCAAGACCTCATATATATATATATATGTAAAATTTTGTTAGTTAGCTCTAAAATCTAGTCCAGCGCCCAGCACATAGTAGGCTACTTCCTAGCAGGAAGTCCACAAATGTTTCATTAATAAAATTGATATAAGGGCAAACAATGACACACAATGAATTGAGCTAAAAAAAACAGTTTGATTTCTTAATTTCAAACTACAATCTGCCATTTCCAATAACACAGACCATTGTTTTTTTATTTTTTTTTTTTTTATTTTTTTTTATTTTTCTTTTTTTTGCGGTACGCGGGCCTCTCGCTGCTGTGGCCTCTCCGGTTGCGGAGCACAGGCTCAGCGGCCATGGCTCACGGGCCCAGCCGCTCCACGGCACGTGGGATCCTCCCGGACCGGGGCACGAACCTGTGTCCCCTGCATCAGCAGGCGGACTCTCAACCACTGCGCCACCAGGGAAGCCCGACCATTGTTTTTTTAGAAGTGCTAAGTGTTTACTTGAAAACCTGAGTCTACAATGGAGTTTAGATGTCTAACTTTGCTTTCATCCTAAAGACCAGTAATTAAAGGGAAGGTTCTTTCTGGTTGGTAGAATCCACAAGTTTAAACAGTTTATGCATGCTCAGATGCCCTCCTGCTTCTCTTCCCATGCCCAGATTTATTTTGGAATGGCAGTTCGGTCTGAATCAATGAGGTATATTGAGAATGGAAAATGATTACCTCCTCCCTTCCCCCCACCATGGGACTTGATATTCTCACCTTAAGAATCACTAATGCAGATGAGGACATGAAACTTAATTGTTTGGCTCACCACACTATTATCCCCAGATCCCCAAAATATTAGCTTAATAACTGGGTTAATCATGGTAAATTTTTAGTTTGGAGAAATAGAAACAGAGAAATGAGAACTATCTAACACATTATCATCATTTAGCAGTTAGTGGGTATCTCCTACTAAAGGCCATAGACTAAGCAATTCTGTAGTTAGGTTGGATTCAAATTAAGGAAATAGTCTTGCTTTTAACCAACTACTAGGATTGTGTTTCTTAGGAGGCCCTGTACAAATATCCTGTGCCCGCCCCCCAAATTTATATTTATTTATTTTTACCTAAATCGGTGTAGAAGCAAGTACTTTTCCAGTTTGGGAATGATGACATTTTAAAAAGTAATAAAAACGAAAGTATATGGCATATGTTAAAGGGTAATAAAAGAATTTCAGTCAATTGGCTAGTTCTACACCAGTAGATTTCTTTAAATGGTAATGAAATCATTGCTTTTTAAAAAATCCATCATTATTAAAATTTTTTTAAAAAAACTTGCCTCAGCCTCCACCAAAATTAGATTTGTAAGTTGCTGGTCATTCCTATAATTAAATCTATGTCACAGATTTGCAAGAAAAATGGTCACTGTGACTAATGCATTTACTTGCTACACAAGTCCTGTCAGACGGCATAGAGCATTATGCTGCTATAATGGAGTAGGTAAGGATTCTATACATTTTTATGAAGTAACGAAGACCATTTTCTTTATTTACAGTGATTGTACTTCAGATATGAATTTGTCTGAGAAATGAATCCAAATGCAACTATCACAGGGTTTTCCTTACTCAAGCGATATTGCATACTTTTACATCTACAAACATGTTTGGTACACATGCATACTGCTTTTCTGGACAAGCGTTAGGTAGAAAATATTCTAATGAAAGAAACACAAACATATTCATGTTGCCAGAGTCCCTGATTCTCGGGGTTTCCTCATTTGACCTCCCCCAATGGTTTTAATTCACCTCTTTGCTGAAATGATTTAGGAAATGACCCTAGAGAACAGTGCTTCCCAGAACCTAAGAACGGTGAAGCCCAAAGTGGAAATCAAAGCAAACGACACAGAGACAGAGAATTAGTAATAAAACTTACTCTCTTTACAAAAAATCTTTTTCAACCCTTCAGTTCTTGGTTAGGTACTGATGCTAATTCCACTTCTTATCAAAAGGAGGGTAGGCATGGACTCAGAGCCTTGTGTAGGCAGCAGAGTACAAATTAATAATAGCTTTTTCCTATTTGATTTAACTTCAGTTACCTTCTCTTCATGACAAGATTGGCTCTTATTTGATGTGCTGATGTACAGTTTCACTTTAAAATAAAGTTAAATTTTAAAAGTGAGTTTTATTTAACTTAATAACACAAATAATATGTTGACATGGCAAAAGTCATAAAGGTGTCTGAAATTTGGAAGACGCTGCCTTCAAGGCAATCCCTGTCCTCTTAATTCTTTTATTGTTACTTATTTTTTTCACATATGTATGTATTGTGCATTTGCTTCAGTACCTGCAAAAGTGCCTTGAATCTAATTGACTCTGAGTATATGTGTGCTAATTTTATATGCTATTTTCGTATTTTGTGCCATACTGCTAATTGACCCAATGGCATTTTTTAAAGAGAAAGTAGTCTGTTCTCAGCAATCCAGCTTTCATGGTGTCCATTTGCCCAAAGAGGTGAACAAATGAAAGGCATAGAATTATGATGGAATCTGCCTTATAAAGGTAGAAACTAGCTTCCTTTTGTCCAAACATAGTTCATAAGTTACTTTAAAGCCCAGGAAGGGTTATTTAAAATCCTGGTTTTATTGAGTCCTTAGCAATAAAAGGATAAATGTAAGAACTAACATCCTGTAAGATAGTACTGAATATTGCTCAAAAATTCAGTTGGTTGTTTGTTCTGGTGTTTAAGCTTAATGAAAAGAAAAACCTGTATTTTAAACAAGTCATGAACTTTTGAGGGGAAACGAAGATCTCAACTGAATAATACGCGTTGGTTAAGATTTTAAACAAATTAAGGAAAAAAACTGGTATAGTTTTCAGTATTGCACAAAATGAGAATTCCATAAACATAAACTGAATTTAAAACTGACATCCTAGATTTAGATGAAAGGAAACCCAAATTAACAATTAAGCCTTGTATGGTACCACCCTTAACCTTCTTCGTTAATATTTGAGATTCTTGATCTGGTTTTTAAAAAGCAGTGTTGACAGCAATCAAACAAGTTACAAAGTTAATGTGCTTTCTCTCTAACCATTCTGAGTATGGCTGAGCACATTTTTGTATTTACAAGAAAGGAAGAATAAAGAAAGTGGTAAACATATACCCCAAGTTATTAAAACATGGCATTTGTGTTTGAGACTTCTTTTCTTTCAGCAACTATTTTCTTTCAGCATCAGTTAACTATTAAATCTTTCTACAAAGATGGGTAGTAATGGAGGATCAGCCAAAGCAAAGAAGGAAGACAGAACAGTTAGGTAAGGGAAGAAAACTATGTGCTGGCTAGTTCTTCAGCTCAAGGTAAGGAGTTCCTTTTAACGCTTGGTCTGGCATAAAAAATAAAATAAAATTATTCATCTTAGAATAGCTTCTGCTGGTTCTGGCAATGACTATTTTAAAGGAGAATTATGTAGAAGAAACCCATTTCTTGATACTTTAAATGATGAGATTTAGAAAGTAAACAGTGACTCTTAAAGATCTTTTTTTAGACTAGGTGTTATCAATTCACAAAAATGATTTAACTTTGCTTAGAATTCTTTGCTGCTGTTTCAGAGCTCCTTACATTTATGTTGCCATGAATTGCTATAATGCTGTATAACATAGTTATTCGAAACTCAATTTGACATATTGACTTTGTTACTCACTAGGGTTTCCCTTTAAGATTAGGAGCTACCAAAAATAATAAAATAGGCTAAGGAATCTAAAAAGAAAAAATTCTACTTTTTTCCTTTTAAACTTTAACTTATAATTCTTGAGGACATGGAAACACTGAATTTAGCCTCCAAACCAAAAATGCTCAGGGTCTAACAAATCATGTGATCAATTTTTTTTCAACATAGTTGAATCTTTTTAAGTTAAAGAAATGATTTTTCAATTGGAATTTTTCAAAAAGTTGCCAATATCTAAATCTATTTTTAAAAAATCTTTCTTTTGATGAGGAAGCAACATATGAAATGGTTGAACTTGAAATACATGGTTTTACATCAAAAAAATAGATATACATATAAATTTTGATAACATTTTCGTTATTCAGGGTAGTTGGCTATCAAATTTTATTAAAATTTCATCAAGAGGGAAATCTCAAAACACTTATTATGCTCCACAATTATTATAAACCAAACAATTTAAATGAGAGGAGGAGATAATAACATTAACTTCTTAACTTAAAGCAATCCTCTATGGAATAATTTTAAAATATTTTCTTGGCCTGAAATTTATGTAAATTGAATTCGTCTATCATTAGTTATTATCAGTCTAGCTACATTAAAAAAAAGTTTTCTGTGACAATTAGTTCTTAAAAACACTTTTAATTAGACCTGGGACATTATTAAACTAGCTAATAAATATGTATAGTAGTTTATTTGGTATATACCCAGATGTCTGAAAATCAACAAGAATGCCCAAATAGTTCTTTCTTCAAAAATTCTCGGGCTCGGGCTTCCCTGGTGGCGCAGTGGTTGAGAGTCCGCCTGTGGATGCAGGGGACACGGGTTCGTGCCCCGGTCCGGGAAGATCCCACATGCCGTGGAGCGGCTGGGCCCGTGAGCCATGGCTGCTGAGCCTGCGCGTCCGGAGCCTGTGCTCCGCAACAGGAGAGGCCACAGCAGTGAGAGGCCCGCGTACCGCACAAAAAAAAAAAATAATAATTATAGGGTTTAGTCACAGATAACCAATTTCTTCATTTTATGAATGTCCATGGTCATGCACAAAAAATTCATGGTAGAACTTGAACAAAACCTAGACCAGTTATTTCTACTACATTCAAGCATTTTTTTATAGATCATCCCATTTAATCCTTACCTCAACTGTATAGTTTAGGTACTATCATTACCCCATTTTATATATATGGAAGGTTTTGTGGTTAGAATAGTATTCAGTCAAGTAAGGATTTAAACCCAGTCTGACTCTAGAAACCATTCTACTACCAATAATCCTAAATTTTAAGGATAGGTGAATATTTTTCATTTATAAAGAAAATCAAAAAAAAAAAAAAAACTCTTAACAAGTACCACCCTTTAGGGATAACAAAATAAAACATGAAGGTTACAGTTTGGAATTTTCCTCCTCTAAAATAAGTCCTTTTTCCCAAGCCCAACTCAAGCACCAACTTCTCCCTGAAGTCTTCTCATATCATTCAACTAAGCTTAATCTCTTTCTTCAAACTCTTGACAAATGCTATACACTGCACTTTTGCACAGAGCACTAGCTACCTCTTATACATTCTCTTCTTCCTTAGTTACGGAAATTCAGTTCGTAGCTTTTACCAAATTGCCACACGTCTCAGCCTCTCCAGTGGCTGCGTAGGATCATATGACTAAGTTCTGCAGTAAGATATTACTGCAAGTATGGTGTTGGAGCTCCAGGAATGCTGTTTAAAGAAAGCAGACTCAGCTTTTAGAGGAGCTCTTTTGTGCTTTCCCAAGGTAAAGACCTTGCTCTTCAGGTTTCCTTTTGGCTGGAGCTCCAGCAGCTATCTTGGACCATAAGGTAACATTGATGAAGGCAGCTGTGTGCTGTGGATGGTGCAGGAGAAAGATGGGTGTCTCTGTACACAATGAGACCATGAAGCTCCCCTGACAGCCTCCTTCCAGATTTTACATAATAGAGAAATAAACATTGACCTTTGTCCAAGCCACTATTTTTCTTTTTCCTGGTAAATAAGCTGAGCCTAATTCTAACTGATTTAGTTCAGACTTGTGCATAGTTCATAATCAAAGGTTTGTTGTAACTATGGTAGAGAGGGAAGAAAAAGAAATAGAATTATTTCTCTTACAACACTGGAGCAAAACATCTCCAATCATAATTTTTATTCTCAACCCCTTCTGGTCATTTTCAGCTTTGGGAAAGGAAAAGGAGGAAAAGGAAGGGGAAGGGGAAGAAATGGAAGACGCTTCTGCCTCTCTGCCACTGTTCATGCCTTTTTCCTCTCCTCTCTTCTCGACTAGCTAAGTCCTATCACACTTCAAGGTCCAACAGCGAAATTGTTTCTGTCCGACCTTTCAACCCAGAGTTCATATCTGACAATCATACATCACCTAGTAACACCTTTTGTTTGATTTGTTAGCTTTTATATTGTATTTCTTTTTCTATGTGTTATCTCCACAGCAGATTGGGACCATGTTGTATTTTTTTTGCACCTCTACAGCTATTAGAAAACCACCTCTGTGTGAAGGAAATCAATAAATACTTTCGATTGACTCATTAATGTAAGAAAAAAAGGTGAAGAGAGGAAAAAGAGCAAAAGACTAAGGAGTGAGAATGCATAACGCTTTAAAAGTGAAAGGGCATAACAGAAATCCGAAAGAATCCCTAGAACAAGTTTTACTTCACTGGATCTTATCAAAGAATTGGGCCTGGTAGAACAAATAACATGATACATTTATTGTTCATACAGTCAGTCAGTGCAAAGCTCAAACTGTACTTAGTGAGCTTGTCCTCCAACTAAAGGACTGTATTTTGGTTTAGTTACTCAGACAATTGCCTCAAAGTTATCTTCTCAATTACACCAGACATTTTAAAGAGTAGGAGAGATCCAGCTTAGGAAACCATGTTTCGACAGTGTATGTATACAAATCCAAACCATGTAAAAAAACTGGCTTCCAGCAAGAACATATCTTACAGATATTATTGTGTCAATTGTGACAACATATAGAAAATAATACTTGGATATATGAAATAATGACAAGAAAATATCACTGAGTCTAAAATAAGTAGCTCAAGAGATCATTTGCATTAAATGGATTCTATTACCTCTCTTCTGAAACCCAATAATAATAATACACCATCGGGAATAATATTACTACTTCTTTAAAAATAAGATAGAATCTAAGCATGTATTTTGCAGAAGCTACATCATTAAAGCTGCATCACTGGGACATTAAAAGCTATACAGGACTGTACAGAATTAACACTATGTAACAATATGTTTTAAAGCTTCAAGTACATTTAAATACATACAATAATAAGTGACATAAAGAGCATTTTAAACAGAAGTAATTGATATTTTGCCTAGACTCATGAACCAGCTTCTATACTTCGCTGATTTCATTCTCAATTTTTTTGTAAATCACTGTAACCACATATCTATTAATGAGTTATATATCTAAAAATACAATATTCTAATTTGTTTTCATCAATTTAGCAAAGTTTTAGGGAGGGTATAAATATAAATGACAGAAAACTCAGTTTCTTTCTCATTCTTTCATAACACAAACCAAGTCTTTGTTTATATCATCTGTTTAAAAGATAATGATTAAAAAATGCTAAAATAGTATTGTCCTTATAATTATATTGGTTCTACTTATGAAAGATGAACTATTTTAAATCTTTTTATATATAATTGATAGTTCACATGTCAAAAAGTATTGTATTTTCTTGCAAATTACTCATTAGTTATTTCCTCATTTCAAATTTTTTTTCACATAGATTTCTCAGAAGTATCTAAGACAGTAGCTTCTTTAAAAGTGAAATGTACAAAATAAATGACATGTCAACAAGTAAATTAGCATTCCCTTTCTGACCAGCTGGGTCATGTTTCCTTTTTCAAAATCCTCAGTCCCATGACACAAAATAATAATAATCTAAAAGACCTCATTAAATGATCAATATATTGACATACCTCTATAAGGAGACACATAGTGTTTTAATTGATTCCTTGAATCCATTAAATGGAATATTAAACCCAAGCTTCCAAATTATAAGAGAACATTTCCTCTATTTATTAATTTTCTTTAGGTATGGATAATAGCATATGACAGGATTCAAGAACTTTTATATTTAACCAAATAGTAAAAAAAAAAGTCCAATTTTCACTGAATATTTCATATAAACATCACAATAAAAGTTATAAAAGACAAATTAAACCATGTTTACTTACCAAAAAACTTCCAAAGGCTGAATTAAATATTGCAGCTGCCTATAGAGAAAATAAATGGGGGGAATAAAAACTCACTGAAAGTAAATAGGAAAAGGAAAAGCAAAGATTATCATTCTCCCATCCCCCACTATTCAAAACCTTAAAACACTGACTCTGTAAAGCAAAGTTAGTCACTGCTTACAAAAATTGCCAGTAGCTTGTAGTTTACTAAGATGGATGAGCCACAGCTTAGGAATTCATAAATAATGGGTCTCAAAAGCAAGCAGAAAAGGCTTGCCATAAGATGCTTTGAACCTATATGACAGTACTGAAGAATCATCCCCAACAGCAAATTGAAACCTTGTTGTTATTGATTTTGCTACTAGACTTAAAACAATCAGGGGCTGATTTAGTCGCACACAAAAAAGAAAAAATATAAAAAGGAAAGAAAGGAAGAAAATTCATATTACTGGGAAAAGGAATACCAGAATTGTAACGCAAACATTAACTACTCTCCATCAGGGAGCTTAAGACTTATGAGCTACACCCATAAAGTGAGATCTGTAGTTTCCCATACAACGCACATGAGAAATACGAACAATGCTGTTAAGACCACGGAAGTTACTGCTACACGATTAATTCTAAAGTAGAAACAGACAAGAAAAACTTCTGCTTGGTGTTCAAAATTCAAAGAAGAAACACTTGACTTTGAGCTTACCTAAATATCCCGGGAATACATAGTAGATATAATATAGTTCTTAACTTTAATTCAATCACTATAGTCCATGAAGCTACACCTGAATTCTGAAAGCTTCTCACATGACCTCCAAAAGATAAAAACACGTATCATATCCAATTTGATGAAAAAAAGAGAGAAAGAAAAATAATAAAAAGCGGAAGGATGGGGCAGAGAAAACCTACTGACATCTCCTGTGGATCCAGAGCAGAATTAAATTAATCATCATGGACATTAGCAGCCGCATGTAGTAGGAAGAGGATGTCAGTTTTGCAAGTTTGAATAAAGTCCAAAGCCAAGCTAAGAGCTGTAGCTGAAAAATCCCTTCTGCTCCAGAAGAGAGTGCAATGAGAATGCATGGGTAATGAGATCCTTGGCTCCAGAGAGCTTAGCTCTCCTATTCAAGTTCATAATTAATTCAAAGCTTTGATAATTTCATTAGATTTCTCCTTTGCTGGCCTTATCAATAAAAGATGGCACTGGACCACAGCGCCGCTGTGGCATAAACATAGGCACAGGCACAGACCAGGGAAACCTTTGCTTCCTGACAGGGACAATGGCATATGGTATTTCACGTTGTACAGGGAGCAGTGAAGGAAAAAAAAAGATTCGGCTAAATAAAACATCACAGATGACAAATGTAAACTGTAGCAACATATTTAACACATCTTCCTAGAATCCGATTATGGATGATTCAGGAAAAAGTTTTATGTGCAGAGAAAAATAAGTAAAACTGTATAAATAAATGAGTTGTGGGGAGATCAATAGGGAACACTGCCTTCCTTTTGATAAAAATGTACTTCGTCACAAACAATGTTTATTTCCAGACCTTATTTTGTGCTTAGAACGAGTTTCTCTCTTTTTAGTAAAGAAATGAGGTATTCCTGTTTGAGCTCCGCTCTTCCAAATGTGTTTCTTTCCAGTGCCTTTCACCAGCCTTATACTAGATCACTAATAGTTTTGCCTAGCATTGAAAAAAACAAACAAACAAACATGGAACATTAGAAACAAAAAGACTCAGAAGTCAAAGTAAAATAAGTAGTAACTACTACTCATTAGATCAAATCGCTAAACTCCCACTCCATCCTGTTCTCTTTTAACCCAAACCCAAGCAATATATTTTATGTGGATTGGCTATGTTCCTGCATTTTATAAAACGATGGTGATGACAGTGATAAGATATCTTAGGTATCCAAAGATGCTGCAGGCCAACTTCTTAGCTATTTTCCTGACAGTGGTGATGGATTTGAAATCACTCACCATGCAGTGGGCTCTGGCAACCATTGGTGGCTTGGCTGATTACGGTTCTGGGTTCTCTGAAGAACCATGTGAAATCGGACACCGAACCAAGGATCCTAGGCTCAATAGCAACAAATAATTAAGCTAACAGTTGGCTCAGTTTTGCCGTTGCCGCATAGGAAGCCATTACGTTTTCCAGAGTTCCAAAAAGTGATGACAAATAGAGAGGTTTTTTTTGTTTGTTTTTGTGGTACGCGGACCTCTCCCGTCGCGGAGCGCAGACTCAGCGGCCACGGCTCACGGGCCCAGCCGCTCCGCAGCACGTGGGATCTTCCCGGACCGGGGCACGAACCCGCGTCGCCCGCATCGGCAGGCGGACTCTCAACCACTGCGCCACCAGGGAAGACCCCATAGAGAGCTTTTAATTGATATATAAAGACAAGCGTATCTTTTGACTTAAGGGGGAATTCCCAGATCCTCAGCATGAACTACAAGGCCATCCATGAACAGGTCTCTGTCCATCTCATTTACTGCCTCAAAATTTATATTCTGACAGCACTAAACTACTTGCGATTCCTCACTCATCATGCTGTTTCTTACCTCTTTGCGCCTTGGCCTGGAATGCCCTTCCGCCTGCCAGGGAACTCCCATTTATCTTAGTGACTCAGCTCAAGCATCATCCCTCCAAGAAGCTTTCAGTCACCTCCACAACACTCACACATCCATACTTCTGGGTGGCCTGAGTGGCCCCATACCTGCTGTCACAACATCCTGAGCACACTTCTGCCCTGGCACTTGTCGCACTATTGAATGACCTACCTACATGCCTCCCTGCCCCACGAGAGACTCAAGTCTTCTAAGGAAGGAATCTCATGAAGTTCATCCTGAGCACCTCCATGTTTGCTAACCGGATTTCTAAAATAAGTAGGATTCCCAGAAATGTCCAGAGTCTACTTCTCCAACTACACTATTCTATGTGTTTGGCAGAATCCAAGGATTGGCAGACAAAGGAGACTGGATCTGCCACCTGGCACCACACAGCCAAGCAGTGGAAACGACATTTAGACTTTGGTCTCTCCCCCAGTATAAGTATCTCTCCCACAGCATTGTATTTTACTTCTCTTCATCTCCCTATTCGTACATAGTTATATACACACGCTTAATGTAATACAAAAAATGTTTTAAAATTTGCCGCCGCCATATAGCAGTAGAGTGAGTTAAATAAAATCTAGAATTACCAAGGAATACTCTGTAGCCATTAAAAAGATGACCTGCGTATACTGATATTAAAGCAGGCTAAGATATTTTAAGTAAAAAGAGCAAGTTTCAAAACAGTGTGTGCCATTCCTTCAGTACGTGTTTCTCCACACCACCATGAAATTCACCCACCACCAGCTGGGTTTTCTACAATTCAACTCATTTCTGACATTATCTAACCTCAAATAGCATCCGATTCCCCAGGTTAAGGGTTCAGAACCACAAGGCTGTCCCCACTTCAGATGTCAATCAAAAGTCAAGGCTGTCGGGCTTCCCTGGTGGCGCAGTGGTTGAGAGTCCGCCTGCCGATGCAGGGGACACGGGTTCGTGCCCCGGTCCGGGAAGATCCCACATGCCGCGGAGCGGCTGGGCCCGTGAGCCATGGCCGCTGAGCCTGCGCGTCCGGAGCCTGTGCTCCGCAACGGGAGAGGCCACAGCAGTGAGAGGCCCGCGTACCGCAAAAAAAAAAAAAAAAAAAAAGTCAAGGCTGTCACCTGTGCTTCTGACCAACTGTCTATAAATCGGAGGTTCCACAACCCAGTCCCCTCCAGTTTGATTAACTTGCTAGAGAAGCTCACAGAACTCAGCTTACTCACTAGATTACTGCTTTACCATAAAAGGCTATAACTCAGAAACAGCCAGATGCAAGAGATGCAGAGGGCAAGGTATGGGGCAAGGCTGTGGAGCTGCCATGCCCTCTGATTGCATGCCTCTCTCATCAACTCCAGTGCTCACCAACCCAGAAGCTCTCCAAACCCATCCTTTGGGTTTCTATAGAGGCTCCATAACATAGCATGATTGATTTCAACATTGGCCATTGGTGACTGACCTCAGTCTCTAGCCCCTTTCCCCTCCCCAGAGGTCCAACCTTCTAATCTCTGGTTGGTTCCCCTGGCAACCAGCCCCATCCTCAGGTTAGCTAGGGGCTTTCCAAAAGTCATCTATTTAGCATAACAAAAGACTTTTTCCCAGCTCTCTTCACTTAGGAAATCTAATCATTTTAGGAGCTCTGTGCCAGGAATTGAGACAAAGACCAAATATATATTTCTTATTATAATCATAATATCACATTCCTATTGTGTAAATGTGTACACACACACACACACACACACATATATACACAGACAAGTATAAAAAAACACTTTTTTTCTGAAACGGATCACAGAAAAAAACCTTTCAAGTATGATTAAATTTGTTTGAAAGGAATTGAGTGGGGGTCATTTTTATTTTTCATTTTCTTCTGTCTGTCCTGTTTGTCTTCTTTTAAACATGTTGCATTTCTATATCTGGGCAGGAAGATGTTGAGCCATTTACTGTTCACATTTTAAATCCTTTTGTGTTAAAAATGGAATACGTATTTTACTTTTAAATAAAATTAAGATTTCAATCCCTACTTTGCATGTTAGTGATATCTCTTACTTGCTGCCTGACAAGCTGGAGGTTGAGAACCCTCTGGAACATACATCAGTGTGCTGGGGGTATGAGAAGCCAGAGGATGAACAGAGGACACCTTCCACAAGTATCTGTAGCATGTGAATATTTGGTTTTGAAAATAATCCAAAAATGCACTTTCATTTTTATATTAAAACAAACATGGTTGTGTACAAACTTCATGTACTGAGGTCAAACATGAACCACCAAAGACAATTTGTTCTGAAGGGAGGACCCCTCAGGTTATATGACCAGACTGTCTTAGGATATGAGTTTCCTCTCCTCTGTCTACTAGAAGCCACACCTGAGAGAGTCCATTGATTTTTATTTATTTTTTTAAAGATTTTTTTTATTTTATTGAAGTATAGCTGATTTACAATGTTGTGTTCATTTCTGCTATAGAGCAAAGTGATTTGGTTATACATATATATATTCTTTTTCACATTCTTAGTTTATCAGAGGATATTAAATATAGTTCCCTGTGCTACACAGTAGGACCTTGTTGTTTATCCATTCTGATTTTTAAATAGTGCATTTTATTTATTATCTCCTTTTCCAGAAACAACTTAATTACCCATTCCCCCTCTAGAATGTTCCATCACAAGAAGAATTTTGTCTAATTTGTACAAGATTATATCTTCACTGCCTAGAACAGCACCTGACTTGTAGTAAACCCTCAACGAATATTACTGAACCAAAGAATGAATGAATAAATGAATGAATGAATGAATAGTTCTTATGTTAACTGAATGTCCTGCACAGTAATGTTTTCATTATCAACTCAGGAATCCCATGTGCAAAGTGCATACCTTGGTGTAATCATGTTTGATGGATAATTTGATCAATGCTAACTAAGAAAGTTCATATTGAGGTGGTTTTTTAATACTGAGTAGATTGGCTTCCTTTATATTGTACATTTTTAGATAATATATTGCTTTTGGTATCAGCCCAGTTTTACTTGAAATATGGTATTTTACTAATGTTTCATTATATATTACAGCGTGTCTTTATTAAATTATTTTGGAAAATTGAGCAAGTTCAATAACAAATCAATTTCTTCATAACTTACTTGGAATTACTTGAAATAAAAAGGTAAATTTAAGAAAATAAACCGCTGAAAAGCATGGCGACAGAGTGTTCTCTAACTCAGGAAATCAAGTGCTTCCATTGCTGAATGCCCTCGAATATTATGAAGTCCTACCTGACAGTAAAGCCCAAAACCTTCACCTTCCGTAACTGCTGTGCACTGACCATGTTCCATGCTCTGGAGTTACATAAACATGTGGTCCCCTTATAAAATGACTGCACTCCAAATATATGACACTGTTGTGCCCTACCCAAGTCTTCTCCTCGTAACACTATATCTACAGTTTTTATAATGCTGGCCCAACACCCCTCTTTTTCTTTCCCTCATCAGTCCACTAAAAAAAAAAAAAAAAAAAAAAAAAAAAATTGAGATCCACTGTTTACACTGAGTGTGAATGATCTGTTACACATGAATTTATGAAACTTCCTGTGTGGTGTTCGGTGTTGGCTGTTGCATAACCTGTTTCCCCAGCCAACGTATACAGCAATGCTTACTAAAATGCTAAAATGGAACATTTATGGCTGTCTCGGAATTTCTAATAGTGCTCCAAGCTAAGGAGAATGTGTGGCAAGTATCCCAGTAGTCTAAAGTAATATTCCAGAGATATCAATGCAGAGCTTATAAAACGACATTAAAACTAAGCTAGGGGCCATTTCATATGCAGCCTATATGAGAAAAGCCTAGACGTTCTAGAGGAGATTGATGAAAGGAAATGTCTAGGAGTAGTGGGTTTTTTGACTTTTTCTTCTTCCTCTAGGGGAGGAAGCTGATGTGCTTGCCAGGCCTCCCAAACTGGGGATGGATGTTTACTGAGGGAGAAAGTGCTCGCCGGGCTGCCACAGGAGTGGAGTGTGCTCTGTGCGCGCTCGGGGGACCATCGCGGTCTACTCCCTAGAACCGCGCTGGGGGGACAGGGAGGGTGTGTAATGAACCAGAGACAGGTACTTGCTTCCCGACCAGAAACAGCAAAGCTGGGGAGGCTGCCTAGGACAGGCCACAAGGGTAGGGCAAGGATGGAGGTAAGCAGCTGGGCAACGTATACTTCAGTTCGGTGATGGGGCAAGGTTCCGTCAATCCCAGGGGCCAGGTAGGTGTCTCAGAGGACTGCCATGAAACTCGATTCATTGTGAGAGACCCTACATAGCAGCCTTCCAGGGCGAAGAGACTCCAGCAGTGAGAGGCTGAAGGGCTGTGGTGAGGGTGGGAAGCTGCACGTGTGCTCTGAAGAACTCCCTCCCCAACCTGTCCTGGAAAAAGAAATAGAAGGTAGACACCTGCTATGACAGAGGGCACTCAGGGCCAGGTTAGAACAGCACCAGTAAGATCAGACTCTGTCCCTCTCCCTCGAAGCCAGTGGTCCTACTCTCACCCCTAACTCTACAGAGTAGGGAGGGTGAGAAAGTAAAAAAATAGTGAAACAGACCATACCTTCTTCCCCACTGGTTCTACCTATCTGTTTATTAAAAAAAAAAAAAAAGATTATATTTGTATATGTGTATGTATTCATTAAGAAAAAAGTACAATTTTCTGTGCTTACAATGTGTTTCTCCCAGGGCCGCTCTCACCTTTTGAGAAGGACCTCATTCTGTCTATGGTATGCGACCTCTCTAAATAAATCCACTTCCTACCTATCACTTTGTCTCTCACTGAATTCTTTCTGCAACGAGACAAAGAACCTGGGCTTCAGTAAAGTCCTGACACCAGGAACTAAGCCTCCCACCCAGGTGGAGGATGGAATTATGATGCTGACCCCTCCTGACTTCAATAAACTAAAGCTTGGACTCCCTCGACCTTTGCCCCACTTCTATGCTGAACTCTTCTCTGCTCTGCTCAAGCCCCCTTATGAATATGCATGTACCCGTGTAGTTTAAAACTTCCCCAATTTTGAAGTTCAGGGAGAACTGCTTTGGGAAAAGAGCCCCGGTGTTCTCCTTACTTGCTGCAAGTAATAAATCCTTCCTTCTCTTCCCCACCCCCGCCAAAAAAAAGAAAACAGAAAACACAGATTAGGCCTAGGTTGGCAAAGAAAAGAACTTGTTTAAGCTAGCCTGCCCCGAATCATATAACACCAGAAAGTTAAACTTAATTACTAAATATATGACTGTTTTTGTAACAAAAAGTGACCAGAAAAACCTTGAGATCTAGTCAGAGATGTTGCCCAAAGAGAGGGTAAGGGTGGGGAAAAGGAGTATGTAAGACGGCATTTCATGTATATAATCCTCAAATTCACACCACTCAATAGATAATAAGAACATAACATTTTTAATTTATATTTGAGCCAAAACAAAAACTCTGGTAGGAGACATATGGAAGTTAGTCAAAGACAGAGTGGTCAGGGCTTCCCTGGTGGCGCAGTGGTTGAGAGTCCGCCTGTCGATGCAGGGGACGCGGGTTCGTGCCCCGGTCCGGGAAGATCCCACATGCCGCGGAGCGGCTGGGCCCGTGAGCCATGGCCGCTGAGCCTGTGCGTCCGGAGCCTGTGCTCCGCAACGGGAGAAGCCACAACGGCGAGAGGCCCACGTGCCGCAAAAAAAAAAAAGAAAAAAAGACAGAGTGGTCAAACAGAGGGTTTGAGGCTGCACTCTCCCAGGAGACACTGACACATGCGCAAGAAGCACTAGGACGAACTGCCTTTGGCTGCAAAGGGTGAGGACCGGAGCTGAGGCACCTGCGGCCAGCAGAGCAGGATGCTGAAGGGGCTGCCCACCAGGCGAGGACAACTAGAAAACTCTCCTCAGACAGTCACGAAGGTAACACAGGGCCTGGCATCAAGGGTGGGGCACAGAATGGAATTTACACTCCCCATGTGACTCAAGAATCCCAAACTAAGGATTAATTCGGAGAAAAGAAAAGACAAAACGGATCAAAGACCGGTGGAACCCCTGAGGCCCCGAAAGAAGCAAACGCGGAACTTCTCTTTGGAGTCACTTCACTAATCCGGAACAAAGCAGATTCCCAATTAAACAACCCCCAATGAACAGGAGTTTACAATTTAAAAAAGTACAAACAATGTGAGAAAGCTGTATATGACAGCAGCTCCACTGTAACACAGTTGGGAAAGGAGGAGAAACTGAGTTTTTCACAATGTTAGAAAAGAAAATACAACATAAATTAGAGACCTAGAATTGGAAGGCACAACTTTAAAACTCCTAGAAGAAAATATGAGACTCACTGTATGCTTCCTGAAAAGGAAAAAAAATTTTAAATAAGACACAAAAAGTACACGTGAAATAGGAAAAGCTAGGGTGGCCACGCAACAAGGTCCTGGCCAGTGAGATATAAATTGGTTTCTGTTTGATGGTTGGGGGATAGGGAAGTTAGTTTCTGGCACTGCCCTTCTTCCGTTCTTCCTGCCTAGAGCAGTGAAAGCTACCTTGCATCCAGCAGATATAACCACTCTAATATCATTGAGCCACAGAACAAATGCCAGCCAGCCACACCTCCAGGCATCTTGTTATATGAGAAAAATAAGTCCCTGCTTGTTTAAGCTACTTTTAGTCTGATTTTCTATTACTTGAAGCCTACCTGATACAATCATGTTCCTAAACAAAGGAGTAAGTAATAAAGTACTAATCAGGCAGGTTAGATAAATCAAAAGCGTTTCCAAGACATAAAGTTAACTAGGCTATTAAGTTTTATTTAGCATAATCTCTTGTTCCCATTGCATATGGCATAACACATCATGAAAAACCAACAGAAAAAAACTGACTATTGGTGATGGTTGTTGGAGATCAAAGCTGCATTATCCTAACCTGGAAAAGTTCCTCAACTATGTGAATTTATATCACCCCTGCCTCTGAGTCACAAGAAGAAGAACTAGCCTAAATATTTATCCACTTTCTAAGCATAGTTGTAGTTGGAAAAAGCACAAAGATATCAAAGATTGAATTCCTATCCTTGGTCTCCAATTAAATAAGGAAATACGAAACATTTTCTTTTTACTTGTAAAGTGTTTTGCAAAATGCTATAGAAAGGCCAAAAAAAAAAAAAAAGAATTAAGAAAAGCTTATTCTGCCTGTTTTTAAAAATTATAATTGGCTGACAAGCACCTTAGTTGCTAGGACATTTCAGTACTAAATTACTACTATTTTCACTGTATAAATCTCATAGCAAGTAAAATTTGAGTGATACATTTCTATATCACCTTTAAATATTATTGAACCATACCACACAAAAGTATATATAAGACATCAATTTAAATGCGAGTATATAAATATGCTCAATATTAAAGGGGCATTATTCATTTGATTCCACTATTTCTGTTGTATTTTTTAAGTAGCAATGGCTAAAAAGTAGAATATTGTCTTAAAATCATTACTGAATATTTCTTCTCAACAAATACATCTAAGTGAAGACTACAAAACTGCTACAAGGCATTCTCCAATTTAAAGAAAGATTATTTAATATACCATTAAAATTTACCATCTTAATGACCGCTTTCATTCTTTGTTTTGAAAACACTACAGGAATGAAGAGATGTTCATCTATATGCAAGTTATGAGAAAATGCCATCCGGCTGCTTTTTTGAGAGTAAGCAACATTTCTTGATATCAATGGAAAAAAATATTTAACATCCCTAATCTTGAGGTGAATGGGGGGAGGTGGCTATTCTTGTTTGTAACTATTCATCTCAATTCAGGCAAGGAAAAAATATATTCAGTTTACCGCTTCTGGATGCCAAATTGAATCAGGTGTCCTCTCCTCTTAAGAAAATTAAGTTGCTTTTGTGCAAGAGTGTTTTAATGAGAACCGAGCCCGCCGACAGTGATAAATGGGAATGACACCAGAGAGAGCATGTAAGCAGGACAATATGTGCATGTTACAGTCTTACAGCCTATTTTTCACTGACAATTCTGAATGACTTCACTGTTTCTTAAGGGGCCTATTAATCTCAAATTTAGTTATTACACAACGTTTATTTGAACATATATTCTGAGGATGATGACAGCTAATAAAGGAAATCTTTCGCAAGCTGTATTTTTACATATTGTTCCAACTCCAGCTCCCAGTCATTTGATGGTATTGATGGAATAACCTACATTGTGCTGAGGCTTTAAAAAAAAAAAAAAAAAAAAAAAAAGGCACATACATTCTGATTCCTTTCTAAGCATATGGGGACTCTTAAATAACAGTTAAAATGCATACCAAAAATCCTACTAAGAAATGGTAAAAGTAAAAGGACATCTTAACTGTTCAACAAAAATTGTTTAATGTGAAAACGGACCCTTGTAAGATAAACCAGACGCCTCGGAACACTTTTAAAGCTTTGGTCCATCATATGCAATAGTTCTTGCATACCAATCTACATTTTTACAATATGCGTGGAGGAGGGGAGGGGAGACAAAATCAATTTTCTTGAGGTGCAAAAAGAGTCAAGTAAAATAGTTGCTCTGATTTTTCTCCTTGGTATGCCTTTTTGATAAAATACCATGTATTGAAAATAGTGGCGATACTGTATATCTTATTTCTGGTCACATACCTAAAGGCTGATGAGAATTATTTTAACACTTTCCTACAAACATATTTATCAGCTCAAATACCTTCATCTGGAATTCAGATTGTGATTCTTGTTCCAAGAGAAATTTGCTACTTTAAGTATAACTGCTTCATAATAACAAAAACCTAATGATATTAGCAAGAAATATTTATACCAGTTTAAGATTTTTAAATCTGCCTCATAATTAAGATGAATATAGACTTAAACGTTTTCGATTTCATCCTCCGAAATCTGTCTTCAAAGGTGTTCAGTTTCAATGAAATCAGAATTTTCAAGTGAGAAAAGGCCCTTAGATACTATGACAATCCCTTTATAAATGAAACAGAACTCTAGAGATAAAGGATCTTTCCCAAGGCCATACTGGCTAGTAGCAAAGCCAGTATAGAACTCATCTCCAGATGTTCCCTCTATCCTCTCTATAACACCCACAAGGCCTATTTTATATATTATTTTTAATATGATATTTGTAGCTTGATAGTGTAAAAAGGGCATACACCAAAACACTCATAGTGGTTATATTGGGGTAATAGGATTATGGATATTTTTTTTCCTTCATGCTTTTCCCAGATTTTCAAGGTTTTTTTGTACTGATTATGTATTTATTAGAAAAAAAAGCATACAATAAATGTTATATGTTAAATACAACTAGCATTTTAGAGGTTCTCTCTTTAATCTTTAGGCAAACTTTGAATAATGTTGCACTCAATCGATATCTAACTAAAAGCTGAATGATACTGAGGATAATACCAAGAAGAAAGTACCTAAACAGTCCTACTTGTTATATTAATGCTGAATACTCAGAGGAACAAAGTGTGATTGTAACTCAGAATATCAACTATTAAATTGAAAATATATGTTACTTACTTATTAATAGCTTATTAAACACTTGTAAATATCTAGGATGAAGCTGAACAAAACGTACTTGAAATATTACACACGATTTGACATTACATCTTTTTTTAATGCCTATTTTCTCAATATTCCTGAAATTTAATTGTGCTTAATCTTTTGGGTTCCCTATGCCCTGCCAAAAAGGAATAAAATAAATGTTCCTTTAATTATTCATTCATTCAACAAAAATTTATTAAGCAGTTTACAACGCTAAGCACTGAGAATACAAAAACAAATACAATAGAATATCTGCTCACAGTATCGGGCTAGAAGAGAGACAACATAATGGCTATAACACAAGAAGATCAATGGGATCAAAGCTACGGCAGCACAAAAATTAACTACTAAAATTTCCTTTTAAGTGGGCTTTTTCAATACCTCCTAGTGACATACAAACACTTTTCTGATCAATTAATGGAAGCTCTATTTAATGCCAAACACATGAACTAAGCTCTCAGCACACCAACAGAGAAATTGGCCAAGAATTCACCCAACACTTTGCTTAGAAGGGCATCCACAAAACATAAGTGACAACTTATGTCAAACCATCTAATGTTTCTTACAAATTTTAGACTTGAGCTACCAAACTCTGTTATTTCTGCTCTTTTCCATCCATTAGGTCTGGGAATCTCAGAGCTTCTTTTTTTTTGCGGTATGCGGGCCTCTCACTGTTGTGGCCTCTCCCGTTGCGGAGCACAGGCTCCGGACGCGCAGGCCTAGCGGCCATGGCTCACGGGCTTAGCTGCTCCACGGCATGTGGGATCTTCCCGGACCAGGGCACAAACCCGTGTCTCCTGCATCGGCAGGCGGATTCTCAACCACTGCGCCACCAGGGAAGCCCTCTCAGAGCTTCTTAAAAGGGCAGTGGATCAATCCCTCAGCAATAACTCACTCATCAGCTTTTCATTAGCAATAAAATAGTTTTCCTACCATCTTCTGAGAAATAACTTACCACAGATTCACAGAACTGCAATGGACTTCTACAGATCATCTAATCAAGGCACTTTTCCTCAAAAAGGACTACACTGAAATCACTAACAAATGGAACCTACTATCCTATTCTTCATGACTTCAGGATCAAGACTGCATAATCTCTTTTAGAATTTTAGATTTAAAATCTATATTTTAAATCACTCTTTTTCACTAACAAGCCTTTTCCTTTTCTGAATTAACTTTTAAGATCATCTTTTTATGTTAGGTGCCCTGAGAGGATTAAAAAAGAGCTGTGTTGATGGCCAACAGACACATGAAAAGATGCTCAATATCACGAATTATTAGAGAAATGCAGATTGAAACTACAATGAGGTATCACCTCACTCCAGGCAGAATGGCCATCATCAAAAAGTCTACAAATAAATACTGGAGAGGGAGTGGAGAAAAAGGAACCCTCCTACACTGTTGGTAGGAATGTAAGTTGGTACAGCCGCTATGGAGAACAGTATGAAGGTTCCTTAAAAAACTGAAAATAGAGCTATCACATGATTCTGCAATCCCACTCCAGGGCATATACCCAGAGAAAACCATAATTCGAAAAGATACATGAACCCCAATGTTCACTGCAGCTCTATTTACAATAGCCGAGACATGGAAGAAACCTAAATGTCCATCGACAGATGAATGGATAAAGAAGATGTGGTATATATAAACAATGGAATATATTATTTACTCAACCATAAAAAGAATGAAATAGTGCTATTTGCTGCAACATGGGTAGACTTTGAGAGTATCACACTAAGTGAAGTAAGTCAGACAAAGACAAATATATGATATCACTTACATGTGGAATCTAAAAAACTGTTACAAAAGAGAAATAGACTCACAGACATAGAAAACAATTTATGGTTACCAAAGGGGAAATGGGGAGAGGGATAACTTAGGAGTTTGGGATTAACAGATACACACTACTATATATAAAATAGATAAACAACAAGGACCACTTTATTCAGTACCTTGTAATAACCTATAATGGAAAAACAATCTGGAAAAAATATATAAATATATGTAAATATATATGAATAATTTTGCTGTACACCTAAAACTAATACAACATAGATCAACTATACTTCAATTTAGAAAAATTTTTCAATTAAAAAAAAGCTGTGTTATTGCTATTATAAGTAGTATGCTGGTAATTTTAACAACTGGCTCTCAGGATCAAGGGAGAACCACCAGTTTGCACCGTTTGCTGATTTTTGTGCTATAAGTGCTCCCACCATGGCCAATTTCAAGTTGCAAACATGATGTCACTGAACACCAAGATGGAAAGAGATGGTATAATTCCAGAGACATAAAAATTAGGAATAGAAGGGCAAATTGAACACAAAATAAGCATAGGAAGGAAATTAAATAAAGATATGAGCAGAAACTAATGAAATCAAAATGAGAAAGATTATAGAGATCAATGAAATCAAAAGCTGGTTCTCTGGAGGGAAAAAAAATCAATAAAACTAATATACCTTTAGAACAGGGATTGGCATACTTTTTCTGTAAATGGTTACTGTTCCATTTCAACCCAACTGGTCTAACACAAATGAATATACTGCAATACAGTTCTGACACTAACCACATGGAGTTATTGCAGACCCCACAAGTTAAAGGCTCAGTCCTCCACAAAACTGCCCTCACTTCAAATGGCAGCTGAACTTTCAGAGTCCCCAGGCCACTTGCACTTCTGACCAACTGGCTATAAATTTAGGGGTTCCCATGACCCCCTCTTGTTCAATAATTCAATAGAACAACTCATGGATCTCAATGAAAGTGCTATACTTCCAAACATAGTTTTATATAAGGGGTACATAGAGAGTGAGGTCTGAGAGTTTCCAGGCTGGGCCCCCATGGACTCAGAGCACATCACTCTCTCAGCACATCAATGTGTTCACCAACCAGGAAGCATCACTGAGCTTCAGTGTCCAAAGTTTTTAATCTGGGTTTCATTATGTAGTCATAATTGATTAAATCATTGACTATGTGACTGAACTCAATCTCCAGCCCCCTCTCATTCCCAGGAGGTCAAGTGGTTAAAAGTTCCAATACCCTAGTCACATGTTTGGTCTTTCTTATGACCAGCCTCCTTCCTGAAGTTATCTAGGGGCCTATGTAATTAGAATAACAAAGACACTCTAATCACTCAGGAAATTCTGAGGGTTTTTGAAGGTCTGTACCAAGAACCTGGAACAGAGATTAGACATATTTTTTATCATGCCACAGCAACATCATAAATGTTTTAGGCTTTGTAGCCCATATGTGCTACTGTTATAGGACAAAAGCAGCCGTAGATAATGTCCAAGATAATGAGTGTGGTTGCGTTCAAATAAAACTTCATCTATGCATACTAAAATTTCATGTTCATTTAATTTTTATGTGTCATGAAGTTTTATTTTCTTTTGATTTTTTTCTAACCATTTAAAAAATGTACAAACCGGGCTTCCCTGGTGGCGCGGTGGTTGAGAATCCACCTGCCAATACAGGGGACATGGGTTCATGCCCTGGTCTGGGAAGATCCCACATGCTGCGGAGCAGCTAGGCCCGTGAGCCACGGCCGCTGAGCCTGTGCGTCCGGAGACTGTGCTCCGCAATGGGAGAGGCCACAACAGTGAGAGGCCCGTGTACCACCAAAAAAAAAAAAAAAAAAAAATGTACAAACCATTCTTAAGTCATCTACTGTTCAAAATATGCTGCAAGCCTGATTTAGCCTGTAAGCCACAGATTGCCCATCTTTGCTCCAGGAGAAAAAGAGAAGATAGAAATGATCAATTTCAGGAATAAAAGAAGTGACATCTTGAGGTCCTTCAGATATTTAAAGAATAAGAATATTGTGAACAACATTATGCCCCCAAATTGACAACTTAGATGAAATGGACAAGTATCTTAAAAGACACAAGTAACCAAAGCTGTCTCAAGAATAAAATAACCCAAATAGCCCACTATAGGGACCTCCCTGGTGGTCCAGTGGTTAAGAATCCACCTTCTAATGCACGGGACGCAGGTTTGATCCCTGGTCGAGGAACTAAGATCCCACATGCCATGGGGCAACTAAGCCTGCGCACCGCAACTACTGAGCCAGCACGCCACAACTAGAGAAGCCCGTGCACCACAACAAACAATCCCACATTCCACAGCGAAGATCCCGAGTTCCACAACTGAGACCTGATGCAGCCAAATTAAATAATTAATTAATTATTTTAAAAAAGAAGCCCGCATGCCACAACTAAGACCTGGCACAGCCTAAATTAATTAATTAATTAATTAATTAATTTTTTAAATAAAAAAAATAGCCCATTATATATTAAAGACATTGAATCTGTGCTTTAAAATTTTCCCACAAAAGAAATCTCCCCCAAACCAAATGGCTTCACTGGTGAATTCTACCAAATATTTAAAGAAGAAATAATATTAATTCTGTAAAAACTCACCCAGAAAATACAAGTAGAGGGAAAAATCATTTTATGAAACCAACATTAGCCTGATACTGAAACCAAGTCAAAACATCAGAAAAGAACTGCAGAACAATAATTCTCATGCACATAGACAAACACAAAACTTACAAAATTTTAGCTAATTAAACTCAGTAATATACAAAAAGGATAATATATCATGACCAAGTGGAGTTATTCCAGGAATGCAAATCTGGTTTAAGATTTGAAATCAATCAAGGCGATTCACCTCATCAACAGATTAAAAGAAAAAACATATGATCAGATCAATAGATGGAGAAAAAGTATTTGACAAAAGTCCATATATATTCATGATAAAAACTCTCAGAAAATTAGAATTGATAAGAATTTCCTCCCACTGATAAAGGGCATCTTTATCAAAAACCAACAGATAACATCATACTTAATGAGAAAAGACTGAATGCTTTCCCCCTAAAATCAGGGACATGATAAGGATCTCTACTCTTACTACCACTTCTATCCAACATTGGCCTGAAAGTCTTTGCCATGTAATAATGCAAGAAAAAGAAATAAAAGGCAGAGAGATCGAAAAAAAAGAAATAAACCCATTTTTTTCACAAATGATATGCTCCTAGAAAACCTTGACCAAAAACAAACAAACAAAAAAAAAAACTCCAAGAAATAATAAGTGAATTTAGCAATGTTGTAGCATACAAGGTGTAAAAATCAATGAACCTCTATATACTGGCAAGGACTAAATTAAAATTGAAATTAATAAAACTACCATTTACAATAGCACACCAAAACCATGAAATATTTGAGAAATATTTAAAGTCCTAAATAGAGACATATGTATTAGAATCCTCAATTATTAAGATGTCAAATTTCCCCAGATTGATCTATCTATATAAAGTAATTCCAATCTAAATCCCTGCAGGATTTTTAGAAGAAAATGACAAGACAACTAAAATTTATTTGGAAATCTTCTTCTTGGAAAAAGAAGAAAAAAGTTGGAAGACTCACACAACTTGATTTCAACACTTAATATAAAGCTATATTAACTGATGAATTCATAAAAGTGCTAATGAAAGATCAAGATGAAAAAACAATTAATTACATGGGACTGAGTGAACTGATGAGGATGATTATAATTTTTGTGACTTTCTGTTTGAATTTTTAAAAAAGCTATATTAGTTAAGATAGTGTGGTACTAGCTTAAGGACAAGTATATAGATCAATGGAACAGAATAGAAAGCCCAGAAATAGATCTATATATAAATGATAAATTGATTTTTGACATGGGTGCTACAGTAATTCAATGGGAGAAGAATAATCTTTTCAGTAAGTGGTAACTGACATCTCTATGCAAAAAACAACAATAACAAAAACCAGAACTTTGACCCTTATACACTGTACACAAAACATAAGCTGGAATGGATTATAGAGCTAAATGTAAGAACTAAATCTATAAAACTTCTAGAAGAGAACATAGAGAAAATCTTTGTGACTTTGGGTTAGGACAACATTTCTCAGGACACAAAACTTGTAACTTTAAAATTAAAAAATAATAAATTAGACTTAATCACAAGTTAAAACTTTTTTCCTTCAAAGACACTGTTAAGAAAATGCAAAAGCAAGCTACATATTGAGAGAATATATTTACAAAACACACATCTGATAAAGGACTTGTAGGTAGAATATATTTTTTAAATTCTTACAAGTAAATAATAAGATGGCAATCCAATAAAAAAAGTGGGCTAATGATTTGAACAGACACTTCACTAAAGAAGAGATTTCGGTGACAAATCAACACAAGAAAAGATGCTCAGCATCATTAGTTATTTGAGGTATGTAAATTAAAATCATGAGATACCACTACACACCTACTAAAGCTTAAAAACAAAACAAAACAAAACCCTGATAGTTCAGGGCTGGTTAGGATGTGGACCAGACAGAACTCTCATATATTGCTGGAATGAATCCAAATGATACAGCCACCTTGGAAAAGGTTTAGCAGTCTCTTTTAAAGTTGCACATATACTTACCATATGGCCCAGCTATCCCACCACTGGGTATTTATTTACCCAAGAGACAGATATTAATAAGTTCATACAAGAATTTATACTCAAATATTCAGAGCAGCTTTATTTGTAACAGCTCATAATTGGAAATTACCCAAATATCCATCAACTGGTGAATAAACACATTATGATACATCCGTACAAGAGAATACTACTTGGCAACGAAAAGGAATGAACCACTGATACATATACAACAACATGGATGGATCTCAGAAGCATTTTGCTGGTCAAATGCAGCCAGACACAAAAGGCTATGTTCTATATGAGTCCATTGATACGATATTCTGGAAAAGGCAAAACTATACAGACAGAATTCAGATCACTAGCTGTCAGGGACTGAAGGTAGGGAAAAGGAAAAGAGGCACAAAAGAGTTTTTTACCATGATAGCAATGTTCCACACAACTTTATCTATTTTCCAAACTAATCAAACTACATACTTTAAAAGAGGGAATTTTAATATCTATAAGTCATACATCCTTAAACCTGACTTTGTAGATTTATAAAAATTTTGAGAGTAAACAAAAAAGTAGAGAAATGTAACTATATAATATTAGGATTTAGCTTTTTCATATTTACTTTGTTTTGAGGTTTACAGAGAAAATTTCTATAAATAAGTATTAATAGGTCTTTATTTAATAAAAAGATAAATTAATCAAAACCACAGAATTACTGTTACTACTTACTACCTATGAAAACTGAAGCTTCAGAGCTCTACTTGTAATTTGTCAGAATGTCTTTCCAAGTCATTGTTTTAAACATTAACATAATGTGGATACTTAAAGACTCTATGGGCTTATCTAATATTCAAAACAGATACCCTTGTTTTAAAGATGATAAGATATCATGTTAAATAACCATTTTAATTTAAAATCATCAGAGACAAAAATGGTACAAATGAACCTATTTACAAAACAAAAACAGAGTCACAGACATAGAAAACAAACCTATGGTTACCAAGAGGAAAACAGGGGGAGGGATAAATTGGGAGATTGGGACTGACATATACACACTACTATTTATAAAACAGATAACTAGTGAGAACCTACTGTATAGCACAGGGAACTCTCCTCAATACTCTGTAATGACCTATATGGGAATAGGCTCTAAAAAAGAGTGGATATATGTTTATGTATAACTGATTCACTTTGCTGTACACCTGAAACTAACACAACATTGTAAATCAATGTTGTGTTAGACTCCAATAAAAATTAATTTTAAAAAAAGAAATGGTAAAAAAGAAAATAAAATAATCACAGAGGCATCTCTGAAAAAGTAGAAAAAGCAATGATAATGAAGTCAGAAGACTTAGTTTCAAAACAACCTGATCACATACTCAGCTATGAAAACTTTAAATCTCAGTTTCCTCACTTTATTAAATGGGAATAACAACATCCACTTCGTAAAATTTTTGTGAGGATTAAATAAGATGACAAATATAGACGCCCTGGGTATTCTACAACCATAGAAAATCTCATATACAAAAGGCCCAGCAAGCCCTCATCATACAAGTATTCATTCTCCAAGTCCCTGAAGAATTTAGGTTTAGGTTGTACAGGGAAACCAAAGACATCACAGCAAGGAAAGACTCACAAATGAAATGACCATTTCTAAAATGATTCTCAAGAAAATATTTTCTTCTCCCACACTCACACCCCAACTACTTCGCAATAATATCTATCTCTGTACCTCAGCTTTTGTTGGTTTATTCTCACCAGTTGACTGGTACTTTAAGCCACCTGACAATACAACACAAATAAAACACAAATAGGTCGCTAAATATAATTGCAAGTCCTATAGAAGATGCAGGATTTCATTAGTCAGTGAAATCAGAACAAAGTCAATGACAAGTGAGAAAAAAAATGACAGGATAGGTATTAAGAGGAAAGTAATCGAAATATTTTTTGAAGTGAGAGCACTTGTGAAAATTGATGAAGCCTCAATTTTTTTTTTTTTTGGCAAATTTGTATCTTTATGATTGTGTTACAAAAATAAACAGGAGAAAAAGATGTGACATCGTGTCATCATCATACAATTCCTTGGGAAAAATACATGGATCCCTGCCCTCCAAAACAACACTTGATTCTTTCTTCATTCACTCCAAGAATTAGCAGAACCTGAATTTTGTTCAACAAATTAAAAAATAAGCTTATTTCCATAATTTACAGTTCCATTTTTTCAAACTAAAAACTAATATTTTTCAGTAACTATTACTAAATGCTAATTCTTTTTTTAAAGTTAGTTGACTTTAAGTGAGCTTTCATTTACCATTGAATAATTGGATTTGTTTTTTATTCTAGTTACTCAAACTTTTATGGGGGGGCAGAATACAGCAATTCTTTTTATTTCTTATAAAAGCATCACTGAGGTTAAAAATGTTTCAATGTGTTTCATTCAGCAGAATATAATTTACATTTTCTACAAATAATAGAGTAATGCAGGAAGAAATATCAGCCAATATCTTCCCAATTTCCTGAATTTTACATATAAGGTTTGGACAGATGCCCAGCGTGGGAAGTGACTTGCCTAAGATCACAAAGTTTCTGGCAGTGGCCAAGCTGGGATTATAAAAGCTCCCAAACACTCTTCCTTCTCTAGGCCATTAATCTTTATTTGATTCTAATATATTATGTAGATAAGATCTATGTGAATATCAAAAATACACAGAATGGAAATTATATAGACACACTAAAGCGTAAAACACTAGTCAGCAAGCAGTGAAGCACTAAATCGACTTCAAATTTTTATTAAGGTTATCCTTCTGTTAGTGATTGAAGGTATATTAGCTTAGTGGGCCATACAATAGCTGTAGCACCACAACTAATAGACTGCCAAGAGATGATTTAATAAAGAGGCCCAGCTGAACAACAGTGTATAAGTAACTCTGACAAATGTTTCATGTCTGTAAGTGACTTTCTCTAAAAAAATTACCTGAGAAGATACTCTCAGAAGGTTTCACTGTAATAACAGCGGCCCAAACATTCTTATATAAGTTCAGATTCTTCGAGATCTAAAGATGTGATTAAAAACAAAAAGCTTATGCGCAATAGCACAGGGAGATCACCTCTGTGCTTTGTCACCACCTAGAGGGGTGGGATAGGGAGGGTGGGAGAGAGGGTGACGCAAGAGGGAAGGGATATGGGAACATATGTATATGTATAACTGATTCACTTTGTTGTAAAGGAAAAACTAACACACTATTGTAAAACAGTTATACTCCAATAAAGATGTTTAAAAAAAAAAACCAAACCTCTTGCTGCCTGGCTCCCTAGGAATCAAGAGGAGGCACGGACTGAAAATCAGGGAGAAAAGGAACTAGATCAAGGATGAGGATTACCATCTGCAAATTGAACCCTATCTAATTTGCATGTTTATTTCTTAGAATTGTAATTAAATTTGTGTAATAAATGTTTTCCATTTCATTTGTATGCTTAAAATTTGGGGGACTGACATGCAGTTGAGTGAATTTCTTTTTTTAAAAGCAAATGTAGTTTATTCAATAAGGCAGCAAACAAATATTAAACATAATTAGAACTAAAAAAAAAAAAAGCTTAAAAGTCTTGTCCCCAGATCCTTCTACAGGCACCATTTATATAACATGGTTAGAGATCTAGTTAAACAACTCATTCAGCAACCACACTGTGTCTTTCTTTTGATTGAAATAAAAGAAATAGAACAACTTTTTAAATGTTGCCCTCAAGATTTTACTCTAAAATATGAGCAGTAGAAATTGGGAGAGGACTGGGGAGGATGAAATGAGAATATTTATTAAATACACTGTTCTATAAAATATTACATGGACTCCTCATCTTTACAACATGGACCAACCTGTAATGGAAAGAGAAAAACGAAAGTCGTGTGGGAAGAAAATATCAAATGAGCAAAGAATTAAAAAATTAATAATGCTGATGACTGATCAGAGTTCAGGGAAAAGACACTTTGCGTCCTTTATAACCATACTGGATGTGCTGCGGTTAGTAAAACCTTTAAAATGTCCATACACACCCCTTAATCCAGGAATTCCACTTAAAAAAAATTCATCTAAGAAAATAATACAGATACAAGAAAAGATTACTAAAAGGATCTTCATTTCAACATTATTATTTTTTTAATAGCAAAAGTTATCCAGGGCTGAAATGAACCATTGCACAGCCACACATGAGAATGGTCAGTAGTCTTTAAAAAGAATGTTTTAGAACACTGTTCACAATGTATTGTTAGGTGGACAAATAGGATTACAAAATGGTGTATATTATATGATCTCATTTTATTAAACATATGTACAGATAAAAAGGTCTGGAAAAATACACATTCAAGTATCCCTATGGTTGTCAGATCAGTGGGATTATGATATTTCTTTGTTTTGTTTACCTATATTTTCTCGATTATCCACTAGGAATACATACTGCTTTTGTAATAAGAAAAAAACAAGTTATTAAAAATTTTTTAAACAGTACAAGAATATAAAATTCTATATAGTCATTTTGGAACGTTGTATGTGACTTCGAAATGCCACTATACAATGTGCTTTAGGGCAGTGAGTGAATGGTAAGCCTTTCCTTTGATATGCCACTGGTCAAAACTTATGTTTATGTGAAAAAAAAATTATGTTTATGTGATAGTGAGACTCTAACCCGAAAGAAAAATAATCATTTCATTGAGAATAACAGTCATTTTATGTTATTGGAAAAAGAAACCGTGACAGTCATTATCAAAGTAGTCATTTTGGGGAAATTAAATTGCAAATAAATGAAGACATTTACATGGAATGATTTTAGGTTGCAAGCAAAATGAATGAGGGTTTAAATACTTAAAGTCACAAATAGTACTTTAAGTAAAAACAGTTTTTATTTCCTTTAAAACAGGGTTTAGTATTTACTCATTTAAAAAAATGTGTTCCCTTAAATACTCCTTACAACATAGCACAAAGTCAAAGAACTCTGTTCCAGATGTAAAGTCAGATTCATGTTTCTATTTTAAGGATATTCAACTTCTAATGAAACAAAGACAGAGCTTCCCACCTGAATTTTCACATGAAATATTTCTACTAAGATAATCTAAAAGTCTTTGAAATTTGTTTTTCTAATATTATGTTTATAGAGTCCAATAAATATTAGGTGGCCAATGTGTGTAACTAACATACACACACATACACACCGTGGTTTGTGTATCACATTTACGGTATGACTCATTCGAAACAGGTTTATGAAGTAAATATTTCCCTCTTCTAGACACATGTGAAAATAAGGAAATGACTTAAAAGTAGGAATAAATAATACCATTGCATTTAGAACTGTGTTTAGGGAATTCCCTGGCGGTCCAGTGGTTAGAACTCCATATTCCCACTGCAGGGGGGCCAGGTTCGATCCCTGATTGGGAAACCAAGATCCCGCAAGCCATCCCACAATTCTTTTGTTGGCGTGGCCAAAAGAATAAATTAAAATAAAAACAGAAAATTTAAAGCAACAACAAAAAGAAAACTGTTTAGATCATCTTAAAACAAACTCTTGGGACTTCCCTGGTGGTGCAGTGGTTAAGACTCTGCACCCCCAATGCAGGGGGCCAGGGATCCATCCCTGGTCAGGGAACTAGATCCCACATGCATGCCACAACTAAGAGTTCACATGCCACAATTAAGGAGCTGGTGAGCCACAACTCAGAAGCCCACGTGCCACAACAAAGAAGCCCACATGCCACAACTAAGGAGCCAGCGAGCCGCAACAAAGGAGCCTGCCTGCCACAACTAAGACCTGGCACAACCAAATAAATAAATATTAAAATAAAATAATATGTGTTTCTGGGAAATTTTAAGAATAAAATGAGGCACAATGTTATTCCTTTTGAAAAACTGTTTTCAAATTCAATATCAAATAATTAATTGTTATATTTCATTCTCCCAATCAGAGACACATGACTGCTCAACATTTTTTAAAACCTTAAATCTCAAATTTTAGTATTCTATAGAAATTAGGGGGAAAAAAAGGCATTTGTCTTTCTTCCAATACTACTCTTTATTTCCATTAATATAATGAAGTTATCATAGAAAAGCACTGCTTAAATCTGAATTGTCTATGCACAAAGTGTCTATTATACCTAATTATTCATAAGACACCCCCTTGACCAGAATATTATAAGGAAAATTGAAGCATCAGGTAACAGGTGAATTGAAAGATCTCTGTTTCTATCGACTTCCTTCCCAATCATTCTCGGCAGTTCTTAAAGAGCTCAGGTTAACTGAAGTCTTTATCAGACACCAAGCAAGTTAATATGTACTGGAAGACTCTAGGGATATAAATGAGAAAAGGCTACTCCAACCACCCCTCCTTCTTTAACCACAAGTAGCTTAAATTCAAGACCTATATTGTGAACACAGTTTTAAAATTTTTCTAATATGTCCTTTAACCTGCTTCCTCCCCTTCTCTTCCATATGTCCTTTATCTTTCTAACCTTAAACTTGAAAGACGTTTACATTTTTCAGAAAAAATATGGATGCTTTTTGAAAATGTATTCCCTTAACAACTCCTTACATCTACTTTCTAATCCCCAACTCAATTAAATTCAGCGTGAATTTAAATTGCAATTAACATCTTTTGAGGGATTACATGTTCTAATCACAATTAGGCAGTGAATACTTGAAACACATACATTTTGTTATATTATCTGAAATGCAAATTGGAGTCCAAAAAAGATGTTTAATAAAAATGTATAGTACTGAAGACTTTATTATGGAACCCATGGGACTAGAAATGAGATTTAAGAGTAAAAGCACAGATACAAGTACAAAAACAAATTGTTTCACCTCCAAGACCCCTGGAAATGGCCTCACTTGGCTACCATTTAACCTAGCTCCATCACAGTTTAGAATCTACCTTCTAAGAGTTTTCATTAACCAAACTAAATTTCATTTTTTCCCCTACATCAGGAGCTCACAGGGTCTTAAATGAGAGATGACGCATAATATTCTATAAGATCAGGAGATCAAACCTGTTTTCTGACCCAGGAATTTATAGTGAAATGACTTCTTTTACTTTACTCTTCCTTCAAACTAGCAATTCATAAGCAGAAAAAAAAAAAAGCTGACCTTTTCTGAGCATCTTCTATGTGCCAAACAATAAGTGATATCTCACATAATCCCCAAAATAACCCTATGAGGTATTATTCCATTTCATAGATTGTGAAAAATAAGACTTGGGGAAGTAAAGTGGTTGAGAGAAATAAGTACAATGAATCAGTGGTGACATTGGGACTCCTAAACCCATGCTCTTGTAGAAGGACAGTATCATAAATGTAAGACCTTAGGAAGAAAGCCTAGGACAGAGCACCTGTTTTCAATTGTCTATTTTAACTAGAATTCTCTCAAACAGGTCACTGGGTTTTCAGGTGCCCCAGCAGACACCTTCCTCTCGGGTTAGGAGCCTGGATAAAGTGATTCCAAAAGTTTTGTTCTGGGCTTCCCTGGTGGCGCAGTGGTTGAGAGTCCGCCTGCCGATGCAGGGGACACGGGTTCGTGCCCCGGTCCGGGAAGATCCCACATGCCGCGGGGCGGCTGGGCCTGTGAGCCATGGCCGCTGAGCCTGCAGTTTCGTTCTTGGGACTCTCAGGGCTCTTTCTGCAAAATCCAAAAGCTTGCTGAAAGCCAGGCTTACTTCACTGCCTTTTCAATCAGTGTCCAGCAATCAGGACAGGCTTTATCAGGAAGTCAAGATCTGACTTATTAACTTATACCCGGTTTCCTTTTGATAACTTTTCTCTTCAAGGTCTGTCTGTGCACTTAGCAGATTGTCACCTCTAAGGTAAGGTTTATCTTTAAGGAAACTAAGACAAATTTTATTCCCTTCAACTGTCAGCTTCCTGTTAGCTATTTACTACCCACACAACATTTGCTGTCGAGCTTTGCTAGTAAAAGAGGTACTGGTTAGCCTAGCTCACAGTTTTTCCTTTGAGATCATCATAATGAGATAATACCAAGTTACTAAGCTGCCTACCCAGTCAACCTGGAAAAGTAGGGTTTAAAAAAACCCTACTAGCGTGGTTTTCCTTTTAGTTTTGCATGATCCATCCTCCTAGACCTATGAGACATGATTATGCCTAATGTGACACAACCTCCTGTGCAAAAATAGATACAGACAGAACCCAAAGACTGAAGGGAGAGAGGTGGGAGAAGAGAGCTATGTTTTCCGTATGTCGTTTACCACCTAAAATAGCCAGGCACACACAAGAGGGCACTAGACTTAACTGACCTAGGCCCAAATCCAGCACCAAAGCCAGAGGTACCTCCAACAAGATCAGTTTTACCATCTCATGCCTGTTTCCTCATCTCAAAAATAGGTGTAATATTAGTATCTACTTGTGAGTACTAAGTGAGAATTAAATCAGACAATTCATGTAAAGTATTAGCACTGTAAATGCTTAATAAAGGTTATTATTATATATGTTATATTATTATATTATATTACATATATTATATGATATATAATATCATCAATATTACCATATTATTAAGTGGTAAGAACCATTAATCAATGACTTGCCAAATTAGAAATCCAGAAATAGAGATAAAATTTCTGGTAAATTTGAAAAAAATAGAGACAACTTAAGGTTGGAAAAAGAAGGAAGGATGAACATTGGGATGTGAGGCAAGCAAGCCTTATTAAAAATGCAGTGTTTCATATAAATGGAATCTAAAAAAAAAATGGTTCTGAAGAACCTAGGGGCAGGACAGGAATAAAGATGCAGACGTAGAGCATGGACTTGAGGACATGGGGAGGGGGAAGGGTAAGCTGGGATGAAGTGAGAGAGTGGCATGGACATATATACACTACCAAATGTAAAATAGATAGCTAGTGGGAAGCAGACATGTAGCACAGGGAGATCAGCTCGGTGCTTTGTGACCACCTAGAAGGGTGGGATAGGGAGGGTGGGAGGGAGACGCAAGAGGGAGGGGATATGGGGATATGGGGATATGGGGATATATGTATACGTATAGCTGATTCACTTTGTGATACAGCAGAAACTAACACTCCATTATAAAGTAATTATACTACAATAAAGATGCGAAAAAACAATACAGTGTTTATTTTTTTACAACATAACTCACTGTGTTTTAGAATTATAACCTGTTATGTAAAATTCTTTGGTAATATTTAGAGATCTGTCAGACCTCAGAAAATATTCAACACAAAAATTTTTTTTTTTTTTTACCACTTTTGGGGTAAAAATATGACAGAGTAGAGGAGGAGGTCATAAAAAAAGAAATCTATGAATGAGAAGATCAAGTGAATAGATAAAAAGCAGGAACTAGAAAACCCACACCCTTCACTGCCTCAAATTTGATAATATCTAATTTTTTAAAAACATAATTAAACACATCTCTGTACACAGTGTTGTGGGAGAAATGCCCCATGAAGAGCTGATACACACAGCAATGGTTCTTAAGTTATGGGAGGGGGAGAGGAGGGAAAGAAGGTGGGCAGGGAGTGAGATGAGTGCCCCAAATGTCAGTGGAACAACCCAAGGTGAAGACAGTCACAGGTTCATGGTCAGCAATGTTGGTAACTTCTGAAAGATAAAAAGAAGGGTCACGGGCTTCCCTGGTGGCGCAGTGGTTGAGAATCCGCCTGCCAATGCAGGAGACACGGGTTCGTGCCCTGGTCCAGGAAGATCCCACATGCCGCGGAGCAACTAAGCCCGTGAGCCATGGCCGCTGAGCCTGTGCGTCTGGAGCCTGTGCTCCGCAACAGGAGAGGCCACAACAGTGAGAGGCCCGCATACCAGGAAAAAAAAAAAAAAAAAAAAAAAAAAAAAAAAAAAAAAAAAAGAAGGGTCACCTTTTTGTCTTCTCCTTAGCAAATCCCTATTTTGTGTGTGTGTGTGTGTGTGTGTGTGTGTACATGAGTCTGTGTGTCTTGCAGATGAGGGGAAAGAGGGAAACAAGAACAGGCCCCCCGGAGGCTTCCCTGGTGGTGCAGTGGTTAAGAATCCGCCTGCCAATGCAGGGGACACGGGTTCAAGCCCTGGTCTGGGAAGATCTCACGTGCCACAGAGCAACTAAGCCCGTGCACCACAACTATTGAGCCTGTGCTCTAGAGCCCTCAAGCCACAACTACTGACCCTGCATGTCACAACTACTGAGCCCGCGTGCTACAACTACTGAAGCCCATGTGCCCAGAGCCCATGCTCCCCAACAAGAGAAGCCACCGCAATGAGAAGCCCGCACACTGCAACGAAGAGTAGCCCCCGCTCACCGCAACTAGAGAACGCCCGCGCACCGCAACGAAGAGTAGGCCCCGCTTGCTGCAACTAGAGAAAGCCCACGCAAAACAACGAAGACCCAATGCAGCCAAAAATAAATTTTTTTTAAATAAAAATACAAATCTCAACGAAAACAAAATGCTACTGCAATTTGAACCCCTACTCATATCAAACTCATAACCCACCAAAATATCCCTCCAGCTCATTCAATCATTTCCTCACATCCACCCCTACCTACTCCCAAAAGATAGGTTTAGGCAGTTTTCTAAAGCTGCATCAAAAATAAAGACAAATAAAAGTGATGTCAACACAAAATATAAATCCTTCAGCATCTTAAAAAAATAACTTTTCTATAAAATATAGTGCAATAACTAAGGGATGAGTTATTAAAGATAATGAAGGTGTGAAAAAAAATGCATTACTGTCAGCACTCTACCTGGGTACCAATGTGTTAGAGCATCCTAGTTGAAAACAAATCAACCTAAGTGCCTATTTTAGAAAACATTGCCTGTGCTGTATATACCAGTGTTAGGGGAAAGCAAGCCCAGAAATTAATTAAGAAATGAGGAAAACCACTCATTGTGCTAAAAAAGTACTTTGTAACAAACTTTCTCTCTACACTTAGAGTGAAATCTTCCTACAGATTGTCTTCCTTCATTTACATATCTGTGCAGGTCTATTCTTTTTTTTTCCTTCCAAGCCCCTTTGCCCTTTCAATCATGAAGCATATTACTCCACTGTCAGTGCAAAGCAGTTCCTAACAACAGGGAACCCAGCTGGGATAGGAAGAGGGCAGCAGGCTCATGCATTAACATAATAATCCAACTGTGTTCCCATAGGCCCTTAGGGCAGACAGCATATTAGGTAGGCCTCCTGTGCAGACCCTGGTGGAAGCTGCCTGATCACCTGCCTATCAACCTGTGGCAGCTACAGCGGGCTCAATAGCACCAGCTCCTGCCAAGCAGTGGTGCCCAATTACCTTACTACAAAAGACAGAAATCCATTTTTCTATGTCTATTTAATGTACTCAATGCATTTCCTTATTTACGATTTGAATCTACATTTCTGCATCGTTTCCAGGGGATTGACTTACTGCCTTTTAACTTTTGAAAGTCTGGTTGTCCAAAGGCCATATCACTGCAGTAGGCAGGAATGAGAATGAAAACCCAATTTCAAATACAAGAGCCCAGGTTGGTAAAGCTAACTGCTTGGTCACCAGTTGTCGAAAGATTCTTTCCTCATCAATACAGAGGACTAGAGGTGTGGCGACCTGAAAGGCTGCCATCTCTATTTCCTCGAGGGGACAGAGTTGGGGGGAATCCTATCCCCATGTCTTCTCGAAATGTAGTTTTTCTTAATTCTAACCCAAGCATGTTTTGATTTAATGCTGCTCGGTTCCGGGAGTCTTTGATTTACTCTATGTGTGGTTTTCTTTCCAAGCCACAATATCTTATCAAATAAGGAAAAGCCCAGGGGTATATTCCACTAAAAAGATATTATTTATACGTTACACAAGATCACCTTTACCACGTCATAAACATATGTCTGAAATTATAATTCACCTCAGTGAATTAAACACAGCAGTCTCATCCTTTGATGAAATTTCTCCTTAAAAAGGTTGCAAGGAAGGTGCATAATTTGACATTTAATTTAATATGGGAAAAAGTACTTTTAGAAGCATTTCAAATAATGCTATTTTAAAAAATCACGACACTACCAATTTGGCTTAGAGAAGCATTTTCTACTGGTCAAGTATTTCTTTAAAAAGTTGAGTTTCTAGAAATGTTATATTTGGGGTCTTTTAATGGCTATTTTAATAAAAAATGAATCCTCTAGTCAAACAAAAGTGCATTTACCTAACATTTCTATGAATTTTAAATGATACGGAACTAATACTATTGTTTAAGCCAACTAACCTGATGTGCTTTATGTGCATTCTAATAATTAAGTAAAAATTAAGTATCAAGGGTCGTATCTGCACATGCCACAGATTTTCACTGTCAAGGTTACCTCTGTTACCTTAGTATGAACAGTCTGTGCATTACATTAACAGATGATGGTGACCATGCAGCAACTTGGCAGTTCTTTGATTACTTCCACACATACCAGACCAGGTTTTATATAATATAAGTTCCCTCATCAGGAAGAAATCTGTTTGCTCTTTACCAAACAACCTAGGGAAAATTCAAATAAAAGAGAGAAAAAAAAAAACCTAACATTTTTTTTTCCTCTTCTGTGAATAAATCGTGAGCTGTTTAACGGCCTCTAAACAATACGCTATAATATATTATACATTGATGGGAGTGTAAATACAAAATACTAAACTCAATGATAAATATTAATGCTTATATATGTGTTAAACAGCAAAATTATACACATTCCCTCCTTGATCTTTTGGGCATTCCGGAGGCTCTTTATTCTTCATAAATTCTTATATTTTGACAAAATTTAATACATCTTCCAAGTCATTAAGTACAGAAACTTGATTTTTGATTAAAAAACAATAAACAGGGCTTCCCTGGTGGCGCAGTGGTTGAGGATCCGCCTGCCGACGCAGGGGACGCGGGTTCGTGCCCCGGTCCGGGAAGATCCCACGTGCCGCGGAGTGGCTGGGCCCATGAGCCATGGCCGCTGGGCCTGCGCGTCCGGAGCCTGTGCTCCGCAACGGGAGAGGCCACAGCGGCGAGAGGCCCGCGTACCAAAAAAAACAATAAACAACAGCCATGTGGTGACAGAATAAATGGCAGCCTAGACTTTACCATTTTAATTCCTTCAAGGAGTATGTTTCTATTCTAGCATAAACAAAAGAAAAGCATTTATAGAAAATAGAAATCTAGCTATTCCGTTAGTAAGAACTTGATTTTAACTTAAACAGCAACTTATACAGCTAGACTAATTCAACCTCTAAAGAATGGTAGAGAAGGAAATAAGGGACAGAATTGTAGTGTCATTTCTAGCATGAGATATTCAATTTTGGATGAGGTTAAAAAAAACAAAACAAAACAAAACAAAAAAACCTAAGCATAAATGAAAGAAAGTGCTATTTCAAATTTAAGTGGGAATAAATACAAATAGAAAAAAATGCAAAACAAACCATGATACACCAAAGTTTAAAATCTCTCTCCCTGCAGCCATTCCTTTAGGTTGTATATTCCTATATTTGAAATACACCACATCCTCATTTTTATTCTACTAGAATAGTCCCTTCCCAGCAGAGAATTACCTAGAAAGGACCCTCTTCTCCCCGTGGAAAACTACTTGATTCTTAAAGACTTTACCCAGCTCAATTTGATAGTGTAGATACGGCTTCAGAGACAGTTTGCAGCTAGTATATTCTGACATTTCTGCCAAGGATAAGATTAAGTATGAAATATCGAAATTACACGTTAAAATAGATGCCATTTTACTTTGTTTCTTCCTGAATAGCCCTTCAGCTGTTGAGGCACATACATTTTTCCCCAGGCAAAATCCCCAGGCTAAAATAACTAAGTCTCATATCTTCAGGGAACCCAGCTTCCCAAACATTATTCTTAGGTATCTGATTATCTATGGGCTGTAGTTTCATTTCATAGTGAATCATGTAAATCTTACTTGAAAAAGGAAAACTACTCCACTGTAAACATTTCGCTTCAGTCAACTGCTCATACTGGATGCCCTCAATGACAATACATAATTTTCTACAACTTCTTAAAAAATTTTTTTTAATTTTAGTAATAGAGTTAGAAGTCACGAGGATTCAAGAACTGATCATCTGTATTCAAAACATAACTTTCCTGGGGCTTCCCTGGTGGTGCAGTGGTTAAGAATCCGCCTGCCAATGCAGGGGACACGGGTTCGAGGCCTGGTCTGGGAAGATCTCACATGCCGCGGAGCAAGCAAGCCTGTGAGCCACAACTACTGAGCCTGCGCTCCAGAGCCCGTGATCTGCAACAAGAGGAGCCACCGCAATGAGAAGCCTGCACACCTCAAGGAAGAGTAGCCCCTGCTCAGTACAACTAGAGAAAGCCCACGTGCAGCAATGAAGACCCAACACAGCCAAAAATAAATAATTTTTTTTAATTTAAAAACAAAAACAAAAACATAACTTTCCTTCCAGGACTGCCCTCTCTGGCAGCATACTACCCTACAGTTGCCACTGGGGAAAGGACCTTCCCATCTGCTAAGATCTAATCCTATCACTTTGCAACCTCAGACTCTCAGGCAACTTGAAGTCAAAGACCACTGCTTTAAACAGTAAACAGATGTTCCAAGGCTATTACTCCAAACCTCAGGTGAGGATAAATACAACTTTAAATTAAAACTAAAGAAAGTTAGCAAGCAAGTAAAAAGGTAAGTAAGTCAGGAGCTCTTAAGATCTTTCAGACCATCATAAATTAAAAAGAAAAGTTTAAGATTCTACCTTTAACCTCAAAGCTTTTAAAATTAAGGGGAATGAAAATGAGTATTATCATCACATTCTAACAAAGCCAACTTGAGTTATATTGCAAGCATTTCTATTTAGCACATAATCCCATCACAAAAAGTTTATAGATTACTCCCTCCACGCCCACTCAAGTACTGAATCATTATGCATTCAGTTATTAAAAGAATTTTTTAATATAGGTCTTAATTGCCCGCTCTTAACAACTTAGTTCTTATTTCAAATCAGAACCCATCCTACAAAGCTGTAGGCAGAATGCTGAAACAGAGTTAAGAAAAGTAAAAGATGAAGAAAAAGAGAAAATATGACAGAGTAGAGGAGGAGGTCATAAAAAAAGAAATCTATGAATGAGAAGATCAAGTGAATAGATAAAAAGCAGGAACTAGAAAACCCACACTCATCACTGCCTCAAATTTGATAATATCTAATTTTTTAAAAACATAATTAAACACATCTCTGTACACAGTGTTGTGGGAGAAATGCCCCATGAAGAGCTGATACACACAGCAATGGTTCTTAAGTTATGGGAGGGGGAGAGGAGGGAAAGAAGGTGGGCAGGGAGTGAGATGAGTGCCCCAAATGTCAGTGGAACAACCCAAGGTGAAGGCATTCACAGGTTCATGGTCAGCAATGTTGGTAACTTCTGAAAGATAAAAAGAGGGGTCACCTTTTTGTCTTCTCCTTAGCAAATCCCTATTTTATGTGTGTGTGTGTGTGTGTGTGTGTGTGTGTGTGTGTGTACACATGAGTCTGTGTGTCTTGCAGATGAGGGGAAAGAGGGAAACAAGAACAGGCCCCCCGGGGGCTTCCCTGGTGGTGCAGTGGTTAAGAATCCGCCTGCCAATGCAGGGGACACGGGTTCAAGCCCTGGTCTGGGAAGATCCCACGTGCCACAGAGCAACTAAGCCCGTGCACCACAACTATTGAGCCTGTGCTCTAGAGCCCTCAAGCCACAACTACTGACCCTGCATGTCACAACTACTGAGCCCGCGTGCTACAACTACTGAAGCCCATGTGCCCAGAGCCCATGCTCCCCAACAAGAGAAGCCACCGCAATGAGAAGCCCGCGCACTGCAACGAAGAGTAACCCCCGCTCACCGCAACTAGAGAAAGCCCGCGCACAGCAACGAGAACCCAACACAGCCAAAAATAATAAATAAATAAAAACAAAATAAATAAATTAAAAAAAAAAAAAAAAAAGAACAGTCCCCTGGGCTACAAAGGTCCGTGGAGTGCTACTTCTACCAGTGGACCTCAGTCCTGGAACTATGACTCTCATTCCCTCAGATCAAATCTTGCCACATAACCAACTCCAAGGAACTGCCTAATATGGTGGTACTGGGAGGTGTTTCGTTACTCTGAATACTACTTGCTTAAAGTAAGCCATTAACTGGGGCTGAGAAATATTTACGATATAGCGGTCACGGCTGACAACTTGCATTCAAAATAGGAAAACAGAGCTTCCTCTTTCCATAAGCGGCGAGGTGACCTCTGAAAATGGTTCACTATTCATTTGACCCAGAAAACCCCACAGAGTCATACAAGTCAAGAGGTTCAAATCTTTATGTTCACTTTAAGAACACTTGTGAGACCACCCAGGCCATGAAGGGTTTACATATCCGAAAGGCCACCAAGTATGTGAAGGACGTCACTTTAAAGAGGCAATGTGTGCCATTCCGTAGTTACAATGGTGGCGTTGGTAGGTGTGCCCAGGCCAGACAGAGGGGCTGGACGCAGGGTCGATGGCCCACAAAGAGCGCTGAATTTTTACTGCACATGCTTAAAAAAGCAGAGAGCAATGCTGAACTACAGGGCCTTGAAGCAGATTCTCTGATCACCGAGCGCATCCAGGTGAACACAGCCTCGGCACGGAACCTACAGACAACGCCTGCATGAGCTTTCCCTGCCGCACTGAGCTGACTCTCCCGGAAACACAGCAGGTTGTTCCTAAAGCAGAAGACGAGGTTGCACAGGAGAAAAACATATCCCAGAAGAAACTGACAAAACAAAAACTTATGGCCTGGGAATAAATTCAGCGTAAAATAAATGCAAATAAGTAAAAGAGAAAAAAAAAAAAGAAAGGCAAATAAGCAGCCTCTGGTGATAGCAAATGGTGTTCACAATGGTAGCCAGTAAAGAGAAACACGGGTGGAAAGAGTGAAAACGCAGATCGCCCTTTGTCACGGAAGTAACAACAAATTCTGCTCTGAAAAAAAATACAGTTTCCTCTCCCGTTCTTTGTGCAAGAAGCCAATTTTATTCTTGCTTCCATACTTAAATCTAGAGACGAAGAGATCTATTAATCCTTATAAACTGCTCCTAGGAGCTTCCTTTTCCTCAAGGAGTTAACAGAAGCCTTGACCATCACACAAAGGAGGTGAAATCTCTGCACTACATAGCAAACACATAGCTCCAATTAGGTTTAAGGACATTTTTACAGCTTTTATGCCAAGTTTATATTACCAGATGTTAAAGAATGTGTGGTAGCACTTAAAAAGCGCTAAAGCTGGCTAATCACGCTCTTGATAACAATGGTTTATGATTATCTCTCCAGGAAAGCAGGAAGAAGGCATTTACATGATTTTGTTGTTACATCATGATATTGAACAGAAGCAAAAACAAGGGGCAAGGCCAACCCAAATCTTTTGTTCTCTCTTTTGATACCCTCATCTAGGGGCTAAGACATGGGAAGTTATTAGATTTTTCCTCATGCCTTAGAATAAATTCAGCTAAAGGGCTTTAGAGGCTTTTAGGATTAAGACTAACTCTAAAAAGCAAATGTATTCATATTGTCCAAACCTGTATATGTCTAAACAATATAAAATTATACCTATAAAGCAAACAGGTAAAGGATGGCAAGAATTTTTAATTAGCATTTCATTATAATACCAATGTGAAAAGAAAGAGGTCAACTATTAATAAGGGACAGATTTCCCACCACTGGGATTTATTCTGAATTCATTTTAAGACCAGAAAGCTGTGATCGTAAAAATCTTCACTCTGAAAGGGTTAAAAGTTGAAATAACAGTACTTTAAGGATTGGGGCTTTAAGAACAGCTATTTGTATGTAGAAACCATGTAGTTCCAGACTCTTAATTTGTAATTTTAACTTAGAACCATAATGCCCACTTATTTCATGAATAAATGATTACACACTGGATAGCGTATCTATTTTGGATAAGGATAAAGGCTTAGAGATTTCAATCAAGCATGTGACTTCCTTTTCATTTCTCTTTTTTGATACGTGCTCTTCTCAAAATTCCACAAAAGAATACATATCAAAAAAGAAATATACTCACTAAAATTTACGGTTACTCCAACAAAAGGGTTAATTAGAGAAACAAATTTTCTCCGACTGTTAATAATGGGAATGACACATACTATGTGCCCATAAGTAATTCTCAGGTATCTTTGATCTTCAGCCCCATGCGGTTTCTGTTGCCTACCGTAGCCTGGCCTCTGGGACTCTCTCAGAACCAGACATCTGGCTACTTTGTTGTTTTAGACTAATCTCCTCCCAGGAGAGCTCAAGAAATGACACCAGGCAAGGAGGGTCCTGGCAAGGGAAAAAACATTACAGTATTAGCAGATTTCTTTTCGACTGGACGAGAGTATCAAAATTGTCTTCAAATTTCTACAGTGGTCTTAGGAGTGCTTCTGTTCTGTGGTTTTACTCCAGCATAATTTAAATAGGATGTATATATTATATCCTTAAGGCCCATCAATCATCTTTAAGAACTCACCGAATGTTAATCATAGAATATTACAATGTGTAGGAGAAAGTTGTGAGGAAAAATACAAATCAGATTAATTCTTCACCCATCTGTTAGGGTTGGGTGATGACTGATAAAACAAAGATTTTAACTGTCAGCTGAAGGGTTACACCAAAACCGTGGGATAATGTCTAAGATTTGCAAATACAGTTGCATGCCTCTCATTACGCCAACTTCCTATCATGTTTCTTCTTTTAACTGGGATTTTTTTTGAAAGGATCTTAGCTGCCAATCTACCAGAAAGGTTTGATTAAAGTATACTTCTGTAATATGCCTCTGAGGAAAGCAAGAGGGTGCAAGAAGTGATGTAAGCGTAAAAAAAAAAAAAAAAAAAAAAAAAAGCCAAAGAATTCAGTCAAGGACAAAATGTTATTTTTGAAATGACAAAGATTATCAATATTTTCCCCCCAAGGCAACAAATAATCATCAACATCTTAATTCCTTTTTAGGGATTATTGTTTAATCCCCCAAGTCTATACATTCTGAGAAAAAAAAAATAATTTACCATTTATTGCACAAATAGAATATAAGCCAAGTGGGATAACAGCTTAATCTGTGAACTTCAATATTTTATCCTAAAATCACATTTTATCTATTTGCAATACATTCAGACAACATATGAGATCAAGTGATATACTACATATGACATTTATGTTCTTATACAGGGTGACAGAAAACTCATGAGACTGGCTAAAATACCTGATGCATTCATCTCATACCTGTCAAAAGAAGTCCTTGTTTTATGTTTCAAGTCTTTTGTAATATTCAAAAGACATAACTATATAAAGACTTCTACCTTGTACTGTACTTCATAAGTTAACAATTCTAATATCCTATTTTATCCTAACACTATCTACTCTGTTAACATCCATTATAATTACCACTAGAGACAAAAATTTTCAGAGGATGAACGTAAGAAATACAATTTAAGCAGTAACAATTCATTTATTATCAAGTAAAGCAAAAGAACTATGTTAGTGTGGAATAAGCCCCTCACAAAAAGACAAATATTGTATGATTCCACTTACATGAGGTTTCTAGAACAGTCTAACGTATAGAGACAAAATAAGAAAGTTGGTTGCTGAGGGCTGGGGGGGGGGAGAAATGGAGAGCTATTGCTTAATGGGGATGGAGTTGTATTTCGGGAAGATGAAAAAGTTCTGGGTGGTAATGATTACATAGCAATGTAATTAATGCCAATGAACTGTATACTTAAAAATAATTAAAAAGGTAAATTTTATGTTATATATGTATATTTTACAACAATTTTTAAAAGAATTATGTTAGATATATAATAATATGAAAACTCAAAGATAATGAAATTTCGAGTCTTTTATCTTGAATGTCTTTCCTTGACCAAAGATACATAAATGAGAAGCATCCGCAATCATGTTTTAATTTATATACTCTTATCACCATCACTCAAGAAATGAAAAAACAAAACAAAAGCCCTAAATCAGTTCCAGAGCACATTAGCAGAATGGATTCCAAAAAACGTATTTCCAAAATTTCCCCTAGATGTCTAGAGTTTGGGACCTCACATTAGGAATACTGCTGCTAAGTAACAAAATTATTTCTCAATATTAATCTGCATTTCCAGAATTAAAAGAGGTAGCAAATTCAAGACAACCAATGAGATTTTATTACAATACTGTGAACTATTAAGATATAATGGACCCAGGAATTAATCCGGCTCTCCAAGTGCCTTCCAAATATCATATTATTTTAAATTATATTCAGTGTAGTTCCAGTGCTAAGCTTACTTTATTCTATTCCATTATTTGAAAATTATACAAATATATTTTATATTAATTGCGATTAAGTTTAACTACATACACACACTAAAAAAGAAACTCCAAATAATAGTAGCTTATACAAGAGAGAAATTCACTTCTCTTTCACGTGAAGGAAGTCCAGAGGTAGGTAATCCAGGGCTGGAAGGGCAGCTCCACAGACAAAAGGACCCAGAATCCTATTCTTGCTGCTCTGCTATCATTAGCAGATCAAATCATTAGCATGGCCGAAGATTTGTCCTCAAGCTCTAGTCATCAAGTCAACATTCCAGTAAGCAGAGAGGAAAGAAAAATGAAGGCTGTACCACCTACTTTTAAAGAGATGTCTTGGATGTTGATATACAATATTTTCACTTACATTTCACTGGCCAGAATTTAGTTACAGGGCCACTAGAACACCAGGAAGTCTAGTAAATACAGTATTTAGGTGGCAGTGTGCCCACCTGAAAGTTTGGGTTCTGCTCTAAAGATGAAGGGAAAAGGAAATTAGAAAGCAACCAGAGGTGTCTGACACATATATTAACCAGAATATTCACTTAAATACAACTACTATTGTAGGTAAATAAGTCGAAACAAAGGGAAAACAGATTCACTATTACTGGTATCTGACTTGTATAAGTCATATAAAAGAATGAGAATTATCAACAAATCACCATGATGAAAAACAGAAATTTGAAATTAGTTTTCAATTTGAGAAAATATCAATAATATCCAATTAAAGAGACAGGGAATCAATTCATGTCCTTGCGACACACACAGTGAATTGCATTTATTTCTTTAAATATGAATAGAGTACTTACTAAATAAATGAATCAGGCAGATTCTCCCAATCAGTTAATATCGTGTGTTGGCTTAGACCGAGTCAACGTAGAGATGCAACCAAAACTTTAGGTCTGGATCGAAGACAGTGTTTTTCCATCACCCCACCCCCATCCCTTGCCACCACTGAAGAAAAAAATGTTGGAAAAGAAGCAAAAGAGTGAAACTCAGAATAACCAAACCAATTCCCCTTAAGGCACATCTTCCAGATCAAATGGAGAATTATTTGTACAGAATCATGGAGGAGGGAGTTTAAGAAGATTATATCATTTGACTCTGACTGGAGATCTTAGAGAGTTCCAGTTATAGCCCAAATTCCTCTCATTTGGCTATTGATGTCTGTGACTTCTTCAACATCCATATAAAGCTGCAATGATTCATTCTGAGAAGGCTTTGGAAGCAGCACTTTTTAAAGAGTAAGTGGCTGCCAAGGAGAAAGGCCCAAAGGTGCATGACAGTAGCAGCATGACAGTAGCAGCAAGCACAACAGGGTCACACGTTCTAAAGGAAGCTTCCTAATATCTTGGTGGTGAAGGCAGAATGATTCAGAGTCTCACGGACCCTGAAAACACCTGCTGCACACAGAGCTGGTGTGGAGGGCAAGCCCGTGTCCCAGGAGACCTTCAGAGACTATCACTGCCGGAGCACGCTGACCGACCCCCACAGCTTTTGGAAGAATATGTAGGGCCAGGAAAGTACTTTCGTCCTTATAAGGCCCAATTCAGGATCTGGAAACCTGCGTGGATGTCCCACTCTGCGCTGAAAAACAGTTACACCCAGAGCCTCCAAGAGACCACACGATGGCGAGATGACCAAGAGGGCAGTGACAACAGCACAGGCGCCAGAGGACCATGCAGGAACCTACTGAAGAGTCTAGCTGGGTTAAGACCTAGTTCGTGGAGGAACTAAAATTCACCAGCAAACAGAGGGAGAAACTGTGATGAAAGAAAAAGAGGAGAAGGACAGGAAAGAGAAAGGGAGTAGCTCAGATGATAGAGGCACAGATTTTTAAAATATAAATATAAAAAAATGAATAAGCTTTAAAAAATCAAGTAGGGCTTCCCTGGTGGCGCAGCGGTTGAGAGTCCGCCTGCCGATGCAGGGGACGCGGGTTCGTGCCCCGGTCCGGGAAGATCCCACATGCCGCAGAGCGGCTGGGCCCGTGAGCCATGGCCGCTGAGCCTGCGCGTCCGGAGCCTGTGCTTCGCAACGGGAGAGGCCACAACAGTGAGAGGCCCGCATATCACAAAAAAAAAAAAAAAAAAAAATCAAGTAGACTATCATAGCATCCTCTCTTCCCAGGCTTATGAGGCAAAAAGAAATATGTGAAGCAACTTAGGCAAGTAAGAGAGATAATAAATACGAAATGTTTTTTCAGGTATCATGATAAAACTAGTTTTATCAACCAAAGTGAAAAATACCACATTTAACTTCTAACCCCCAAAGTAATAACACAACATTCAATAAGACATTCAATACTCAACTAGAAACTATAGGCCATTCAAATAAGCTGTCAAGAGAGCAATAATTAATTTATGAACAATTAGCTATATCCAATAGACTTTCCAATCAACAAAATTTTTAAAAGCCAGTCATCTATAGCAATAACGTAATTATATAATGTTTTGTAATTTGCAAAGCATGTACACATTATGTTAATTTAATCATTTAACAAGCTAACACTAAACAATGTGTATCTATTGCTGGGAGATATTTTATATAACTTAATCTGTGGTGTGGATTTAGGGGGGAAAGTGGGTATGTACTTATAGGGCTTCTAACACTGAAATTAATTTTTTCTATTTAAATAGCCTTTAAAGAAAAAGCATGTACATGGTATCTTACAGTTTCAGATACTGGAATGACATTTGCTAGAAAGGGATATATTTGCTGCTGTGTTTCTGGGTGGAACTGGCTTCCTGGTGGTAGAGTTTGGGTCTGTGGTACCAAAGCAAATTCAAGACAAAAGGCGTCTCATGTTTAAGGCGTAGAAGGAAACCTCACCTTTGCTTTTCACCTTTTCATCCTGCAGGGAATGGAAGTTGCTGAGATATACGGGAAGAATCTCCCTGTGCTTAGGGCAGTGGTGAGTTTTTCTTCTAACTCTGCAACTGCCGTGAAGCAGGGCAGACAGCCTTGACCCCCCTGTGCCACAGACCTACCCACACCACCCAAGCGTTTGGTTATTCCATTCAGATTTGGTACCTACGCAGCACAGCAAAGCAGTAATTCTGCCGCTATCTCACTAAGTATAAAGGAAGCAACATTTGCAGTCAAATTGTCAGCCACAATGCAATTGCTTCCTTGGTCAGTCTGCAGTCCGGCTCTCACATGCAGGTCAGGTATGTTGCATTGATCAGGCCACTTGGGACAGGTTTTGTGAGCAGCACCCCTTCCATCAGACCCATCCATTCTCTTGGATGTTCCAACCAGTGTATTATCTTAACCCTAAGGGGGAAGCCTTTCAAAAAGATACCCTAAGCACTAGGAGAGAATTTGAAAGCCTATCACTTCCAAGAACCAACTTGCCAATGAGGACCTGTGGGCCCAGCTCAAGCTCTAGGGACCTCCCCTGCCCCCTCCTGACTTACCCTACACGCACCTGTTGTTAACACTCCCAGTTTTCCCCATTTCATTACCAAACTCTGTGAAAGCACACGACATTGCATTCCCTTTGTACTCCACCTCCCCACGCCTCAAAATACTAGCTCTGTGCTCTGTAAATTGCAAATGCTCGCAAATTTGTTTTAATTTAATTGTACACTGACATTCATCTCTCGGAAAAATTTCAAGCCATCCACCTTGAATGAGAAGCCAACACAAGATCTAGGTGTTCCTTCTTATGTGACTGATTTCTAGAGTTTTGCTGGGTTTTGCTGAAGATATTGATTGCATAATTGGATAAAAGGGTCCTGGAGAAGGAGTCTGTACTTGTCAGCTGTGTGATTTTAGTCACCTCACCTCTAAATCCTAATTTGACCAACTACAAAAATCAGGATAACATAATACCAGTCCTATCTACTTCATATAACTGTTGGGAGGTTAGAAAAAGAAAATACAGGTAAAAGCATCTCATAAGATATGCAAAATAAATATATTTATCACAATAGGAGATGATCTAAAGAAGTACTGTCATATGTTTTAATTCTATATACAGTTGACCCTTGAACAACAAGGGTTTGAACTGCCCATGTCCAAGTATATGCAGATTCTTTTTTCAGTAGTAAACACTACAGTATTTACTGTACTACAGTACTAGACAATCAGTGGTTGGTTGAATCTGTGGATGTGTATATGGTGTTGAATCCATGGATACGGAGGAACCAAGGGTATGGGGTCTGACTGTAAATTACACGTGGATTTCATGTATAGGAGGGATTTCTGTGAGGATGGTTGGCACCCCTAACCTCTACACTGTTCAAGGGTCAACTGTATACTGAAACTTCCATACAGAAATCACTATTTATTTTAAATAAGGGAAAGAAATTTTACCTTATCATTCATGCAAAAAAATATTATTTTAAGTATCTACTAATGTCTTTAATGTCAAAATCATTTTTCCCACATGAGATTTACTAGACTAGTTAATTTAAGAGCATCCAAAATTTACAAGGGAAGAAAATAGACTAAAAGGTCCCATTCAGCTACTAAATTGTCTGTGTATGTTTTCCATCACTTAATAGGTTTGAAAATGCAAGTCTTTTATTCCCTTCCAGGCCAGATCAACCATATAAAAGTCTTTCATTCCCTTCCAAGCACTAGAAATCTTGTATTTCCTTCTAGGTATTCTGTCTGCCATTTTGAAGACTGCCACCATGTAAGTGGCTATGACTGCTGATGCTTAGACAAAGCAGAACAGGTGTGAATAACAGAGAAAAGTAGAAATAGTATAAGAGACAGCCAATTATGTATCCTGATTTTTTACAAAAATTTATGATTTTTCTATAAAAGTTTATTTAACATACAACAAAGTAAAACTAGGTATCAGATATTACTTTAATAAGACATTTAAATCAAGACACAGATAGGGCTAGATTTAAAGTCTTTCAAGAATATTAATCTATTCAAATATATTTACTGTGGCCCCAATACACGCCAAATGCTGCACCAGACACAGAGGACACAATTGTGAATAAGAAATACACATTTCCTGTCATCTCCTGATGACAGTGAGAAGATACATAGGCATTTACAATACTCTGTGCTACACGTGCCTTGATGGGGTAGGAAAGCTTCCTCAAGGGAGGCTTGCAGTCAAGTGGGAAAGTCCATACCTATACAACTTCTTAGTGTTTTACCTAACTCCATTTTTTTGTTGTTGTTTTTTGCTAACTACTGGTCTACTCGTAGATCAACCCTTATTTTTCTTACCTAAGTAGTTCAGGCACTAAGCCATGTGTAGATGGAGAGCTTTTAGTACCATGGGTCCTATCTACCTCCAGTGTTAACTGAGAGTGTAGTATTGAGGGGAAGAGCACAGGCACTGAAAGAGAATCGCCTGAGTTGACATCCTTGCTCTTCTTCTTCTGCGCTACGTAAACCTGGGCAAGTTCCTTAATCTCTTTTTGCGTCAGCGTTCTCATCTATAAAAGGGAGATAATAATAACAAGAGTACCTAGCTCATAAGGTTGTTAAAAGGCTTAAAGGAGTTAATATATAATATAAAGCACTGAGAACAAGGACTGACACATATCGTGAGCTATAAACGCACTGGGATGTTATTTTGATGGCAAGACCTAACTGTGATTGCAGTTATCTCTTGCTCTGTGGGTCAGCAGCTAAATAAATCAACTTAGGGCAGAGGAATTGCCCACAAATGTTAAGAATCCTTCCCGGAATGGTGCGTTGTTGACCATCCTGTGTCATTCCATTGTCCTGCTGTGCCCTTATCTTCTTTTCCAGGTCAGAAATTGGGAAAGCTTAGGAAAACATTAGCAGTTCTTCACATGTCTAAGAGGCTTTGTAAAACCTGAGGTCAAGCTTCTTCCAACCAGTAAAAGGCCCCTTTAATTAAACAAACAAGCTTCTAACTCAATTAACTTCTTTCCTCTTTCTATATTGACAATCAATTTATAATGAATTGCGCCTGAAGTTGTAAAACTTCATCAACCAAAGGCAAATTGTTTCTTGAAGCAGGTTCTATTTTTTTACCCTCAGAAGTATTTCAAACACAACTTGAAAATAAAAATTTTTTCCAGAGAGCTACAGAAACCTCCAACCAAAATTTCATTTTTGGTTATCCATAAAAAAGATAACGATATCAAACCAACAGAATTCATGTCTCTCTTTATAAACTACTTGAGCGTGGTAGATCCTGTTTTAATTTTAATGCCAGCTTCCATTTTTCATATGAAAGTGTGACTATGTATCTCACATTTAACAGCAAGTGTGCAAGCACACAGCTGAATAATTGCTAATTAAAACTATCTGGGAACCGGAAACATCGAACGTTGGAGGAACTAAAAGAATAACGCATGTCAGCAACTCCACTGCATAAATGCACTGAGTGTCTATGATGGCTTATTTTGACAAGGACTTAACATAAATTCAAACAAGAATTAAGGCATATCAGTCCCCACTGTCCCTGATAAGGAGGGCCACAAAAGTCGAAAAGCATTTTTCATAGGCTAACTCATTATGCACTTTAAAAAAGATTAGTATGTATAAATAAATAAATACACTTTGCCTCATATAGTTAGTTTCTCAGACTGGTTTTCAGAATTAAAGTACCATGATCTCCCTATTTGGAAAACTATACCATTGTCAAACATGAACTTAATGTAACTGTAATAAGACTGGAAGTTTGTAATGACACTGTCTCTGAGTCCAGATCTAAAGGACTGTTTAATGAGAAACATTATGGAGCATAAACTCTGAAAACTTCCCGTAGATAAGCGCTCTTAATGGAATCTAAAATGTACGTGCATAGGGCTTCCCTGGTGGCGCAGTGGTTGAGAATCCGCCTGCCGATGCAGGAGACACGGGTTCGTGCCCTGGTCCGGGAAGATCCCACATGCCGCGGAGCAACTAAGCTCGTGAGCCGTGGCCGCTGCGCCTGCGCATCCGGAGCCTGTGCTCCGCAATGGGAGAGGCCACAACAGTGAGAGGCCCGAATACCGCAAAAAAAAAAAAATAAGTAAATAAATAAATAAATAAAATGTACGTGCATCAATGAGAAAATGTCTAATATAGATAGAACATTGTTCAATTCTATCCCACTTTATTCTGGCACAGTAAATACAAAAAGATACTTGAAGGAGAGGTTGAGAACATATACTTATGAAAATTACTGCAATGTAAGTGACCTCACATTGTTCTGAACAACTCTGCTAGGACCATTGCATGAGTAAGAGTCATACAAAGCTAGAGTCATTCTCTAGCTTCCCCAATCCTTTGCCATTTTTATTATGGATACTCTTGTACTGCATTAAAGGGATACAAAGAAAAGCAGTTCCTGCCAAGAAAAGTCAAAAATTGATTAAAGAGCCAAATACATGCAAAAGTATCTGATTAAGGGTACAAAAACAGTCTCTCCTGTTTTTGGAAAAAAGGATTAATATTCATATGAATATTTCTTCCTGGGCATCTGCAAGGCTTCTTACGAGGGAAATGATTATTTGAGCTGGGCCTTTGACTGACTGATGGGCAGGACTTCCACCAGCAGATACTGGAAGATGAGGCTGTCTCTATTACAGAGCAGACTGGTCAAGTGAACTGATTGCAAGCAGTAAAAGACTGTCTCAGAAACACAGAGTTCTCACGCTGGTCTGAGGGCCAACACCAAAGGGGCTGTCTGCAAGTAACAGGAGGCCAGGGATCTCCTTGAGAATAGACCAAAGGCTAGAAAATCTGTCCAGAGGATCAGAGGAGCTGACTCAGGAGGAAATATAGGTGGCACGTTTCCGCTACAGTTTAGGGTTGTGTTTTTCAAACTGTAGTTTCCAAAACCAATTAGTAAATTGGCATTTATTTTACAAAATGAAAGAAACTGAAGTAAAAGGAAGGGAAGGAAAGGAGAAAGGTGGAGGAGGAGGGGGAAGGGAAGAAGACAAGAGAGGAGAGAGTGAATTACACATAGAGTAAATTTTCAGTTTCTAGCTGTGGATTGTGGCGGGGGGGGGGGGGGGGGGTTGTTTTATTTTTTTGCGGTACGCGGGCCTCTCACTGTTGTGGCCTCTCCCGTTGCGGAGCACAGGCTCCGGACGCGCAGGCTCAGCAGCCACGGCTCACGGGCCCAGCCGCTCCGCGGCACGTGGGATCTTCCCGGACCGGGGCACGAACCCGTGTCCCCTGCATCGGCAGGCGGCCTCTCAACCACTGCGCCACCAGGGAAGCCCTGGATTGTGTTTTTATAAAAAAATGGAAATCACTCATTTAAAGGGCCCTTCAGGTCTAATATCTTGGCACTTGATTAGAATGCGCTCAGTCTCACTCAATATATTCAGACCATTAGTTTGGGTCTAAGTGTTCTTGGTCATGAATAATTGACTTAAAAAATCTTACTGCACTAAGCAAGATGTTCTCATTAGATACTTAGAAGACACAGTCTGATGTCTTCATAAAGCAAGTAAAGTTTAAAAGAGTCATTTCCAAAGTTCACAGCAATGCAGTAAAGATTATGCTTGTTTCCTTTAGACTGACAGATGCTAAGCATCTTCATATGAAAGATACATGGATAATGTAATTCTCCGTTATGAAGCGGATAGTCTCATAGGGAGAATAAATTGAGAAAGCATAAAGATCTACAATTAACACAATAAAGCAGATCATATTTCACCAAGAAGTAAACAGCTTAAAATGACAGATTACCTCCTCTCATTTATATAAGTCCTTATATATTTTTTCCCAAAGTATATCCATCTAAAACAACCCTGCCTACATAGAAAAAAGCTGAAAAACAATACCCAAGATCACAGAGCTAGTTAGCAATGGGGCCAAGAGAAGAAACGAAGTCTTCTCAGATTTAATTTATTAGTATTACCATAATTCCATGGTTTAACAAATCATTGAGAATAAGTCTCCTTTTTCAATAGTAACAACTTTATAAACACATACAAATATATATGTAACTGGCATGTAGTCAATGCACAGATAAGCCAAAGAACCTAAAAATGGTACTTGCCCAGAATTTGGAAATGAAGGTATAAATAATCAAATTCTCTATAATGAGATACAACAAACGTGAACATTAATCAAATAAGATTAACCAAGAAAAAAGTTATGAGTGTGTTGTTATTTAGACTAGTGTTTCCTCAAAATCACTAATGGACCCCAGGGTACCTCCCTAAAAAAGGAAGTTTGATTATTAAAATGTAACTAATAGAAATAAACCAAATTATTGAAAAATGTTTTATGTTAGTCATAATATATGCAGACAATCTGATACTGAAAAAGAATTAGATAACAAATGGCCAATGTTTATGAAGAATTGTTCAAAGGACACATGGTACCTGATTGTTTCTGTGGTCTGTTTGTTTGTTAGTTACAATGGAACCCCGGGTGGTTTTCAAGGCATTACAGTTTAGAGGAAACATCCTGCAGGTCTGTTCAGTCCTCTTTATCTGGTTCTAAATTCCCAAAGCAATCTTTCCATAAGTAACTTGACTTCCCGTGCCTTTTAATTCCCAGAGGGGGTAATCTCAGATATCTGACATGAATATTCCATGTTATGGTAAGAAATATTTATACAAAAATGTTGAGGATCTATAGTACAAACTAATAAACTGGGATTACCCAGTTTGTTAAATTTATTTCGACACCTGCCATCCTGTAAATTTATTTAAACCCCAACCTTCTTATATTGCAATTTACTGTTTATGTTTTATATCACTTACTCAACTAAAAATTCTATGAAGGTATGATATATAGGAAGCTATAGTAAGTACTCAACATATATTTTTGAATGAATGAACGGAGTAAATGAATAGACTTAGATCAAACTTTGAGGAAGCAATGATAATGACTCAGAAAACTAGGTGATTTCATCAGTGACAAACCTCTACAATGAGGATAACGTTGATGCTTGCTTGATACGTGCCCACACAATTTATAAGTACTTCTGCATATGATTTCATGAGATCCTTGTAAGCAATTCTATGAAATAAGGATGCAAACACTACTGATCCTCAGATGAGAAAACCAAGGCTCAGAGAGGTCCAGGGCTTACCTGGTGACCACTCAGACCACTAGGTACGTAGTGGCAAAAGCAGGAATCAAACAACTGCTTTGATTTCCTGGCAAGTGTATCCTTTGCTAAAAGGTCAGGTGGCCTAGCAGCTCAGGTGTGATGCTGCACCCAGCATGTTAAGCTGGTGTTGTTTAAATACTTCTCACCCAAGATCAGGACTGGTCTTTATGTCTGAGGCAGAGTTGTACCCAATGGTGGGGGTCAAATGACTTCAGCTATAGAAAGAAGGGCTCGGAAACAGGAATCTGGCGATGCTGAACAAGATGTTTCAAGATCCAGTCCCTGGAAGACACTCCCATTCAGATGGGAAAGGAGCCAGGTAAGAAGAAAAGGAGTGATGAGAAACATGGGAAGAGAATTAGGGGAGAAGAGGGTCAGAGAAGCAAAAGGAAGTTGGAAGCAAGTAGGTGTGGTGTCACAGGTTGAAGTCAGGTCATGAAGGATGAGAACTGGACACTGGATTTGGTGAACAGACATCACTGCCAACCACTGAGAGGACCCATTTGGTCGGAGTGGTAGAAATAGAAGACAATTTGTGAGGCTTTAAGGGGTTAAATGAGAGAATTCTAAGTTACACACAAAAATCTTGGGAAATCTAGGTATGTTTCAAGCCAGTTTTATAGCAGCTTCAAACAAACCCAGTCAACTCTTTTGAGGGCTCCTAAGAATGCTAACCCAATCCAGATAATGAGTCTAAAGTTAAAAGGTATAAATGGAAGGCTAGTAGGGACATGGAATTTCTTGCTGCTATTACTTCTTTTCTTTCATCTGTCAAAGAGGAAAAACTGTTACCATTTCTCTGAGAGCACAGGAAGCTCGAGGGTAGAAAGTACACACAGCCCAGCTTGCAAGAGGGCTCAACAGTGACAGCCTTTTTCAGGATGTACAAGATTGCTCCAGGAGGCCAGTAAACTCCCACTGCAAGCAAAAGCAGTGACCGAGCCCATTTAACAGGAGAAAAAGGCAAGGCACACAAAAGCCCAGTGATGGCTGAAGCTGAGACAGTGACTGACAGATCAGATTTCCTTCTCACTTCAAGTCCTCTCTCTGCTGATCAGATCTACTCTAAATGCCTTTATAAATGTTTCAGTGAATCTTATCTTCATGCATTGGATTAGCAAGATCAACTCCCCACTGATAATGCAAAATAACCCTGAAATGTTTCATGCCTTGCTGATCAGCCAGAAATTGAACTTTCCATCTTCATTTGGACTGTGATGATCTTGATCTTTCACCTCTAGCAAAAATCTTCTCAGAGCTATAATTTTAAAGTTCGTAATGAGTGCTTCATTTGCTTTCCAAGCAGATAGAACACCTTTTTTAAATACACTCAGACTGCCATGACCTTCGTCAATGACTTAAAGAGTTCACCACATGTAATAATTTTCTTTGCTCGGGAGACATTCTTAAGTTTTCTTTAAAGAGATTTGGGCAATAACTCCATCGATGAAATTAAGCGCACGTGCGCGCACACGCACACACACACGCACACACACACACACACACACATTTTCAACTTGTCACCTTTCTACCATACCTGAAATCAAAACTTTTCCGTAAAATGTACTTGGAATTCTGCATGACTACCAAAGGGTTCTAAAATCCTTCAGCCTGTTAACTAAAACACAATAAAAACGTCAGCTAAATCTGTTTACACTAAAAGCTACACACCATCTTAACTCTAGACTAAGCAAGAGGACAGCTTAATGCCTACAGGAAGCAACCAGAGTCCGCATCCCCAGATGGAACTTCTGGCTGCCCTACACAGCTGGATGAAACTGAACTCGCTTGGGGTACATTTTGGTTTTTTTCTACACTAAGAAAGAAAAACAATGATTTTAATGATATGGGCCAGTGTAAAGGCATTCTACTCTGTTTTGCCTACTTTCGTGAGGTTTTTAATGTGAAATAGAGGTTTTGAATAGTGCAACATGACACTGCATGTAGGCTTCTTGAAGGCAGGCCCCAGATCTTACTCTCCTTTTTTAGTCCCTATGGTAAAAGGCAGTGTCTACATAAAGTGGGTGCTAAACTACTGTTGACTAGCACATTCTATTTCTAAAGCTGGATGGTGGGCACAGGGGTGTTTATTATTATGCTTTAAAATGGATATATGTGTTTTTTGTAGATATGATATTTCATAATTTTAAAAAAAGAGGGAGAATCTTGAGGCCCATCCACTACACATTCTAATTCAATAGGTCTAAAGTGGAGATAAGGGATTTTTTTTTTTCTAATCACCCCAGGTAACACAGATGTGGGCGATCTATAGAATCCACTTTGAGAAAAAAAAAACAACAAAAAAATAAATAAACAGACCAACATAAATAACATGCATGTTATCAGTACACTGCTATTAGTGGTGAAGGTGTTTTACTTTCCTGGTTCAAATTATCAGGCTCAGACTTAAACACAGAGAACATAGTATTTAGCATAAAATATTACTCTGAGATATGCCTGGAAATTCCTTCCTAACTTGCTCTGATTTTCCTCTATTATAATTCTTAATGCTTTTGCTTTCCTTTTCTTTTTTCCTTCAGATGTTTGAAGATAGAAATCCTTAATTACATTTCTCTCCTACTTGGTTTATTGCCCAGACTCACAAAAATTTTACAAAGTTATACAGCTTCGCAACTTTACTTGGAAATTAAGACCTCATATTTACTTCATATTTTGAGGAAGGGCTTTTAGCTGAATCCTTCCGTATCTCAGTTTGCAAAAAAAGAAATAAGAGGTAAAAGGAGATGGTGCATCTTTTCCCAAACCCTACCTCTCTTGCTTTTTCATTAAACAACAGTATAAGTGTCAAATGAAATAAAAATACCTCTATAACAACAACACAAAAACCACATGATACCTTCTCTCCAAACTTAGGGAAATAATTTTCCAGTTCTTTTCTTTTTTAAAGAAACTCCTTTTATAAAAGAAATCCTTGTGGTAATTACTATAAGGCAGAAGTTACTTGAATTTAAGTACAATGATTTTCTTAGCAAATCCCGTAAAGTTTAAAACCTATGTAAGGCTTTTGGGAAAAAGATCATGTCTTTTACCACCTAACTTTACATTTGGAACAGAACTGTATACAGTTTTAAACAAAAAATATGTGTTTATACTATGTCTCCCATGTTAGAATAAAAAACATTTTGACCTATCTTCTTTTTTATACTTGGCAATGTAATTAGGACACGGACACACACACACACACACACACACTACCACTATCACCACCAATCAGACCATGTCAACATCACACAACATCACACACTACAATCCTGCAGGTCTGAAAAATTGCATTTAAAACACTGGAATGAATAAATAACAATCACAAAAAAGAACCTAACCAAGTTTCCAATACTTAATTGAAAGTAGTTTAAAATTTAGGGCTTCCCTGGTGGCGCAGTGGTTGAGAGTCCGCCTGCCAATGCAGGGGACACGGGTTCGTGCCCCGGTCCGGGAGGATCCCACGTGCTACGGAGCGGCTGGGCCCGTGAGCCATGGCCGCTGAGCCTGCGCGTCCGGAGCCTGTGCTCCGCAACGGGAGAGGCCACAACAGTGAGAGGCCCGCGTACCGCAAAAAATTTAAAAGCCACGAAATAAGACTGCCAGTCAGCTATACCCTTAAACAGCCTCACTTTAATACCTAAAGGATATGCTGGCATTCCAGTGTACATGCATTGTTATGCACATACATTGAGTTCCCTCTGCTGCTAAAAATGATTATAAATTTTAATTGGCTCACTGAAACAAAAACAATCTAAGTTATAAAAACAGAAATTGTTTTTTAACTTTAACAAAAAGTAAAAAGGCTATTCTCACCAAAGTACAAGATGTGAGTTTAAGGGATGCAATAACTTTCAATCCATGACAAAAACCTTTCAGTAACCAAGAGTTTTATGGAAAAAAGCATTTACAATGAGAGGTATATAAGTAACAGAAAAAAAAAAAATTCCTTCTAAGTTATACAACAACTTTACAAAATAAAATGAAGAGAATCATTTCAAATGACACTATTGTATCTGCATACGTCCCCAAAATCATTAAATACAAATACGCTACACAGTCACACATTTTAACACACGAGAGCATATGCTAAACATGTGTACAGGTATGAAAAGATGTATATATAAGTATTTGAGAGCATAAACTCAATGTCAATAAGTTTAATAACACAAAATCTGGAAAAAAATCGTTTTCTTACATGTATAAACACTGCAAAGAACGGTCAGCTGGAAAGAACAGTGTAACATGGAAATGTGCCCCAGTAATTTTCCCCCCATGCTAAAATCCATGTGGGTACATAGCCGCTGTGAGTGAGACAGAGCAGACAACCATGGTGAAGCAGAATCGAAACCTTCACCTAACGGCACCTGACACTGCACTCAGCTTTTGGATCTTTTCATTTACATGCACCAAAAAATTCATTTTCTATCCTTAGATTTTTCCAACATATGATACAAAAGATTAATCTTCCCTTACATTTATTTCAACAAAAGCCTATATTCGGTTACCTTATAACAGTATTTTAGAAAACCATGAAACTTAAAATTATCTAATATTTTTACCTACAGATCATTTTCTTCCATAATCTGACATAAATATAAAATACTCTATTCACTGCACATCGGAAGACATGACCAAAATGGACTTTGAAAGCTTCATTTCTGAAGCTCAATGTTCAATATTTATGAAAAATTGTGTCTTATTCCCCAGGACTTCAAAAATGCTTGACAGGGCTTCCCTGGTGGCACAGTGGTTAAGAATCCGCCTGCCAATGCAGGGGACACGGGTTAGAGCCCTAGTGCGTGAAGATCCCACATGCTGCGGAGCAACTAAGCCCGTGTGCCACAACTATTGAGCCTGCGCTCTAGAGCCTGCGAGCCACAACTACTAAGCCTGCGTGCCTAGAGCCTGTGCTCCTCAACAAGAGAGGCCACCACAATGAGAAGCCTGCACACCACAACAAAGAGTAGCCCCCGCTCGCCGCAACCACAGAAAGCCCGCGCACAGCAACGAAGACCCAACGCAGCCAAAAATAAAAATAAATAAATAAAAATTTTTTTTAAATGACAATCATGAAGCTGTACAATATAAACATTTAAAGAACTAGACCAATGATGCTAGAAAACAAAGGAGATGTTCACAAATTCAACATTATTAACAGGCAACATTAATGTAAATAATTTAAATATCTACTGGGGAATGAACATGTAGATACAATTTCAAATGTTATATGTTAATGTCAAGAAAATGAGTGAACTTTGAACTTCTGCCAAAAGTCATTTGAGAAAGAAAAGTTTTTTAAGGGAATCACATTAGAAAGAAAGAGATAAATGACACCTTTAAACCAATTACCATTAGTCTCAGATATACCACAGGAGACCCTTTCCTCAAATTCTTTCAAGGCAATAGAAAGATAATCATAGCAGGTGCTAATCCAAGACTCCAATAACTTCTCTACCTCACTAATGATGTGGCAACTGAAAGAATTACTTGGCATACTGAAATGCTGGTTAAATCCAACTATCTGCCAATTGCATTCCTACACCAAGAAGTTAAATGTGGCTTAGAGAAAACACACATCCATGATGCCTGGCTTCACTTTAAATGCGTGGCTTGATTTCAGCTGGGCCCTTGGTGCTGGCTGGCAACGCTACTATCTTCTCCAGTTGACTCACTCTCCCCAACTACATGGCAACTCCACATTCTCTCCTCTCATCGCGAACATTAATAGCACTTACCCCCATCATCACTCTCTGCTGCTGAGAAAAAATGAAAGTCATCAGAAAAAACTCTCAAGTGTACCCCTTCTACCCATCTACGTGGATCTATAGCCAAGCACTCTTCCTTCCCTCCTGTTATTTTGAACAAATGGTCCAAGCTCCTACTGAAGCTCATACAACCCAATACCATTGTCTCCCACTTGATCAAATAAACTACTCCAGCACTCTCTCTTAAATCTACAGCTTGCTCCCTGCTGTACGATTTTCATCATGATAGAAATACACTGTCCTTTCTGCATTAGAAAAAAATATCTTGACCCCGTATCCCTCTCTAAACATAGTCCCATTTCTCTATTCCCTTTTATCACAAGGACCTCATAACAGTGGTCTAGACCTCCTGTCTCTAATTCTTCTCTTCCTGTTTTCCTTGAACCCACTCCACATGTTTTTGCCCCTACGCTCCACCAAAAGCACCCTGGTCAAGGTTAGCAGTAACCTCCACATACCTTAATTCAACGGTCAATTCTCAGAATTCACCTTACACAACTCACATCAGCAGAATCTGATACCGCTGGTCATACCCTCCTCCTTCAAACCCCTTCCTCACCTGGCTTCCAGGATACCATGCTCTCTTGTTTCTCCTTCAGTCCCACTAATTATACTCTCTGTTGCCTTTGCTGGTTATTCCTCCTGACCTCTTAATGTTGGAGGGTTCCCGGACTCAGTCCTTGAACCTCTGCTCTTTTCTATATATGCTCTCTCCCTAAGGAATCTCATCCTCAATCTTGGCTTTAAATACAATTTATTCACTGATGACTCCCTAATTTGTGTCTCCAGGTTTAGGCCACTCCCTCAACTCTCAACCCCCTGTATCTCTAATTGCTCACTGACATTTTCGTCTGGATATGTAATAGGCATCTTGACACATCAAAAAAATAAGCTCTTGATCTTTACCATACGGCTGACATTACAAGTGTTCATCAACGTCCAGCTCCCCTCCCCTTCAGGCCACAGGAATGACAACCCATGAGAAGGCCACATGACTTGTTCTGGCCAATGTGATGTGAGCAGAAGTGCCATATATCATTTCCAGCCTGGACATGAAAAGCCCATTGTGATTCTCCAGTCTCTCTATTTCCGTGCTGTGGCAACTGAAAATGTTTTGTGTTCCATCCAGATGGTGTACTCCACCAGCCAGGCTTCCTTAGTGATGGCAAAGACCTTCCCACTGACCAACATGGAACAGGTACCATTAGCAAGAAATAAACTTATATGCTTAACAAGCCATTGAGATTTTGGAGTTCTGAGTTATCACAGTATAGCCTTGCCTACCCAGACTAAATACCCCCCAAAAGCGGCTCTCACATAGTGGTCTTTTCCATCTCAGCAAACTCCATCCTTTCAGCTGCTCAGTCAAAAACCTTGAAGTCATTCTTGACCCCCTTTCTTTCTCTCATACCCCACATCCAATTCATCAGCATACCCTGAGCCTTCAAAATACATACAGAATGCAACCGCCCTTTACTTTTTCCACTACCATTCTGCTCTTCAAAAGACACTGATAAGAAAATGAAAAGACAAACACAAACTGGGAGAAAACACTTTAAAAGCATATAGATAAAATGAAGGGCTTGCATCTAGAATATATAAAACTCTCCAAGCTCACCAATAAGAAAATAAAACACCCAAGTTTTTAAAAAACAAAATTTTAATAGACATTTCCCCAAGAAAGACATGGACAGCAAATAAACACATGGAAAGACAAGAATGCTCACCACTATTAGTCACTGGAAACTGCAACTTAAATTAAAACCACAATGAGATGCAACTACATACATATTAGAATGGCTAAAATTAAAAAGAATGACAATACCAAGTATTGATGAGACGTAGAACGCTACAATGCTCATATACTGCTATTTAAAATGTAAAATGATACAACCACTTTGGAAAATACTTGGGCAATTTCTAAAAAGTTAAACAAACACTGGTGGTAAAAGAAGAGTGTTTATATATTGACAGATACGGTCCACTCCAGAAGCTGTTTATAGATGACTTATATTTATTGGGGAGTCTTCCCTTGGCTGAAAGGTGCTAAAACATACACCTATTAGATGATCCAGCCATTCCACTCTTAAGTATTCTCAAAAGAAAGAAAGTATATGTCCACTTAAAGATTTGTACACAAATGTTCATAGCCCAAAAGTGGAAACTGCCCAAATGTCCATTACTAAGTGAATGGATAATCAAATTGTGGCATATCCATACAAAATACTACTATTCAGCAATAAAAAGGACTAAATTACTAATATACAAAATATAGATGAATCTCAAAATAATTATGCTGAGTAAGAGAAGAAAAGGAAAAAAGAGAGTACATGCTGTATGATTCGGTTACAGTAAGTCCCCTACATACAAACGAGCTCCATTCCAAGAGCGCATTCGTAAGTCCATCTGCTCGTAAGTCCAACAAAGTTAGCCTAGGTACCCAACTAACACAATCAGCTATATAGTACTGTACTGTAATAGGTTTATGATACTTTTCACACAAACAGTACATAAAAAACAAACACAAAAAAATAAAGGAAACATTTTTAATCTTATACTACAGTACCTTGAAAAGTACAGTAGTACAGCACAACAGCTGGCATACAGGGGTTGGCATCGAGTAAACAGGCAAGAAGAGTTATGACTGGAGGAGGGAGAGGAGGTGGGAGAGGATAGAGCTGAAGGATCGTCAGCAACAGGAGACAGAGGGCAAGGTGCAATTTCATTCACACCTGACATCGATGGAACGCACGTTCGCATCTTTGAAAGTTCGCAACTTGAAGGTTCGTATGTAGGGGACTTACTGTATATAAAACTCTAGAAAATGCAAACATCTATAGTGACAGAAAACAGATCAGAGGTTGCCTGGGGAAGACGACAGGAGGGAGGGATTACACAGCGGTACAGGAAACTTTTGAGGGTGATGAACACGTTCACTATCTCAATTGTGTTGATGGTTTCCCAATGTATACATATGTCAAAATGTTAAACTGTTTAAATTTGTTCAGTTTATTGTATGTCGATGATACTTCAATAAACTTTTTTTAAAAGGAATATAGCAGGTACAGAATAAAGTGAATAAAGATGAAAACAGATGCAAAGAAAGCAAAATCCTAAGAAGGAACTGCAGTGGGAACATTTATATCCTCCCTCATTCTGTAGTATTCTTTTCTGAATGATAAAATATTAGTGGAAAAGGAGGAATAAGCTACTACAAAGCAGAGTCCCTCAGTATAAAGTCGTAGGGTCTTTCAGCCAAGAAAAACCACCTATAAGTAGCTCCCAAAATGGACAACTGCCATCCCAATATACAAGCACTCTTCTTTGGCCACAGTTCCCTAGTAGTTGAATAATTTCTTTGAACTCATCTTAGAAACCTGGCCTAATTTCTCCTTTTTTATGTCATCTTCATTTGCCATTAAACATATATTGACCCTTTTTCCATAAATTTAGTTTGCTATACATTTTTTAAGAACTAAGGAATGGCCATAGCAGGTGTCCTCAGTTCATGAGTCTCGGATGTAAAAGTCCCTTGCCTTGGATTCACTGTCTTCTGTCTCCTCATTTCCCACTGAGGTAGAAAAATCACCATCTCTATTTCATTCACCTCCCTTGCTCTTCTCTTTGAAATCCTAAATTCCACTCATTATTGTCAATTTTAGCATCATCCTAATACATGAATCAACCTACTTCTTTCATAAGCTGCTATGGTTATGTGTTTTTTGACATGACTCTGTCATAGAATAGAATAGAATAAAATAAAATAAAATAAAATAAAATATAAGAGCATAGCACCCACTTATGTTTAAACAAAGTTAGCCCTGTGACTTACCTCGTTTCCACCAACTGCCTTGGTTAAAATCACTGCAGAAGACACAGGGGGAGGCATGCAACCTACTGTCTGCAACCTGAAAAAGAAGAAAATAAGCAATTATAAGTAGGTTTTTGTTTTCAATTATAAATAGTTTTCACTACATTCATTCTAAAATAGCAGAGCTGAGTAAATGAAAATAGGAGAATGTTTACTGATGCACATGCCCTTTTGAGTTTAGACAATTCTATATGAGGCAACATGGTTTAACAGAAGCTCTCACTCCATTCCACAGACTGGGGTGATTTTATTTTTTAAATTATTTAAGCTCTTATACAATTCAAAAAACAGTCAGGTTATGGTGAGTGTAGTCATTGAAAGATAACCAAAATGGTTAATCATTTGGTAAGTGTATATAGCCAGTTATTTTCAGGTATCTTTTCCTTACATTTTTTACAGGAAGGTTTTTGGCAAAAATAAAACTTTAAAACCTCTTGCAGATTCTTTTCCACATAACAGCAATTCTCAAACTTTCATCTCATAAAAGACATTTTCATGCTGTTGTAATATCATTATAAAAATAGGCATGACACAATCATGTACTTCTTAGATTCAGACCCTATAGTAAATTCTAATGTCTATTCTAAATTTGGTTTTTATTAAACTATGTGTATACTCCCAAGATCGTGACAAGAATTCTATTCTCTTAGTTTAGAATAGAAAACACATTGCATGACAAGCAAATGAAATTATGAGTAGTAAATCCAAGTATTAAAGATAAAAACCATTCCTCAGCATTCATACAGAATATATATTCTGGGGACAAAGCCCAACTAAAGTGGAAAGTTTATACAAGGAATCAAGGACACAGAGTATCTGACTAATATTTTGAATGTAGGATCACAGGTCATTTTTATTCACTTTTGTAGTAGTGTATTGTCTAATCTTTATGCATTGAATTTATATTGGCTCTGAAGTAAGAAAAAATAAAAAGTTTTCATTTTTTACTGAAAACTTAAGAAAAAACCTTATAGGGAACTTCCAGTTCAATTCATTTTAACATGGTCTTCTTTTTTTTTTTTTTTTTTTTTTTTTGCGGTATGCGTGCCTCTCACTGTTGTGGCCTCTCCCGTTGCGGAGCACAGGCTCCAGACGTGCAGGTCCAGCGGCCATGGCTCACAGGCCCAGCCGCTCCGCGGCATGTGGGATCTTCCCAGACCGGGGCACGAACCCGTGTCCCCTGCATCGGCAGGCGGACTCTCAACCACTGCACCACCAGGGAAGCCCTGGTCTTCCCAATCTCTGAGCCTTCCTTGTAATCATTACCATCAACATCACTGATATTACTGAGATTTTACCATCTGTAGTAGATACTGTTCTAGACACTTTACTCATTTATTCCTCACAAGTATTTAAGAAAAAATACTATTATTGTTCTCATTTTTCCAAAAACTGAAGTTAAGAAAGGAGTTAAATATATGACCAAATTCACAAAATCACCTATCTTGGGTTAAACCTTTGTTCTGTAATCCAGGGCCAAAGCCTTACCAAGGCCTACCCCTCCAGGGTCTCTGCCTTCTGGCTTCTCTACCACCAATACAAGGAACAGGTCCTCTCAGGTATTTTCAATCTAACTTTTTCAATCTTTCCCTCTCACCTGGCCTCTTCCCCTCTATGTACAAAGAAGGAGAGTTCTCCATATCTTAAAAAAATATATCTCTAAGATATATACTGAATACATATACTTTCTACAGGTAGGACACTACACAAGGGTATAAAAAAAAGTATAAGACATCATTCCTGCCTTCAAGGAGGCAGAATATTCAACACAAAAATGTAGATAACTAACCTCAAAATTAGTACTGTTGCCTCCTCAGGATGTAATCATACTTTTTCCACTGTGGCTTACTGTTGTGCTCTACCTCCATGACCCCAAAGCTCATTCTCTCTTTACTCCCCTGGAATCGGACTTATGCCCCTTCTAGTAAAAGCAGTAACCTTATAAGTAACCAGCAATCTCCCAATCACCAAATCCAACATCCTTTTCCCTATATTCATTCTCCTTACCTCCTCGCTTCTCAAAGCACTCTATTCTCTTGGTTGCCATAGTACAGTATCATCCTAATTTATCTCCCGTCTTTTAAACCAGCCCATTCAAGTTTTTTCCTGTCTTCTTCTCAATCTTATTTGCACATCTGAATCTATATGAATACTTACAAATTTCTGTTGCTAACCCTAACCTCCATTCCCAAATCCGTAGCTGCCTATGACTGCCACCATAAACAAAACATGTCTAATGTTGAATTTATGTATTTTCTAAGAAATCAATTTTGCCTCTCAATTAACCTATTTCTGCCAATAGGACAGTTGTTTTCCTAATGATCCAGTCTGAAACTCTGGAGTTAAGTGTAGCTCCACTCACTCTTAACAAACCAAACAATCGCCACAACCAACTTTCCATTCTTTTCCATGACTGTTGTCATCATTCCCCTTCAGATGCTTTGCGCCCAAGTCTGGACATTTCTAAATGCCTACTCAGTGCTCTCTCTACCTTCACTCTTTCCCTTTAACACAGAAAGGTAAGGAGTGTGTGCTCAGAATACATTTATCTCAGTGATTTAAACAGGATCTTGATGTAGAAGTCGGCAATTCCCTCCAGTTAACATACTAAGTGTGTACTCTCAAATCGGGAGGGGAAGGGAGAAAAAGTGAGTGAGGAAGAGCTTTCTCTAGGTGAGGTAGACTAAGTTGTACTCCGTTAAGTTTAATATCCTGAGCTGAGAATTGTATGCTTTTTTAAATTTAGCATACTATGATTACAAACTCTACTCTGCTCTGCTTATATACCCAGGACAATACTATCAGATAATCTTCTTTAATGACCATTTTTTAGCATGTTGTTCTCCTGTTTAGCACATTTAAGAACTCTGCATCATCTACAGATTCAAACTCAAACTCCTCAGCCCAGTAGTTCCAGTCTCTTGCAACTCGGCCTTAAGGAAACTTTTAATCTTTGTCTCCCACTAATGCCTCATGTTTGAATTCTCTTCTTTAGGAGTACACAACCCCTGCTCAACCTCTTCCCCTTTAACTGATTACACCACTTACCTAACAAATCATATGCTGCCCCATTTTATTGGTTACTGTTTTATATATATGTATATATATCTTACATATCCAACTAAATTGGAAGTTCCCTGAATACAATGAAAATGAGTTAATATCTTCCAATTTCTTGAGTGCTCTATACAGAGCAGATACTTGGTAAATACTGGTTCTTTATATGCATCATACCTTGCTGCTCTAAAATGATGTCATCACATTTATGTAGCATTTTATGCTTTCTGGTGAAATTTTATGTTCATTCTCTCAAACTCAATCTGGCCAAAACACCACTCTTGATTTCCTGCTCTCGTCCCAACCTATTTCTCCCCCAGCTAAGAAAATGATGCCACCAATCAGCCAGTGGCTCGTACCCCAAATCCAGACTCCTCCCTGTCTTTCTCTCTCCACAACCTATCCACCCATGGATACTGAGAGCTCTAATTTTAAAATATATCCTCCATACATCCTTTTCTTTCTTCTGAGCTGCTCCCTCATCACACTAGCCTCCAAGCTGGTCTCCTAGCTTTCTCTCAGGCTCTTCTACTATCTATTCTTCATACAGGAACTAGAAGAATCATTTGCAAACATAAATCAGAACCATATCACTCTCTCATTTAAATCCCTCCTGTAGCTTCCTGCAGCACTCAAAATAAAAACTGAATGTTTTACAAGCCTACAAGGCTGTGCATGACCAGGATCCTATCCATCTTTCCAACCCCAAGTCACATTATTTGTCCTCCATATCATCAGGCTTAGGCCATCATTGTCACTTTCCTGACCCTAGAATACACCAGGCTTGTTCCAGTCCTCACACATTTTGTTTCCTTTACCTAGAATATTCTGCCCCCAGAACTCTGCAGTCTAAATTAATCACCAGCCTGTCCTCTCAACCAGCCATATCACACAGTTTTACTTCAGATCACTTATCTCTATCTTGATCATCTCTTTACTTATTTATTGACAATCACACCTAGAGTGTCCTTGACATGCAAAACTAACTTGCCAATTTTGTTCACTATTGTTTCTCCAATACCTATGATAATTCCTGGCATATAGAAGGAGCTGAACAAATGACTTAAATAAAAGAATGAATAAGTGATCTCAATTGATATCCCCACAGCATTACTAAGAAGGCAATAAAAGTATGATTATCCTCACTTTATACACAGGGAAATTGAGGTTCAAGACTATTCAATGACTTTCCTAAAAGTCACATAGCAACTTAGGGACAAGGTCAGAGTGCAATCTTTAGGCTTTAAGTTCAGTGTTATAGTTGTTATACCATGATGCTAAAATGTGGTTAGTTTTAAACCACTTCAAATAATTTTAAAAGATCATTAAATCCTTCTAACAAACATGGCAACATTTTTAATAGGAGAAAAGATGCTAATAAAACTCTGTTGTTCTATTTACAACAGTCAGGACATGGAAACAACCTAAGTGTCCATAGACAGATGAATGGATAAAGAAGATGTGGCACATACATACAATGGAATATTACTCAGCCATAAAAAGAAACAAAATTGAGTTATTTGTAGTGAGGTGGATGGACCTAGAGACTGTCATACAGAGTGAAGTAAGTCAAAAAGAGAAAAACAAATACCGTATGCTAACACATACATACGGAATCTAAAAAAAAAGAAAAAATGGTTCTGAAGAACCTAGGGGCAGGACAGGAATAAAGATGCAGACGTAGAGAATGGACTTGAGGACACGAGGAGGGGGAAGGGTAAGTTGGGACGAAGTGAGAGAGTGGCATGGACATATATACACTACCAAATGTAAAATAGATAGCTAGTGGGAAGCAGCCACATAGCACAGGGAGATCAACTCGGTGCTTTGTGACCACCTAGAGGGGTGGGATATGGAGGGTGGGAGGGAGACACAAGAGGGAGGAGATATGGGGATATACTTATACGTATAGCTGATTCACTTCGCTTTACAGCAGAAACTAACACACCATTGTAAAGCAATTATACTCCAATAAAGATGTTAAAAAATAAATTAAAAAATAACATGAAAAAGAAATCTATTGCTAATTCAATTATCCTATCAAACATAAAACAGAACAAGGGAAAAAGTAAATGTTTGTCCCCTCTATATATTTTTTCTTTCCTATGCATTTTAAAAACACATATTATAGTCAGCTAGTATCTGTATACATTTGGTAAGATACAGAACACAAAAGTTAAAGCACCCAATTGACAGCCTACATTACACACATGCACACAGACCTTACATCCTGTAGTGCCTTCCATTTTTCTCCCAACAGAAAATTGTCTCTCCTAGAACCTTATCATTTAGCAAGAGTGTATATTTTAAGATTCTTGTTATAAAATTCTTTAATGAAGTTCCTTGGTGAAACACTATCACTTTAAAGAATAATAATAATGTTAAAAGTGTTTTTATTTCCTTATATGACACATAAGCCCTTTTGTGTATAGTTGCCACAGAAATAATAATGTTACTAAAGATACCCCTTTAAAAGTGGACCCTTCAAAATATTTAAACATACCCTTTTAAAAGCCATTCATTGATGGGTGTCATTGACAAAAGTTGAAGAAAAAGCCATATTGCTGCTGGGAAGAATGCAAGTGTAAAGATCTGAATAAAAAGATGTAGTTTTATATGCACCAAAGCACTTGTCAGCTCCTGTGAAAATGAAGGACACAAAATAACAAAGGTAAGAAAACTATTTCTGAAGACAGACTGCTACCAAAACAACATCAGATGAATTAGGGTTTTTTTAATTGAGATATAATTGACATATAACATTATATTAATTTCAGGTATACAACATGAAGATTCATTGTGTATACTGCAAAATGATCACCACAATAAGTCTAGTTAATATCCATCAATGTGGAGTTATTTCATAGCTAAAATTTTTACCTATAAGCATATGCATAAGAGACAGACTTTACGAAAAAAAAGCTGTTCATGATAATTATAAAGTATTTTTCTGTAAAATTTCTGAAGCATTCTAATTTCTTTCAAATACAGTATACCCCAACAATTCAGATTTATAAAATTCTGGAACAGGACTAAGTTAACTACCTTTACACTAGTATAGATTTCAGAATTGTTGACACTGCAAACAAACATGTATGTTTAACTATTTAAAACAAAATCTTGTTTAAAAATTTTGGCAGGACCTAGAATTTTAATTAAATTTGATAATTAACCTCTATTCATTACACCAGACCTAACAAGGCCTTAATCTGGCAAGATATTCCTAAATCTACACACAAATCATAATTTTTAAAAATGTTTTCCCCAACAATATTCTACAATTCAAAAGGGCTTTTTCCCCAAAATCTACTCACTAGATGTCTTTATTAACATTTACTGAATAGCAGCTCTGTGCCATGCTCTGAGCTTGCCACCTGATGTGTGTTACCTCATTTAATCCTGACAACAACCCAGTTAGGAAGATATTATTATACCTATTGTACTGATGAGGAAATTGAGATTGAGAGTGAAGCTCAAAATCAAACCCATTTCTGGCATTCTATCAAACCCACTCACTCCTGCTTCTCCCACCATGTTACACCGCTGCCCCAGGAGAGAAAAGATTTGCATGAATCATGACACACCAGGCACATATTGTAAGTCTCACAGCTAAAAAAGGATACTCGGTAAACTTTGGGATTTCAACATGTACAAACCAACAAGCGTTTACATTTGAATTTCTTTGAGTTATGTGGTTATTCAGCAAAAATAAAACAAATTCAGAAAGTAGTAGAATATAAAACATGCAGGCAGTCATTAAACACATTCAAAGTTGCCAGAGATTCACTGGTTTATAAACATAGCACTGTCATGTCCCCCACCTCCCTTAGTTCAAGTAAGTCATGAACTAGCCTCTGAGACATTAGCCAAAGTTCATGGTGTAATAAACAGTAGGTTAATGCAGACTCATTCACTGGTCACCACTTTCTGCAATCTGTCTCATCAGCTCCCACCATTAATCTCCCTTCACGTTACACAGCAGTTCCAGTTTAATCACAATACGTCCCTAATGGCATCCATGGAACTTCTGGAAATCTGGGTCTAACTCAGGGCAACTGGGAAACACTGTGCAGACTGGAAGCCACACTGGGTCCGTGGATCAGAGCTAACATAAAAGGAGCCATCTTTACAATGAACCAGAAGTTGCACCCCAGAGAAAACTTGAGCACCAGCAGTTCCAAGAATTCTCAGCAGTCTTGAAACCAAATCTCACTCAAATACACTCAGAGGCATTCTTAAATACCAAATAAATATCAGTGGGTTTTTTTATTTTCAAAAAATGAAAATAAAATGATTAGCCAGAAGGCAGTAACAAAGGCATTTGCATACACTTCTCATAGGAATATAAAATGCTGTGACTTTTCTGAAAAGTAATTTGGGAGAATATCTCAAGGACTATAATAGGATTCATACTCTTGGACCCAGAAAGTTTATGTCTAGGCATTTCTCCTAAGGATATAAAAAGTGGTTACAAGAATTTATATATAGAATTGGTTGATAGTCACAGCATTATCTATTACAGTAAAATCTGGAAACAACTTACATGTCCAAAAGTGACGAAATAACTTAAGGTAGCAACAGAGTGTTAAGAGCTATTAGAAACTATGTTAAAACTGTGTAGACAAGGATGTAGAAGTTCAGGGTCTCTCCCTACTTAACCAACAGGTGTCTCATTGGCACAGCCTACGTAGACCAACCTAGCAACTCATTCCTTCAGACGGCAAACACTTACCCAGCACCTGCCTCCTTTCTAGGTACTTGGACTATCTCTCACAACTCAAACTTCACATATCATCTGACCCAGCAATCCTACTTCGAGGAATTAATCCTTCATGCATATTCCCAAATGTAGGAAATGACATATTTTTAGGTTATCCTTTGCAGAATGTTTATAATAGCAAAACCCCGTAAGTTACCTAAATGCCATTCAAGAGAAGATGAGGAAAATATATCAAGACACATTCAAAAATGGAATATTTTTCAGCATCCAAAAAGAAACAGGGAGTTTTTTATGTGTTGATATGAAACAACCTCCAAGATATGTGTTTTGAGTAAAATAAGGTAAGGTGGCAAACGGTATAAAACACCACAGTTTGACAGGGGTGGGGGGTGATACACATATGTATGTTTTGCATAGAATATCTCCAGAAAGATACACAAAAACTGTTAATATTGGTTGCCTCCAGAAACGAGAACTGAATATTTAGTAGCGGGGTAAAAAGAAGACTTCTCATCCTATATACTTTTGTACCTTTTGATTTATGTTCATAAAAGTAAATAAAATATAAATTATCTTATTTTCAAATATGAAGAAAAATTAAATGAAATATATTACATGGAAAATTACAATTATACACTGTCATGTATTCAAAATATAATTGTATGTGTATATGTATGTGTATATTTATGCAAGTATGTGTATGCATATATACACATATATACATATATACAATTTTTAAAATATTTTATTTTTAAAGTAGTCTCTTTATAAAAAATACGTTTAGGGAAAAAAGGGCTAAAATACACACAAGTGTTAATAGCAGTTATTTTTATTCTTTCTAATCTTTCTACATGGGGAAAGACTACTTTTGTAATCATGAAAAAAGTTATAAAAAATAAAATGTAGTTAGAAAACACTAGTTGATCGGAAAAATGACAGTAGAAACAACTGATATTGTATCAAAATAATGGAACAGTAAAAACCTAGCAAAATGAATCACAAGGGGCCACTATGTTGAGTCCTCAGGGGCTTCTTAACAACAGGGAAATAACAGACATGAAGTGTTTCCAATAAAGATTTTCAAGACTGTCTCAAAAACCAAGTGTTCTATATTTTCTATAGCTTCTTCATACAACCTTAAAGATAAAATAAGCTTGCACTGGAAAAGAAAAAGCAAGTAAACACTATAAAATTCAAAATAGTATTATTCCATACATATCCATGTAGAATTGAGGGCCACATACTCAAATAAATACCATCATGAATAATTGAAGAGTTGATTCCACAGGACATTTTATTTATTCACATGTAATACAGGTCGAATTCCATTAAAATAAACTTAAGGAGATACTCCACATACCAGGGCCTCACTGACAGCATCAAGAATCGCTTAAAATCAGAGACTCTGACTGGGACTTAGAAATATTTTCATTACATACCAATTTCCCTCCTAACCCTTATTCGACCTTTACTGGATTTGCTTTCTGAGAGTCAGCCTCATAGCTCTGGGCTGGAAACAAGCAGCAAAAGCCTCAAGTTTAGAATTTGCTGTATTTATTTCTAAGCTGATGGGATTTTTAAAAAATGATATGTTTAGGAAAATAAAGGAAAGCCGGTATATTCTGGCCTAGTGGGGACCCTTTTCAGGCCCTGAATTTCCTGCTCATCTTTGCTTCTGTCCCGAGCCAAGTACAAGTGCACAAGGTGACAGTGCCTTGTGGCCACAGGCACTAAACAGGTACTTGTTTAAATGAGACTGGCCTTGTCACAGTCTCTTAAGTAACAAATCCTCTGAAACTGTAGGTTTGAAGTTAGCTAAATATGAAATATATTTCGAATGTGACCTTATTTCATTTCACTACAACAAAATTTCAGAAACCATTTCAACAGGTATGTCACAAACTAGAAATCAACAGTTATAAAACCTAAGATTTAGCATTAAATCTTTTCAGCATGAAGTATTAACACAGAGTCCTTTATAACTTTAATAAATGAACAAAACAAATTTTAGAATACACATCATTACATCAATGTATAAGTAATACTACATGAAATGTTCACTATAAATCAAACTTGAGTGGGGCCAATGTAAATGCTTTCAAATAAACGCAAGTTAATTATAACCTACCGTCTCCTGTGTGCAAAAATGCACTGTTCCAGGACCTAACAGGATACAAAAAGTGTAGTCCCAGGGCTTCCCTGGTGGCGCAGTGGTTGAGAGTCCGCCTGCCGATGCAGGGGACGCGGGTTCGTGCCCCGGTCCGGGAGGATCCCACGTGCCGCGGAGCGGCTGGGCCCGTGAGCCGTGGCCGCTGAGCCTAAGCGTCCGGAGCCTGTGCTCCGCAACGGGAGAGGCCACAGCAGTGAGAGGCCCGCGTACAGAAAACAAACAAACAAACAAAAATACAAAAAAAGTGTAGTCCCAGCTGAAATTAGTTTAAGATTGTTAATTAGAAAACAAATAACAAGAAGTTCACTACCTCCTAACTTACAACTGTTTGGTTGCCCGGGAAATTAACAGGGCTTAGAGATGGTTTAACATTACACAGTGATGCAATCTAGGGCATCTTAAATTAAACGGATCTTGAAAATGACTTAATGTTGTATTCGTTTGAAAAGGGCCTTTAATATGGAAGAAGTGGCTTTGATGGCTACTTAGATACCTCAATAAAGCACAGGATCAAGGCATTTCATCGTTGGATCCAAATTAGCTGGATGATTCTGAAGGTTTCCTAGGTGCTTACAGAAGAATTCGGCCCTTAGAGAAATGCTGCTAAGTATGACCTTCTTCCTTCTTCAACTCCTGCATCCCGCAAAGTTGGCTGCTTGACAGAAGGGCATTAAGCAAGAAGCTAAAGGAGTGAGAGAATCAAATCTTGCCAGATTTCCCATGGCATAAATAACAGCTGTAGCCGTTAAGCAGCCACCAGGGGACGTAGTTAGAGCAACGTCCCAAGTAGAGGACTTGGGTAAGGCAGCTGCTCCACAAAGAGCATCAGCCAAGGCCAGCAGGAAGACCTCCAGGGAAGATCATTCCAGCACCATGGGGGTGGCAACTATCTTTCTGTATCACTGGGTCCCACATTTGAGAAGCTGTAGGAGAACTCAGGTGTTGACAGAAAAAGCCTGTGCCCCCTTAAGCACTAATCATAGTCCTTTCATGGCAACATAATTTCCAAAAACTAGAATTCAACATATTTAGGAAATCCCGTTCTATGTCAGTTTTCAAAAGAGCAAGTAATTAGTGAGAATATTTCAAATTCTTGAGACAAAATTTCTCAGACACTACATGGGGATCCCATTTACATCAAAAATGCCCCATTGATAAGATTTATACCAAGCTGACAACTACAGAATACATAAATTTAGTAAAACCATGCTTTTTCCATGTCACTACTAGGATAGTCAGAGAAGAAGGTAACTAAATTTGGTCTTCATTCAAAGCACACTTCAAAGAAAATAAACTTAGAAATAAAGGCAAGACATAATGCTGAAACAAATTTTACAGCCATTTCTAAAAAAAACCAGAATCCTGACATAGTAAGATTTCTCTACCTACATAAGAATAAGCATCTTAGAACGACAACTTTAGAAACTCAATGTAATTTCTTCAAAAGTAAATAGGTATTTTCTTCTCTTTATTTCTTCTACTACAATTCAAAAGAGAATCAGAAATTCTACTCATTCCTCTCTTGGATGTAAAAATGCCTGGATTTGTTTAATTCTATAAGAATCCCATATTTAGTGACACCTAGATCAGTAAATAACATTACCTGTGTGTCTTCATAATAGATTGTGGCTTAGTATGAAAAATTCCAGCATTTCTCTTAAAACATTTATTAATATGTAACAGATATACCAGCAAAGAATATACTTTAAAAAAAATTAGTTAAAAATTATAACATAACAAGCATCACTTGAGCAGCGTAAGTCCTGGAAGCAAAAGATGATCCACAAGTGATGAAAACCTAACTAACATCCATAACTCCAGTGTGCCTCAGTGCCCACCACAATCTGAGGAAGACCTGAAGTAGACGTTTCAGTTCAGTTGTTGTACTGAAAACATAACCACTATAAACACACCCTTATTCTCCATGCCGCCCAGCTATGCAGTATCTATAATATATAGGTACAAAACGCAAGTCCTTTGCTGCAGTCCAAGTTCTCTTCTGTGATAGTGAAGCTTCAGGCTGTACCTACACACGACTTTACAAAAGGAATCTGAAATTTCAAAAGAGTAAGCACGAATTAAATTTTTCCCCCTGCTTTTCATGTGCCCCATAGTTGACAGTACCTCCGGATTTAATGATAATCCACTGTTAAAGAATATTGTGGCGACAGCAATGTAGGAGACAGTTATTTCTGGCATCAGTGGTCCTAAAGAGAGAGAAATGAGTCACTGTTAGAATAGGCATTTCCTGTAGATAACTTGATATGAAAGGAGAATCCATTGGAGGAGAATAAACGGTACTTGGTGTCGCCACTAATATGCTAATGTCCTGACAGAGTTAAGTGTTTGCTGTGATGCGGCCTAACTCCAGAGAGGATTTTCCACATAGGCAAAGACCATGGTTTTCCAGTGCAGCACAGTATCCTCAGAGCAGAAAAATGAAAATAAATGCTGACCTCACACGGGAGAGCAAATAGGCCGCATCCTTCCGTATTAGGTCCTCTAATTTTATCTGCCATAGTAAATGTCGGCCCTGCTGGCATTTTGATTTCTGAATTCTAGCCACCGGAGTAATTTCTGGGGAAAAAACATTTCTGTTGTTTTAAGCCACCCAGTTTGTGGTAATTTACTGTGGCAGCACTAGGAAATGAACACACTCCCTCTAGCCAAACAACAGGACCACATCATGGTTCCTCCATTGCCTGTAACCCTCCACCGTTGCAACAGATACTGCTCAGCAAATAAGACCAAGCTGGGGAAAAATCACCACTCAGTCAGTCAACAAATATTCATTGAGCAACCACAATGCTACATTTTAGGCATTTGTAGCACATCAGTGAATAAAAGAAACACAGAGCTCCTCAAACACTGCAATACCTAAGTGTCCATCAACAGATGAATGGATAAAGAAGATGTGGCACATATATACAATGGAATATTACTCAGCCATAAAAAGAAGCAAAATTGAGTTATTTGTAGTGAGGTAGATGGACCTAGAGTCTGTCACACAAAGTGAAGTAAGTCAGAAAGAAAAAAACAAATACCGTATGCTAACACATATATATGGAATCTAAGAAAAAAAAAAAAGGTCACGAAGAACCTAGGGGTAAGATGGGAATAAAGACACAGACCTACTAGAGCATGGACTTGAGGATATGGGGAGGGGGAAGGGTAAGCCGGGACGAAGTGAGAGAGTGGCATGGACATATATACACTACCAAACGTAAAATAGATAGCTAGTGGGGAGCAGCCACATAGCACAGGGAGATCAGCTTGGTGGTCTGTGACCGCCTAGAGGGGTGGGAAAGGGAGGGAGATGCAAGAGGGAGGGGATATGGGAACATATGTATATGTATAACTGATTCACTTTGTTATAAAGCAGAAACTAACACACCATTGTAAAGCAATTATACTCCAATAAAGATGTTAAAAAAAATGATAATCAAGTTTGGGGATCTTGAGTTCTATAGTCTAGACTATAGTTAATAATACCATTTTGTATACAATAGATCTTAAATGTTCTCATTATAACAACAACAACAAAAAATGGTAATTATGTGAGGTGAAGGATGTGTTAACTAACTTGATTGTGGTAATCATTTTGCATATCTAAAATCATCACATTGTACACCTTAAACTTATTCAATGTTATATGTTAATTATATCTCAATAAAGCTGAAAAAAAACACTGCAATACATTCTTTTAGATACCTGGCATTTACTCAAATCATTTTGCTGTGATCTAAGAAAAGGCAGCAAAAGGGAGAAGGCAGAGAAAGAGGCATTACACTTCAGGGCAGTGAAAGTGGTTCAAAAACTTAAGAAGAACTACATTTTTTCCCCCATACTTGTGAGTGAATCTGTCTCAGCTGCTCACACTTCAAAATAATATTTCCTCAAAAGCTGAGGAAGGTGATTCAGGAGCAGATTTGAAAGTCAAGGAATCTGGCTTGTTTTGGAAGTAAATGCCTTCCAGGAATTTTTAATATCCTGTTTGTTTGTTTTTTTTCAAACTCATATCCTTTTTCTTTTCCTCCAACCCCTTGCTTTTTGTGAGACCCATTTTTGTCAACTGTACTTCCATCCACAGAGGTGCCCCAGATTTTCTCTATAGGATGGGTTATAGTTAGCAGTATATTTGCAAGCAAGAGCTAGGCGATGCATCCAAAGATGCATCTCCATAGCAAGCACATGGCATTGACTTAGAACACATGTTTCTCTGGGGCAGCTAAAGCATCTACCTTAGTTAGCCAACAACTGGATTTTTTAAGAAGGTAACTCTTCCTATACTCCATGCACATATATATATAAATACACATGGTAGCTATTAACTAACTGACATAATTCAGTGGAATGATTCCTTACTTTGAATGTTTTAAATCCTAGAGACAGGGTATACTGTTTACTTTTATATTGTTTTTTGTATTAGATGCACATCCAAATAACTAATCCATGAAAGGACCTGGTGAGGCTCTTCCAGGGCTACCTACAATGTACCTTTTTAAAAGGGAAGGAGGAATTAATTCTGATCTGGGGAAACCTAAGGCCCCTTTGAGACAGCTGCTCATGGATCGCTCACGGTGTGAATGCAGAACCAGAAGCAGGCAGGGCTGAAATAAAAAGCTGGTAAATATTTGCACAGAGGTGAGAGTTGAAACTACGCTATGAAATGGTATGTGGCCCCTCTCCAAGGTAATGATTATATCCTCCAAGTCATGAAAACAACCAGATTCAGATCTTGAGAAGGCTACAAAGCACAAAGTGGAAATATAAGCTTTAACTCTTTCTTAAACCAAAGCAAAAAAAAAAAAAAAAAAACTGTTTGTCAGTGAAAATGGAATGGAGTAGCAACATCGAAAGAAAAATTGGCCATAAATAAATGAAGCAATTTGGGGACTTCAAACCCATGCTTTTTAATGTGGGAGTGGAGTGCAGGGCAAGAAGACGATCTGGAATGTTTAGGAATGCAACGAACTATTATCGTTTCATCAAACCTACTTATCATCTAGTAAATTTCACTCCTAAACCTAATCTAAGGTATTCACGCTAATATTCTTAAGTTTATACAGTAGCATGTTTCTGGTTATGTTTTCTTCATGCAAAAATGAAGCAATTTCCTTTTTAGGATTTATGTCGTATTAATGGCAAAAATTTCAGTTAAGATGCAGGTAGAAATGAGACGCTTAATCTGTACTTCCAAAGAAGTAAGGCTTTCTCTTGGAGAATGAACGGCACAGTGCTGAACTCTGGTAAACTCTAAGATGTGCATAGCTCGGGGCTCCCCTGGGTGGAAATGAAACAGAGTATCTACACCTCAGGATCTACAATTCACTTCACCTGTGGCTCTTTACTTCCAACCTTCTCTATATTTTAAAATGAAATGTAACTGTGTAAAAAGAACAGGGAACTAAAAATTAAATTTTCCACGCTAGTACCTGTTACACTTTTTCCCATATGGAAACTCATCCAACTTCTCTCCCTTCAGGGTTCCCACCTCTATAAATTTCCTGCCACACATAACTCACCCGCGGGCTATAAAGATTGTTTTTTTTTGTTTGTTTGTTTGTGTTTTTTTTTTGCGGTATGCGGGCCTCTCACTGTTGTGGCCTCTCCCGTTGCAGAGCACAGGCTCCGGACGCGCAGGCTCAGCGGCCATGGCTCACGGGCTTAGTTGCTCCGCGGCATGTGGGATCTTCCCGGACCAGGGCACGAACCCGTGTCTCCTGCATCGGCAGGCGGATTCTCAACCACTGCGCCACCAGGGAAGCCCTAAAGATTGTTTTTAAAGGGAGGGTAGAGCAAAGGTGTGATCCTATAAGTGTAGAAGTCTTACACTTCAAAATAGAGTCATTAAGGTATTGATCCAGGTAAAGGGGAAGTGAGCATCTTCAGCTGAAAACAATCAAAACTTTCTACTGAAGAGAAAAGAATGCCTAGAAAAGTGTTCGGCTGAAAATTGTTCGGTCAACGTGAGCACATTAAAAGTGCACACGTGGGCTTCCCTGGTGGCGCAGTGGTTGTGAGTCTGCCTGCTGATGCAGGGAACGCGGGTTCGTGCCCCGGTCTGGGAGGATCCCACATGCCGCGGAGCGGATAAGCCCGTGAGCCGTGGCCGCTGGGCCTGCGCATCCGGAGCCTGTGCCCCGCAAAGGGAGAGGCCACAACAGTGAGAGGCCCGCGTACCGCAAAAAAAAAAAAAAAAAAAAAAGCTAAAAATGCACACGCATTCTAGTGTACAGACCCAAAAATGGAACTTCTGACTAAAAGTGACAAGCAAAAAGAGATGCTTTAGATCATTCTGTAGAGCAGAAGAGGACAGACCACTTTCAGCCACCATTACTCTCCTTGTTCCTAGATTTTTGTGGTTTTAACGGATGGGGTCAAAGTGTTATTTGGTACTATTAGGAAGTTTGTTTTTATTGAAGAAGTTTTACAGGTGGGAAGGTCAACTGAAGTACCAAGGACTTAGCCTTGACAGCTTATATAAGAAATCCCAAACAATTGTTTGTCTAACTTTTGTTTTTAGAAACAGTAACTTTTACACTTGGACAGATCTCAAAAAGTCACATGAATACACGGTTGTCTAATATTACCTGATTCTGCCCAGCTTCTTTTGGCCTAAAAATCAGGGCATGGAAACCGTCTTTATTACAGAGAGCCTTTCTTTATAACGGTTATTCATTTTTAGTGATTTTTGCCAAGAATATTTGGATGGATGTTGCAACTGGTATGAAATAAGGCGGAATCCTGGTCCCCAGTCCTTCCTCTTCCCTGAGCTCGCTACCCTGACCTAGGGTGTGTCACCTGACCTGAGGTCTCAGTATCTTCAGCTGTAAAAGAAACATGTTAGCTTAAAATTAAGTTCCCTCAGCTCTTAACAGTCTCCTCTTTTATAATTAAACAAACTCTCCTAGATTAATGGCATAAGGACTAGTGAAAATGAGAAACAATATTTCTAAGATACAATAATTCCCAAAACTTCAAGAAGCAGAGTCTGAGGGAACAAATAAGATTACAGAATCCATCTCACACAGGCCACTGTGGGGAAGCCCTATGGAAATGATTCAGCAATCAACAACTCTCCTTCCCCCACCCCCCCCAGCAGCCCAGGAATATAAGAGAAAAGGAATTTTACCAAACCTAGTCTCTGCAGATCTCAACTTAAAGATCACACATCACCTGTAATTTCACCTTAACACTGAGCAAATCAGAGATCTAACCCTAGAAGCTATAAAGTCTGCAAGTGATGCTAGTGAAACGTACATTCCAGATCACCACAAAGACGCTCTCTAACATTCTTACCACCTGGCTAGCTTCAGGGACAGGGGAACTCATTGGACAGAACCTAAATACCAACCTTCACAAGTTTCCCCAAAGCTCACAGAGAAACTATGTCAAATGAGAAACTGGTATCTTCAGCAGGTAACCCCAAACAGCTTTACTCTCAGTTACCCACCCTCCACATTTTGTACTAAGTTGAACATAGAAGAAAAGAACATAAAATAAACCAAAAAGTTTGAATCCCCATTACCTTTGTCCAAAAAATTCCTTTTAAATGTTCTCTGAAGCTACCTATAAATGGAGGTATTGAGGGTAGAGGGTAGAAGGAACCACTGTTCTCCTGAGAGATCATTTCATTCACTTCCATCACGTTTGAACAAAAAGGTTCAAATAACTTCAAATAGCTTCCTAGCATAAAGATTGTGTGTGCTCACTTCGGTTCTTATCTGTCCTTGCATGTGTAAAACCTGTCAATAAGCGTGAAAACTGCTAAACAAGGTCAAACAGACAATGAACTGAAGAAATTCAATTAATGTTTCTGAAAAGTGGGACATAATTGTCTACGGGTGTGAGGAGGGGGTGGGGAGGCATGAAAGGCTAACGGTATTTCCAGTCGTTTCCACCAATATGCCCATCCACACACGACAAGGATCCCACAATTCAGAGACGTGGGTGTGATCTTTAGCCCGCCTACATTTCCTTGCCAAAATACACACTACACATGGTCTAACACAGCCTGGATCTGTGAGACCTCTAAAGGTAGCAATTGAGTCCCGGCAGCACACGGAAGCAGTTGACTGCAACGTGTCAGTCGGTTTGAGAGTTTGTGGAGCGGCAGGAACTGCAGCAAATCATCACCCTCCAACATGTGGGCCAACAAATCTGAGTTGGAAGAGGAATGGGTGTCCCTTTTTCTTCCCCCACTCCTTTTTTTTTTTTTTAACATGGGGGAGGGGAGTGTCGGAAACAGACAAGGTAATGGTGTCCACTCCAAGATAGATAAGGAACTCCTGGCAGCCTAGCGTCCCTTGGGATAAGATGCTACTTTGAAGGCAAATAAGTTTCATTCTCGGTAACCTCACTCCTTGACACTAAGGATACTCATTGATTGTTCGCGGAAAAGGCAACCTGCGTTCAAATTCCCGTGCCCCATTCCTAATTATAAATCCTCTCTGGGGCTGGCAAATTAAAAAAATCAGCAAGAGGACCAAAAGACACCTTGGACTGGTCAGTGCTCCTAAAAGAGACAGACACTCCCCAGTTCCGGTCTCCCCTCCTTCCCAAGACTCGCAGATTAGTTCTGAAGTGGGGAATCGCGGTGGAGCATGCAGAGGTGCAGCACTTACCCCCATTCACCCCTATGGACGGCTCCAGCTTTGCTCCGGCGATCGCCAATACTATTCCAATCATGAACCATTCTTTCCTCATTCTCTCCAGTAGCCTCATGTTTGTTAGGGTGGGTGGGTTTTGTTTATTTGTTTGGCTTTTTTTCTTTTTAAGCTGCTATCGCTTAATCCCCGGGGCGTCTCCACACTTCCCACGGTCCCACCTGACATGCAGTAGAGCAAGTCAAATTGCTACTTGTAAATTAAAGACCGGGGGTTTGCTCCGGCTGCTTTGAGGAGGGCTGGGAGTAGTAGTAGCCAGTGACAGGAAAGTCTCACTGAGCGCCGCCATCACTACCGTGCCCCTACTAATAGACGCGCACAAGCCACCGAGGCTTCGGCTGCGCCTCCCAGCCCTCTGAAGCGGACGTTTGGGCCAGGCCGGCCGGCACAAGCGATCGAGGAAGGGAAGCTGGCCTCCGAGTAGGGCTGACAGACTCGCCACCGTCAAGACCTGTGGAACCTTAGGAATGACAGGGGCGGGGAGTGGCGTGAGGCGCCACAGCCTCCTAGCTCTATCAAGGGTCCGGCTCCAACAAACCTTTAGACACAGCCCCCCGCGCCCCTGGAATACATCCATGGAGAGACTCTTTTTGGCTTCGCCTTGAGCCTGCCGTAAGGGCTAGCGTGCGCTTGAGGCAGGGATTTCTCTGTCGGCAGCTGCGGCGGCGGAGTTCAGGGTTTTTTTGGTGGCGAGCTTTTTCGAGGCATTACGACGCTTCCTCGACGCCGGCGTTGACGTGTACGCGGAGGGGGGAAGGGCAGGCCGCTCTCGGTCTTCTAGTCCCGGCCCGAGCCTCTGGAGTTACCTATGCTCCTACGCCGGCGCGGAAAAGCGGCACTCTAGTGCGGGTAGCTTTAGCCCCGGAAATGGGTTGAGAATTGCACACCGAGCCGACGCCCACACACGTAGCAGCCTTACAGCCCGGGAGGGTGGGCGGTACCCCCAGGTCGGTCAGTGTGAAGCGTACATGCTTTTCGCTTGACCCCCAGAACTTGCCCCACCCAAGCAGCAGGGCAACTGCGGGAAGGAGGTCAGGATACCCAAGGCAAAAGTGGTGAGGGACCAGGTAGAGGCAGGGCTCCTGCCTTCCACTGCCCCACGTGCTAGATCCTATCCGTCCCCATTTCTCCCTTGAAGTGTTTTCTGCCGCCAACCAGTGACACTGATAGTTTCGTGAATGGACTTCCTACCCACAGACCCTGCAGGAACATCAACTCTTTCCATTATGCACCCAAATAAATAAATCAGGCAAATGCTGTGTTACAGTTTACTAAGAACTCAGATCTATTTACAGCAGAATCAAACTCATGGAAATGATTTTTGTTTTGGTGGTTACTTAAAGAAAGAATACAGTGCACTGTGAATTCTGTATTAGTTTCCTGCGGATACTGTAACAGATACCTAAAACTGGAGGCCTTTAAAAAAATGGAAATTTAGTCTCTCACAGTTCTGGAAGCCAGAAGTCCAAAATCAACGTGTTGGCAAGGCCACACTAACCCTGGAGGCTCTAAGGAGGGAATCCTTCCTTGTCTCTTACAGCTTCTGGTGATTGTTGGCATAACTTGGCTTCCTTGGCTTATGGCCACGTCACTGCAGACTTTCCATCTGTCTTCACATTGCCCCCTGCTCTTCTGTGTGTCTCCTATAAAAACATTTGTCATCAGATTTAGGACCCAACCCGATAATCCAGAATGATCTCATTTTAAGATCCTTAACTATATCTGCAAATATCCTTTTACCAAATTAGGTAACTCCTTTGTTGAATGGTATCCCCCAAATGTTCCTGTCAGTCCAGAACCTCAGAATGTGACCTTATTTGGAAATGGAGTCTTGCCCATGTAATTGGTTAAGATGAGCTCATACTGTGTTAAGATGGGTTCAAATCCGATGACTCATGTTCTTATAAGAAGGTCACGTGAAGACACACAAAAGAGACATGAAGAAGATATCATGTGAAGATGGAAGCAGAGATTGGAGTGATGTGTCTACAAGCCAAGGAATGCCAAGGGTTCCACTTTGGAACCAACCACCAGAAGCTGGAAAGTTGCAGAGGTGGTGCAACCGGAAGCTGTGGTAGAGGATTTAGATTGTATTAAACACTGTAGGAAGACACTAAAAGGATTAAAACTAGCTAGTGAAGTCATGTCCAGTTTTGCTGGAGAGATTACTTTAGAGGCAGTCTCTGAACAAATAGTTCAGGAAGAAGTGACTAAGTCAGTGGAGCCAGAAAAGGTAATTAGTATTAAAGAACTGTTAAGCAGGAAGAATCCCAAATAAATGACCAGTTGCCTGTAGAGGAGTGGTAAAACAGTCTAAGATGACTCCCAGGGTATGTCTGTCAGACAGATGCTGTGCCAGTTACTCAGCCAGGGAAACTTTATATAGTAGATTTGGGGAGGAGATTATAAATTCAGTTTATAGCTTGTGTTCAAGGCCATCGGAGCATACAAATAGAGATGTCCAGAGGGGGTAGAATGGATGTTTGAGTTCATGAGTACAGAGTTGCTATAGGTCTGGGATTCTTCAATAATAGATTATGGAAATCATAGGTATTAATGTAGTAAATATTTACTTTTATACTTTGTCACATTGGTTACTCAATCTCTGAATATAGTTCACTTACTTATAATATTTATGAATGTTTACTAGGTGCCGAGAATAGGAGTACACCTTGTGATTGAACCTGTCCCATCAGGCTATTGAAAAGATTCAGTGCGATGTACGTTGTATGTACGTTGCTTTGCATGGAAAAAATGCTCAGTTATTCATTTATTCCGCAAATACTTATTGAGCTCCTACTTTGTGCTAGGCGTTATTCTGTAAATACTGAGGTTACAAGGAAAAGTGAGAGACAAGGTTTCAGCTTTCCTTGTGTGTTCCAATAATGACATAAAAAAGAAAATTAACAAGTAGTGATAACTGCCACAATGAAAATAAAACAGGTCGCTTGAGAAAGTAACAAGGAAGCTCCTTTGAGGGGTCAGGGAAGGCCTTTCTGAAGGATGCAATGTAAGCAGAGACCCAAATGATGCGGGAACATTCATGATGCTGATATCTGAGAGATAAGCGCCTCAGGCAGAGGGAGAACTGGTGAACAACCTTTGTAAATGCCCTAAGGTGGAAATGATCTTGACATGTGTGTTAATTTTCCTATTGCTGCTGTAACAAATTAACTCAGTGGCTAAAAACAACATAAATTTATTATCTTACAGTTCAGGGGCTCAGAAGTTCAAAATGGCTCTCACTGGGCTAAAAATCAATGTGTCCACAAGTCTGCATTCCTTTCTGGGTTTCTAGAGGAGACTATTTCCTCTTCCTGCTTCTATGGGCTCCCTTCATCTTCAAAGTCCACAACTGCCCATCCAGTCTTTCTCATGAAGAATCATTCTGGCACCTCCTCCCTCCTTCACTTACAGAGACCCTTCTGATTCCAATGTGCATACCCAGATAATCCAAGGCGATGTTCCTATTTAGTTTAATCCTGAATTCACAGTTTCTGAGGATTAGCGTGTGGTCGTCTTTAGGGGCCATTATTCTACCTACTACAGCATGTTAAAGGAAGGAAGGCCAAAGGACTGGAATACAGTGTGCTAGGGAGCCAGAGGAAGCAGGGCCAGAGCCTTCAGATCATGTAGGTATTTGTAGACCAGGTAATAAAATTTAGATTTTATTTAAGTGTGGTGGGAAGCTATAGGAAATTTTTAAGCAAGGAAAAATCGTTCTTAGGTCACTCTGGCTGTTGTGTGGAGGAGGAATTTTAAAGAAGATGGAAAAGGAGATATGAGGCTTTTAGAGTAGTTAAAAGAAGAGATCCTGCTGGCCTGTGCTGGAGGGGCAGTGGTAATGGGGAGGAGAAAAGACAATCATTTCCAGTTATGTCACAGAGGCAGAGACAGCATTTGCTGTTGGACTGGATTTAGATGAGTTAGGGAAAGGAATCTGGGATTTATTATTTATTTAGCTAAACCTAAGGTTTAGCTAAATCCACTATTTATTTGGGTGAACGTTGGTATCAATTTACAAAGTTGAAAGAGATAGGGAAGAGCAGATTTAGTGAGGAAAATCAAGATTTATTTTGAGATAGCTTTGAGGGGCCTGTTAGAATTTCAGGTGGAGGGAATTCCCTGGCAGTCCAGTTGTTAGGACTCAGCCCGCTCACTGCTGGGGCCCTGGTTTCCATCCCTGGTCAGGAACTAAAATTCTATAGGCCACGTGGCATGGCCAGGAGAAAAGAAAGACAAGAAAAGGAAAGAAATTCAGGTGGAGGGAGACCAGGCAGTTGACCAAACAGTTCAAAGAGGGAGATCAACGCTAGAGAGAAAAATTTAGGAGTCATAGGCGTGAGTGGTCTTTAAAGCCATGCGATTGGATAAGAATACCACAGGAGACAGTGTGAACAGAAAAAAGTTTAAATAAAGGTCTATAAGTCAACTAGAAATCTCACCCTCTTACCAGAAATATGGCCCCACTCGACTCAGAGATCTTCAATGGCTTCATGTATCCCACAGAATAAAAGTTTAATAAAAAGGCACCTGGCAATGCACAGAAACAATTTAGATGGTAGTGTCCGGTTCAATAATCAACCCATGTAATTTATCACTGTTGAAAAATTTGTGAAAATTATATAGGGTGTGGTGATATTTTATATTTTTCTTTTGAGAAGTTAAGTCATTTGTATTCTTTTTAATGATTGGAAGTAATTACAAATTAAATGAAAAATCAATTAGGACATAATCTTCAACATGTCATGTAATCTTCCAACAAATGTATATTTAAGAGCAACTGTTTTGATCAGAGAATACTTTTACACTAGTGAATATTGTTAGCTCCAAAATGTTACCATGAAAGGAAATGCTGACTTATTTTCCTGTACAGTATTCTAAATATAGCAAAGATAGAGATATATAGTGGCCTCACCAATTACAGCAGAAAACTACCAATACAAGCATAATTTGAAAATATATCATAGCTAGCTAGCTAATTTCCAAAATAAATATCTGGTAGTCTGCTTCTCTGAGCATTGCTAAAATGCTTTATGGAGATAGAGTATTATTTTCTTCTTTGCTATTGGCTCTCCCTGGAACAATTCACAGACTAATATTAAACAGTTATGAAAACCAACTCAAATATAGGAGGCCATGCTTTATGTTAGACTAGAAGTATAACCACTTCGGGTTTTTCCTGCACAGGAATTTAGGCACTTAGCTCCTATTGTATTTGTGTTAATGAGTTATGCATGTAGATTTCCTCAATTTAAATGTGTTTCTGCCCTCTTCACATTGATAGGGACTGGGTTTGTCAGGTGGAGATGTAATGCTACTTTCTTTAACCCATAGTGGGTGAAGTGTCTCTTTGCAGAAGACCTTCTGCTCCTGTGGTTTGTGGAAACTCTCTATCTAATAGTTTCTCAGTCTCTTAAGTGGAAATCTGTCTCAGGAAATTAAGGACAGAGAGGAGAGTCAACAGCCGTGGATGATAACCTATGGGGTGGCCCAGTAAATAATGGAGGGAAATGCAGCCCAAAAGAGAGGGATCATTTAAGGCTATTAGATGACAAATCCACTTCAGTGCAGTTATTATACCTGTAAATATAGAAAAATGATAATGTTGACAACTCTTCCTCACACAATCTGGATCATTAATAAATGATGAAGGATAGAAAGAGTAAAAGAAATAAAGCTGAGACTTCCCTGGTGGCACAGTGGTTAAGAATCCGCCTGCCAATGCAGGGGACATGGGTTCGAGCCCTGGTCTGGGAAGATCCCACATGCCACGGAGCAACTAAGCCTATGTGCCACAACTACTGAGCCTGTGTACCACAACTACTGAACCCACGTGCCTCGAGCCCGTGCTCCTCAACAAAGAGAAGCCCCTGCTGGCCTCAACTAGAGAAAGCCCGCGTGCAGCAATGAAGACCCAACACAGCCAAGAAATAAATAAATAAATAAATGTATTTTTAAAAAAAGAAAGAAAGAGCAAAGATCTAACAGAAATTCAGAGAGCCTTAAGTCTCTGTGATGTGGAGACCTGTGTGTCTTACACTAGTTTCATGGAGCTCCCCAAAGCTGCACGTTTCATAGACTTGATTAATTAATATAAAGGCTGTGTATGTAATTAGAATGGGTGCTAGGACCCATTCTTAGTGGCAAAACTCCTGATTCTAGCTGGGCACATGGCCACCAAGTAAAGATTACAACTTCCCTTGAAGCTAGTAAATGGGCATGAGACTAAATTCCAGGCATAGAATGTGATTGGAATACCTGATTTCTACGATGATTCTTACAGGAAGGCAACGTTCACTTCTTTATAACCTTCTTCTTGCTGGGTATAATGCAGACGTAAAGGCTAAAATCCCAGTAGCCAGCTTCCACCAAGATTGGCAGAGAGCAGCAAGACGCGGGGTGCTTCCTGGAGCTGCCATAGTTGCTCTAGACCACCAACTTCCAGATTGTATGTGTGTGAGTGAGAAACAAACTTCTATGGTGGTTATTACTATTATTGTGAGTTATCTGTTGCTTATGGCCAAGCCTAATTTTAATTAATATGCCATACATTTTTGAAAACTTGAAAAGTAAGCAGGGATCTCTTGACCTAACGAGTGATCAAAAAAGTGAATTGCTAACCCTAATGCCTAATTGCTTACTTTCAACTCATACAATCTTTTGAGTTTACACAGAGTAGAAACTGAATCATCAGTGATAAATTAATTTTTTGGTTTGTTTTGGTTTTATTTTTCTACATAATTTATTGTGAGGTTATCGATGTCAGATAAAACATTGATTTTCATCACCTGCTTCTGTTCATCTGTTCTGATCCAGTTCCTCATTTTTCCTTCTAAAACATTGCGTGCCACACCTGAGATAATGAAGAATTTCTGAACACCACAGCTAAGAACCTGGACATTCATCTGTAGCTACCTATATGTTCCTTACATGCAGCTGTGGTCCTAGTGGTTTTTTCACAGCTGTCCTCTATGACAAGTCCTTGGAAAACATTTATTCCAATGACCTTCATGCATCTTCAAAATTCAGTCTTTGTTGCACCTTGAAGGCTCTCCTGCTGCGAGAGAAGGCTGATCTGGCTGATGGTGCTTCATACACCTTCCTTCCTTGGCAGCTTTGCAGAAAAGCAATAGATTATTAAGTAGGAAACTGAGACTGGAGTTTGCTGTTGTGATTGGCCTACCTGTCTTGGTGGATCCAATTTCTGCATACTATTTGGAGGAAGAAAAAGTTTGACTAGGGGCCAGAAGCTGTATCTGAAGACACTTTAAAGCCACACTGGCCAGGTATCTATAAATATTATTTTTGAATACACTGCATCTCCTAGCATCATTTGTGAGGCTGGCTCATGATCTCTTAAGTGGCCTGGGTACTGGTATTGAAACTCTTCAACAGCGAGGAGGAAAACAGGTGCCGCTACCATTCTCCAAGGAAAGCGTCACTTTATTCTTCGACTGGAAGGGCTGTGGCAATTTTGTTTCCCTAGAAACAAAGGATTGAATAACTGGACCAATGGCATTTCCTAATTTGTTCGGTTGATCAAAGCTCTTAAATTCACATCTCCAAATTACTAGCCTAGTGTTTCCCTTATACCAGCAGTGAGCAAACTAAAGCCCTCCCCTTGGGTTTTGTTTTGTTTGCTTTTTATAAATAAAACAAATCCTGAGGTTATAAATAAAGTTTATTGAAACCTGGCCACAGCTCTGCCTGTTTGTTTGGTATTATCTATGGCCGTTTTTCCTACAAAGTAGAGTTGAGTAGTTGCACGATGATCTCCTTACTCAGCAAAGCCAAAAATATTTATTATCTGGCCTGTTCCAGACGTTTGTCTCGGTAAAAAATATTTGCTGCCCTCTCCCGCCCCAGACATCACTGCCTTAGATAAGAAAAACTTAAGGTTCTTAAACTTCCTCTTTGACTTTTAAGTCCCTCCTATGCTAAGATAACTCCCCACCTCTGTCTACTTCTGGGTGCAGCTGACATGATTTGTAGAAATTTATTGTCAAGTCTCACTGTCAAATTTGCCTGCAACACTTCCCGACGATATAAAGACCTGAAGCCAAAGATGGTATCTATACAACTTAGTACTTGCGCCTAGAAAGTTCTGTCCTTGGGTAGCAAGAGGATGTCATGACATAATTTTTGTTCCTTTCTGGAATGTAGAAAAAATGAAGAGGAAATGAAACCAACAAATGATCAAGGAAAGAAACAGAAAAAGGATTCAGCTGACAATATATGGCTGAGGGAAAGAAGTAAAGTTAAAGATAGGATAATTGAAAAATAGCATAGAAGAAAAGCAGTGCAAGGAGGTGTATTAGGTAGGCAGAAATAATTCCCATAAGGCAAATAGACTTTCCTGGTCAAGTCATTCATTTCTGGTTGAAAGTTATTCACGTGTTTCTTCCATGTGTTGCAGGAAGGTGACCCCTTCCAGGGCCTGAGAGTGGGCTCTTGTCTAACACTTGGAAATGAATTGTCCGAGGAGACACACGTGCTGACAAAGCAAGAGACTTTGTTGGGAAGGGGTGCCTGGGCGGAGAGCAGCAGAGTAAGGGAAGCCAGGAGGACTGCTCTGCCATGCAGTTTTCGGTCTCAGGTATAATGGTAATGGGGTTAGTTTCCAGGTTGTCTCTGGCCAATCACTGTGACTCAGGGTCCTTCCCAGTGGCACATGCATCTCTTAGCCAAGATGGATTCCAGCAAGAAGGATTCTGGGAGGTTGGTAGGAGATATGGACTGGCATCTCCTCTCTCCTTTTGACCTTTCCCGAATTCTTCTGGTTGGTGGTAGCTTGTTAGTTCTGCGTTCCTTACCAGGAGCTCCTGTTGTAAGATAACACATGCAAGTGGTTACTATCAGCTTGGCCAGGCTGGGTGGTTTCGGTCAGTGGTTCCCCTAACGCATGAGTGCTTACCCAAAAAAGATCAACCCTATTTGGATGTGTCACCATTTTCCTGGGATTTTAGAAATTTAAAACTGAAGGTAAAACTGATACCAAGCAGGACCCTGTGGGGGTCCTGGGCACAAAAGCCTTTCTGTGTCCCCCCATTTCTTGATTATAGGAAATAGGCTTCATTCAGCCTCCGGTGACCTTCCCTGAGTTGCAATGGGTGGGTTCATTAGGGAAGGGAGGCGATGCAGAGACAAGGGAGGAACAGTTTAAAGAAACAATAGTGCAGCCTTGGGGCAGGGTCCTGGTTCCCTCTCAAGGATACACAGAACAATATCTTTGAGCTGTTTTGCAGATGCTGAAACACCCACCAGGTGGGAGAGGTTAACGGTTAATGAAGGTATACTATCCACCAGTACACAGACCCCAGACCGCCACGAGCTGATCACGCCCTCTTTGAACCATTACTATAAAACTCCTCACTACCCCCTCCAGGTTGGCGGACACAGTTTTAAGGGCATTAGCCCGCCGTGGCCCCCATGGCAAAGCAACAAATCTATTCTTTTCTGCTTCACCCAAAACTCTGTCTCTGAGATTTAATTTGGTGTCAGGGTATAGAAGCCAGATTTGGCTTCACAACTAAAACTAAATTTTACAAGTAAAAATGATTCTAGTCCAACATGCTGATTATACCAACAAGAACCAATTGTACCCCTGCTGAAAATCACAGCATGGTGACAGAGCTGGGACAAGCAATCGGACCCCTCAGTCACTCTGTGCTTTCCCCCATATACACTACAGTAGGACATATGCCCTCCCACAAAGCTATTTTAATGGTGAAAATTATTAGACAAAGAATTCAGTTTGGGAAAAGACAGTACAAAACCTTTGGAGATTTAGAGTTGCCTTAGACAATTGGAAGATAAGCCTTTAGAAGTTCCTTTGAAAGATAATGTCAATTCCTAATGTACCTGTGCTAGCTGCAAAATGAATGTAATGTAACAGTACTTTGATAACCCAAATATATCTTCAGATTAAGAACAGAGAAGGGGAAAACTCCACGAATATTTTTCTCCTTTCCTCATGTGGTAAAAAAATTAATAAAACAATTTTGAGTATTTTTAATTACTGTAACTTTTTGATGTATTTCCCTGAACTGTGTGCCATTTTCCTTTTACCATCTACTTCCAGTAATTAAAATTTCTTATCATTTTTTATTTCCACATTCTTTTTAAAAATTATTATTTATTTATTTAGGCGGTGCTGGGTCTTAGTTGCAACACGCGGGATCTTCGTCACGGCATGCATGCAGGATCTAGTTCCCCGACCAGGGATTGAGCCCAGGCCGCTGCATTGGGAGCTCGGAGTCTTACCCACTGGACCACCAGGCAAGTTCCTATTTCCACATTCTTAAATGCCTGAGCTTATATTTTCCTTAAAGTGATCTCAATCACTGTATTCCCATAGTCCTTTATGGAACAGTGTTAGAGAGTATGGAGTGATTTAGAGATAGAAATGAGAATAAAAAGGTAAGCCATGCTACTAGATATTTAGGAATATTAATTAGGTAGTAATAATACTTAAATGCTTCTTTGAGGTGGCAATAGCACATCTTCCTTACAAGTTCTCTTCTTTGTCTTACCTTGAGTGGCAGGTAATACTTTTTGCGTCTCCTCTTCAGCTGGGTGCCAGCTGCATTGTCTCAGTGGCTTTCAAAAGGAGACTGATGGACCTAATCCATAAATACTGACTGGAAGCCAGAGTAAGGCAAGAGGCTCTGTTTATTGGCCATTAGTCATCAATAAATAATAGCAGTGTTAAACAGTAAACACAGAGCTCTGAGAATATCATTAAGGTTACTTACAAAATAAATGTTTCTGTGATATATCAGTGTGTGGCAGTGAAATCCCCCAAGGGGTCTAGGACTGAATTTGTCATCTGCTGTGTTTTAAACTGAAATATCTTTTTAAAAAGCTCTTTCTGGTTCTCTGCTCTGATTGACTTGTAAGAAGACTGGGATTTTCTCAAAGAATAAGATCTTCATTTCCTCTGGTTATGTGTCATGTCTTTATTGGGTTGACTTCATGAAGAGCTGGGAATATCTGACAAATATTTTGGGTCCCTATACTTGAGATATATGTTATAGGAAGCACGCCTAACCCCACTGACTACCTAGCCCAAGAAAGCAAAGTATAAACCTTGGGGCTTTAAGAAGTAACTAACCACAAGCAAGATATTGTAAATCTTTTTTTTTTTTATTGCTTTCTAGAAGAACATGGGGGAAAGCAATAAAAAAGTACTTTGTAAATAGTCTGTTTCTCCCCACCCCCTTTTCCTTGAAATTATATGCCTCCTTGCTTGGTACCACGTTGCAAACAGCTGGAGTCTATCACTTGTCATAGTATTGTTCCCACTTGTTGAATGTCCTAAAACCAAACACTCTAAAAGCAATAAAGAAGGAAAGAGTTAACATGTTCTAAATGATTCCATTTTCATGCTTTATGACTTTCTCATGATCATTTTAGTCATCTACCTGAAGATTTATTTTGAAGGCTAAGTGGTGATTACACAGATGAATCACCCATTTGAAATGCCTTACTTTAAAACACAAGAATGCAAGAGAGTGAAAACCAAGCCATGCTTCCAGATGTTCATGGATCACAAAGAACACCGGACCAGCCCACTGCCTTTCGATGCTTCCAAATAGCAGAGCAGGATGAACTGTACACAATGATCCATGTGAACATTTAGCCTTATTTGCAGTAAGGACCCAGATAGGCGATCAGCCTGCTGCTACTTGGCAAAGAGCACTTAAATTTCAAGCTGATGTGTTTACTTTCCAAGGCTGTAATTGTTGTCAGCAATTTTTATTTTAAATAGAAGTTGCAGTCACTGATCTTTTAGAATACGTCATATTTACAAAGGTGCATTTTATAAGAACATCCTAAAGTGCTGTCTGAATATCATTTCATTTATCTTTATGACACCTCTGTGAGGGAAAGTAGTCTATATCATCCTTCCCATCATTACCAGGCTTAGTGTTCAAATGAAAGGACACAAAGGCTTTCTAGAGAGCAGCACAGAGCTCACAGTGGACACAAGAGTAGGCCTGGTAGGGTTGTATATGAATATTCAGCCTCCGGCAAAAGGCTTGGGGCATAATTCTATCAACCCAAGAAAAGAACACTTTCTTAAGTGTTCTTAAGGGCAGAAGAAAGGGGGTCTCACTACAAAATGTGCCCGTTAGGTTGAAGACACTTTCTTTTTGATTTCTTGTTTCTCTGGTTCTCTAGTTACCAGTTATTATTATCACTATAGAAAAAGAGTGGCAGGGAGGCACGGAGCCAGCTGGACAGTGAGCCTGTGAAACTGTTGCAGGAAAGAAAGTGGGGTGCGAGAGGATGACCACGTCCCAGGTCTCAGGCAAATCCCTGGATGGCTGCCAAGTGTGGGTTCTTGGCTTTGTGCAGGAAAGGATTCAAGAGTGAGCCATAGTAAAGTGAAAGAAGGTTTATTCAAGGAAATACACCCTCCATAGAGTGTGGGCCATCTCAGAAGGCGAGAGGCCCCAGTATACAGGATTGTCAGTTTTTATAGGGGTGGGTAATTTCATAGGCTAATGAGTCAGATGATTTTTCCAACAATTTGGGGGAAGGGGAGGAGATTTCCAGGAATTGGGCCACCACCCTCTTTTTGGCTTTTTATGGTGGGCCTTGAAACTGTCATGGCACCGGTGGGTGTGTCATTTAGATGCTAATGTATTACAGCAAGCACATAAGGAGGCTCAAGGTCTAGTGGAAGTCGACTCATCCACCATCTTGGACCTAGTTGGTTCTAAACAGTTTATATTGTGTCCTCAACAGCTGCGTCATTCTTTTAAAGGTTGTGCCCTGCCCCCTTCCTGTCTTAAAATGTTGGTCCTGTTATTTGAAATACTCACATGTCTCTAGATCAGAGACCAACATTTTTATTTGGCATCACTTACAAGTAATTAGGATAGTCCATTAAACATAACCTAAGAACCTTTTATTTCCAAGGATTAAATGAGTCTGATTTGACTGTTTATTAGAGGTCTTGATAACTGTACAGAGTATTGACAAAAAAAGTTGGAAAGGGTGAAGGTAATAGAAATTTATCTCTTTCTTTTACTGAGAAGTAAGGAAAAGAGTATTTATTGAGTATCTACATTGTACCAGTAGCTCTTTTAGATGAGCTCATTTATACACTGAATTGTCAGAGTTATAATTACCATACTACCTGCCAAGAGACCACGGCTCAGAAAAAATAGATGACTTACTCAAGGTCACACAGCTAGTGAAAGTAAACTACGGAGTCTGGATCCAACCCAGACCTTTCTAATTCTTTTTTTTAAAATATAAATTTATTTTTATTTATATTATTTATTTTTGGCTGCATTGGATCTTCATTGCTGCTCACGGGCTTTCTCTAGTTGTGGCAAGCAGGGGCTACTCTTCATTGCAGTGCACGGGTTTCTCATTGTGGTGGCTTCTCTTGTTGTGGAGCATGGGCTCTAGGTGCATGGGCTTCAGTAGTTGTGGCTCACAGGCTCTAGAGCACAGGCTTAGTAGTTGTAGCACACGGGCTTGGTTGCTCCATGGCATGTGGGACCTTCCTGGACTAGGGCTTGAACCCATGTCCCCTGCATTGGCAGGCAGATTCTTAACCACTCTGCCACCAGGGAAGTCCCCAGACCTTTCTAATTCTTAAACTCCAGTTAAGAGCTGCTTGGGGATTGTCCTTATATGCTAATGTGAAGTTACTCAAGAATATAGCAGAAATACTCTTACCGAGAATCAATTGTATTTGTTCCCAAACCAGCCTGTCTTTTGTACTTGTTATTTGAATTATGTTATTTAATTAAATAATTAATTAATAACACCCTTCTGGACTAATAAAATTAAAATACAAAAGAAAGAGGTTTATGTTTCTATGAAGACTAACTAGAATGCTTTGGAAATACGAACTAAGCAAGACCCTGTGGGCCCTTTTGGGTACAAAAGCCACTCCATGTTCCTCTTTTCTTGTTTGAAGGAAAAAGGCTTTCAGCCTCCTAGACTTTCTGTGAGTTCCAAGGGCAGCTTCAAACAGTTACTAATTAGGGGAGTGAGGGAATGCAGAAACAAAGGAAAGGCAGTCAAGAAACAATGGTGCAGTGATGGGGCAGGGTCCTGGTTCCTCCTTAGTGAATATACATAACAATCTGATGTGTGTCTCTGAGTTCTTCTACAGGAACTAAGGCCCCCACCCAGGTGGAAGATGGCAACTTCAGGCTGAGCACAAGCACGTGGGCCCCAGACTGGTGGAAACCAGAAGGATGATTCCTGGAACACCACCCTGTTGCCTCACTACCAACCAATCAGAGGAAGGTCTCACACCCTCCAGCCCTTCCCCCAGATCTTGCCTATAAAAACTCTTCCCCAAAACCCCCTTGGGGTTTTTGAGCACAAGCCAACCCTTCTTCTTGTATGGTCCTTGCAATAAACCTTCTCTGCTCCAAACTCTGACGTTTCGGTTTGTTTGACTTCAATGTGTGTTGGGCACACGAACTTAGGTTCAGCAACACTCTGTATTCTGGATTTCTTCCTGTTTTTATAGATGTGGTTCATCTTCTCTTCCCCCAGTAGCTTTGCTCTTCTGCACAATTTCTACTCACTCTTCAGGACTCACTTTAAGTGTCTCCTCCTCTATGAAGTACTGCTGACACCCCTGGGACAGAAAGTGAGGTCTGCCTCCTATTGTGTCTCCAACCCCCATACACCTAGCCTCTGATACGGGGAACACCATGTGCAAAGAAGCCAAGGAGAATTCGCCAACAATAGATGGAGAAGATCAAAGGTCACTGTGCTCTTGGGGGATCAGGTGTGCTGGACCAGTGTCTAAGCAGCTGCGGACTCAAGGAAAGCAAAACAGGAGAAAAAACCCAGCTGTGGGACCCATCCTCCCTGCCTAAGCCATCTTCTGTGGGGATTTTTTTTTTTTTTTTTTTAGTTGCACTGTGTGGCTTGTGGGATCTTATTTCCCTGACCAGGGATCGAGCCATGGTCCCTATAGTTGAAGCTCAGAGCCCTAACCACTGGACCACCAGGGAATTCTTGCTCTGTGGGGGACTATCCCATAAATGCTGAGAATCAGTTTCTTTCTTTCTCTTTTTATTTTGGCTGCACTGTGCACTTTATGTTTTCAGGATCTTAGTTCTCCAACCAGGGATGGAACCCAGGTTCCTTGCAGTGGAAGCACAGAGTCCTAACCACTGACTGCAAGGGAATTCTCTAGAATCAGTTTTAATCTTGTGCTTTTTATCAGAATCTTCTCTTTATTCATACTGAATATCACCTTATTTTTTTGTATTTATATTGATCTGCCCAGTTAAATTATCAAGGGGAAATACCAAAGGATTTACAATTTACCAGCAGCTTGACCTTGCCTTCTGGCCTTCTACAAGAACTATAAATTCAGTCTGGCAGCAAAGTGATTTCTCAAGTTTTTCTTATACTTATACCATCTCTAAGACCAATGTAAACTTAAAATTGGTTATTCTTAGTGTCTGGCATTTATTTCATGAAGGTGGAGCATATTTGGAAATTATCACTAAATTTAATTTTTCTCATTCTAAAACTATTTACATACATATCAGCTGTTGTTAAGAGGCTCCATTTTTATATTCTTAAAATTTCACCAAGTAAACATTATACTTACATATAGTATGCAGTAGTTTACAGTTATGGAAAACACATGAATTCATTCACTTCTCATAGTGGCATAGACAGAGCAGGTATTACTTCCTCATTTTATTTAAAGGAAACTCAGGGTTGTTTGAGGACTCTGCCCAGGGTTAGCACTGGTTCAAAAACAAACAAACAAATCAAGTTATCTGGTTCCTGAGAAGAGCTGGTGCATAGGGAGTTGCAAGCATTCTTTTTCTCTAAGGAGGAAATGTATTGGATATAGTATTTTAAGCTTGGTAAAACCATTTTTCAAGTGTTAAAATATATCGATAATACCAAGGAATAGAAAATATGGGCTCAAAACTAATTCTTCCTTGACTTCTTTATCATGACCTTGTATATAAGAACAATGGTTTTATTAACTAGACATATCTATCATTAGCTTATAAGAAGTCTGTTTTAACTCTTCAGCCATCTAAGGCAACTTACGTATAGAATTAAATATTTACAAAAAAAGAAATGTAAAGGTTTTGTCTGATTTCTATAATTCTGAAAGTAGCATATCTCCATTTTTAAATACCACAGAAGGAAATCAGGACAGTGTTTACATTTGTTACCATTTTTATGGCAATTAGTCAAACTAGGTGGAAAAAAAAAAGAACCTAAGATTTTAGTGACTAAAAAGTAAGCTCCAAGGAAGCAGGAACTTTGTCTCTTTGTTCACTGGCACATTCCAGAGGCCTTGAACAGGGCTGGAATATAGTAAGTACTTAATAAATATTTGTTGAGTTAATAAATGAACAAACAAAGGAAACAGACAAAGTCGAGGCTCGCAACCTTACGTTATTGGAGAGATAAAAAGAATTCATTTATTCAGCAAATATTCACTGAATGCCTAAGAAGTTCTAGACAGATTCAGAGGCTCTGGACTCGAACCACCATGCCCCTACGGCTGCCCCGGGGGAGGTGAAGCCGAATCCAGCCTCTGTACCCCAACACCAAATTAAATCTTGGTGACAGAGTTTGGGTGAAGTAGAAAAGAATAGCTTTATTGCTTTGCCAGGCAAAGGGGGCCACAGTGGGCTAATGCCCTTAAAACTGTGTGTCCCAACCTGGAGGGGGTAGTGAGAAGTTTTATAGTAATGGTTCAAAGAAGGTGTGATCAGCTCATGGACATTCTTCTGATTGGTTGGAGGTAAGTGGGAGTCAGCATCATCAACCTTCTGGGGGTCAACCCCAATCGGTCTGGGGTCTACGTGCCTGTGGGCAGCATACCATTAACTTCTCCCACCTGGTGGGCGTTTCAGTATCTGCAAAACAGCTCAAAGACATTATGTGTATCCTTGAGGGGGAACCAGGACCCTGCCCCAAGGCTGCACTATTGTTTCTTTTAACTGTTCCTCCCTTGTCTCTGCATCCCCTCCCTTCCCTAATGAGCAACTGTTTGAACCCACCCATTGCAACTCAGGGAAGGTCATGGAGGCTGAATGAAGCCTCTTTCCTGTAATCAAGAGATGAGGGACACAGAAAGGCTTTTGTGCCCAGGAGCCCCACGGGGTCTTGCTGGATATCAGAGGTATTCTAATTTAGCCTGAGTGACTAGGAAAGGAGGAGCTGCCCTTTGGGATCTGAATGAAATGAAAGAGCCAGCCAAGCAAAAATAGTATGACCTACCTGTTGTTGCAGCATTAAATTAGATGATGCATAGAAAGCACTTATCTCAGTGATCAGCAACTGGTAGTGATGAGGTTCAGGACACAACACCCCAAAATGTGATCCCTTGGCATATTGAATATTTCAAGCTGAAGGAATATGAGAAATGGCAGATGAAGGAAGGACTTTCTGACTTCCCCTGAGGCAGGTCACAAAACCCTCATATGAGAGGTGCCTCCCTTAGAAAGGAGAATCCTTATCTCCAAAAATGGAGGGACACCAAGAGAACACCCCCCCCTTTTTTTGGTCTTATCACATTTTCCCACTACTGTCCTCTCTTCATCAAACCTGGCATGAAAACATTCAGGTTTAACTGCTTCTTCAGGTCTTATTTCCTTATGAAATCTCCAGTGTCCTGTAAAACCTACATTAAATAAATTTGTATGCCTTTCTCTTGTTAATCTTTTGGGACAGGGACCCAAGTCGAGAACTTAGAAGGGCAGAGGAAAAAGATAGTTTTCCTCTCCTATAGTAGATATTATTGTTATTTCTATAGATGGCAGCCAAGATATTTATTCACCATGTTCAAAACCGAGACAAGTCCATGGCGTTATGATGCATATGTATCTCTAGATGGCTTTTGGGAGTTTTTGCAAACCTTGGGCTTGTGTGCTCCAAATCCTTGGAAGGAGCGAGGACTTAACTCCTGCCCCCGGAAGATTAGGATCTGCTATACATTCTGACTTTCTATATCAAAACCCAACATTTCAAAGCCTGCATACCCCAATTTGACAGATATTCTAGTTGGTTTTAATGACCCTTGAACAGGGTTAGGCTTTGCAAATGGTCTGCTTTTTGTACTTGGACCATAACATATCAGCATAATATAAATCCTCGATCCAATGTTAAAGATTTGCCAAATCAAAATATTTTTTACTGGTTATCTGGAGCATATATGATGCCTTATATTTGAAAACATAATATTAATTTTTGGCCTTTCAAAAGCCTGTTTATATATTCTGTATTTTACAGATTTGAAAAGTTTTTTCTTAAATTGAACATTAAAATTGCTCCTGGTAATTCTTTACACTTCTTTCCATCTCATTATACAAGTAAAGTATGCTATATTGTAGTCAACTGGACAAAAAAATTTAAGGAAGAAACTAAAAATCATCTGAGATAACCACTATTAAAACTTTAGTAACCATCCTTTAACATATCTCTTCAGACTAATATATGCAGACTTATATATAAAATGTTGAGGGAATTCCCTGGCAGTCCAGTGGTTAGGACTCTGCGCTGCCACTGTGTGTGTGTGTGTAGGGGCCTGGGTTTGATCCCTGGTTGGGGAACTAAGATCCCACAAGCCACGCTCTGCAGCCAAAATAAATAAAATTAAATTTTGAAAAAAATAGGATCACATTATACATGTATTTTATTAAGAATATTCTTTAAAGCATTTTGTTAAGTTCTTTATGTCTTTCCTCTCCCTCTCTTATCCATCCCTCCTCACCATTCCTATAAAAAATGTTAGAAAACTTTTTCTCACTTGAACACACAGTGTGACAATCCCTCCAATCAACTAATACAGACCTAACATGTTTTCTTTAGTGAGTGCATACCATTTCATGGTATGAATGAACCCCAGTTTATTTATCTATATCTCTAGTGATAAGCACTCCCTTTATAGTCCTGGGGTTTTTTTACTGAATAAAGCTACAGTAAACATCTTTCACATGCACCCTTATGGCTGGTAGATTAGTTTTTATGGTATTGCTAGGAGAGGGGGGTGTATGTATGGTAATCTTAGTAGAGATGTCCAGAATTGCATTCTCAAAAGAAGTTAATAGTTTTACATTTCCCCTTATGTTTTATCCAGTGTTTATTCTTAGTGTTTATATGCATATATGCATACATAATTGGGGGTAATTACTATAGACATTACTTCCTTAGAGATGCTAGAAAAATTCAGTGATTATTCAAGTTTCACCAGGCTCATTGATCCTTTCACCTGTATTTTAAAAGTAAGTGAGGGACTTACCTGATGGTCTGGTGGTTATGACTCCGTGCTTCCACTGTAGGGGGCACGGGTTCAGTCCCTGGGTGGGGAACTAGGATCCCGCATGCTGCATGGCATGACAAAAAAAAAAAAAGTAAGTGAAACAGGCCTTCAATAACCATGTTTCTGAAGCTCTGACAAGTAACAAAATAGAGCTCTAACTGCCAACAGTTCTGAGAGCCACAGTGGGAAGTTATTCACTCATTCCACTGGTTCATACATTCATTCATTCATTCATTTATTATGGTTGGCTGTGTTGGGTCTTTGTTGCTGTGCGCGGGCTTTCTCTAGTTGTGGCGAGCAGGGGCTACTCTTTGTTGCGGTGTGTGGGCTTCTCACGGCGGTGGCTTCTCTTGTTGCGGAGCTCGGGCTCTAGGCACGCAGGCTTCAGTAGTTGTGGCACGTGGGCTCAGTAGTTGTGGTGCACGGGCTCAGTTGTTCCGCAGCATGTGGGATCTCCCCAGACCCGGGCTTAAACCCATGTCCCTTGTATTGGCAGGCGAATTCTTAACCACTGCGCCACCAGGGAAGTACCTCCACTGGTTCTTGAATTTAAGAATGCTCTCTGCATCCCATGTAGCAGAGGAAAACGGCTCCATTTTGCCAGCATTGCTTTCTGATTTTCATCCTGCTGCTATGGTATTTGCTTCTAGCACCTGAAAGCACTATAAAAATGCATTTTAAATCATTGACTAGAATTTCTACGCTCTGATTTGCATTACAAACTTTTTAAAAAAAAGACAATTTAGAGATATGAATCGCAGCGTCTTGGTAGCATTCTTATTTTTTAAGTGCTAGAAAAAAAAATTAAGATCGCCCATCTAAGCATTGTAATGCCATTTAACCCATTGTACTGATACAGGATGAATTATTTATAACCACTTATTATAATTAGAATTAACGCAGCAAACTCATTCAGGCTCGGGTTTCACAACAATGTTCTGATTGATTTTCTGAAATACACAATCACTGGCATGTATTTGCACAGGTGGAAATCAGTGTGTCCTCGGTAGTCCTCCCAGATATAACAGTCTGTTAACCTGACTCTTATGCTAAGCTCTGAACTGTAAACTGAAAAAGGGCAAAAGACTATTCATCATCAAACACCATATTTTCAGTCACCTCTTCAAGTAGGAAAAATTAAGTCACCTTCTACTGTAATCACAGAAAAAAATGTCTAAAGATGCCCTATTATTTTTTAAATATTTTAATTTTCTTGGAGTATAGTTGATTTACAATGTTGTGCTAGTTTCAGGTGTATAGCAAAGTGATCCAGTCATACATATACATATATTCATTATTTTTTAGATTCTTTTCTCATATAGGTTATCACAGAATATTGGATAGAGTTCCCTATGCTGTACAGTAGGTCCTTGTTGGTTAAAAGATGCTTTCTTTTTAAAAGCCTGCTATTGTGATTATTTGATCCACATCGTAAATAGCTATTCATCTCCAAGTATGATAGAAAAACAATCTTGGGATATAAATGAAGCCCAGACTTTTTTAAAAAAATCATCTGTCCAGTAGCTGTTTATAAACAGCTGGGTGAGCCCCAAATGAAACGCCCAGCAATAATCACTGCGTATACGCCAGTCCCCAGTGAGCTGTGTATTAATGTCTGGCTGGTAATTTAACGGCACCTCTAGGCATAAACAAAGGTTTATTAAAATAGTAAGTAAAATATTCCTGAACACTGGATCACTTTTTAAAGTTTCCTATTCTGCTTTTGAAAATTAATAAAGCCTATATTGTGATGCTAAAAGACACTGAATCCACACTTGGTGTCCTTTTATTTAGGTTGTATTTAACATAGCCCAAAGCAAATAATCTACCTATATTTATATTAAAGTTTTTTTTTTATTTCTGGGAGAAAAACCATAATGGGAAAGAATTAGAGTCCCTTCTTCAGGTTCGCTTCTTCAATCTACCTCTTAGTTTTACTTCCACTTTCTCCCTGCACAGTTTCTACCCTCTTCTCCTTGGCAAAATCCCTGAAAGCTTTTTTAATTTTTACATGAAAAACAAATAATGAAAGCAAATTAATCTTACAGAATCTACCTCATGAATCCATCTTGGATCAGCAGCTTTGGAGTTCTCATGATCTTCTTATAACAATGGTATCCGCATGGCTTCTGGTGGGTCATAGATCAGAATAATTCTTAGTTTTTCAAACTAATAGTTAGGGTTAGGGTTAGGGTTAGGATTATTAAACTTAGTGTTTCAAACGAATAGTTTTTCAAACTATTTTCCTTTTTTTCAAAGGAAAATAGTCTAAGGCTATCACCAGCATCATTGCGCATTTCTTTGTAGACTCCCAGCAGGTAGAATACACTGGTATCTTGAGAATGTTGACTTCAGAGAATGTGGTTATACTTTCTTCTGTGGATATGTTACATCACTATACTCATAGCTTAGGGTCTTTCAGCTTAAAGAAACATCAAAACTGTACCTAATGGTATGATCTGTCCCACCCTCTTCTACAAGTGACAGTACAACACTTTTCTTTTTAAAAATATTTATTTATTAATTTTTGGCTGCGTTGGGTCTTCGTTGCCGCACGTGGGCTTTCTCTAGTTGCAGAGAGTGGGAGCTACTCCTCATTGCGGTGCGCGGGCTTCTCATTGCAGTGGCTTCTCTTGTTGTGGAGCACGGGCTCTCGGCACGCGGGCTTCAGTAGTTGTGGCTCGTGGGCTCTAGAGCGCAGGCTCAGTAGTTGTGGCGCACGGCCTTAGTTGCTCCACGGCATGTGGGATCTTCCCGGACCAGGGCTCGAACCTGTGTCCCCTGAATTGGTAGGCGGATTCTTAACCACAGAGCCACCAGGGAAGCCTAATACAACTTTTTTTGAAGATACTAGAAGCTCATAATTCTTAACTTTCTCTTAGATCTCTCTCTCTCTCTCTCTCTCCCTATCCAGAAGTCAACCCAATATAATAAAACACTGATTTGTAAAAGTTTGTCACCAAATCTTTTCATGTGGATTTTACCTTACACTATGAAATTCTGTTGCTACTGGTACTTTACCAATGGATAGTGCTCAGTATACATCTGGTTGACTTTTCAATAACCAAAAAAGATATTTCATGATGATATTTAATGAAACTTGATATACATTTTTTAAATAATAGAAGTTGGTAGTGATCTGTGTCAGAAGTTTATTTTGCCTGCACGTATAGTTACAGGTAGCAATTTTAGCTATGCACCCATACCAAGTCACTTTGAGTAACTTTCATGAGATAGTTTTAGCAGTAATGACTGGTTTAGGTACAGTTTATTGACCTAAGAATATATTTAAGGACCTCTGGGAGATACCTTCCTTCAGTCCTTTGAGTTAATATTTTAATCTAAAATCTGTTTTATATAATGTCTCCCAAAGCAGACATTGTTTTCCTTCATTAAAAAGGATAATTTTCTAGTCTTCACCCAGAAAATGTAGTTCTGTTTTTGTTTGTTTGTTTGTTTTTCTTTTTGGCCACTCCCTGTGGCTTGCAGAATAGTTCCAATGCAGGGGGCAGGGATCGAACCCGTGCCCCCTGCAGTGGAAGCACAGAGTCTTAACCACTGGACTGCCAGGGAAGTTCCCAGAAAACTAGCTTAAAATTATAATCATGGGGGTTGGGGGGGAAGGGATAGACTGAGAGTTTGGGATTAGCAAATGCAAACTATTATATATATGTATAACTGAATCACTTTGCTGTACGCCAGAAACTAACACATCATTGTAAATCAACTATACTTCAATAAAATAAATTTTAAAAAATTACCATCATGGGCAATTACAATTAAAATTAAAATTGTAATTTTAAAAAATTACAATCTACTATGTTGAGTAATACTTATTTGGGTGATTTATTTCCCCTCCAAAAATGTATACTTATTCTTTATATCTTTCAACAATGCAGAGTGTGGGCAAAACAGTGTCACTTTATGAGCTCTGTCCACAGGTTTTAGTAAAAATAATTGCTTTACCAATAAAAAGAATGACAGGAAGTTAAGAAATAAAGGACAGGCTGGTCTCAAAAAGAAGAAAATTGCCCTAACATGAGGATAAAGTTCAATTAGGGAAGCTCTGTGGTGCCCCATCTCATAAAACTCATTTTATTAAATTTACGTCCCATATTTTTGCCAGACTATATTGCTTTCTGCCCTTAAAATCTAGGCATGAGGATATGAAATTATTTTCCTACTCAGTCACTGGCTTCAGGGGACAGGGTCCTGATTTCACCAGGGTCTTTGGTCCTCTTGCCCTTTTGTATCTTATTCAAAAATTTCAGCAAATTTGACCTCTGAGAAGGTACAATTTCCTGTTAGCCTTATAGTTTGTCTTTTCTGTTTGCACATTTGGACACTGCTCAGAAGTAGAAAGTCTAAAAGCTGAGCTTGGGGGTCAGCGCCAATATCAAGTGAAGTTTTGCTGCCATCGTATATCACAACTCAGCCAGTTTCCTTACTTAGGACTTAGCATCTGAATCCTATTCTTTTTACGGTCCGTTTTGGAGTGACATGTTTGTATAGTTCTCCCCATAATCCACTCTTGAGTATTATCTGGTTAGTTCTGCAAAATGTCTTTGTCTCCAACATTGAGCCATGCACTTGAAGGGGAAAAAACCCATGCGTTTCAGAAGTCTTGGTTACTGGGGAAGGGGGGGAGGGGTGCTGTCTGCACTGCTAACATCCAGACAAGCGCTCAGCTCCCCAGTCCTTCATTGGTAGCGACCCAGCCAGACCAGAACATTCTTTTGTCGAATTTGGTCCTATTCGAGAAGAAACACTATTCCCAATTTCTACTTGAATTGTATATCACAGATTCACTTGTTAGCTAGCTGCTTGGAATGCACTGTCCAATGAAAACAGTGTCAAAAATCAGAGGCCGAAATGCAAACACAGGTGTTTGGGAATGGGCAAGAGTGAAGTAGGCAGGGTGGAATGTGCATGATTTTTAAAGATTTCAGTGGGGGGGCTTCCCTGGTGGCGCAGCGGTTGAGAGTCCGCCTGCCGATGCAGGGGACGCGGGTTCGTGCCCCGGTCTGGGAAGATCCCACATGCCGCGGAGCGGCTGGGCCCGTGAGCCATGGCCGCTGAGCCTGCGCGTCCGGAGCCTGTGCTCCGCAACGGGAGAGGCCCCAACAGTGAGAGGCCCGTGAACCACACACACACACAAAAAAAGAGTTTGGGAAGAGTGTGAGATTGGGTCGTATAAAGGGAAGGACAGAGCTGTAGGGGGATGTGATTTAAAGGATGAGTCGTGTTGGGGCTTCTCTTGATGGCTGAGATAGCATGTGGGTATGTGATTTGCAACTGAAGAAAAATTTCTAAAATGATTTACTGAGTCTCTAACGTAGACAACGTGGGAGAATATGGCTTGTGCGTGTGCTAAAGCCATTTCTTTAGACAAGTTACCACCATGACCGGTAGACAGTGCTGTTGGCTCAAGATAGCTTGGTTGCTGTTCAGCGTAGAGAGAAGGGAAGGGAAGGAGGTCACAGGTTGGGTATGATGGAGAGAAGGCAGTACATCTGCCACGAGGTAAAATGCAGAAGTTGCTGGTAGACTTAAGAGATCTCCCTTTCTGGATTAATCATTCTTATAGAAAATTAATTTTTTGTAGAATAGACAAACAAGCACTAATTCTCAGAAAGGACTGGGACTTAAAAAAAAAACAAAAAACTTTGAGTATAAAGACGATTATGGAAATGTATAAAGTGAACATGATGGTGTGTTTGCTTTTTATCTTTTGGATCAAAAAATTAGAAACAGAGCAAGAGACAAACTTCAAGAACCACTGAAGACAATTCAGGATGCCAAGCCATTGGTATTTCCTTGTTTCACCTCTGGGAAAACCATGTGCCGTTAATCCTGGTAGACAACTGTATGAGAAGTCACTGGCTAAATCCTGATGTTTGTCTGAAAACACATGCTCTGTAAAAGGCAAATTCAGTTTTTGGTATAAAAACAAACAAACAAAACTCTGTCCCCTTCTCTTCGCTCTTCTCCTGCTTGCTTTGGGGATTCAGAACACAGCGCTTAGAAAGCCAGGGGCACAGCGACTTCCTTTTCAGGAGGAGCGGCTGAGAGAAGTTGCTGATCAGAGTCCATGAGCTTCGCATATTCATATTCCTCAGTTGCTCGGCGCTAGAAAATTCCGGTAATGAGCGTGTGAAAACTCTAGCAGCCTTTGTATAGCTTGGGGGTTTGCTCTTCTCGTGTTCTCTGTGTAGAATTGCTTCTTATCAAACCAGGAGGCTCTCACTCCTCAAACTGAATCAGCACTTGTACGTTGACGTTTTCAACATCACCCACAAGATTTTTAAGGGCTTGTCAAAAGACTCTTCATAGTCTCTAACCATGAATAAAAATGATTTCAGATATCATCTCTATTGCATATTTTATTTCATGGGATTAATTTAATTGATTGAGCTGAATGGTTAAGGGTTGTTAAGTGGTTGCTAGTAATAAGGAGAAATTTTAAATTTTTAGGCAAATATTCCAAGTACATACTGACATTCTATTTAAACGATTGAAACTCTTCTTTAATGTTAACACAGTTACACCTCGATGAAACAATCTTCTAAGGAAAAAAAAAAAAGCCAACAAACTCCTTTACAATGAAATCAACCTTACTAAGAAAAAAATCTGCATCTATCACATGAAGTTGCTTCGCTTGGGATTTATTTGCACATTAAAAATATTATATGATTATCTCTGCCCACATGTCCTATTTGGCCAAATATAGTCAAAAGTTAATAACACTATAGCCCTGGGAAAAATAACTATTTTCTAGTTTCTCCTGGATACATCATCCTGGCGAGGGGCATTTGAGGGCCAAGTTATTATTTTAAAATTTGTAAAAGATTCAAAGTCTAGCGTTTATGAGCTAAGCTCCAGGAAATTTTTTGGAGGGAATTACTATTTCTTCTCCTTATTAAAAACTACAACAAAAGACCAGAAATCTCCGCTTTTCCCCCACTGTTAGGTAGACAGTGGGGCCTGACCTACTTCTTCCTTAAGTGTGATTCATTCTAGAATAATGGAGATCTTCAGCATGAGCTATACTAAAACTTTCTGTCTCTGAACCTGGAACAAAAGCTGCTCTTCAGCGGCAATGTCTTCTAGAACAAATCAAGGGCACCCCATATGGTCAGCAGCTGTTTCTATCAACAGTTCCAGTCTGCAAGCAACTCAGAGCAGTGTTTATCACAGTGTTCAAAATCATCCATGGTATTTGTTAAAAATTCCTGGACCTTACCCCGGACATAATGAATTGGGATCACTGGGGTGGGCTGAAAATCATCATTGTACAAACTCAGAGTTGAATCTTTGCTTACGTCTCCTATTGGCAACTAGTGTGCAGCTGTGCTCCCCAAAGAACTTTTAAACAGAACTACTTTAAATGTCTGCAGAGAAGACAAACAGTATGAAATATCATTATGTCACAAACCGAGCTCTTCGTCTAACATATCATGAGCGAGCTCAGAGGAATCTTTATGATGACCCATTTAACTTTTACTAATTCCTCAAAACCCCTCCTTACTCAGCCTTCTTTACCCTTCTTCTCAGCACTTTACCTTGTGTCCTACTTCATCAGGAAACTAGAGGTGACCATCAGTAGACATTCACTCTTCTTTCTTTCAATAATTATATGAGCTTCTAACTCCCTGGAATAATTCAATCCTGCTCAAAATCCCTAGATTATTATGACTGATACAGGCTACTTTCAATCTTCTCCTTTTATTTACAAACAATGATTTTTAAAAATATACCATTCTAGACTGAATGTTCAAAACTCTCTCACCCAGAGTCACATACCCAAGTGTTACTTGACGTTTTAATTGGGAACATGTATAATAGTCATCTCAGTGTAAACATATTGAAAACTGAGCTCCTGTCATCTTCTTCTGCAGTCTTCATCACCTAAGTTTATGGCAATTCCCTCCCCATAGTTGCTCAAGACAATCACTTTGGTATCATCCTGGACTCCTTTATTTTCCTAACAATCCACACAAGCCCATCTGCAAAAGCTGGCACCTCTTCCTTTAAAATATATCTAGCATAAGATCACTTTTCACCACCTGCTTTACCATCTCTCTGTCCCAAACCACTCATTCCCTCATCTGGATTATTAAAAGCCTTGTTCTCGGGCTTCCCTGGTGGCGCAGTGGTTGAGAGTCCGCCTGCCGATGCAGGGGACACGCGTTCGTGCCCCGGTCCGGGAAGATCCCACGTGCCGCGGAGTGGCTGGGCCCGTGAGCCATGGCCGCTGGGCCTGCGCGTCCGGAGCCTGTGCTCCGCAACGGGAGAGGCCACGGTGGTGAGAAGCCCGTGTACCGCAAAATAATAATAATAATAGAATAGAATAAAATAAAATAAATAAAAATAAAAGCTTTGTTCTCTTCTGCTCTTACCTCTCTGCAGGCTATTCTCAGTGCAGTGGCTAGAGTTAACTTGAAAAACTGAAGGCAAGTAATGTCGTTTACCTGCTCAAAACTTTCCAGTGTCTTCCCATTGCTTAGAGTAAAAGACAACTTGCTCACTATTATCTGCGAGGAGGCCCCTTCACCCCTCTAAGTTTCATCACCTACCCTGTCCTTTTCCTCTCTGCAGCAGCTATACAGCCCTCATTATTGGTCCTAGAGCACGCCACTTATACTCTCAAGGTCGTTGCACATGCTTTCTCAGTTTGCTAGTCTCTCACATCCTTCAAAAAATGACCTCTTTGAGGCATTCCCTGGCCACCCGATTTAAAATTTCAATTTCCTCAACCCCTGATATTTTCTATCTCCTTTCCTTAATTTATTATTTTTTTCGCACTTAATGTTATCTTACATGCTAAATATTTTACTTATTTGTCTTGTTTATAAAATATCCTCTTCTAGAAGAGCCATGAGAGTAGCATATTTTTTAGTTTAGTTTAATATTATAGCCCCAGCACATAGAACGATATCTGGCACATAGTAGGTGCTCAATACATATTTGCTGGATTTTCACTAAATAATTCTTTGAAATGTTGACACAGATCATTCCTGTCATAGTTGGTATATATTTCTGGAGAAAGACTCAGTAAAGTAAGAGAATAAAAGCGTCTCCTGTATTTGTAGCATTTGGACTATTCATGTCAATCAACAGATATTTATTAAGTGGATGGAGTAGAAATATCAAATGATGATAATAAAAGTGATGAGAATATGATATAAAGTAACGGTGACAGAAAAGTCACTGCTTTTATGGAGTGAAATGTTAGGATGAACTATAACTTTTATTCTTGTGGGAGGAGATAGTGATAAATAAACCAACCAACCAACCGACAGATAAAGGACAGTACTAGTACATCAAATGATAAAAGCTGTGAAAAAGAAAATGGTGACACAGACCTACTAGAGCATGGACTTGAGGATATGGGGAGGGGGAAGGGTAAGCTGTGATGAAGTGAGAGAGTGGCATGGACATATATACACTACCAAATGTAAAATAGATAGCTAGTGGGAAGCAGCCACATAGCACAGGGAGAACAGCTCGGTGCTTTGTGACCACCTAGAGGGGTGGGATAGGGAGGGTGGGAGGGAGGGAGATGCAAGAGGGAAGAGATATGGGAACATATGTATATGTATAACTGATTCACTTTGTTGTAAAGCAGAAACTAACACACTATTGTAAAACAGTTATACTCTAAAAAAGATGTTAAAAAAAAAAAGAAAATGGTGGATAAAGGGAAAGATAGTCATGGTGTGGATGTGCTTTATTTATTTATTATTTTGTTGAGGTATAATTGCCATATAACATCATATTAGTTTCAAATGTACAACATAATGATTCAATATTTCCATGCATTGCAAAGTGACCTACACAGTAAGTCTAGTTACCATCAGTCACCACACAAAGTTACACATTTTTTTTCCTGGTGCTGAGAGTTTCTAAGATTTACTGCCTTGGCAACTTTCAAATATGCACACCAGTATTATTGACTCTGGTCACCATGCTGTACATTATGTATGTGCTATTTTAGAAAGCCTCTCAGAGGAGGTGATGTCTGAGTAAAGACCTGAAGGAAGTGAGGAAGGAAGTCAAGTGGATATTTGGGGTGAATGTGTTTCACACAGGAGAGACTGCAAGTACAAAAGCCCTGAGGCAAGTGTATACTGGGGCATTGAGGTGACCATAGTTAGGCTAAGGAGGATGGGGCAGAGAGAGCCTGAAATAGAGAGAGGGATGTTGAGGAAAGTCAAGGGATACCCTGGGCTCAGCTCATTTGAGTTCTTGTAGGCTGGGGTAAAGCTTTTGGATAATACTTGGAGTGAGCTGGGAAGCCATTGGAGAGTTTATGAGTAGAAGAGAGTCATGATCTGACTTGCATGTTAGGAGGATCACCCAGGCTTCTGAGTGGAGAATAGGATGTCTGGAGTTAAGGGCAGCAACAAGGAAGCCAATGGCCATTGTCAAGAAGGAGTTGATGATATTAGTAAAAGTAATAAAAAGTGGTAAAGTTTGGAAATGATTTGAAAGTAGAGCCAAAAGAATTTGAGATTAGATGTGGAATATGATAGAAAAGATTTAAGGCAACTCCAACATTTGGGGCTGAATAGCTAGAAGACTAGAGTTGCCATGTCATAAGAAGGGGCAGACTTTAAGGTGTGGGGTAGATACCTCAAAACAATAATTTTTTTTCATGCTAAGTTTGAGACTCTCAAACTCTCAAGCCAAGAGTTTCAGTATGTAGTTAGTTGTATGGATCTGGAGTCCAGAGAAGAGATAGGGGCTGAAGATACAAATTTGAGAGGCCTCAATAGATAGTATTTAAAGCCATGAAGTTTCCAGAGAGTGAATATAATAGAGACAAGATCTGAAGAAATCTCAAAGATGAGAAGGAATCAGCAAAGAAGCTTGGGAGTTAGATGGAGAATCTAGAAAAGGTAGAGTCCCATAGGCCAAGTGCAGAAAGTGTTTCAAGAAGGAGGGAGAGATTTTCTGTGTCTGACAGGTAAGACAGTAAGAGGAGGACAGAGGAACACAGAGACCACTAGTGACCTTGACAAGAGGAGCTTCACAAAATGGGGAGACAAAAGCATGATTAAAGAGAGTTCAGGAAAGAATGGGAAAAGAGGAAGTGGAGACAGAGTAAGACAAATTAGCCTAAGAATTTTGCTACAAAGAGGAGAAAAGAATGAGCCTATAGCTGAATGAAGATGTAGGATCAAGAGATCTCTTTTTAAAATTTAAGTTGGGCAATATTATTGCATGTTTATAGGCCAACGGGAATAATGCAGTAAAGAGGGGAAAAAAGTCAATGATGCAGGAGAAGGGACCACTAGGAGAGTGAGATCCTTGGATGAAAGAAGGGATGGAAATGGAATTGGGGATTGGCTTTCAATAGGATAAATAAATATAAACTCACCATTTCTGGTTTGGTTTTCTCACAACAAGAGAGAAAGCCTAATAAGTGGGCACCAATACAGGTGGTTTTGTAAATTTGGTTGTAGGAACAAATAATAAATGCTTTCTGATCATTTCTATTTTCTCAGTGAAATAAAAAAGGTCAAGGTCATCAGCTGAGTGTTGAGGAAGAGCAGGGAAAGGAAAGAGGAAGGACTGAGAACCCATGATCTGGGGGAACTTAGAGCAATAGGACTGGGTCAGTGAGGTGGGATCACAGAACAGTACTAAGTGGATACTGAGAGAGCGGTGATGAATTTGCAGTGAGACCAGCAGCGGAGAGGAGGGGTTGGATTTAACCACTTGGGCATTTCCTCACATAACCACTGCTTGAAGAAAGAAAAGCAAGAGATTTAAAGGTATGCCTAAGGAATAATTTTAATGAAGGATAACTGGGTTGCACATATGTCAGAAGGGAAGAAAAGACATAAGGGGAGTGGGAATTCTCTGGCAGTGCAGCAGTTAGGACTCGGTGCTTTCACTGCTGAGGACCCAGGATCAATCCCTGGTCGGGGAACTAAAAGCCCACAAGCCGGGCCGTGTAACCAAAAAAAATTTTTTTAAAGACATGAGGGGAGTGAGGCTGAGTGAAAAGGTGGCCAAAACAATCAAATTGGAGGTTCCAGTGGGGTTGATGTATCATCGGTGTCAAGATGTCAGAGGGAGTGAAGTAGAATTGGAGTGAAAGTGCTTGAGAGCGAATTACGGGAAAGGCGGCGATGAGGTCTAGATGACCCTGGAGTTAGGTGGCTGAATGGCATGAAGGACAAGATCCTTGGGGAGAGGCAATCAAGGGACCAAGAACTCACTTTAATGGAAGGATCATCTCAGTGATAGTGAGATGACTAGAGAGGTCGACAGTGAGGCAAGAGCTAAAATCTTTAAGGACTGATGGAGAGTGACCTGGAGAGCTGTAGGTGATCGCAACTTGGAGGCATAGTGGCAGCATTGACAAAAGTATGAGCTTCCAAGGAGTTGCTGGGTTTAGGGAAGAGGAGAAAGCGTGGTCTGGAAGTGGCCATGCAGTACACAAGGGACAGCTACAACTTCTGGGCCCAGGGCTAGGAGACAAAAACAGTCACTACCTGAGGGGATTTTAGGGGAAGTCGTGTTTTCAGGGGAGAGCTGGGTTAGAGTTGAAGCAAGACGAGGTTGAGGGTATAGGAGATTTTGTGGGGGTTTTGTTGTTTTTGTTTGCTTTTGGCCACGCTGCACAGCTTGCAGGATCTTAGTTCCCTGACCAGGGATTGAACCCAGGCCCTTGGCAGTGAGAGCGTGGAGTCCTAACCACTGGACCTCCAGGGAATTCCCTAGGTGATTTTGTTGATACAGATTTGAATTCTGGACGTTACAGCAAAAGTAACCGTGACTGCAGAGGGAAGAAAGATTGGGACAGATTATTACGGGATTCCCAGAGCCTTAAGAAGTGAGCACTGGAGTAAAGCAGCATGATCTGGGAGTCTTGGCTTTCTTGAGTTTGCTGAAATTAATAGGGATGGAGAATATGATGGGATTTTTCCTAGTGGATTCTTGGGCAGATAAAGGTGCAGAGGCTGGGAGTGCATCGAAGAGTGAAGTCAGGGCTCCTGCCCACAGCAGGTAGAGCTCTGAGGGTTCACGGTTCAGTCATTCTGACGGTGGCTTTGAGGCTGACGCAAATGTAGCGGCACCAGGGGCCCTGGGGACTCTGACAGAGTCAGTGTATGCAATGGGGCTTTCGTGATGGGCAGAGAGAAGTTCTTGTCGGCCTTCCATCATATGGGCAAAATAGTTTTCTCCATCTAAAAGAATAACACATGTAACAAATGTTTCCCCTGGAGTTCACTCTTGGGAGCGTACACATCACTCTATGAAACCGGGGTGCAGGGTGGGTCAGACTCAGCCATAAAAAGAAACGAAATTGAGTTATTTGTAGTGAGGTGGATGGACCTGGAGTCTGTCATACAGAGTGAAGTAAGTCAGAAAAAGAAAAACAAATACAATATGCTAACACATATATATGGAATATTAAAAAAGAAAAAAGAATGGCTCTGATGAACCTAGTGGCAGGGCAGGAATAAAGACACAGATGTAGAGAATGGACTTGAGGACACGGGGAGGGGACAGCTGGGGCGTAGTATCGATATATATACACTACTGAATATAAAATAGATAGCTAGTGGGAAGCAGCAGCTGCATAGCACGGGGAGATCAGCTTAGTGCTTTGTGACCACCTAGAGGGGTGGGATAGGGAGGGAGGGAGGGAGATGCAAGAGGGAGGGGATATGGGGCTATATGTATGCATATAGCTGATTCACTTTGTTGTACAACAGAAACTAACACAGCATTGTGAAGCAATTATACTCCAAGATCTATTAAAAAAAAAAAAGAAAAAGAAGATGCATGTTCCACAAACTACGTAATGGAAGCAAACTAGTTAATTTTTAAAATTACTGGGGAATTCCCTGGCAGTCCAGTGGTTAGGACTCCACACTTCCACTACAGGGGACAAGGGTTCAATCCCTGCTTGGGGAACTAAGATCACACAGGCCATGCCACCCAGCCAAAAAATAAAAAACCACCACAAAACAAAAACAAACAAACAAACAAAACAAAAACAAAAAGCCCCCCAAAACCACTTAAGATTCTTGGTTTTGTTGGCTTAGAATTTGGGAGATGAATAACTCTGAGATGGCTTAATATGAGTTTCACTGAGACGGAGATGACTTTTTCATGGAAAATGTTCACAGGCTTATTAAGTTGGAGGCCATCTTAGCAGGGCCTGGAAGAGTGTTTCCCAACACAGGAAGCTTATCTGTGTTGCTGAATGTCCTCCCTGTAGGGCACTGATACCAGTCAGATCTTCTGGTAGTTTTCTACCCATTACTTTTGCAAAGAAAATGTTAATGGTAAATTGAGGAATTTAAGACTATGAATATCTTCTTTTCAAGGAGAATGACATTTAGGATGGAAAATAAAGGAAAGCCCTGCAGGGTAAGAGAAAATGGGTAGGACTTCTCTCCTTCTTTCCAAATCAGAAACTGCTTCAATCTGCCTTTTCCCTCATGAGTCAGAAAAATAAAGTGATACAAAATCCAGTCTATTCCTATGCCTTGAGGCGTGACTGTAACAACCATTAGGGGATGCAAACTGAATCCTCTCTGACTAAAATTCAGTGTATAACTTACTGTTTGGGCCACATGCAGAAACCATCCATTCATAAATGGGCTTTTCCTCTGAACATTCACAGGCAGGCTCTGCTCAAGCAAGGAGAAAAGTTTGACTCACAGGATTATTAAAAATGAAACAATACTTCAAATTTTTCCTTAAGTTAGCTGATAATATGCTGAGAATGATATCAGTTTTAGTCACTGAATTTTGAAAAATGAGACATTTTATTAACTTGATAGTTTAGGAAGAGCAGTGCAAGTGATGAGGAGTAGATAGCTTGTTTCTTACCTCATTGTTTGGGAGCCTGGAATTAAACTATTGTCAGGGCTTCCCTGGTGGCACAGTGGTTGAGAGTCCGCTTGCCAATGCAGGGGACGCGGGTTCGTGCCCCGGTCCGGGAGGATCCCATGTGCCGCGGAGCGGCTGGGCCTGTAAGCCGTGGCCGCTGATGCTCTGCAATGGGAGAGGCCACAACAGTGAGAGGCCCGCATACCAAAAAAAATAAATAAAAAATTTTAAAAAAGTAAACTATTGTCAGACAGTTTTGTCCTGCCTCCCCACCAGTGATGGATAGAGTTGAAGCATTCATTTACTGTAAGCTCCTGTGACTCCTTACAAATGCTAATGGAAATAGTACTCTTGTTCCTTATAAAAACTAAAAATAGGATTACATTATGTCCCAGCAAGTCCATTCTGAATATATACCCAAAAGAACTGAAAGCAGGATCTCAGAGACACTTGCGCTCTCTGTACACTCAGGTTCATGGCAGCATTATTCACAATAGCCAAAGGTGGAAGCAACCCAAATGTCCATTGACAGATGAATGGCTAAACAAAGTGTGGTGTATACATACAATGGAATATTATATAGTCTTAAAAAGGAAGGAAATTCTGACACATGCTACAGTGTGCATGTATCTTACATATGCCAAATGAAGTAAACCAGACACCAAAGAACAAACACCGTATGACTCCACTTATATGACTTGCCCAGAGGAATCAAATTCGTAGACACAGAAAGTAGAAGGGTGGTTGCCAGGGGCTGGGGGAAGGGGAGAATGGGAAGTCATGGTTTAAGGAGTGTAGAGTTTCACTGGGAGATGATGAAAACGTACTGGAGACGGATAGCGGTGACGACTGAACAATAATGTGAATGAAATGAATAACACTGAACTTAAAACCAGTTACAATGGTAAATTTTGTGTTATGTGTATTTTACCACAATTTTTTAAAATGCTAAAGGCTCTATGGATTTGCCTGATCTGAGCATTCCATATCAATGTGCTCATACAGTATGTGGTCTTTTGTATCTGGCTTCTTTCACTTCTGGTAATGTTTCAAGGTTCATTCATATTATAGTATGTGTCAATACTTCATCCACTTTTATTGCTGAATAATATTCCATTGTATGGATAAACCAACATTTTTTTTCCAGGAGCTGGAGGGAAGAGGTAATGGAGAGTGACTTTTTTTTTTTTGCCCCACTGCATGGCTCACTGAACCTTAGTTCCCCGACAGGGATTGAACCCGGCTCCTGGAAAGGTCATATCAGGTTTGGAGGAATGGTCTGATCTTCCTTTCTGGTCCTCTCTTTCTAATCATTCTCGTGATCCCTATAGAGCCAGGAAGGAGACTTAGTCTTTAAGATACAATCAACACACACTACTATATATAAGATAGATAAACAACAAGGACCTACCGTATAGAACAGGGAACTCTACTCAATATTCTGTGATAACGTATATGAGAAAAGAATCTGAAAAAGAATGAATATATGTATATAAATAACTGAATCCCTTTGCTGTACAGCTGAAACTAACACAACATTGTAAATCAACTCTACTCCAATAAAATTAACAGAAAAAAGATACAGCCATTTCCTTTGATGCTGCTCTCCAAAGACAGGGGAAAAGTGCCACTCAACCAATTCTCCAATTTCCTCACCAACATTTTATATTCTATTGTGAGCTATTATTAGGAAAAATGGGTCAATGAAAGAATAATTGGCTTTTCCCCTCTCTGAACATCTTAGGGATAGTTTAGATGCACCTCCTGCTTTTCCTACTCAAGAGAAAGACACTCAGGGGAATTCCCTGGTGGTCCAGTGGTTAGGACTCCACGCTTTCACTGCCGAGGGCCCTGGGTTCCATCCCTGGTTGGGGACATAGGATCCCGCAAGGCACGGCCAAAAAAAAAAGACACTCAGAGTGTGTGCTCAGAGGACAGGTTTTTATTACGCATCTTGATTTAAGAGACAACTTACTAAACAAGTCTTGAGATAAGGCTGAGCTCCCAAGCCATCCACAGAGCTGGTGATTCCTTAGCTAATTAGATTGTACATTGAAGACGGAGGGCAGGGGGTTTCGTATTCCTGTAGTTGAACATAGTGAATTGATGAGAAATTTAGTGTTTCTAGGACAGCAGCAGGTAAGAGAGTAAAAGAATAGGAATGTTTGCTGAGAAGCTTAATCCTTTAGGTTTGAGGAATTTACTGGCAGCAGAAAAGGGACACTTTAGAGAGAAAATCTCAGTTTTATGCTATTTAATGTAAGAAACTTCAAGTATGTCAAATTGCTGACACCTCAAACTTTCTATGGCCAGCTGCTCAAAATATTTATCTCTTTATGAAAACTCCTTAAAATATTGTTTCAAAAAATTCTGTCCATTCAGGTATCTTTGCAGAGGTGAATAATATTTCAATATGTTTGTAAAAGCCAAATGCTTGGCCTGTGGCCTCACTGGGGGTGGGTGTTATCATGCTCCCACCAAAGAATAATATCTATCTTATTTAAAAAAGAAATCTTTCATTTTATGCTCTATGGGAAAGTTTAAAATAGAGAAATATTATTTTCCTTAGAAGTCCTGATAAATAATTCAGACTAGCTATAAATCTTAATGAAAAAAATCTTTTTTCTTTTTCAGTGAGTCTCAGTCCTCTGTCTGTAATGGAATATAGTTGTTCTTTGGCTATTCCACATCTAATCACAATACTTTCTGGAAATGGCCTCTGGTTTTCTTCTCTTTCTCATTCTCAATCTTTGCAACTCTGGGGAAATATAGTCCAAGGGTGGACATGTGACCCAAGTCTGCCCAATCAGACTGGGGAGAGTGATTGGTTCAGAAAAGGAACATGATCCAAGTTAGACCAATTAGAGACAACAATGTTAATTTCAGGACATCATCGGTATCAGCTGGTACATTTTTCAAACAAGTTACCATTATAGGTAACTGGGGCTTAATCTTGCTTTGAAATGCTGGAAGCAAATGTAGGACACATACCTCAGAGTTATCCTACTGTAGGGGCAAAGGAATTGGGTATTTTTATCCCACCTCCCATCAGTCATTTGTTGAGGGCTACTGGTGGTGGTGGGAGAAGATCATTAATCCCTTGCATTTTGGGCTTGGGTGATCAGAGAAAACCCTCAGGCAAAGAAATACATTTGGAAGTTGGTCCTGTGTGTACTGAAATAGTAAAGGCATGGGGAATATGGGTGGGGCATATCCATCTACTGCCATAAATAATGATCTTAGTACAATACTTATTCCAATTTATTCTAAACACTTGGTAAATATCAATTACTGATGATATTTATTCATTCAACAAATATATATTGCACTATGTACTAAGGTAGATTTATTGTGCTAGAGGCTGGGAATAAAACAAGATAGAGAATATCCCATCCTTCAGGAAGCTGACAATCTATAATAGAGACGAACAAGTAAATAAGAAATTATGGGCTAATGATAGGAAAGTATGGATTGCTGGGAGAACATGCATGAGAAGAACCTAACCCAGGATGTGTTTTCTAAGCACCTCCTCAGCTTTTGGCAGCAGGAAGAAGACAGTTGGAAGAAGATTTTAAAAAAATAGGAGACAGAGGTGGGAAGGAAGTGGAGATTTTACTGTACGTCCTTTTGTATTGTTGCATTTCATACTATGTGCATGTATTAGGTATATAAAAAAGTTAACTTTTGGGGCTTCCCTGGTGGCGCAGTGGTTGAGAATCCACCTGCTGATGCAGGGGACACGGGTTCGTGCCCCGGTCCGGGAAGATCCCACATGCCGCGGAGCGGCTGGGCCCGTGAGCCATGGCCGCTGGGCCTGCGCGTCCGGAGCCTGTGCTCCGCAACGGGAGAGGCCACAACAGTGAGAGGCCCGCGTACCACATACACACACACAAAAGTTAACTTTTTGACACAGACCTACTAGAGAATGGACTTGAGGATATGGGGAGGGGGGAGGATAAGCTAGGACAAAGTAAGAGAGTGGCATGGACATGTATACACTACCAAATGTAAAATAGATAGCTAGTGGGAAGCAGCCACATAGCACAGGGAGATCAGCTCGGTGCTTTGTGACCATCTAGAGGGGTGGGTTAGGGAGGGAGACGCAAGAGGGAGGAGATATGGGGATATATGTATATGTATAACTGATTCACTTTGTTATAAAGCAGAAACTAACACACCATTGTAACGCAATTATACTCCAATGAAGATGTTAAAAAAAAAAGAAAAGAAAAAAAACTGAAAAAAAAGTTAACTTTTTAAAAGAATAACCATTTTATTTTAAAGGAGTAAATCTAGTAAGCGCCAACATAGAATAAAATTACCAACTGTGCTGGTAATCTAAGCGACCATCTGTGAAGGGAGGCAAAAAAAGATCTGCGGACACAAGTTCAGTTTGGGTGATGTGGACACATGTCACACGAAGGCACAGCCAGAAGGCAATAGCATCTAGAAAGTTTTGAACTAACATTTTGCACCCTGCTGGTCCAAGGGAAGGCCCATCAGAGGTGTGGCAGTAGGAAGGTCAGAGAGTGGAGAGGCAGAGATGAAGTATCTGTCATCATGTCTCCAGGGCTGTCAGAGAAGAGGCTGCACACACAGGCCATCACAATTGCTAGGTCTCCCTTGCAGGGCTTTGAAGGATGCTCAGGAGACAATCACTGAATTAAATTAATTCTATTTGACATGGATAAATTAACTTAACACAACGCAATAGCGCTAACCATTAAGAATATCCCTGGCAGTGTATATATGTCCCTGCCACTCCCTCACTTGATCCCAGCTTACCCTCCTCCCTGCCCCACCCCCGTGTCCTCAAGTCCATCCTCTATGTCTGATCTTTATTCCTGTCCTGCCCTTAGGTTCTTCAGAACCTTTTTTTTTTTTTTTAGATTCCATATATAGATAGCTAGTGGGAAGCGGCCTCATAGCACAGGGAGATCAGCTCGGTGCCTTGTGACCACCTAGAGGGGTGGGGTAGGGAGGGTGGGAGGGAGACCCAAGAGGGAGGAGACATGGAGATATAGGTATATGTATAGCTGATTCACTTTGTTATAAAGCAGAAACTAACACACCATTGTAAAGCAATTATAATCCAGCAAAGATGTTAAAAAAAAAAAAAAAAGAATATCCCTGGCTTAGGAATTCCCTGGCAGTTGAGTGGTTAGGACTCCGTGCTTCCATTGCAAGGGGCGCGGGTTCCATCCCTCATCTGGAGCTAAGATCCCACAAGCTGCGTGGTGTGGCTAAAAAACAGAACCCAAGAATATCCCTAGCTCCAGTTTCACACTCACTCAGAAGCTGAGTTGGCTCTCTGAGTCAACTTCCTGGCCCCTTTGATAGTTATAAGTTTCTTAAATGAATGCATTGGCTCTTCTCCGCTGGGTTAGTGTGACTCGGGGACTCTAAACCTGATCATTACCTCAGGGTAAACTGACAAAAATCATGTTTCTTGACCTACAGAGCCAAGCACAGGATTTGAAGTACACTAGCCCCACCAAGGTAAGCACCTGGTGAGTGAGGCCCTAAATCACGTCTCTATTTCATTTCACTCTAACTATAAGTGCATACCCAGAATTTTGAAGGTCTCCACGGCTGTGATGAAGTTCATTCAGCTCAGGGCCGTACCATTGCTCAAACTGGAGGCCAGAGTTCCCAAGGGCAAAATCCACGTACCTACCTGAGGATTTAATCAATGTTAACATTTTACTGTATTTGCTTTATATATATTATTGTAGGAAATAAGATGTGCTGTAGTGAACTTTGTACCCTTTTATGATCCCATGCTCCTTACTCTCTCCTTTTCTTCTGGAAGTTAGATTATCTGAGGTTACTATACATTGTTTTTACCCATGTTTTTATTTTTTACTACCTATTTTTGAACTTCTAAGGAATATAATATGGATTTGTAAATTTTTAAGCTTTAGATGAGTGGTATTCTTTTCTCTATATTATCCTGCCCTTTGTTTACTTAACATTATGTTTCCTAGACTTACGTAGCTATACTTGGTGGTACTTACATTTAAAGTGTTTTTTTAAATTAATTAATTTATTTATTTGGCTGGGTCGGGTCTTTACTGTGGCACACAGATCTTTCCTTGTGGTGAGCAGGCTTCTCTCTAGTTGTGGTGCACGGGCTCCAGAGCATGAGGTCTCAATAGTTGTAGCATACAGGCTTAGCTGCCTTGCAGCATGTGGGATCTTAGTTCCCCGACCAGGGATTGAACCTGCGTCCCCTGCATTGGAAAGTGGATTCTTTTTTTTTTTTTTTAACATCTTTATTGGAGTATAATTGCTTTACAATGTGCGTTAGTTTCTGCTTTATAACAAAGTGAATCAGTTATACATATATATATGTTCCCATATCTCTTCTCTCTTGCGTCTCCCTCCCTCCCACCCTCCCTATCCCACCCCTCTAGCTGGTCACAAAGCACCGAGCTGATCTCCCTGTGCTCTGCGGCTGCTTCCCACTAGCTATCTATTCTATGTTTGGTAGTGTATATATGTCCATGCCACTCTCTCACTTTGTCCCAGCTTACCCTTCCCCCTCCCCATATCCTCAAGCCCATGCTCTAGTAGGTCTGTGTCTTTATTCCAGGAAGGTGGATTCTTAACTGCTGGACCACCAGGGAAGTCCCCATTTAACGTTTTAATATGCATACTCAACAATAAGTTTCTCCAGTCATCTCAGGCTATCCAGTGCCTCTGCACTACTCCTCAAGACAAAGACCCTGGTCTGCTCTAACCTCACACTGAAAACCCTTCTGTCATCTTTCCTGTTATTGTTGTTTGGAATTTAATTCTAACTTACGAATACAAATTGCTATTATTAATTTTTCCTATTTACATGTTCCTTCTTTATTTCTCTGGATCCAATTTCCTTCTCCCTGAATTATTTTCTTTCACTGTTGTTTCAGATCATCATGAAGTTTCAGTGTCCTCTCGACTGGAAATCCACACCACATTTTCCACAAAATGAGATTATATTATAAATGTAGTGTTGAAATTTTCTCTTTTTGTTGAATGATAAATATAGTTCTACAGATTCATTTCTAAAGCCCATTTAGTTCCGTGACTTAACCCACTAATCTCCTACTGATATTTAAATTGTTTCCAAATATTTGCTAATAAATATAGCGTTACAGTGAGTGGCCTTGAATACTTGGGTCTCTGTGCATTGGGCTGGTTCTTGTCTTTGGTTAAGTTCTTAACCAGGGCATTTCATAGTCAAAATGAAACACATTTCAAAATTTGATACATACTGCCAACCTACCTTCAGGAAAATTATTACACTCCTGCCAACATTGTATGTTTTCCCACTTTCCAAACATTTCATCTAAAACGGTTTATCAATCTTTTAAAATCTTTGACCCACTTTTGTTCGATTATTAGTAATGTTGAGAGGCCACACTGACCTCGCTCTATTCACAGAGTGCACTTTGATCCTTCTCACCTGGGAGGTCTTCATGTGTGCTCTTCCTCCTTCCCAGGACATGCCTCTTTTTTTTTTTTTTTTCATTAAAAAACTCTCCAATAATTCCATGACATTGAAAGCACAAAATGTTGGAAGATGGTCCATACTTAGAAAGGAGTATGACGATTTGCCAAGATGTAGAAAAGATGCTTGCTCCATTTTGTAAATTTGCCTCACTTTCTACTCAGCTTTCAGAGGTCATGTTTTGTTTTTGTTTTTGTTTTTTTCCATACGCGGGCCTCTCACTGCTGTGGCCTCTCCCGTTGCAGAGCACAGGCTCCGGACGCGCAGGCTCAGCGCCCATGGCTCACAGGCCCAGCCGCTCCGCGGCATGTGGGATCCTCCTGGACTGGGGCATGAACCCGTGTCCCCTGCATCAGCAGGCGGACTCTCAACCACTGCGCCACCAGGCAAGCGCCGCTGAGTTTTTTTAATTAAAAAAAATTTTTAATTTTAATTGGAGTGTAGTTGATTAACAATGTGTTAGTTTCAGGTGTACAGCGAAGTGATTCCCTGATACATATAAATGTATCTATTCTTTTTCAAATTCTTTTCCTATTTAGGTTATTACAGAATATTGAGCAGAGTTCCCTGTGCTATACAGAAGGTCCTTATTGATTATCTATTTTAAATATAACAGTATGTACATGTCAATCCCCAACTCCCAATCTATCTCTCCCCCTATTCTTCCCCCCTGGTAACCATAAGTTCCTTCTCTAAGTCTGTGAGTCTGTTTCTGTTTTGTAAATAAGTTCATTTCTATCCTTTTTTCTTTAAGACAGTATATAAGCAATATAATATGATAGTTGTCTTTCTCTGTCTGGCTCACTTCACTTAGTATGATAATCTCCAGGTCCATCCATGTTGCTGCAAATGGCATTATTTCATTCTTTTTAATGGCTAAAAATTATTTAATCCACATTATGTACTTTCTCAAAAAATAAATATATATTACTTGCTTAATAAAACGATAGTAAAGGGGACAAAAACAAGCAAAAAAAGAAAAAGAAACAAGGTGTCTTAGCATCTCCCGAATGTTACTGCATGCTGTCCACAGCTGACACCTATGATTTTCCTTACCCTTCTAACAACAAGAATCTGCATTTAATAAGGCATTCAGAATTCTGTGTTAACAAGAGATAATCGAGGATCAGGGCCCCTTCCCTAGCTTGTCCTCCTCCCCACAGTTAAATTTTGTAAAATACCCTGCAGATGTAGAGCATGAGAGAGAAAAAAGGAGAAACACCATGTGGTATAAGCTAATAATTATTTATATTCTTAATCAAAGGCTTGGCATTTTACATGCGTGGTTCACTACTCTGGCCCACCCAGGCCCTGAAGCTATTTTTCTTTCTTCAAATTAGGAATTTGCTGAGCAAATCAAATGCTGATTCTGTATCTAAAATGATATGTTTTCTCTCTGTGCAAGTTATTAGTCCCACTAAGAAACTAATTGCTGCCATTTCAAATTGCACAAGTCGCAAAAAATCACTTTCCTTAAGAAAGAATTCCAGCCATATCCCCATTTTATTTATTTTATTTTATTCTTTTGGCTGTGCTGTGTGGCAGTGAAAGCTCAGAGTCCTAACTACTGGACTGCCGGGGAATTCCCTTCACCATTTTAAAGCCATGTTTTCGTTCAGCTCTGGTGTTCCATCCATAAAAATGGCAAAGAGTAATTGTGAAGTAATAAGGCCAACATGGGTAAAATTTAAATGTATATTTCCTTTGACAAGCGTGTTATCTCTTATCAATCTTATATGCATGTGGACACTTACATGCATGTTGAATTATTGAAGATAATACCTCAATATTGTCTTCAGTTTTATGTATTGCCTATTCACAGGTTTAAGTTCTTTTGGCAATAGGTCAACTAACTGCTTATTGTACCAAGTGATCCTAAGTAGTTTAGCCTCTTTTTGTCATGTCCACCCTAACAAGTAGGTAGCCTAAACAGCAATTTGCACACTATGATTTCAGGGCTGCTTCTCTTTCTCCACCATTATCTTCTTTGCTAATGTTGGACCCTTTACAACTAGACATTCACTTTGAGAAATTCTATTAAAATGCAGATTTCCCCAGAAAAAGTGATTCATGATACCTGCCTGATAGAGCAGCAAGTCAATTACACCTCATTGTGAACGAATGTATCAGAGCCTTTTCTGAGAGCTGGTTTTGAGGATGGTGGGAGCAGAAGACCCTGAAAGAAAAAGGGAATGAAGCAATCAGGATAAAAGAGAAAAGACAGAGGATCCAGACAGTTCTTTTAAAGAGGTGTGCAGGCAGAGTGATATTTATATATATATATATATATATATATATAATATCACATCTTCTTTGTCCATTCATCTGTTGATGGGCACTTGGGTTGCTTCCATATCTTGGCTATCGCAAATGACGCTGCTATGAACACTGGGGACATGTATCTTTTTGAATTAGTGTTTCTCTTTCCCTCTGATAGAAACCCAGGAGTGGAATTGCTGGATCGTGCAGTAGTTCTGTTTTTAATTTTTTGAGGAATCTGCATACTGTTTTCCATAGTGGCTGCACCAATTTACACTCCTACCAACAGTTCATGAGGGTTCTCTTTTCTCCACATCCTCACCAACATTGTTATTTGTTGTCTTTTTGATAAATGCCATTCTGACAGATGTGAGGTGTTATCTCATTGTGGTTTTGATTTGCATTTCCCTGTTGACTAGTGATGTTGAGCATCTTTTTTTGGTGCCTGTTGACCATCTGTATGTCTTCTTTGGAAAAATGTCTATTCAGATCTTCTGTCAGATTGTTAAATCAGATTGTTTGCTTTCTTGCTATTGAGTTGTATGAGTTCTTTGTATTTTTTGGTATTAACCCCTTACCAGATATATTGTTTGCAAATATCTTCTCCCATTCAGTAGGCTTCCTTTTTATTTTATTAATAGTTTCCTTTGTTGTGCAAAAGCTTTTTAGTTTAATATAATTATGTTTGTTTGTTTTTGTTTTTGTTTCCCTTGCCTGAGGAGACATACCCAAAAAAATGTTACTAAAGACCCATGTCAAAGAGAGTACTGCCTATGTTTTCTTCTAGAAGTTTTCTGGTTTCAGGTCTTACATTTAAGTCTTTAATCCATTTTGAATTTATTTTGGTGCATAGTGTGAGAGAGCAGTCCAGTTTGATTCTTTTGTATGTAGCTGTCCAGTTTTCCCAACACCATTTATTGAAGAGGTTGTCTTTTCTCCATTGTATATTCTTGCCTCCTTTGTCATAGACTATTTGCCCATATAAGTGTGGGTTTATTTCTGGTCTCTCTAGTCTGTTCCATTGATTTATGTGTCTGCTTTTGTGCCAGCACCATAGTTTTGATGACTGGAGCTTTGTAGTATTGTTTGAAATCAGGGAGTGTGACAACTCCAACTTCGTTCTTCTCTCTCAAGATTGTTTTGGCTATTCAGGGTTGGGGGGGGGTGGTCTTTTGTGTTTCCATACAAATTTTAGAATTATTTGTTTTAGTTCTGTGAAAAATGCCATTGGTATTTTGATAGGGACTACATTGAATCTATAGATTGTATGTTATACATGAAAGTTGTTAAGAGAGTAAAAGTCATGAGTTCTCATCACAAGAAAAAATGTTTTTCTATTTCTTTAATTTTGTATTTATATGACATAAGGGACATTCACTAAACTTACTGTGATAATCATTTCATGATTTATGTAGGTCAAATCATCATGCTGTACAGCTTAAATGTATACATTGTTATATGTCAATTGTGTCTCAATAAAACTGGAGGAAAAACAAATACATTTTAAAAATAAAGAGGTGTTCAGGATATTTTCCTATGGAAAATGTCTTTATAGGGAAATCTTCAGTGAACAAAAGGTACTGCCCCTGAAACTTCTTTGAGGGCTCTTGTTATTGAAGAATAATTAAAAGCTGCGCACTACTGCAACTCCACATGTTTGGTGTCAGTAAGAACACCTCCAGTGATTCCTCCTCTCTTCTTGTGTTGCTGGAAGAAACTCAGCCAAATGATAGGGACAGTTATTTGGTAAGAGACTGAAGTTGCCAGAGGAATGAAGTATGGAAACAAGCAAAATTAAAATGAATTTACCACTGGGCTTTTAAACATCCCATGTGTAAGGGGAAGGAAACTTTAAACTTGCACTTAGATATTTAATGCCAACGGGAATCAAACTTTTTGTGTGTGTGTTCACTGTAGTAATGCTTGATTCACTTAATGGTTTCAAATATGTAAGTGATTTACTTACAGGGTTTAGTGTTGTACAAAATGAACTGAGACTTAAGGGGAAACTTGTTTTTTTCTGATGCTATAGTACTTCTTTTCAGACTTACTTCTGTTCAAAATAATATTTTAAAATATAGCACTAGTGCTTATTTTAAGAGCTAAATTACCTCTCAGGGAGAAATCAATAAGGTCATGATATTACTGAATATATTTTAATTTATTGGTAAAATTGGCTCTGGAAATAGTCTGTGCCCTAGACTTTGTATGGTAAAATTTTACTAGGACACTTTTTATATGCCTAATTTATAACTCTCAGACAATATACTTCAGGGTCTTCAATATACTTATAGTACGTAAAATGCTTAATTGAACATTTGAACCTCAACTAAAAATTCATTGCATCTTGCTATCACTAATGTTTACCTTTTTAAAAATTTATTTTATTTTTGGCTGCATTGGGTCTTCATTGCTGCGTGCAGGCTTTCTCGAGTTGCTGTGAGTGGTGGCTACTCTTCGTTGCGGTGTGCGGGCTTCTCATTGCGGTGGCTTCTCTTGTTGCGGAGCATGGGCTCTAAGCACGTGGGCTTCAGCAGTTGTGGTATGTGGGCTCAGTAGTTGTGGCTCCCGGGCTCTAGAGCACAGGTCCAGCAGTTGAGGCACATGGGCTTAGTTGCTCCACGGCATGTGAGATCCTCCCGGACCAGGGCTTGAACCCGTGTCCCCTGCATTGGCAGGTGGATTCTTAGCCACTGCACCACCAGGGAAGTCCACTAATGTTTACTTTAAACATTTTCTTTCATCTGCCTTTTTTCTAAAAGGAAGAAAAGGGTAAAATCAGTCTCCACACTTATAGTTATTTGTAAACTATACATCTTAATTGTATCCACTTTTCTTCTATAAGATCTTTGAGAAATAAAAAAATTCAAAGATTTTGAAAATGACCATTTGTGTATTGATCTTGGATAAACATTTAAACATTGCACACTAGCTAATAAAGACATTAACCTGTAATTTGAGCAAGAAACGACTTTATAGTTGTTATTTTTAAAAAAAAAAACACACAGAAAACATTATTAGTCGAGACATAAACTGCAACTTTGCAAATTCCAAACCATTTTCAGATTAATCTAAGCCACTTGCTGCAAGAAATTTATAGGCCAACATGCTATAGTTCATCCATGCCTATCTGTAAGATCATAGAAGTAGAACAGGCAGTTGACTAGATTGTCTTAAAATCCAATGCAGATCAGCATCATACTGGGACAATGGGTATCTTAGAAATGTCCTTTCCTGAAGACTGAAAATAATTTAAATTTGATAAAGGAAAATAGATTCTGAGCTACCACTAAAATTGGCATAAATCAACAGCCTTGATTATTGAAAAACTCAATAATTCTTACTGGAATCTGGACCTTTTTTAGGATATTTCAAGTCCCCAACTGGTCCTAATCTCTAGCTTTCAGATGCAAGATCCTTCTAATCATATGCTACTGTTTTCTTTCTTTCTTTTTTTTTATTTTTTATTTTTGTATGCTACTGTTTTCCTGTGGAACACACATTAGCCAGGCATGCTACTAATCAACTCAATAAGCAGGTTAACTCTGTAGCCAGACTGCCTGGTTTTGCTATTTTACTCACTGTAAGACATAAGCAAGTTAGTTAACATAACTATGCTTCAAGTTCCTCTTTCGTAAAATGGAGATTAAAGCGTTATAATAATGTGAAATAGATATTTAAATGAATTTACATGTATAATGTTCTGATAAGTTCCCAGTACATAGTAGGCCCTAAGTAGATATTATTATCATTATCATCATTATCATCATCATCATTGTGTAGAGCAGAATTGGCAAACTTGGGAGCCAAATATTGCCTGCCACCTAAAGATAGTTTTTACACGTTTAAAGGGTTAAAAACAAAAAACAAAGAAGAATATGCAGCTGAGACATATGTGGCCCTCAAAACTTAAAACACTACCTGGCCGATTACATAGAAGTTTGCCAATCTCTTGTCTTGTCTAAAGGATGTCTGTTTAATTGGAATATTTAGTCCATTCACATTTCATGTAGTTACTGGTATATTTAGTTTAAATCAACCATATTACTATTTATCTTCTGTTTGTTGCCTCTGGTCTTTGTTCCTTATTATTTACTTTCATACTTCTTTTAGGTCAATAGGGTATTAAAAAATTCTATCAACCCTCTCCACTAGCTTTTATTATTCTTTTAGTAGTTACCTAAAGATTACAGCATGCATCCTTAACTTAACAGAGTTAACTGTATATTAAGATTTTATCCTCTCTTGGATAATGCAAGGATTTTAACACACTTGAACTCTATTTAATTCCTTCCCCCTCTTTTGTGTTATTGTTGTCATATATTTTGATTCTGCATACATTTATATTTACTCTGTGTTAATTTGTTACAATGCTCATCAATTCTTCATGACTTTCAATGCTGTTTTTTTTTTTTTTGAATCATTCTTCTTCTTCCTGAAGAACTCATTTTAGGATTTCTTTGAGTAGAGGTCTGTTGGTGAAAAATTCTTTTGGTATTTGTCTGAAAAGTCTTTATTTCAAAGCACCTTTCTCAGTTATTGGGTTACAGACTGGTAGATAACTGTCTTTCAGTGCTTTAAAGATCTCATCCCATATTTTCCTCAGAAAGTCTGCTGTAAGTCCTATTGTTTTTGAAGTTCATATATGTTTTTCCTTTTGCTATGTTAAGACTTTCTCTTTGCTTTCAGCTGTCTTACTATGAAGTGACTAAATAATGTTTTCTCTGTATTTATCCTGCTGGAAGTTCATAGAGCTTTTTGAAGCTGCAGGTTTTTTCTACATACTCCATCTTTTTTTCTCTCCATGATTCAGTCCAGACCCATATTCCGGGCCAATAATCCTGTCTTCTGATGTGTCTAACCTGAAATTAAACATATTTTATTATTTTATTTACCTCCAGCATTTCCATTTGATTTTTTATGGATTATAACTACCATCTACTTTCTTAAGACTATTAATCCCAGTTATTTAAAAGTGTCTGTCTGATGACCAAATATCTGTATCACCTAGAGGGTCCATTCTCTCATCTGTTTTTTTCTCCTTATTTGGGGGTCTTTTGGTCCTATTTCCTTGTATTATTGATAATTTTTTTGTCATAAATGCCTTACATTGTTTAAAAAAAACCTCTCCATTCTCAGGCACAGTCTATCCTGGCAATATTGCTTTTAAGCCAGGGCAAACTAGGAACTATACCAGGCTCACACTTCAGGAGCCTTATGCTTTGGTGTACCTTCCTTAAAAAAATTTTTTTTGGGGGGTGCTGTGCTACACAGCCTGTGGGATCTTAGTTCCCTGACCAGGGATTGAACCCAGGCCCTCAGCAGTGAGAGCGTGGAGTCCTAACCACTGGACTGCCAGGGAATTCTCTACCTTCCTTGAAAATTTTAAAGTCATCCTCTGATGCCTGGAGTTGGCAAGGACCAGTAGCACCATCCAGACAGGGCTTGCCATGCTCAGACCCTGACATGCATGGGTCCTAGTTGCCAGAAGCACTTTGTGAAAATTTCTAATTCCTCTTCTGTTTTCAAAATGGGACTTAGCCAGCAGAGCTGTCTGAGAAGTACAGGCATTTCACGCCTGTACTGGGATTTGCATGGACCCTGGTCCCAGTTTTCATCCTCAGCTTGTTTTAGACCTTTGACCTTCTACTTAATCCATGGTTTCAACCAGATGCTCCAAAGACCTCCAGGACTGGAGCCTATGGGTTAGGCTAACTTACTGTGGCCTTATTCTTGTTCCAGGAGGGCAGCTTAGTAAATGGATTATTACTGCTGACCTGTGTAGTATTTCTTTCACGGGATAGTATGAGATTGGGCCACCAGAATGCTGTTGACACTCTGATCTGGGGCTTGAGTCAGGTGTCTCATACTGTGTATTGACTTTTGCCCATCTCTTCTAACCACAATGTCACCTCTGGTGTGCAACACCCAAGGGCAGTGGAGCAGGGGAGGGTGTCAGGCTGTTACTGATAGTCTTCTGTCCCTGAAACCAAAAGTGGTTATCTCACCATCTTTACCATCTTGTCAAGCATCCTCTGGATGGCCATGCCTTCCTCCTCTGAGAGATTTTGAAACCATGGGTCCACAATGCGAAAGCTCTTCTGATCAATGTCCTCTCTTGGCACTATTCCCAGGTAGATGCCATGTTCTCCTGGACTGGTTTTATGCCATGCTGAACTAGGGATGGATATCCTTGAGTGAATAGGACCACTCTTTTCCCCTCACCTATCCTCCTTGTTAGTGGTGGTATGTGGAAGTCAGGGGTACAGTTAACACTGTACAATCTAGAAAGGCACTGATTATGGCCTAAAAAGGTTCAAGAGAAAACAGTGTTGGAAAATCTGTTATTTTACCTTTATTCTATAAAATTCTGAAAGGTAAATTTAACATCATCGGGAAACATTATAATTCACATTTTTCTGCATACTCTGAGTATGACTTGCATTTGAGGTCATTATCAACAAAGCACAACACAATGTTTGAGAGAGTCAACGGAAATCAGTATTCATGGATGGCAGGATAGAGAATGCAGACTCATGAGCAATGATGAAACTAACATTAAGTAAATGGTATTAAGACACTGCAGAACAAGAAAATCTGTATCACATGAACACAAACAGATTCTAAAGAGCTATCTTTTTCTTATCATGGGAGATATGAAATCAACCAGGAAGAGCATATTTAACAATAAAGAATGTAAAGAGATGGTCCTGGTCATGTACAGGAAGAGATGGTGCCTGCATAGTATGAAGAAAGAATCTTCACACATACTAATTGGACAATAAACACTATGTAAGTATCTCTTCTCTATCCATCATTCTGAATTTTCATCAGTAAATCCCTCTATCTCACAAGAGCCCCTGAATCTCATAATACATTTCTCAATCAAATTATTTATATAGATAAAGCCCTATGAGGTTTTCTTTTCTTATATTTTATCTAACATTGCCACGTTTTTGCAACTAAAGGGGTAGTCAAAGATTGAAGTTACTGCACCATCTTGAGCATAAATCTAATCATCATTGTGTGTTAATTTTTCAATAAAAAAAAAACAACTAGTTTACAAAAGTTCTCCTTTGTGTGTATCAGCTAGGGAACCAAGGTAGAGAATATAATGGATCCTTCCTCTGAGAACAGAGATTCTATTTTAACACTTTCTCAATAAAGTGTATTTTTTCCCTTAAACTAATCAAGTGTGAATTTTTTCCCCTAATATAATATTGGAAAGGGTGAAAATAAGGAGTCTGATAACATACCCCTTCTTGTCCCTGTCTCTTAGCTACCTAGGGAGCATCTTGGACCTGCTTTAGGCAAAGAGAGGTGATATGGATTGCAGTTGAAATGATTTAGGCCATATTTAGAGGATCATTTTATGGGGTCCCTAGCTAAGCATGTGATAGTCAAGACTGGCTTCTCTATGTAATCCTGTGAGCTTTTCCACATTTCAGAGATGCACTATAAAATTTAGATGGCAAAATGCATCTTTCTCAAGTCAATTAAATACCATTTCCAATCTATAAATATTCACTACAGCTAGTGTTAGTGAATGAGTTCAGCTGATGGATCACTTAGCTACAGCACTTTAAATAAGAGGTGCAATGAATCTTATAGGAAAAAATATACAACCTAGGAAAGTTATATCTATAACTACATCTAAATCTGTACACACATGTAATTCTGGTAATAAGAAGAATACAGTTCATCATAGACAATTTGGGAAATTAAAATCTCTCACAATGCAGCACTCAGAGTACTTATTTTTTCACTATTTTCTGTGTATCTATATACTTCTTTTGAACAAAAAGAATCTTTGTTTTATATCATGTTTGCTTTTTCTTAAAGAATGTATTTTCCCATGTCATTAAAAATTCCCTGAAAACATGATTGCAGTGGCTGAGTACTCTTTAATAATATGGCTGTACTACAGTTATTAAACTATTTCTCTGCTACTGGACACTCTCCAGTTTTTACTCTTATAATCAAAGCTGCCTTACATCTTTGTGGGCATTGAAAACAAATTGTTTTCTTAAGAGAAATTCCTAGAAGTACGATTCATAGGAGAAAATGAACCTTTAAGGCCTTTGATGTATCTTAATGAATTTATTTCCCAGTTACATTCCTACTAGCCAATGGCGCTTATGCTAATGAGTTGAATCTATCTTTGTATGTGTGTATATATATATATATATATATATATATATATATATCCTTGAAAAATACACAGCTTTTTTGTGTGTTCAAGTATAAAAATAGCATTATATTACATACTGTGTTCAGTTTTCACTCAACTTTTTAAGGCCTATCTATATTGCCATAAGAGTCATTGCTTCTATCTGCTGCCTCTACCTCTCTGACATTATAAACAACACTGATAGGAACATCTTCAAATATTACCTTTTGGATCTGTCAGAAAATTTCTTTGGAGTATAACCCAGCAATGGAATTGGTAGGTCAGAGGTTATCTGCATAGTCGTGTTACTAAAGATTACCAGTTTGCATTTCACAATGGCCATCCAATACTTCTATCAATATTGTGTTATGATTTCTATCCTACATCCTTAATAACTTTTGGTATTATCTAACTTTTCAGTTTTATGAAGATGATAGCTATAAATTGGTACCTCACTGTTTTAATTAACATTTGTGTGGTTACTTAAGCGAGATTTGGCACTTCTCCAATCTTAGTTAGCGCTTGGCTTTGCCAACCTATTAATTGCCTATTTATGTCTTTTTCTATTATATTTATTTTCATGTTAGTTTGCAGGGGTACTTTGTATGATCTAGTTTTTCCTTTGTCATTTTTAGCCAATACAAATGTTTTCTCCCAGTCTCTCATTTACCTGTTAATTTGAGGTCAGGTTCTAAAAAGATTCAGAAAAGAATAAGCATTGGTGAGATTTTAAGGCACAGCAGTCTCATCATTTGCTATCATAACAATCATCCACTGTTAGCCAGCGAATAAGTATCAAGCAGCTACTCTATATAGGATGTGATGATAAACTTGTTAAGGGCACGGAAGGAGTTAAACATAGACTCTGTCTTCAGGGATCTCACAGTCTCATCTAGAAGATCAGACAAGAAGAAAAAATTATACAAATGGAAAGTAATACATTTCATAAGTGAATTATTATAAAGTGGTATGGGTCTGTAGGGATTGAGTTTGAAGGTAGAGCAGGCATCCAGGTGGAGAAATTGAGTAAACTGTTGGAATGTGAAACTGACTTTCAGAAGACATCAGAGTAATATAGTTTGGGGAGGCATTGGGGTGAGAGTAGAAGCTATGAAAATGATTTAATTAGCAAGGGGGAAGCAGAAATAGAGTTTATAGATCCTTAGGTAATCACTACCTTTCAGAAAATGGGAGAGTAGCCAAGGAAAAGAAAAAAGGAAACTGTCTCAGAACGTAGACGTGCAGAATACTCTTGACTTGAGAAAGGGACCCATATGCTTAGGTGTAGATATTGGGTATGTTATTCTTTCAAAATTTATTAGCTTTTTTAGGAAATAAGTTAGAAATCATGTTAAAATGGTAGGGGAAGCCTGGTGACAAAATTTTGGGTCTTCTGAGCAAGATAAAGCATTTAATCAATAATAATTAATCCCTGGTTTCTCTGAATGTGTCTCTGAGTTAATGAATAAATGATATGTAAGCCTACATTTTTTACATAACAGCCTTGGGGAGATGGATCACTGGGGTGCTGGCCTTGTTTGATGGGCAGGAGAGGATAAGGAAAAGAATAACGAGAAGGGCCAAAACCTGGTTTAAAGGATGATTCTGCTGAGGTTGGTAAATCCTGCCTTTACAGACCATAGGCTGAGATCCAAGCCAATCCATTTCAGGAAAGAGAGAACTGCCAACCCTCACATCCCATAATGACTATTATTGGTATTGTATTATTAGCTAATATTTATCAAGTACTTATCACGTACAAGGAAATATCCTAAGCCCTCTACATGTTACGTATTGTTTAATCCACTCAGTACTCTGGGGGAAGAATATGCTATTATTATCCATGATTTTCAGAGGGGTAAAATGGGAATTGGAGTCAATAAGTAGTAGAACTAGCACAAATTTCCAAGGCTGGAGACTACGCTTTTGGAACAAGTACCACAGAGTGTGTAAACTAAAGGACCATTGGTATCCTATGAGGCAGCATCATCAGTAGAGAGTTAAAAAGTTAAGAAGTGGGCTTCCCTGGTGGCGCAGTGGTTGAGAATCCGCCTGCCGATGCAGGGGACACGGGTTCGTGCCCTGGTCCGGGAAGATCCCACATGCCGCAGAGCGGCTGAGCCCGTGAGCCATGGCCGCTAGGCCTGCGCGTCCGCAGCCTGTGCTCTGCAACGGGAGAGGCCACAACAGTGAGAGGCCCGCATACCGAAAAAAAAAAAGGAAAAAAAAAAAAAAAAAAAAAAGTTAAGAAGTGATTGGGTGCTAATAAGATGAAAGCAGATGAATGGTAGTAAATGCAACTACCATTTGCAAAAATCCGATGGCAAAAGGAAGAGAGATATTGGAGGAAAGAAATGTAAAGAGTTTTTGTTTTATTTAAATGTTATGGCCAAAGCATCTTGAATATATTAGTAGGATAAGGAGAGAGAGACTGGAGAGGAAAAATTGAAGATGCAAGAAAAAGAATAAATTGACAGACCAAGGTTCAGAAGGCGGTGAGAGGATAGAAATCACAAGCACATTAAAGGGTTAACTTGAAGGAGGAGGCTAACACTTATGGGAGAATCGAAGGAGGAGAAGCTGGGTAAAAACACAGAAAACATGCCCAGGTGGCAGTAGGAAACTTAAGGAAATGTGTGGCAGTAAAATAATTTATTTGTAAACTGTGAGGTGAGGTTTTATGCTCAAAATCATGATGGCAGAGGTAGAAAATGTTTGCAATAGACACTGTAGGGAGTGAGATTGAGAGTCAACTAACAGAAAGTAAAAAGGAAACTGAGCAGTAGAGAAAATAATGTTAAGGCTGGAGTATAGGTCGGGGGGTAGCTGCAAATAACAGAAACTACTTTATTTTAAACAAAGAGAGATTTCATACAGGCAGGTGCTTACCTTACACATCTTTGGAAAGGATGAAGTCACAAACTCTACACTGAACTTCCTGGAACAACACCCAGAGCCACAGTGCAGAACTAGCCTTCCAGGAAAGCCGTGAGCTCTCCCACAGTTAAGAAGGAGGAGAATAAGAAAGGCACTGGTGAAACTCCAGACTTCAAGAATATACCATCTTAGCAGTACGTAACTGTTGGCTCTAAGGAAGTACCACTCCTCTTAGGTTCACACCAAAAGAGGATAACTGAGCTACACCTCTGCCTCTCGGTCACAGCCAGTACCTGAACTGTAGGAGAGTCTGGGAAATGTAGTTTTTAGCTTCACAGACAGTGCGGTAGAGGAAGGCACATCAGAACGAAATTGAGTTTCAAGCTATTACAGATACACATATCTGTATATATCTGAGATATATATATATATACCTCAGATGGATAGCATGAATATATAATAAATTATAATTTAAAGAGAAACTAGCCTATTCTCCTATCGCCAGTGAAATCAGCAGCCTATTGGCAAAAGTGGAGAAAACAGGAAAGGTAAGGTGGATACGAGAAAGGTAAGGGAGCAAAGAGATTAAGGGGTCTAGCAGGGTTACTATAGAAATGACTTGTCATATAGTCCAGACTAGACAGTGGAGTCCAGGAGAAACCAGTGGAACACGAGTATAGGCATATGTCAGATAAGCACAACATTGACAATGCCTTCTTTGGCCTTGCTTTGACAAGCAAAGAAGGGGTGTAATAAGCACATGACATCCCAAAGCATATAGATTTTGTGTTTTGAAGAGGAGAGATCTTAATGCTTTCAAATACAGCTTGCTTGTCATAATGCTAGAGCGATTTCATGTCTTAAGTGCATGTCAGGAAAAACTAGTCAAGGCACAAAGTTATATAACATCTTCCAGAGCACGTGTTAGCTGAACTCTACCTTGATGATCTATGTATGAGTATAAAGGAGAGAAAGGAAAACAGAGACAGCAACACATCCTTAGGTACAAATATTATAATTCTATGATTGATTTGCTCACTTCTATATATATGAGATTTACAGGCAAATCATAGGCGATGTGTAAAATTTCAAGAAAGGATACAATGTTTAAATGTGAGTTTGTTGTCATGGCGTCCTTCTGCTGAACTTAAACAAAAACTGAGAGTGGATGCCTGCACGGACTCTATCATGCTTTATGCACTCAGGTCATATTTATACAGCTAAGAAGTATTTATAATCTTTGTAGGCAATCTATTAGCATTTCTCCTTAGGTTTTTTCTGTTTCTTACAAGAGGCATGCTGTTTTGTTTCTAATTCATCTGGGGATGGGAAGGAAGGAAGCTTCAAATTCTTTAGATTTAAAAGATTTGACATGGGCTGTAGGTCTCCACTTCCTGGTAGCTTCCCAGCAGATGCCTCAGCCATGAGTTCATTGAATTCCAGTTGCATGTCTGCAAATCTCTCCTTTTGTAAGAATTCCCTTTATCTCTGAAAAGAGGCAGTGAAGTTTGCTTTCCGCCAGGCTGCTTTGATTTCCTCCCCGTGTCTCCAAACATCAACGGAGCACTCAAGGGCAGTCCCATGTGTCTCTCAGACAAAATACAAAGAATATGCAGTGAAAATCAGAATGGAGTCACTATATCTTCCTTCCCAACATCTTTTTAAAGTTCTAGTGCATGATTAAAAGTTTACTGCATGATTAAGTGTAGAAAACCGCTTTAAAGCCTCGGAACATTGAAAAACACATACTGGAAAGACAATAAATATAACTTAGGTAACAGAAAAATACACACACATTGAAAAAAAAAATAATGGAACGTAACACCTCTGGTGAGAAGTACAGGAAAAAGGATGACAATGAATCCTTAAAGGATGACTCATCTTTCTTAAAAAAGTGATCACAAACAAGAACAGGGAACAAACTGCTGTCTTTAGAGGGTCATTATTTTGTGAAATCCTTGTGGGATGGGACTGTCCACCTACAATCTATTACAGAAGCATGGATCTCTTAGGCACCTATAAATATTTGTCAGTGAGGATAGTTAATAGACAAGCCATCTGGTGCCCCTGATCTCCACAATTCGATAAGGTCTGTATTGTTATTGCTCAAGAGATTTCTGTTGCATAAACTCTGACACTCAAGTGTATATGAAGAGGGAGACCCAAGCTAACTCTGAGAGAATTAAAATATGTGGGGACAGTGGGGAGGGGGGATGGGAAACAAGGAAACTCCTCTCCTTTGACAAATGCACAGTCCTTAGTTAACTTCTCATTAGCAGTCCGTGCACATCTCATTCCCATTAAGAGTATTCCGTTTTCTTTGTCTAAAGTATTGAGTGGTTATGAATAGTAAGGATAGACTATCTGTAATTATTTTTTAATTATTAATGGTTTTGTTAGATCCTTTCACTTTTACATTACATTTCTGTTAATGTAAGTTAAACCAAAATGTACTTCAGTCTCCAAGCTGTTCCCCAGTGTATTTTTTTCATTCTTTCATAACATTACTTCGGATTTCTATAAGGTGTCTATGAGAAAGCTTGTCTGTCTGGAATCAACCTCACCATGCTAATAGATTCAGGGACCATTCTGTTCTGCAAATCCACTGGCCATAGCTTTAGTAATCACGAAATTTCTAAATTCTCAATAGTACTTAACGTCAGAGTCACAACATGTACAAAAGTCATTTGATATTAGTCAGTATCTTTAAGCTGAATGCAGGAGCATCTATTTTTATTCAGTGCTCCCACATGAAGATCTTTTGGCACTTTATAGATATGGAGATTCTCAAGTACTCAGAAACCAAAGGAGAGGAGAAAATGAGTGAGTCTGAAAGGAACAGATATCAGAGCAAGAAACTACTGTCCTGGGTTTGTGGTCCAGCTAAAAATACTTTGAAGAGTAGTTTAGTCAGAACAAATATTCAAGCAGTGTGCCTTAGGAAGATAAAGACGAAAGAGAGAGACAGAGAGAGAGAGAGAGAGAGAGAGAGAGAGAGAGAGAACAGAGAGAGAGAGAGAGAGAGGGAATTTCCCTGGAGAGAAAGAAAAAAAATGTCCACCTTTTAATCAATTTTTCCATCACCAGCAGAATTGCACTTTTTGATGGGGCACTGTTCCTGCAGAGAAATGTTCCTGCCTTGTATTTACTAAGGCTCCTGATTTCAGATCTAGTATTAAGCAACTCACACAAATTCAAGTACAGCCCCAGTGAGCAAAAAGAAGAGAGAACGGGTGAGGTTTTTTATTTTTAAACTACACGCAACACTCAGCCCCAGGGATTCTTGTACCGTTACAGATGGTGACTTCTGAAACAAGTTACTAGATCAGCTCCGAGGAGTGGAAAGAAGGGGGAGTCTGGTGCAGGGCAAAATTCCTGGCTGAGGTCGGGTGCAGCCACCTCCAAGGAATCAACGAAGGAAACCAGATCTCAGCCCAAAGTATAGAGTTAACATACAGTGCACCGAACACGAACGCTACGAAAAATGCCTGGATAAATTATGCAGACGGATTTCTGGATTTCTTTCAAGTAATTAAGTTTCGATTTCTTGCATTTATTTTAGTTCCAGGAAGCGCAAGGCGCCATGGATCGCGAAAGTCTTCATTGATTGTTCCAAGGCTTTAAGTTTGATTTCGTGACTGGACTTAACTTTGGGAAGAGAAACACACGGACCAAGGAAATTCACTACGACGAAAAATAACAGTTTCGTCGGGGAAAGTAAACACAGGGGCTCTGGCATGCGGACAGAACGCGGAGCTCTGCCTCTCCCCCCCGCCCCCGCCGCCCACCCCAGCCCCTTCCACGGAAGGTGGGGAGGGGAGAAACAGGTGTGAATCGGAGTGAGTGTGCGTGAGCGTTAGCACGTGGGTGTCTGCGTGCGCGGGTGTGAGCGTGTCTGTGAGTGTGTCCGTGCCCGAGTGTGTGCGTTCCCGCGCTCCGGGGAGTACGGAGTTGGGAACCGAGCACTCACGCTTTCCCTCCGGCCGATGTTAATTTCTCGGCGCCTGTTGTGTTTGCTCCAAAGGTTGGTCGACTCCAGTGGGTGAGTCAGCAGTCCCCGCGCGCGGGTTCCTCGCCACCCTCGGCCTCAGCCAACCTACCCTGCGGCATCGTGAAGGCGTCTAGGAGCCTCGCGGGCATCCGGCGGGCCTGGGGCTGGCTGCGCCCCGCGTCCGTCCTTCCCAGGCAGTCTGCTTTTTTGGAAACTCAGCTCTGCGCCTTTCCCTTCACCTGGGAAAGAGGGAGACGTTACTTTCCTTTCTACCTCGCCTCTTCTCATCCTCTTGTCCCCTGCCCGGCCACTGTCCGCAGTCCAGAATTATCGAGAGAGAGCCCCACTCGGCTCATTCGGCGACTACAGGGGCCTGGCCCTGGCGCAGGTCTCTCCCTACCTTCAAAGTGCGCCCTCCCGATCGCCTGTGGCCATTTGTTTTTACCCCCGCCCCTCCCTTCGCTCTGCCAGGCCTTGATGGGAGGGCAGGAGCTGGCGAGCCCGAATTTTGATCTAGGAGGGCCTGGGAACTGCCGGATGCAGAGGTTTCCGGAGACACTTGCTGCGTGCTTGCAGTGAGAGGCGGCGAGAGAGAGAGTTAGCCAGGAAAGCACTGAGGCGAGGCTGTGCCCTCGGCCACGGGGGGTGCCGGGCAGCTTCGGGCGAAAGAGGGGCTCCTTAGAATCTCTAAGCGAGGTGGACTTGGGACTCACGGGGGAGCCATGGGGAGAGAGAAAGTTAGAGACAAACACAAGAGCAGAGGTGGACGCGCTCGGAAGAGGAAAGGTGTTTGAGCAAAACGCACCCATAACTCCCCGAACTTAGCCCCAGGACGTGAGAAACCCAGGAGAGCTCTCCTTCCCGGCCCTTCGCTCTGTACCAGGCTCTCTGGGCGCTCCCAGAGGTCTCAATTTCAGGGATAATTCCCTCCTTGTTTTCTTTCTTGGTACCGCCGAGGCCATGGAGGAGTTTCATTATCCCATATCTTTCTGCCCCGAGCTACAGAGTGCAGAGAGAGCTCAGAAGATCTGACTCTATTCAGAATCCAGAGACGATGGACCTTGAGGAGATGGGTTGGGGGAGAATGCATCCTTTCCCTCTTTCCTCCCTCAAACCCTCTTTACCCGAGATGGAGATGGTGCATGAATAGGGTCAGATCTCTCTTTTAAGAAATCTTCCTTGTAATCCAACTCAGTTCTGTTTGAAATACAGAGAAATCACACTGCCCTTAAAACACATTAGGTCCAGTAAAATATGAACGCACTGCTTAAAATTTTAGTACTAAATTAGGTCCCAGATACAGGAGAGAAGACAGTGATTTCTCCCCTCAGGATGGCTGCGGGCCGATTTTGGGGCGTGGGGGGCACCTTTTGCAGGGACCCCGCTGCCCGGGAGCTTGGGTGGAACCTCAAGCGATTCCTCGCCCATCGGAAGGGAAGCTGATCCTGTCTATCCACATCTGGCAGCGGGTGGGACAGAATCTATTGTCAAACAAAGAGGCTTGGCGAGAAGAAAAGGCGCCCCTCGTGTAGTTGATTCATTTTCCATTTCTCTACCTAAAAAAAAAAAAATCACTTCTCTGTTTTCGGTTTATTAGGTAGATCTGAGGGTGTGCATAGGTGCCACGCAGATAGGTGCTGGGACATAAAAGTGTATGTTGAGGTCAAATGAAGCAGATTTCCAATGTTGAGCCATTTGTTGTCACCCCTTGGGTTTATTCCCAACTTTCGGTTGTTCAGATGGTTTCCACTACCTGGGGGGCTGGAGTTTTACTTCCTCAGAGAGCACCTTCCATGCTTGCTGGAGCACTTCGCAACATTGCCTGTGGACAAAACCGAAATGGGTTTTATTGATATCACCGCAAAGACGTTGGCATTCTGGGCACTTCTGGTAGAAGAGATTGCAAGATTGCAAGTCGTGGTGATGAAAGAAGAATTGCATTTTCACTCTAATACAACACAATCACTGCTATTCACTTTTCACTTTGAGTGAGAAAAGAGAAATCTAACTCTGACCTCTTTTTGAAAACATGTATGTTTTCTAAGAGGAAGTGCATATGGGTAAATAAACTCTTGACTTGCTCTACAACTACATATTAATTTATTTCACCTTGATAATTAGAATAAAGGGCTTCCTTTTTTTCTGTCTGGAGTTAGAGATATCACTGAGAAGTACCTGAAAGATTTTTCAAAGTTATATTGAATTAATTTAATGATATATTGATTTTAGCCACCAGGAAAATATTCTCTTGGGAGTTGTCCTGCTTAAAATACTTTTAATCACTAAATTCCACATCAAACAAAGTTTGTCCAGTCATTTCAACAGTGCCCTCTTCATTTCATGAATTTATTTTACTACCTTATTTACCATATGAAGTGGTGACAAGTGTTTAGCATTTTGGAGATCAGTTGTCAGTTGCTGTTAAAATCAAGATTAATTCATATTAACGACATGCATTTCTCAATACTCCCAGGTGACAGCATACATTAAAACAACTATTGCAAGTAATTAAGCTCAATGAAGGGGGAGGGGAGAGGGAGAGGTTCAAAACACCCCCAAATATTTGATTTTGCAATCCAAGTTCAGCTGACTGATGCCACAATAATGCTTGGGAAACTCCTCAGGGTTGCTTTTCACTTTACATCTAATTAGGCACCTAATGAAAGAGAAGAATTTTTTCCCCTTGTGGTTTTTTTTCTCCTTGATAGTCTTATGCCTTTATTTAAACACATAAACACACTGTTTAGGAGGTGCAATACCCAAAAGTTTCTCCCGTGATTCACTTAGTATTATAATCTGGGGGAATTGGTAGATGCAGTCCTTTGCCTTCCAGTTATTTTCCTCCTCCACTCTCACTTTTAGCCGTTTGGTTCTTACACAGTATTGATGGAATACATACCGAAAATATTTTAATGGATTTTTTTTTAAGCTTTAGAGACGCTCAACAGTTTATACTAATTAGACCATCCAAAGCCTTTTGAAGACTAAGCAGATTGGACAACGCTTGTTAATTAGAACATAATTTGAAGTTTGAAATTATATCACTGATGAAGTAGTCTAATTAGTATGACGATATGTTAATGGACCAGTGAGACCCAGCAACACTGGAGTTTGGCGTGAACCTCTTCAAGGTTTGCACGAAAATCCTCCCTCCTGTGCCGACGTTAATAAAAGATTTCTATAGACTTCAGCCTTTCCACGATGACATACAATTTATAGTACACACAATGCATTAGCCACAGTACTGCTCAATTTTTTCACTATTATGAAAACTAATAAATTCGTCAAGCTGAATTAAGCATACAAATCAGATGAGGCATAGCAGATTACACAGTGAAGCGCGGTGTCTCCCGAGCCTAAATGAAATTTCAATCTAATAATTCCTTCCTGGCCCAGTCATAATTTGTTTAGAGATGTTGTTCTACTTCTTTCAAAGCGCTATTCGCACCATAATTAAATGATACTCAAGCCTTTAACTTTGATTTATTTCATTTCTCGAATCTTGAGACAGTGAGAGCTGTGCAATGTCATTTTTTTATTTCCTTGAAATTACCCTGGCTGTTGTTGACGTAGAAATTAAACACCTAAGCTTTTACTTGAACCGACCGGCGCGAGACACATTCGTTCGCGTCAACACCCCCTCTCCAGTCCCGAGTCCAGGCTTCTCCGGGCTTCTGCTCTGGAACACGGCTGGTAGGAATTCCCTTCGGCTGCTCTTTATTATTTTCCTCCACATAGGGGAGGAGGAAGGCAAGCCCCGGGGTTGCCAGGGGGTTAAGCACCATGGACAGAGCCCGTCGCGCCCCGTTCGCTGCAGCCTCCCTTAGTACCCTGGCGACTCCCGAGGACTGAGCTCCCGACTTGAACCTGCCATCTAGCCCCGCGGAGGTCACGGGTGAACGAGAGACCCCCTACTTGCCGCCGCCTTGGGGCTTCCCGGCGCTGACCACTCGAGGGTCCCCCTTCGCCACGCTCGTTCCCACTCTGTTTCGTCCCAGCGCGCGCCAGCGCCTCTCAGGCCTGCCGCCTGCTCTCGCACCTGCTCGCCTTCCCCAGGCATCGTGTGCCCGCACCTGCTCCCAGCCATCCCCGTCCGGCTCGGGCCACCGGCGGGCTCCAGCGTCCCGGCCTTAGGGCCTTCCAGCCTCGCTTGTACCCCGCTCCTCCCGCGCTCCGGGGAGGTGCCAGCAACCCCAGCACAGAGGGAAGTAGAGAGAAGACCGGAGCGGCGAGGAGAGGAAGGCGGTGCGTGTGTGTAGGAGAGGTTGTCTGCTTCTTTTACAAATGGAACTAAGAGTGTGTGTCCACTTCTAAGAAAAGTGGCCCACGATGGGACCAAAGTGAGAGCAAAGTGTTGGCTAAAAATAGGCTCTCTGCACCTAGCGGCTGTGGAAATGAAGATAAGTGGGGCTTGTGCCAGCCCCTGAGGGCGTGTGTGTGTGTTTATTAGGGTGTGTGTGTCGGGGGGGGGCGATATTCTGCGGCACATGCGCTCTGTGATCTCTGGCCCTGCCTCTCCGTCAGTTGCCCCTTCCTCCTTTGATTGCGGCTAATGAAGTGGCAGGGTTTGCCAGTGGATCCGCCCAAGACCCAACTCACACTGCACTGGAGACAGGGAGGAGGAGGAGGAGGAAGATCCGGAGGAAGAGAAAAGAGGGTGGAGAGGAGTGTCTGTCGGTGGTGGCTTTGGGGCAGTACACGGGGGTCTGGCTGGCGGGGGTGGCGGGCGGGGGGAGGAGTCGCATGCGCATAGGCGACCGGAGCAGTCTCCTCCGCTGTCCAATCCGCTGAGAGCTGTGAGAAACCGAGTAAAAGAAAGCCCTGCAGCCCTGCGGACCCCAGGTCTCTTTGGCACCAGGCACCCGCCAGGCCGAGGGGGCGCAGAGAGAAGCGCCAATAGCTGCTCATACCAGTCGGAAGCGCAGAGTAGAGCAGAGGATCCAGGTCGGCGGCAGGGTCCGCGTTCTCCACTGTGGTCGCGAGCCAGGGATCAGGGTCACCCGAGCTGCGGGGAGAGACGGGCCGAGTTGGGGGCGGAGGCCTGGAACTTAGCGGTAAGCAGGAGGCGGGGGAGGCAGCTAGGTAAGAGGCGTTCCTTGCAGTCTCGGGAAAATCCCACCCAAGGCTCCCTTGGTTCGCAACTTTATTTGGTAGTTTCTTTTCCCCGCGAGGCGGAGACGCAGTGGAAGAAGCAGGAGGGGCAGGAGGCAGGCTCTTAGGTAGGAAGTGCCCTGCGACCGGGGCGCAGACCTGGCCGGCGGGGGTGGGTTTGAGCAGCGGCGCCGCTGTAAGTGAGAGCTGCGGGGCGCGGGGAAGGGGAGGCGGCCTCAGAGCGCCGGCGGGGGCAGGAAGGGGAGGCAGAGGGCGCGGCGGGGGAGCGGGAGGAGGGTGTCGGCAGAGCAGAAAGGACCAAAGCCTGGAGGAAGCCGAGAGGGAGAAGGGGCGACGCCGGAATCCGAGCGGGAGAAACCTGCGCTTTCAGGCAGGGGAGGGCGGGGGCGCGCGGGAGGGAGGGAGGGAGGGCGGGGGTGCGGGGGCAGGAGCGGGGAGAGGGGAGTATAACTCGGCGGCCGCGAAGCGCGGGGCAGTTTCGCATGCCCAGGTCTGCAGCCAGCGCCAAGCGGAGCCCAGCGACAGCGCAGACTGACCTCGTAGCCAGCGGTGGAGCGCGCAGCCGGGGCAGCCGGGGCAAGGCGCGCCGAGCTCCGAGCGGCGGCGAGTGAGCGCAACTCTGCATCGCCCTTCCCCGCTCCGGCTCTCGCCCAGCGCTTCTGCGGAGGGTCCCGGCCACCGGGGCCAGTTGCGTGCTCCACGTACAAGCGCGCGGGCAGGCCGGGAAGATGATGATGATGTCCCTGAACAGCAAGCAGGCGTTCAGCATGCCGCACGGCGGCAGCCTGCACGTGGAGCCCAAGTACTCGGCATTGCACAGCGCCTCGCCCGGGTCCTCTGCACCCGCGGCGCCCTCCGCCAGCTCTCCCAGCAGCTCCAGCAATGCCGGCGGCGGTGGCGGCAGTGGCGGGGGCGGTGGAGGCCGGAGCAGCAGCTCCAGTAGCGGTGGCGGCGGCGGCGGCAGCGGCGGGGGCTCCGAGGCGATGCGGAGAGCATGTCTTCCAACCCCACCGGTGCGTATTTCTGCATAATCACCGCTTAAAGGCACATTCTGACAGCCCCCTTTATCTGCTTGATGTTTTTTTCATGTCTGCACAGCAAATCACCCCGCACCTCCAACCAATTCCCCCCCCCCTCTCTTATGTATTCAGCGGGTCTTTCCTTTCATATTAATTTTTAAGACCTGGAATGTTGCCTGTGAGCGTGTTGTGTTGTGTTGTGTTTGCAGGCTCACTTTCCTCCTCCTCGTGCACTCGTGGCTTCTCTCCGTGGCTTCCCTCCTCTCCTCCTCACCTGCTAGTTTCAGGATTGTTATTATTTTTTTATTTTTTAATTTATTTTTAACGTTCTGGGAATGCTGTAGGCGCGGCGGTGGTGTCGAGCTCTGGGCCGGAGCTTCCGGAGAGAGTCCGCACAATTCCCCGCTGAGAGTGATGTGTGCCTTTTACTTGCAATTGCAGAGCAATATATTTGGCGGGCTAGATGAGAGTCTGCTGGCCCGCGCCGAGGCTCTGGCGGCGGTGGACATCGTCTCCCAGAGCAAGAGCCACCACCATCACCCGCCCCACCACAGCCCCTTCAAGCCGGACGCCACCTACCACACCATGAATACCATCCCGTGCACGTCGGCTGCCTCCTCTTCGTCGGTGCCCATCTCGCACCCGTCCGCGCTGGCGGGCACGCACCACCACCACCACCACCACCACCATCACCACCATCAGCCGCATCAGGCGCTGGAGGGCGAGTTGCTGGAGCACCTGAGTCCCGGGCTAGCTCTGGGTGCCATGGCGGGCCCCGACGGCGCCGTGGTGTCCACTCCAGCTCACGCGCCGCCCATGGCTACCATGAACCCCATGCACCAAGCCGCTCTCAGCATGGCCCACGCGCACGGGCTGCCCTCGCACATGGGCTGCATGAGCGACGTGGACGCCGACCCCCGGGACCTGGAGGCGTTCGCCGAGCGCTTCAAGCAGCGACGCATCAAGCTGGGGGTGACCCAGGCCGATGTGGGCTCGGCGCTGGCCAACCTCAAGATCCCCGGCGTGGGCTCGCTCAGCCAGAGCACCATTTGCAGGTTCGAGTCCCTCACGTTGTCTCACAACAATATGATCGCGCTCAAACCCATCCTGCAAGCGTGGCTAGAGGAGGCGGAGAAGTCTCACCGCGAGAAGCTCACCAAGCCGGAGCTCTTCAACGGCGCGGAGAAGAAGCGCAAACGCACGTCCATCGCGGCGCCGGAGAAGCGCTCGCTCGAAGCCTACTTCGCCATCCAGCCGCGGCCCTCTTCCGAGAAGATCGCCGCCATCGCTGAGAAGCTGGACCTTAAGAAGAACGTGGTGCGCGTCTGGTTCTGCAATCAGAGGCAGAAACAGAAAAGAATGAAATATTCCGCGGGCATTTAGGAGACCCACGGCCTCTCCAGGGACAGGCCCCTCCTCATCTCCTCTTTTCCCTCCCTCTCTCTCCTTCCTCTTCCCCACCCCCCCCCCGCCCCCGTCACTTTTCGCGACTAGAAACAATTCCATTAAATGTGAATCCAGAGAAAGAGAGGATTGGAGAGCGAGCGAGCGAACAAGCCACTGAGCCCAAGCCCGGTGAGAATGTGAAACGATTTCTCAAGGGAAAGAAAAACAAAAGAAGGGATTTGTCAAGTTGTAGAAAAGTTGTCCCTTTCGACCCCACCCCACCCGGAAAAGGCACCTCAGCCTCTTCAGAGGAAGTCTGGAGCTGGCTGTTTGCAGGAAGGCAGACGAGACAGCCTTTTAAAAGGCCCCCAGAATGATCAAGTAAGATTTGTTTTTATTCCTAAAGACATCACCCCTGTTCAAATTTAAAAGTACACTTTGCAGCTATTTTTCAGAAATAGATTCAGGACTGAAACTTTAAACTAGAGTTGATGCTTAATGTGATAGAGACATCTCTAAAGTATTTTGAATTTTAAAAAAAAGATGGCAGATTTTCTGCATTTACACTGTATATTATATATATATTTTTATTGTGGTTCTTACCCCCTTCTTCCTTCTCTGAAGTGTTAATGCTTAGGGAAGGAGTTGCGCCTGCTGTGTTCACTGATCTTGAAAGCTATTATTAGATTATTGCTGAACAACCCTCTGTAAATTATTAATTTATCTCTCTCTAGCAACTTAATTTGTGCACATTCTAATTAATTAAGCTTATTTACTCTGAAAAAAACGGGAGAACGTATGGCTAGTGAAGTTAAAAAATTTTTTTTGTTTGATGAGTTTACTGAATTTTTACAGCTTTCCTCTTATACTATGTTCCTTTTGGCCCATTTGTATATTCTCACTTTGAATGAAGACTGCTTTTTCTTTGTTTTTACTGGTAGTGTTCTGATTTGTGAGTCGACACTCAGTAATGGATGTCTTAATCGTGTGGACCTGATTCACTGTCCAAAGTATTGTTTACTTCGTTACATATTTAATGGGGATTCCCACATTGTCCCTGCTACACGGGCACTCTCTCACTCACTCTTAGACACACACACACACACACACACACACACACACACACACACCCCTCTAATGGAAGAGAAGAAGTCAAGCAGTTGGAAGCATGACTGTGATGCATCATTTTCTAGCTTTAGGTGCATTTGTCACTTGGTGTTTGCCCTTCCAGATTCTAAGATTTCACCAAGGTATTTCAGTCTTCCAGTTTTCAATTGCTCTGTTGACTACATTTTAACATTTACAAGAATCCTTCCGTTTTTCCTTTCGGAGGTTTGTTTGTAGGAAAACAAATTTGAACTATAAGAAAGACAGTGCACTGCTTGTAAATTCACATTGTTTGGTAGAATTCTTTTGAAACAACAACAACAGAAATTAGGTACATGATGACTGGTACCTTATCTACTGTAAATACTTCATTCAAAATGATGCACATATAGATATATTCTTACAATTTTTGCTGTATTGCTGTTCCATTTAAGACTCTCTGAAGTCTTGAGTTCTGTATATGACCTGGTTTCTTGTTTTTGTTAATAGATGGTTTATTTACTATGGTAATGTATTAAGTTATTTTTGGTGTTGTTTGATTGTCTTTCATTAAGAGATGATTTTAATGTTTTATTGGCAAAGTATGCTGCTTTTTTTCATTAAAATATGCTATTGAAATTAAATGACTTTTAAAATGTGATGTTGTTTTAAATCATTTACATGGGAATTATTTTGATGGGGGATTTTTTTAAAGCAGAAACGCATTTTAACGGTTTATAATGCAGTGGTTGTTGCCAAAGTCTGGCTTGGATTTCATAGAGGGTGTTTCTCTAGGAAAGTATAAAAGAACAGGGTTTATAATAGCCTTCTCATAGCCAGAGCTCATCTCACAGGGTGCTTTGCTTTTCTGCCCAGATGAGGTCACAACATTTGGCTCCAAATACCTCTCTTGAAGTTCTTTCTCCAGATCAGCAAAATTCTGCGAAGAGCATCTTTGTGAGCAGAGGTCTTGCCTGGGTAAAAGAAAGGAACTCAGTTCAGTTTCCAGCAGCACTGGGAGACTGGGTGTGGCAAGTGTCAAGGCCTGGTTGGTGGAGTAGGACACCCTGGCTGAGACCTAGGGGATGGCCCACCGGAGTTCTCAGTTCAGTCACCACTCCTGGAGAGCAGTGCCCCACAGCCAGAGCACAAAGCACCTTGGTTACTGGGTTATGAAGTAAAGCACCTCTCTCTCTCTCTCTTTCTCTCGCCCTCTCTCTCTCTCCATTGCCATGACCTTTAAGGAAACTCACATTCTGCAAGAGGCAGAGTGGGGCTGAGGAAGAAATCCTGGGTGGTTAGAGGGAGCAAAATTTTGCCCCCTTTCTATGACTCATCCAGACACCAGAGTTGGTGGAAGTCTGTCTACTGGTGGTTTGGCACAAAGAAATTTTGCCCACTTGATACACTGACTTTTCTTTTTCTGATCCTAGTTTTAAAAAACCCTCCTCACAAATTTTAATAATTTTCAGACTTCCTACAATACTTGGGCAACATGTTAAGTTTTCAAAGTTTTTTTTTTCCAGGAAAGCTCTGGCTTAGATATTTACATTATTAATGACGAAAGCATCATATTAATTATAGGTACAACAAGAGAGAGGAATCAGGCCATCCTCCATGGGTAATTCTGCTAACCAGATCTGTTACCTCTCTAATATGGAACTGTCTTGGAATATTTCTTATTTTGAGGATAAGGTAAGGAAACATCCCATGAGTCAATGAAAATTGTTATAGTGGCTCAAGTTGGAATGAAATGTTGTTGGAAAATTGATTATGACTTTCAGATGTAACAAAAAGAGTTCTGAAAGTTGGATGGATAATGGGTGGAGGGACTTCTTTCCCTGAATAAAAGGCACCTGAAAGAAAAACTCCATATGTCCATTTAGAAATAATGAGATACATTGCATAGATATCTAAGGAAATATAGAAAGTTGTGGAGATTTAAAAGAAAGAATTGTAATTTCATATATAGTGATATTGATAGTTTAATTTTATTTCTGTGTTGTGAAGGCTGAATGTCCTTTCTTCCACTTTACCCCCTACTATTAGATTCAGTTTTCCTGAAAGTCTTTTCAAACAGCCAGTCAGTCACCAATCTCACTGTACTAGGTACTGGTTTCAGCACCATGGATAGTAACCACATGACTCAATCTTGCTCCAACACGTTTGACCATACAGTTCTAGCCAGTTGGGAGAACTTTCTGCTTGCTTACTTCTTCTGGAGTGCGGAAAATGAATTAAACGGCTTGAATGTATAGCAAACCAGACTTTCTGATCTAGAATAAAAATTATCTTCAGTAAATAACACCTCCTCCTTCCCATATGTGGCTGTTAGCTAAGCGTCCAGGAAATGTGTGTTAGGAGGAAGGGGAGTCAGTTAGGGGACAGACAGGTGTGCTTGTGTTTTCTTTCTACAAATATAACATCTTTAAATGAAGAGAGAAATGCTGTAAAAGTAGTAGAAATTAAGAAATATAATGGATAGAAATAAAATAGGTGTTCTTTTTAGTGCATTTTGAAATATATGATAGCTTGCATGTATGCATGTTTGTCCTAGATTTTTGTGAGGAACGTGACAGGAAAGCAACTATCCATTTACTTCAACAGTTGATAGTGAAGACCTATATTTCCCCCTTCATTTAGCAACTGTTCTTTGTCTCCTGTGTTCCTGGACTTCTACAACTATCACATTTTAAGTTCATCTTCTTGATGTTATCACAAGGGTAAAAAAAAAATTTCTTGCCTACAAAACGGAAATTACATCCATTATTTAAGCCTGCTTAAATGTGTTTGTTTTATGAAAAAAGCAGAATTTTAAGAAGAAATATATTCTGAAAGTTTTTAAGTGAATGATAGTTGCAGAGATATACCAAAACAAAGAGATTTGAAGAGGATTGGTCTTAAAGAAGAAATTGAAGGTTAGACTAGAAGGATCTGTTTATAAATTGAGAAATGTCCATTTGGTATTGGCTTTCAAAATCCTCAGATGGATAAAAAGCAAATTGTATCTGAAGACCCTTGTCATATCAATCAAATCCATTGGCATTCATGACTCCTTTCCTATTTTTCCCCCCTAAAGGTCCACAATGACTATTTTATCAGAAAAAGGTATTTTATGAATTGACTTAGCTGCATACTTAATCTTCCTCAATATGACGTTTCAGAATTATGTAGTTTATTTTCTTTTAACTTCTTTAAAGGCAAATGATCCAAATGATTCAATGGGTAATCATTTACGTCTAAAATGGAATGGAATAGTGACTAATAGCAAAGATCATTGAGGCCTGGTTGATAGCTAAGTACTCTCTACACCAATTGGATAATACTATTATCTGCAATTTTTTTGGAAATTTGACATTAAATCAGTTGGTCTGTTCTTTATAGATTAAGTTTCATTGATACACAGCTTGGGGAAAAATAATGGAAATATGAAAAAGCAAATGAAATAACTGGGCTTTACATTCAATGTAACACTCTCCTATCTTCTATAAAATGTATTTTAAAAATAAATAACAATACGTAACTAAGTTTTTTTTTACTATCAAGGACAGATTCTGGGACCTCTTTTTGCCAAGAGACTTGGAATTTGGGGGGTAAAATTGCTTTATTTTAAACTTTAAATGAATCCATTCATTTTGATCTATCTGTTGGGGAAGCTCTTGAGGAGATGGTGGAAAAGGCATTAAAAAATTCACTTGATCTTAAAAGGCATGTTATTCGGAAGATGAAGCTCAAATTTTTCTAAGCAAGCCATAACAGTAAGTTTAGAAATTCATCCTTTCAATTGTTTGGCCACAACAGTTTATATTTCTAGGTAAATTGTCCACATTAGAACTCAAAACTACACTTTACTTTTCAGCTAGCCTTGGAGGGAGGGGCTGCAACAGAAGGAAAAAAAAAAAAAGAAGTTGGATTGGTATTCTGATAGGACGAAAAGGAAGACAAAGGTTCCCGGATAGTTATGATGATAGAAATATTCCTGAAGTCTGCATTTGTCAGGAGACAGATTTATGACAATGTGAAAAAAAATCACTAAAATTTCCCTGCTTTTCTCCTTTAAAGGAGCCATTCCCTGTCCTGAGAGGCTATTATGAGCGAATTAATAAATTACACAGCGAATTATTAAATCCAGATAATTACAAGGAATAAGTAAGTAATCATTAGTTATCTCAGCTAATTACTGTGGGTCACAGCCAGCCGGAATGTGAAATCCTCCTCGGGAATTGAAATTAAGTTTGCACAGTGAGTCTCTCTGCTTGACACCCCCAGTCTGTAGGCACATGGCAGCTCCCTTGTGAGCCAGTCTTTCTATTTAACTTGGAGAGAATAGAAATAAAATTAAGTGGCGATGTGATAATAGGAAGCTGCTCAAAAAGCAAACTGTGGGTTTTGTTCTACCTGGAGATGAAACGCTTTATTTACACCAGTTTCAAAATTTTTTGAAGTACCCTTGTTGAGACAGGCTTCCTGAATACACACACACACACACACACACACACACGCACACAGGCATCTGGTGTGACAGTCCGATTAGTAGCATATGAAGAAGGCTCAAGAAGAACAAATGTTTTGAGGTGTCTGTGTGTTTGTGAGTGTGTGTGTGTGTGTGTGTGTTTGGGGGCAGCACTGAGAAAGAAAGAAATAAAATGAAAATATTACACTTTGCTTTCATCCCACACAGTGGAAAGGCTGTCGAAAAGTGCAGCCTCGTCTAATAATCTGTTTGTTTTGTTTGGGTAACAATGTGCTTTCATCTTGCTACAGGAAGAACCAGCTTAGTGCAGATGTTGTCTCTCGTTGATCTTTCGCCAGATGCTTCAAGAACTGATGTCACCTTTTTTCTTTTTTTTTTCCCCCATATAGCATCACTTTCTGAAACCAGTCTCCACTACCCTTTCTCCCTCCACTCCCACCCCACCCCTAGGCCTTCTCAAAAGGCAGAGAAGACAATCAAGCCCGGTGCCTGTTGGAAAGTGGAAAACGTATCTGTGTGATAAAGTGTGTGTATCATAGGGCTGAGAAAGACTGGACATACGAAGAAAACTACTGTTAATATATTAAAATGAGGGGGGAAATCTAAGAGCTTTTTTTTTTATCAATTGCAATTAGATGGACAGTCTCTCCGCTCATTCCCTGCTCTAGTCTGGGATGATAATAAAAATTTAATGAAGCCTGGGACGAGCAGAGAGCTCTGTCTAGGGACTGTGGAATAGAATATTTTAACTGTACATTTATACCAACTGTCTGGCTTCAAAGACGTGACTGCTTTTAATCTCGAATTAGAAAACCACAGACTTGAAATTAAATATTAGATACCCTCGGATCCCCTTCCTTTCTGAAATATTGTCACGACTCTGTTTTCCTCCATTGGCCTGTAACACACATATCTTAGGTCTCCAATTACATTTTCGTGAATAATAGATGGCTTTGATAGGCTGCAGTATTCTGGTTCTTTTGTTGTTTTTTTTTTAAATAGAGTTAATGCAATATTAATTGGCTGTAGACGTTATAAGGATGCACAGCCCCCTTTTCAGGAACAAATCGATGAGATAGGGATGTGAGAGAGAGAGGGAAGGCGAAGGCTTTCCCCAGCCTAGGTCACTTCTTTGTGGAGGGGACCTTCTTAGAGCTTTGGGTAAGTGAAGGGGCGCCTTGAGTTCCACGACCCTGGCTGCTCGGGCTCGGCAGCCTGGAGCGAGAACCTACCGGTGAGGGCAGAGGTGGCGAAAGGGAACTGTGCGTGTGAGAACCAGGGCGCGGGGACAGTGATCACCGAGAGACTTTCCTCTCGTGATTGCCTGGCTGGCTCTGGCGGTGCAGAGGAACCAAGACCTTGGCACCCACCGGCTGGCTTACCATCACTTACCGGCCTTGGGTTACCTGCCAGCCCCAATTCCCCTCTCCTCCAGTTCCGGGTGCGCGTCGATGAGAAACTCACTGATTGGGAGGGGGTGACGGTTACAGCCCACAGCTTTAGGGGGTGGGGAGCAGAGCCGCCCTCTGCGCCGGACGAGCTTGCCCTGGCCCCGCGTGGCCCCTAGAGCCTGCGGGGAGCAGGCGCCTTGCCAGGCGCGCAGCCAGGAACCTGCGAGAAAGAGAGGCCCGGCCGCCTCGCCCCCTTGCATTTTACTAATCACTTCTATTTAAATTCTAGCGCGGTCCGCCGCTCTCTCTCCGAGAAAGCTCTGGAGAACTGGACCCATCAATTATTCTGAAAAAAATCCCAGACTACGTGAGGCTTCCAGCCTGCGGGAGGGAGGCGGCGGGAGGAGGCGGAGAGCCTAGCCCCTACCCCTCTCCCCTCCTCTCCGCCCTCCCCAGCGCGGGTCCCTCGGTGAACACTTAACTTCAGGTTCGGGGCCCAAGGGAGCGCTGGCGCCTTCTGAGGGTTTGAGCTTGGTGGACCGGGAGGAGAGGTGGTAGGATTAGGCTGGCACCTGGCCTCGTTTTTCCTTCCACCCGCGTGGAGAGGTTCCAGTCCTGTGCAGCCAGAGCACGCGGATCACTGTTTCCCGGGCTGCTACCCCGTTCAGCACCGACCCCCATTGCCCACTTTCTGCCGGGTCCCTCATGCGGGCCGAGGGGTTGGAGGGCTGCTAGACGCGGAGCAGTCTCTGCTCAGCCTTCTTTTACTCCACAGCCCTGCAAGGCTGAGACCTTGGGGACATTCTACTTCAGAAGCCTTTTAGGAACCTCGATTTAAAGTTCTCTAGCACTCACCCCTGCTCTCCCAGCGATTCAGGCTCCAGGATGCCCCGAGGCCGAGCAGCTAGCCGAGCGCGCAGCTGGACGCGCAAAAGGGACGCATTCGCTCTAAAGTAGGCGGGCGGGCGAGCCTGGCTAGTAATTACCGCCCCCGCCCAGCCTCACCACCCCCCGCCCCAGCCCTGGGTCTGCAGCCATCACTCCAGCTGTCACTTGGCGCAAAGCAAGAGCCCTCCCCCATCCCCAGACTTTGCAGTAGCCAACGGAAGCCTGCGCCCCCTAACCCCACCCTAGGGTCTGAGTCGTGCTTCTTCCAGTTTTGTTATAATTTTTCATAAACACATTAGTTCCTCTTTCCGCATAACCCTCCCATTTTCTGGACCTTGGAAGCACATTCAAAGTCTTCTGTGTGTCTATTGGTGAGTTTTTTGTTGTCGTTGTTGTTGTTTTTGATGGGCGGGTTCTCTCGTAGCTTCCAGGTTTCCCTAAATAATTTGAGGCTACAAGAAAATGAGAAGTATGAGTCCAATATTTTTGAAAGAAGCCAACTGGCTTCTGGAATACTTGTAAGATGCCAAAGTCGTCCTGTTAATCGGTAGGATTTGGTTTTAAAAAATCAAACAAGTAATTGATGGGTTTGTAAGAGATTGGAAGGCATAAATCAACACCCTCTGCATGAGTGTTTGGGACAGTGACTGCATTTTCAGAAGGCCTGTGTGACTGGGAGGTTGGTGGGCTCACCAGGAGATGGAGGGTTAATAAACACAGGGCCAGACTGTCCGACTTTCCCAGCGGGCCCCCAGGGCTTTGCTAAATGGCAGTCTGCATCTTTGCACATTTTGGTTAAAAGGGGTGGAGGCTCCCTGATTTCTAGGGACAAAGTAGGTCCTTGGCTTCGGGAGTTATTGGCCTGGTTGTGTAAGGTGTTGGAGGTGAAGGTGGCGGAAGGCAGTAATCCTGTTGTGTGGGGGGCAGTCACCTTATGCTCCAAGTTCAACAGCAGTCCAGGGCCCATATAGATAAGGGAAGATTTCACAGGAAGGGCCCTGACCCTTGCCCGAAATAGTCACCTTTTCTGCTCCAATCCTAGGTGAACTAAATCACTTTGCAGTGCGGGGGAGGCACACCTCTGGCCAGAGTACACCGAGCCTCCTCCGCGGGCTTGGCCTGAAGCCACAGACTGGAAGAGAAGTGGAGATCCCCTACTGCAACGCGGGCATTTTCCTCGTTGCTTGTCATCCAGTAACACACGTGTAGCTGGACGTGCACACACCAACGCACAGGTTCACTCAGAGCCGTTCCCTGGGGCCCGCATGCCCTGGTGAAACTTTTCAAACTCACTCAAAATCTCTCCTTAGTCTATCCAAGACACGCGATTCGCCTGGGAAGATGCTCGACGAGACTCCGTGCCTGCCTCTTCTTGGTGCACCCACAGGCTCTGACCTTCTGTTTGCCACAGGTGTACTTCCTGCCCATCCTGCCTTTACACGGAGCTCAAACATGGTGTCATTTGGGGCGGTACCTCTGGCTCCGAGAGGGAAGCGGTCTGTGACTCCCAGGATGGGCGTGAGGACAGGGCCTGTGGCTGGGCTCAGCGGGGGTGAGGAACCGGAATTAGATCGAGGGTTCCCTGCGAAATCAGGATTCAGTGCTTCAGGCTCTGGGCTCTCCCGGACTTCAGCGCGGCTTGCGGAGAGCGCGGCCTGGCTCACCGGTTGTAAGTGTCATTTTGGTACCATCTCCGAGGTTCTAATTGACAATGCCACTCACCTCTTCACCTGGAGCCAGAACGAGGGCAACCCCTCCCTTTCTCCTCTTCCTCCAGAGTCTTTGGTCTTTGGGGTGGGGTTAGGGGTGGGTGGTGAGTGGGGAAGAGAACGCAGACCTTGGCTGCCCAGCTAGAATTCCTTTTGAGAGGAAAGTCGTTTTTGAGGACGTGGGGTTCACGTCCCTAAATTAAGTCTCTAACTCCCGCGAAATGGTCCTAAATGGGTTAGATAAGAATCGGTTGGCAACTTGCACTTTTCTTTCATCAGCTTTTCACTTTGGAACCCTGAGAGCTTTTAATTACAGTATTGTCAGAGGGGGCCCATTCTGCTATTTCCTAAATCATTTCATTGATTTTTTTCCCCCCTCATGCTGCTTTCTTTTTCAGTAAGACTTATTTTTATCCCCCCTGGGATTCGCTCAGAGTTTGGGAGGTGAACAAGGAGAAAGAGGGAGTATGGGGGGAGATGGGTGGTTAATAGGAGATGATCTCTACTTTTCCCCGGGGGAGAGGAAGACATGCAGAGTGCTCACATCTGCCGTCTCCCTGTCTTAGATAGTGTAGATGCCCCAAAGAGAAAAGAGAGCTATAATAAAACAGAAAGGGCACATCACAGGGAGCCAGAGCGGCCCCATTTGGTCAGGTATCCTCTGTGTGTCCCCAGGAGGAGTGGAAGTGCCCGCAAAGCTGGGAATTAATCTTGAGAACATGAGTTCATTCACTGTAAATAAAATCACAAAATTCCCTAAAGGTGACATGATTTATCCACTCTGGGCAGGAGGAAAAAGTGGAAGCAGCAGCAGCAAATCCAGCTCTCTAAGCTGTAATGTGCCAAACATCGCTTGGCATTCTGAAAAGCTCAGCCACTTTTCCCCCTCCCAACCCTGTGAGATCAGAATTCTGCAGTTTTGTGATTAATTTTGCTATTCACATAATTCTAAGTTTTATTTTTCCAAGTTAGTTTTTACCATCCAATTCTGCCATCACACAGAGCATCCAATAGCCAGTGGAAAACAGAGGGGAGCTGGATGTTGCTGTCAGACGAAATGAGAGCTGAGTCTGCTCTTTCCACTTGCCCCCATTGCTGCAGAATCTTACACTGGTGGGTAGAAGAAATGTCCGGATGTTTCCCGCATGTCCTGTTAGCCCTAGAAGTGTGTGTGAGTGGGGAGGAGGGTTAGAGGGTAGAGTAGACAGATTAATGCAAGATGAGAGCAATCGTATTTATTGTACCCCAATTTAAAACTACTTCATAACTCAGTAATGATGGTAAGAAGCATCCTTCCTCTCCACCATTTAACTCCTGGCTATTAGGTATCAGTTACTGCAAGATAAAATGATTTAATCAGCCTAGGAGAAATCTCTTTAATGCTCAACCCCTCACCCTTCCATTTTCCCCTCCCCTGTGCTCTTCTCATTACTCTCAGCTCTCAAATGGCTTGGATGAGGAAATCTTAGAAGCTGGTGTCACTGGTAGAAATAGCTCCCTTATTGAGGCAGGATTTCTGTATTAACTTTAACACTGCCCACAAATTGCTTATGGAAAAACGACCCCTCCCCCCAAATCCATATTTATATTGTGTGTGTAAGGCAGAGAAAAACTGCCCTGAGATGCAGTCATGCTTGAATTTCCTGCAGCAGAAAGGCTGAGGTTTTGTTTGTTTGTAATTCATAATAAACAAGTCATTGACAAGCTAGAGTTTGCTGGTTTTTCAGGTTATGCAAATTCACTCTTACCAAACTCTTTCCCCTTGTTCAGGAAAGGATGTTATCTCTGAAACTGCAGCCAGAAATAGCTCTACGCAATCCCAGTGTTAAACGGGGCAATCACCCCAGCTGATACCAAGTAGACGTGATAAAGCAGAAACTGGACACAGGTAACACAGTCTTAGGCAACTCCTCTTCCAAGCTTCCCATGAACCACCAGAGCAGGAATAGTCTGGAAGGAAATCAACTTGAAGAATCAGTCCCCAAACCCTTTTATGCACTCTGATGGCTTGAGACTTAAACTCTTAAAATGTGGAAGGCACAGAAGGAAAAGAAAAAAAGAAAAAGAAAAAGAAAGGAAGAAAAAGCAAAGCTACAGATGTCTCCTCCACTTTAAATTAGGTAGGTATTAGAGTTCCCCCAGTCTTTCCTATCTGAACTCCTGCTCTCACATTCTTTTCCACTCCCCTTCTTCCCGCCTCGCCATTACCATAATCATTTTCCCCCTCCTCCTCTTCACTTTCCTCCTCCCAATCCTTTCCTCTTCCCAGCACTGTCTTAGAGAACCTGAATCGTGTGCAAAGCTAGGAATGAGAGCTCAAGCAATTTCACAGTGAAAGGATTCTAAAAAGTGACCGATAGAGTGTAGATCCCAGTAAAGTTGACGGTGTCTTTGAAGATGATGCGGGGATGTGTGTTTAGGGAGCATATAACGCAGATTTGGATCCCAGTGAAGGAGAAAGTTGTTGCTGTTCTGGGTATCTCGGTGGGTGTGGGGTGCAGGTCTAGGGTGATGAGCCTGGATGCTCTTCTTTGGTGAACCTCTTTAACCATGTGGAGGGGATGCCAAGGACGTCTTTTACTCTTTCGGTTGAAGAAGAAGCACACATTGACTCTAGAAGCTATCATATTTAGTACCTAAACACATTGACTTTTAGATGGAAATGCCATCAGTTGTCTCTGCCCAGTTCTGTTGCAGATCTATTAATCATATCCACAAGGATTGCCAAAATGGCAGGGCTCTCTTCGCTTTTCAGTTTATACAGAACAGAATCATTTACATAAAGTCCTTAAGGCAAATAACTGTTGGGGCTCTAATTTATATCTGATCGAAAATTAGCCGTCATTATGCGCTCCATTAGCAGCGTCTTTAATGTGCTTCTAAGCACCATTTGTCAAGCGGCTTGTTAATATCTTTCAAGTCTTTAAAGTTGAGAGCTCATTAAAGAGTGCGCTCTGTTATTGATGTAATTTAGATGAGTTTGGAAGAGCAAGTACACCATGCCTTGAATGGGCAACCTCCAGAAGCCCGGGCAAGGGGGCATGTGGTGGCCAAGTTCGCTATTAATGATTTCCCAGAAGCCTTCATCATGCTTCCTTGATGGAAGATTTCTGGGTCCTGCAAAGGTGTTTTTGAAGCCGCCCCCCCCCCACTCCCCCTGCTCCTTGACCTGGGTGTAAGTCATTCATTTCTCTGGGAAGGAATATGTTTGTCTTCAATGTTTCTTTCTTTCTTTCTTTTTTTTTCTTCTCATCTATTCACTGAACCTTATGAGGTTTGGGATGGGGAGTATGAAAAAGATGGGCTCTAATCTAAAATCCTTTATAAGAGAATTTACCAGTTTTCTTTTCTTTCTTTTTCTTCTTACCTCCATCCCTCACTTAGTGCCCAGTTGTTTACTTCCTGAGGTTCTGCCCTTTATTCCACAGGATGGAGGAAGTAAATATCCATTGAGAAAACCATAGGCCTAAAGACAGAGCTACTGCCCCTGAACCTATTTTGACGGAGGTATAGTAAACCCGCTTAATTATGTACATATTATTACATTATCTATCAACCACACCATCAGAAGAGCATGAGGCCAATAAATTACCTCAGTTATTTATCTGAAAATCTATATATTTTGTCATTTTTTTTTTCTGGAGGAGATTATGTTAGTGTAACACAATAAAGAAAAACATTAGTACAGCCAGAAAATTGCAAGTGAGGGCAACGATAATTCCACTAGAAGGAATAAATAACAGAAAGCTGCATTTTGTCCTGAATTTTCTGGTAGGTTAGATCAGCCTCCTTTGGATTCAAGTACTGAGTGTATCTGTGAATCTTGCTATCAGGGGTTTGTAAGATATTGTACCCCATTCTAAATCTCACATTAAAAGAAAAGCATTCCAACCACCATGATTTTTTAACCCCACTTCTTATCACTACTCTAAAATCACTTCCCCTCCTGAGACCTTCTGGGAACTCAGAGATTAATGCAAGATAATGAGAGACATTAGGCATTTTATTCTCTCCTCCAAATTTCCAAGATTCTTTCAGCCTCAGCTTGTGTGTGAAGATAGCTCTACTTTATCAGATTAAGTAAAAAATAAAACCAAGACTTTAGGAACTGGACCCGGATGGGGTTGGTTCAAATACCTCAAAGTCTTTTTAGAGAAGACCCATCTCCCCCTTTACCTCCTCTTCCAAGAATAATCTTATTTTCATCATTTGTTAAACAGTTTATTCTTACACTCCACACCTTAAAAGAGTTCGTCACATACACACGGAGAAAGAGAAGGGAGAAAGATATAATAGGATCAATCTAAGGACATATTGAGGTCATATAACAGCACAAATATTCTCAAGTGCTCTGTATAATGTGCAGTGGGGATTTTGGGCAGTTTTATTGTGTGGTAGGATCCTCATCTCCGTTGTTTTTTACAGGATTCCTTCAGGCTAAAGTAATAAAGCGAGTAATTAGAATGCTAAAGACAGATGTAAATAACGGGAATGAGAGAGCGGTGACAGATGAGCGGCTGGGTCAGGAAAGAGCCCAGTTGGTGTAAATGACACCGCTTCCTCGCTCCCGGTCCCCTCCCCCATCCCATTCCCTTTTTCTCTTTCGGCCTCGCTGTCCTCCAGCCGTGGCCTTAGGCGACCGACCGGGGACACACCGGTCAAATTGCACTCGGGAGGCGCAGAGCGGCTGCCGGGTTGGACAGCCGCGCGGGGGGCGTCTCGCGCCTCGGGAGCCACAGGGCTCACCCACCGATCGGCCGCGAGGCGGGCGCCAGTCGGGTGCCAGGGCCTTCCCGGGGTCCCTCCCTGGCCGCCAGGACTGTCGGGTCGCCGCAGCCCCCCGGTCGCGCAGCCCGCGCCTCCCTGCAGCGCCCCCGCCTGCGCCCCGCCGGGGACCTCGGGCGCGGTGGCTGAGCGCCGCAGCCGCTTCGTCCTCCCATCCGGCCGCCCGCCCTCGGGCCTTTGTCGCCTTTTCTCCCAAACCTGAGCGAAGAGGCCCGGGAGGTGCCTTCACCGCCCACTTTGGCGGAGGAAGCCAGGCCCGCCCAGGCGTCTAGCTGGCCATAGGGCTGCGGCCCGATACCCTGGAAGCGGCCCAACTGCGCGCCGGGGTCTCCAAGGCCCTTTTCCTCTGACTCCCACCCTGGAAGTGCGTTATAGGGCTTCCTTGGACTCCCCAAGGCCACCCCTGGCAGAAGCCAGCCCTTCCTGATGTAAACGTACAAATTACCCCACGAAGAACCGGAGAAAAGCAACTCCCCTTGCCTTTTGATTAAAAGATGTAGCAGCAGTTTGCCTTTCCCACCCCTGACCTATCAACAGCGAGACGCCTAGGAGAGCAAATACAGTAATTAGTAGGTGAATGCATTTCATTCCTTCGCAATAATTTAAATAGACCGGAGCAGCGCGGTCCCAGCTTGTTATATGGAAGTTTAAAAATGTAAATCCTACTTAACCACTGTCTTTGGCGTTAAAGGAGGAAGAATAATCAGATCTCATCCAAATCTCATTAACAGGTCGTTTAGTCACTAAAACCTCACAGGTAACTTTCCGGGTTTGCTTTACAGAAAGGCCTCTTATTCATTCTTAGAGGAGACTTAGCCCTAAAATTGGGGCCTATGCGGGTATGAAGATTCATTTTAAGGAAAATGACAGTTCTAGGGACACTGCTGCCCTTTGGAGTGGCATCGGTTAAGAGTAGACATAAGTGACCATACATCCTCACCTTCCTGGTTTAGCTTTAGAGCATTAAATGCCATCACTATTCTTCAGATTACACACACACACACGCACACGCACACACACGCACACACGTCAAACAAACAAAAAACTCCTGGGTGAGCCAAATTGGCCAGGAGGCAGCTCCAATCTCCCTTGGTAATGTTGGTACTGGGGTAGGTCAGCAGGTGCGTATGAAACACAGTGACATATATGTCAGCTGTCCCCTGTTCCTTCCCAGATTGTTAACATTAGTTATGCCTATCAGCAGACTAAGATGACCATTCTTCCAGATTTTTAAAGGAGGCTTGTAAATGGTAGGGCAAAATGAGAAATGTATATTTATTAATTGGGGTTTTAACTTTTAATACCTGATCAATAAATATATTTTCATCATTTGTATCAATAAATGTAATGGATGCATTTCTGAACCTGATTCCTGCCTGATTCAGACTGATTATTTTGTTTTGAATTAACATTTTATTTTTAAACAACTATCTCTTCCTTAAAAAAGAAAGCACTGAGAGATGTCTGTGAACTATTTACGCACCTGCTGCTGATGAACACTATTTCTCTTAGGCTCTTAGGCCAAATCTATAAGGCAAATTTTTGGAGGCTTTTGTTAAGTCTGTACTTGATGAAAGTGAGTATTTCAGTTAGGCATGACTAAAGAATGAGAGCTCCTACCTAGATGAAAAGTTTATCAACATTGGTGGGTATTGATGAGGGATCACCATAAATTTGTGGGAAATTGGTAGCCTGCTTTGCATGATATATATTTTTCTATCTTTAGTAACTGGAGGTCTGATCAATTAAAAAAAGTCTGACCTTGGAAAACTGAATTGGCTCGAAAACTAATGCTCAAGAAGAAACATATGGGACAAATGGATAAATTCCCTCTGTTTATGTGTAGCCTCAGGACCTAAAACGTAGGTCTGATCTGAAATCTTGATCTAGTCCTCTGATAGCAACCTTCACTTATGCTCCAGTGAAGAAGCTTCATACATTCCGACTAAGAGTCAGGCTGGTGCTGCTGGTGGTGCTAGAAGGTGGTAGGTTATCGTGTAAATATGTGATGTAGCCACAATCTGGGTGTGGATTTCTTATTGCTAAGGTAGCTATGCAACTGGAAATGAGGGGAAGCACGAGGGATGGTGGGAAAGAGCTAGAGGTCGTGCTGGCTTGGATCGCTTTTGTAGGAGGTGAGAGTTACTTTGGGGTTTCCTTTTATTTCATGAAGGACCTTTACTGTGTGCAGAAATATTTTCTGTTATAGAAATTTCCAGTGTGAGGTTGTGACTCATTAGTGGGTAATGAACTTAATTTAGTGGATTGTGACCAGCATAAAGAAAAATGTAAGAGAATGAAATAGCATAGAAACAATCAATTGGATCTCATTTTGTGAGAAAAAGCTTTGTTTCATTGTTTTACTTTTATTTCTGTCTGTTTATATTGTGCCATAGTGTAAAATGTATATTTTTCAATTGTTTTATTTTTTAAAAAAATTATTGAAGTATAGTTGATTTACAGTGTTAATTTCTACTGCACAGCAAAGTGACTCAGTAAAATGTATTTCTTATTGTGTGTTTTAGTCAAAAACATGGGAAAACCATTGTTGTAGGGTCTACATCCTGCCCTGCCTTCTCTGAGAACTCTTTCTGGGCTACACCAGCCCCTAATGACTCATCAGTCCCTTTGCGTTTTATCACTTATTTGTGCCACATATTTGATGCCTTTTTACTGCTTTCTTGTATGAAACTTCTCATGTGTATGTGTCTTTTCTGTGTAATTGAATTTAAACTTCTTCAAAGTTGTGAATGTTAGGCTTCTTTGTGTACTTAATTCTTGGTCTCTAAGGTGACACTGTACACATGATAACTAACCAGCAAGCAAGTCAGATCTCAGCTCATATGACATTTTTCAGAGATGCATTTCTCTTTTTCTTTTCTTTTTTTTTTTTTTTTCGTTCTGCTATATTTGTTAAATGGCTCTTGAAGTATTTGATTCTTGGTTGAAGGTAGAAGATATCCACACTGGTATAAAGGGAGTCGTTATTTTCAGAAGTCTTTTTATAAATCACTCTTCTTGAGAAGTTCTCCTTTTCGAGATTTATCCAGGTTTTCAAGAAACTGCTCAAAACTTTTACAAAAGGAGCTAGACTGGTCTTCTTATAATCTCTGGTTCTATGTTTGATATCAGTTTCAGCTCCATTCTGTTTTTCTTCTTCATTAGTGGAGTTAGCATCCAATTCATGGCAAATGGGACTTATGGTTGGGACAGTAAATGGATCAAACTGACCCACTTTCTGTAAATCAATAGGCACAGAAATGCAACCTGTTTTAGGATGAACACTAAAAGGGCTCTTCAGTAAATGATTGATTCCTTTGCTAACATTGATATCCAGTTGTGGAAAACAGTACTGGAGCATGATCTCTCACTCAAGCCAGGGTCATTTTTGCTGTTATTCTGATACCTGCTGGCTGCGTTCTTCAAATGCCCCCAATGCTGAAGTGGATTGTGATGCTTTTGGAAGCTTTGCTGAAGTTCATCATGCAGTGTTTTCAGGAACAAGGGTTAAAATCTTATCCCAGCTTTCTCTATTCTTAAGAATATCTTAATCAACCAAAGCATATTCTTCAAAGTATTTTTCATTATGTTTATTTTCTGACAAAAGGGTGAAATTTTGTTACTTAGCTGAACTTTCTTTTTAACGTCCTGACCACCCTTTGCAAGATTCAAATATTCAAATATCCCAGAACGTACTGCAGAGGACAGTTTTCTAACTGATTCATCACAGACCCCCAAATGAACATCTCTCCTTCCAGAATACACCCAGAGATGATGTTTAAATCCAAAGTCCTCCTTCAGTGCTCGGTTGATGATGTGTATGGCCATCGTCATGAGGGCCCAGCACTTAAAACACATGTCTGCACAACTACAGTGTCTCCTCACATCGTCGTAGTCTGTCATGTCGATGTCAAACACCAGTTCTTTTTCCCGAGCCTGGAAAGCTCCCAGATGCACTGTATTGTGTTGATTTGGTCTGTGGGACTATACTAAGCCTATATCAATCTTGTATGGATTCATTTTCTGCATCTTCTTTTCCAGATCACTCTGGCTGTTGAAGGATTGGTACTGAATGTAAATATCAACTTTCAATGTGAATGAAAATTCATGATGTTGAAAGTAATTCTTTATCACTCTGCCACAGTTGAGCCAGTGATAGTACTGGGCTTAGGGAAAGAGCCTCTGGTAATAAAGCTTAAGCAGCTCGGGCAGCTGGGTGAGGTCAAATGCCTTCATGGAGCACAGAACTCAACTCAGGGAGAGATGCATTTCTTAAACCTGTCCCCTGCCTCTGCTCTAAGCTAGATCACGTCCCTATTACTGGCTCTCATAGCGCTTTATTTTCATTTATTTATTTTCCATTTATTTATTTATTTATTTATTTAACATCTTTATTGGAGTATAATTGCTTTACAATGGTGTTAGTTTCTGCTTTATTCTCCTGGCACTTTGTAATGCCTTTGTAACAAGTACTGGAGTTTGAATATAAGTATTTGAGTGACTAGGTAAACTGTTTCCTCCACGAAAGAGTCAACGTCCTCAAAGTGGACAAGATCTGTCGAGCTCACTTGTACCGCGCACAGTACTTGGCACATGATGGGCACTCAATAAATATTTGTTGACTGACTGATTGATGGGCTAAAGGACTTGAAGAATGACCAGTAGTTCTGGCAGAGGCAGCAGGCCCAGTCCTACTTGTTATCAGAAAGGTGTTTGCTAATGAATGTGGGGTGAGAAAGAAAGACTCAGATCTAATGATTTGAGGAAGTTAGAGCTTTGTATGGGGACATTATTGTTTTTCTTCAACTGTGCTATCAGCACCCTAGTTTGGGTTTGCCTGTACCTGGCTATGGAAGTGGATCTGTGAAGAAACAGCTATGTGAATGACACCTCCAGATCTTTGGGTAACTGCTACAGAGAAAATGGATTCTACTGTATGCGGTTCGGTTTGTGACATACATAAGAAATCCCTCTTAGAACTTGTAAGCTGTTTCTCCTTCTTGATAGACTGACAGTCTTCTTTTTGTTAGATAAATAAGAGCTGCTACCCCTCTGATTTCCCTCTTTGCCTTGGCTCATAATGCAGACCTAAGATTTGGGTTAAAATGCAATAGGTTTAGGGCTTCCCTGGTGGCGCAGTGGTTGAGAGTCTGCCTGCCGATGCAGGGGACGTGGGTTCGTGCCCCGGTCCGGGAAGATCCCACATGCCGTGGAGTGGCTGGGCCCGTGAGCCATGGCTGCTGAGCCTGTGCTCCGCAGCGGGAGAGGCCACAACAGTGAGAGGCCCGCGTACCACAAAAAAAAAAAAAAAAAAAAAAAAGAAAAAAAAAATGCAATAGGTTTTTTTTCAATATGTGTATTTTGGGAATATGTATTTATCTTCTCTTTCTCCAGGCTTTTATAGCTTGCTTTTTTGGCAGTTTGTCTTTTATTTATTTATTTATTCATTCATTCATTTGGGATTATGTGCTTCTGGTTTAATTATACCTATGTTAGAATACTATAGAGGAAATGGGATCAGCCTTGGTGTTGGAAAGACCTGGGTTCAAATTCTGAACAAATTTGGATGGTAATACTTCCTAGCTATGTGATCCTGGAAAAAACACCCCTCTGTGTCTTAGTCTTCTCATGTGTAAAATGAGACCAACACTATTTTCTTCATTGCTTTAATTATTATCTGAGTTATTAGCATAGCGTTCAGCACATTTTAGGTACTCAGAAAACATTAGTTCTCTTTCTTTCCATTTATGGTGTATAACTTCAAACCCTTTTTGGAGGGAGGTAAATAGGACCTGTGATAACCAGAGGGTTTGATGTGTTAATGTTACATTTTCTATTTTTTTGAGAACTTGGGAAAATAATCTTGTTTATCTCAATTGCTTTGTCTACAAAATGAAGAAAATAATAATTGTATATTACCTCAGGGAATTATTTGTTAATACTATTGATGTGTACAGTATTTGAAGATGCTCATATTGTCTCAAGGATAATCTTGAAAAGGATAAAAGAGATAATTTGATATGCTGAGAAAGTCATTTCTAGTTTCAATAATCAGGTTTTTGTATTAATCACGTAAAATGTAATTTTTTAAAAACTAGTGTTTTAGGTGGAAATTCATCTTATGTTTCTTGAGAAAATTGAAGATAAAATATTTCACATTCTATGCTATCCTAAATGGTTATAGTGTAGAACCAGGTATCAGAAACAAGCCAAATGTCTGGTATCTAGGAGGCTGATAACCAGGGAATGAGACACTCATATCTGATGTTCCAGGTAGGCAGGAGTTCAATGTGTAGAGAACGAAGGTAGTTCAAAATATGATTCCATCAACAGATGCATAGAGAGGAAATGAACAGAGTATTTTTCTCTAGTTTCCTTTACACTTTTGGGGCTTTATATATGAACCTGTGGTTATAGGTGTATTATGGAAGTAATTGTCATTTAGGGAATTCTGCTATTATATTTATGGTTTGAGTGAGATATGAGACCTTGTTTTCCCCATTATATGATTTTTAAACCAAGATTCCTGGAATTACTATATTAATGAGTAAATCGAACATTGAAATCCTTAGTTTAACAAACTTTGAGTTTCAGGTATTTTGAAAGATGCTGGGGATAAAAGACATATTTTATCTTTGAAAAGTTCATGGATCTGTGGGGAGAGAGACACCTGAAGAAGATGATGAGCGAATGGTGAGAGCCCTGGAGTCAAGTCCCATGTGCTCTGGCAGGAGGGAAGCTGGAGCAGCAATTTACATTTTATCAGATAGCTGTTTATACCAACCCACTCTTCCCTTCACCCCTGCAGCACACACCCTGAAGTGACACAGGTAGGATGAAGAATTTCCTTTCTTTGGAGCATATTTTGGCTTATGTGAAACTATAATTATTTGCTAAGGTCAAGTGGAGAAACGAGATAACTGTCATGGAGGTTCAAGGAAAGATTCTGTTTTGCCATTGAACTTTGTATGCCTTTGCCATTTCAACTAACATACTTTAAAAAAAGAATTAATTAATTAATTTTATTTGTGGCTGAGTTGGGTCTTCTTTGCTGCGCGTGCTCTCTAGTTGCAGCGAGCGAGGGCTACTCTTTGTTGCAGTGCGTGGGCTTCTCACTACGGTGGCTTCTCTTGTGGAGCACGGGCTCTAGGCGTGCAGGCTTCAGTAGTTGTGGCTCATGGGCTCTAGAGACCAGGCTCAGTAGTTGTGGTGCACAGGCTTAGTTGCTCCATGGCATGTGGGATCTTCCCGGACCAGGGCTCAAACCTGTGTCCCCCTGCATTGGAAGGTGGATTCTTAACCACTGCGCCACCAGGGAAGTCCCTAACAAGCTTTTTGATACATATATTTGCTCAAGAATTTTAGGTTTATCCACATTTACTGTAAACATTCTTGGCTCAGCGAAAACAATACTCCATCCCCTCTCCCTTTAATGAGAATCTACATTTCTTCAGCTAGGTGGTTTGTGACCACCTAGAGGGGTGGGATAGGGAGGGTGGGAGGGAGGGAGATGCAAGAGGGAAGAGATATGGGAACATATGTATATGTATAACTGATTCACTTTGTTGTAAAGCAGAAACTAACACACCATTGTAAAGCAATTATACTCCAATAAAGATGTAAAAAAAAAAAAGAATCGATCATATCTTTCGGTTTCTAGAAAGCAGAATATTAGAACTAGAAAAGATTTTCCTTTCTTTATTTTACAAAAATGGTTAAATGATTTTATTTTTAGAATCAACACAGTTTTGAGAAATTTAATACGTCGCCAACTGGGCAAAGTTTCTCTTTTACTCTCTTTGTGGAGCTGTATGATTGTATTTTCTGTGCTACTGCTTCAAAGATGGTTTCACTTTTATTATTTGCAAAACATGTCAGTTCAATATCTGGGGAAAATGTTTGGGGGCGAGAAACAGCCACTGCATGCTTTAACAATTGTGGATGTGAAGAGTGGTGGTTTTGCGTGATGAGAACCTCAAACTGCTAATAAACTTAAGAAAATGATAACATGTTAGTAAGCGGCAGTTATCTATTAAAAATCTATTTTTTATTTGCTTTTAACATATAGTAATCTGGCCACTATGTAATAATCTGAGCTCCACATTTCCCAGCAGCTGGGGAGCTGGCTTTGGCAGCTTTGGCTTCCCTTCAGGACTTGGCTGGGAGCCAGGCCACAAGAAAAGGCCATGTGGGTGAGGAAAATTAGTTAAGCTTTTAATTAACTCACATTTTGCTTTTGCCGGGATGGGTAAAGACTCAAATCTTCAGTTATCCTTCAAATGCTCAATAAGCCCACTTATTGAAGTAAGCGATAACACTGTTTACTGAGCTGTAAGTATGAGAGTACAGAGGTATATAGCAAGGCTTTAAAAAGATACTCAGCAGACCTAGGAACCTGCAAGAATTTGTACAGAGATGAGAGATCTGAGGCACCTCAAGGAGCTGGAGGCTCTGCTCCAGTCAATGGTAGCCACCCTTCTGGGCATGAAAAGCAGAGTTGGTGCTTATCAAAGTAATAAGACATTTGAACATGTTCTATATGTTCAATTTTTTTTTTTTTTTGCATATTTGTATGCAGCTAACCTGGCTATTTCCAGACATTCAGTTTATTTACACCTGTGGACTACAGCCCTGGTAGGGTCCTTAGTCTGGGCATGTTATCCATACAAAGCTCCTTTTAAATCCCCCAATTCTTATAGGTTACAGTTTTGAGTGGTCATATACTCAAGTGACCACTGTCTCTGAAGTCAACTTTTACATTTTTAATAATAAGAAATGTTTATCGTTCTCACATAATAGGAAGTCCTGAGAAAGGGCACTCTGAAGTTGGTTCACCCAATGTGAAAGCAAAATTTTATCCCCTGAAGGAAAAGCAGGAAGAACCCTACTGCTTAGTGCAACGTCAAGCACGATCTACAGAGCAGAATTGGTCATTTGCATCTCAGACTCCTTAATGCATGCAGCCCAGCCCACAGTGTAGGTGGCTGGCGGCTAAGTCAGCTGTCTGTGGCTTTTGTATTGTATTGGGAGGTTGGGGAGGAAGGCGAGGAGCACGAGTGTGTATAATAAAGATAATTTGATCTGTGTTTATTGTCTGGGAGATTAAGTAGACATTACATATGATATAAGGGATGATAAAAGTTGCCTTCCTCGATTGTATTTTTCAAATTCAAATGACAGTTTTAACTGAGCTTTTGGTTTCCAAAGGCTGTTCTCACATTACCTAAAGCTAAACAATTTATTTCTCTCCTTCCTTCACTTCTTCCTTGCTTCCTCTCCCTCCCCATACATCCTATTCCTCTTATTCAATCTCTCCCTGAAACCTCTCTTCTGTCTTTTCCTTAGGATAGATTTTATCTGAAATCTATTTTACATTATAATAGTTATTTAAATTTTAATCATATAGCTAAATTTTAATAGCTAAAAATTTTCTGTGAAAATGTTAAATGAAAGCAATTCTTTTTGTTTTTAATACTAGCATTTTGATTTTAGAGCTGAGCTTAAAGTCTTAGTATATATAAGAAGCACATTGGTAAACTGAAAAGTTTCAAATTCATCCTGTGAGAAGGACTCAAGGGGAAAAAAAACCAGCAAGCACTAACAAAAGAGGTTGGATTTATTGTGCCCTATATTTTTGAAGCACAGTAGCTAAAGCTTTGTAAAAAGACTTCCACATAATAATAAAGTGTTATAGTCAAAAGAAGTTTGAGAGATGATTTAGTCCAAAGTTCTTCTATTATAGGAACAAAGAGATGAAGTGACTTATCCAAGGTCACATAGCGAGTTAGCAATAGTTTGTGCTGGAATTCGGGTAGAAGGTGCTTTTATTATGTGCCTTTTCGTCAGATAATGACCTCATAAGAAATTAGGATAATGTAAAAGCAAAATAAATAATTACCAATGTCAATCTCTGTCCTTGCACCTTCATTACAATTATTTTCAAAGCAGTTTTTCATTTTTCTGTGAGGCTGAACTCCAAGAGACCATGACAAGAAACTAGTCTATTCTGTCTCTGTAGCATAACTAGGAAGGGGTACCTCTTGTGTGTGCTTCTGTCTCTGAAGCTGTCTCTTCCCTATTACCCTGACTTGCCTTGTTGACCTCTTGACTAGAAGATAATTCTTTTTTTTTAATTTCATTTTTTAATCGGAGTATAGTTGCTTTATAATGTTGTGTTAGTTTCTACTGTGCAGCAAAGTGAATCATCTATACGTATACATGTATCCCCTTTTTATGGATTTCCTTCCCATTTAGGTCACCACAGAACATTGAGTAGCGTTCCCTGTGGTATACAGTAGGTTCCCATTAGTTCTCTATTTTACACATAGTGGTGTATATATGTCAATTCCAATCTCCCAGTTCATCCCACCCACCCCTTCCCCACTTGGTATCCATACATTTGTTCTCTACGTCTGTGTCTCTATTTCTGCTTTGCAAATAAGTGCATCTGTACCATTTTTCTAGATTCCACATATATGCGTTAATATACGATATTTGTTTTTCTCTTTCTAACTTACTTCACTCTGTATGACAGTCTCTAGGTCCATCCATGTCTCTACAAATGACCCAATTTTGTTCCTTTTTATGGCTGAGTAATACTCCATTGTACATATATGTATCACACCTTTATCCTATTTTTTTAAATCTAATTTTATTTTTTAGAAGTTAATTCTTAATGATCTTTCTCATCCTCCTTCATAGACACTTGAAGAGTGTTGTGAATTACACTCTGCCTGGGACAACTGAAGTTCTGTATGTCAAGCATTCCTTTCCCCTCTTCTGGTAAGACTACTTGCCATGTGTTGATTTATCTCACCCCATGATGTCATTGATGTCAAGCAGTGGCATACCTGTCTAGGTCTTAGCAGTTGATCTAATGGGACATGTGACCCAAGCCTGGCCAATAAGACTTCTTTCCCTGAGTTTTTATATACCGAAAGTTGAAGTGTTCTGTCCTTTGGGGTTTCTGAGCTGTGATGCTATAACTTGGAGCTGTGTGAAAGAGTAAGAGACATGAGGAGAGGGAAGAGGGAATGGGGAAAAGAAGCAGAAGAATAGAGGAGAGAGGAGTGAGTTGAATTCCTTAATTCAGTTATTTCCAAGGTCAATGGCATCCATATACTTCCCAGTTACATCAGGCAGTAACTTCTTTTATGTAGTTAAGTTAGTTTGAATAGGATATATTTGACTTGTCTCTGAAAGAGTCCTAATATACATCCCCACTTTTTTCTGTAGTTCCAGGTTAAACTAAAAGTCTATAATGTAAATTTCCCACTCTGCCTTGCTCTGATGCCAAGAGTTAATCATAATCAGCATCGGTATTAATTACAATAGATCTTCATGCTTAAACTAAAAGTGCTGAATTGGTCAGCATTTGAATCCAGATTAGTGACAACAGATAAATTACACTTTAAATTAATAAACGAGGTGTTGAATGAGTATTAAAATTCATAGGATGTTTATTCTCACCTTGAATTTAATATGATAGGTTTGTTACTTTTTCTCTCTGCATCCCTCTCTAAACTGTCTATTCTCAGGTAGAAAAATTCCAGGAAAAGATTTTTTTTTTTTCTATCATTAAATTCTTTACTTGTTCATGAAAAAGAAAATCTTATATTTATTTCCTTCAAGAGTATCCAGTATATTTCTTAGCTTTTTGTAATGTTTGGATTGTATCTGGGACCATATTTGAGGGTAAATTATGTCCATTCTAGGTGTCTTGAGCTGCTCCCAAAGTGGGCTGGTAGATATATGTCATCGATTTGATCAATTCCTAAAAGACTTCTACCATAACGTAGATGTGAGAAGGTCTTGGGGGGTGGGGAGGTGTGTGTGTGTGGGGTGGAGGGGTGGGGGAGTGGGGAGGTGGGAGGGGCTTGCTTAAAACTGTGGCTTCTCAAAGCCTTTAAAATGATAATTTGCACAGTTAATCCTCCAAAGGAGACTGAAAAAGGTAGCATTTCTCAAAAGTTTGGTTTTTTTTTTTTGACCCCCGGGGTACCTTTTTCATCATCAGTTATGTGTTTGGTCCTGGAGCTATAGCAGTGAACAAGGTAAGAAGTTTCTCTGCTTTCACAGAATTTGTAGAAATTACAGTGGATCAGTTATTTGGCTTGCTGAAACATAAGTACAAATGAGCACCTATATATCGTATGCCAATATATTTAAGAGCTATACATTAAGCTACCAAATTGTTAAAATGTGTTCCATGCTCTTACCTTGACTGACATACCTACAAAATGACCTGGAATGCAGACTTTCATTTAGAATTTTTTGATTCCTTGGCATTTTGTGCCCTGGCTCTCTGCTTTTTGAGTCTCTTTCCCACTTCTCTTCCCACCCCAGGAGAAGTTTTGCTTGCATGTTTGCGGACACCACAGTCTCTTCATCCAAAGTCTACCCTCCTGGTCCTGAGGAAGCCCAGAGCACTAAGGGTGATGGGGAGTGCCTAGGGTAGAGACCCCAGAGCTGGTTCTAAGTAGTACTACTCACTATATCACCTATGAATATCCTGCGTTCTGAGGCATGCACTTTGGGAACCTGACTGAGTTCATCATTTTGAAAACAGTGACAACCTTGAGAAGATTATGTCATAGAATTTTGTTTCATTTTGTTTTTGTTTGTTTTGTTTTTTTCATGCCATAGAATTTTTTAAAATGTTTGTTTATTTATTTAATTGGGAGGTCTTAGTTGCGGCATATGGGATCTTTAGTTGCAGCATGCAAACTCTTAGTTGTGGCACGTGGGATCTAGTTTCCTGACCAGGGATTGAACCCAGGCTCCCTGCATTGGGAGCACGGAGTCCCAGCCACTGGACCACCAGGGAAGTCCCCGAGCCATAGAATTTTGACTTAACTATAGTGTTGTCTTTTGTGACAATATGCAGGTTAGAATGTTGAAACAGTTAATAAAATTCTGGAATTATATTAAATTAATCCACCACTTTTCCAGAAGTCAGATTTAACCTATAACGTATTTTGTCTTAAGCCTGGAAGTAATTGACAAAAGCTTCTGAACACCAAAGACCTGCCCAGAGCACACTGGGATCTGTAAGAGAAGTTGAGCTCTACCATTCAGGTCTCACTCAGTGTCTGAAAAAGAGGCAGCACATACTGTTAGTAAGTTGAATTAATATCAAATAGCAGGGAAAAGAGAGGAATGCAAAAAGTTGACAGAAAAGCTCTGAAAACACAGCCCAGCCATCAGTGGCATGTAGCGTATAGGGACAGACAGCCTTACACCCCTCACACCCCTCAATCCTTGATTCATAGGACTTTACATGAGTCTCCATAGATTTAAAGAGTGAAATTATGTTTATAATACTCTTTATTTAAAAAATGATAATGTAGTGTGATAGACTCTTTGTACATGTTTAGAATGGAAAAAAAAACTGCTTTGAGATAATGGCTTCTGTAGTTAGTAACATTCACTTATGTGGAATATCTAACAAAGAAATGAATGTATTTAGTAGTTGGTGAAAACTTCCAGATTAATGGCATTCACCAGCATATGAATTACCACTCTTAGGCTTAAAATGATGCACAGCGTGACTTGTTTTTCTTTTAAAGGAGGCTGTACTTTTTCAGCCTTCTCTTACCCACACTGTGCAGAGTTCTGGGAAGTCCTTTGGAGACAAGTGTTTATCTCTTCACTGAGAGACGTACTAGAAAGAACTCAGGTCATTCCTTGATAAGGGCTCCTTTAACACTTGATGGGAGAATCCTTCCTGCACACTGACAGACCAGATTTTTGGGAACTGGAGCAGTGTTTGTTGAAGGATACTGGATCATTGCTTATTGGACCTGATTAAAGGCTCCCTTTGTTTCCTTTACGGTATGTTGCAGACATTTTCTGGAAGCATTTTGTGATCTTCCTATGGCAAAATGTTTATTTGCCAGTGTATCTAGTGGACAAGGAGGGAGAACAATGAATGTGCTAGTATTACGTATGTGCTACAAGTTTAAGTTGTTGATAGACACTGACTATGACAATACTGTGCCGCAGCTTTCCTTATTCTTTGCAGCTGAGGTTCAGAGAATTACACTTGATTGCACACTATCCGTTCACAGAAATTATAAGAATGGCCTAATTGCCCTAACAGTGCTTATGTACACAGAACACCCTAGTTTGCTGTTTCCCCTCCAGCTTTTCTTAAACAAGCAATTTATTCTCAACAGTTTTAAATTTCAAATCAATATTTCTAATAAAATAGTTTTACGCTTTTCATCTTTATGAATGGACAAGTATTGGAAGAGAATCCAAATGAGTTTAAGCAGTAAAGACGAGGCTATCGATAAAACATATTCTAGGGGAGTCTGTGAAAATGAAATATTTCTGTTTTATCTTTCAACACAAAAATAAATGTGAATGGACATATAATGCAACTTTCACCCATTAACTAGATATTAAGTAGTGAGATTGGTTCCTGGGAGAGAAAGTAGATTGGTGTAAAATTTAAGAAATGATCGCTTATATGTGGAATATATTTTTAAATAGATACAAATTAACTTATTTCCAAAACAGAAAAAGACTCACAGACATAGAAAACAAACTGATGGTTACCAAAGGGGAAAATGGGGTGGGGTGAGGGATAAATTAGGAGGTTGGGATTAATATATACACACTACTATATATAAAATAGATAACCAACAAGGACCTACTGTGTAGCACAGGGAACTATACTCAATATTTTGTAATAACCTATAAGGGAAGAGAGTCTGAAGAAGAATATATGTATCTATTACAGATATGTATGTATATCTGAATATATATATATGAATCACTGTGCTGTATACCTGAAACTAATGATACTGTAAATCAACTATACATCAACAAATAAAAATAAAGAAAAAATAAAAATTTTTTAAAATGCATTTGGTAGTTTGAAAATAATAAGCAGTTTGCTCTTTTAAAGTTCGTACTGAGTACTCTTCATTGACAGGATCTTCAGCAGAACACATGTAGAGAAAATTTATTTTGGGGGGCCAGGTATTCATAAGCATTCCTGAGGCTGCTCAAAGTCCTTATACTGAGCTACTACTGAAGTTATTCTCCATTAATTTGAGGAAGTGGGATGATAAGTTTTTGAAACTACTTAAAATTACACAGATAATACATATTTATTGTAGAAAACTCACAAAGTACAAATAAGTAAACAAAGAGAATAAAAATCATAAATAAGTAAATGACCAAAAAAATCACAGAGATGAGTGTCATTAATATTTTGCTCTATTATATCTGTGTGATTATAAAAAAGATTATATTATATACTTGTTATTTTATTTTGTTATGAGTTGGCAATACATAATTTTTGTGACACAAAATTTAAGAATCTACTAAAGTATACGTTTCCAAGTCTAGCTTTCATTCATGTCTCTGTTTTCCCTATTACCCAGACCCACTTTTTTTAGATTTGTGTGTAGCCTTCCACTGTTTTGTTTTCTTTAAGTTAAATTTAAAATTAAAAAAATATATATATATATATATTTAGAGCAGTTTAAATTGACAACGAAACTGAGAGAAAGGTACAGAGATTTCTATACCCCCTGCCTCCACACATGCATAGACCCCCAGTATCAACATCCCCTGCTAGAGTAGTACATTTGTTACAATGGATGAACCTACATTGACACATTTGACATCCAAAGTCTGTTGTTTATATCAGGGTTCACCCTTGCTGTTGTATATTGTGGGCTTGGACAAATGTATAATGATTCACCATTATTATATCATACAGTGTATTTTCACTGCCTTAAAAATCCTCTGTGCTCTGCCTACTCATCCCTCTCTCAACCCTTAACCCCTGGCACCCACTGATCTTTTTGCTGTCTCCATGTTTTTTCCTTTTCCAGAATGTTATATATTTGGAATCTTACAGTATATAGCCTTTTCACATTGACTTCTTTCCAATAGTAATATGCATTTACTATTACTCCATGTCTTTTCATGGCTTGATAGTTCATTTCTTTTTAGTGCCGAACAGTATTCCACTGTCTGGATGTACCATAGTTTATTTAACCATTTACCTACCGAAGGACATCCTGCTTGCTTCCAAGTTTTGGCAATTATGAATAAAGCTGATATAAACACTTATGTGCAGGTTTTTGCATGGACATAAGTTTTCAACTCCACATACCAAGAAGTATGACTGCCGGGTGGTATGACAAGAGTATGTTTAGTTTTGTAGGCAACTGCCAACTGTCTTCCAAAGTAGCTGTGCCATTTTCCATTCCCACCAACAATATATGAGAATTCCTGTTGCTCCACATCCCCACTGGCATTTAGTGTTATTGTTCTTCTGGATTTTGGCCAAGAATGACCAAATAGTTATAGTGGTATCTCATTTTTTTTAAATTTGCATTTTCATGATGACATATGATGTGTAATATCTTTTCATATGTTTATTTTCCTTCTGTGTATCTTCTTTGGTGAGGTATCTCTTTGGTTCTTTGGCCCATTTTAAAATTACATTGTTTGTTTTCTTATTGTTGAATTAAGTTCTCTGTATATTTTGGATAACACTCCTTCATCAGATGTGTCTTCTGCAAATATTTTCTCCCAGTCTGTGACTTCTCATTCTCTTGATGTTATCTTTGGCAGAGCAGAAGTTTTTAATTTTAAGGAAATTCTGCTTAGCAATTCTTTCTTTCATGGATCATGCCTTTGCTATTGTATCTAAAGAGTCATCATCATACACAAGGTCATCTAGGTTCTCTCCTATGTTATGTTCTAGGAGTTAGTTTTGCATTTTACATTTAGGTCTATAATCCATTTTGAGTTAATTTTTGTGAAGGGTATGAGTTTGGGTCTAGATTAATCTTTTTGCATGTGGATGCCCAGTTGGTTCAGCACCTTTGTTGAAAAGATGATTTTTGCTCCATTGTATTGCCTTTACTGCTTTGTCAGAGATCAGTTGACTATATTTATGTGGGTTTATTTCTGGGTGCTCTATTCTGTCCTAATGATCTAACTTGTCTGTTATCTTGCCAGTACCATACTGTCTTGATTACTCTATAGTAAGACTTGAAGTTCAGTAGTGTCAATCCTCCAACTTTTATGAAATCCTCATTTGTTAAATTTTGGTATAGTATCAAAGAAGAATACCCACAATTATCTGAGAAGAATGTGAAATACTCCACCCTCTTCCAACTGCACATCTGTGTGAGGTTGGATTTTCTTTATAATAGTTCAAAGCAATATATTGCTAGTAGATTGAATATAGAAGCAGATATGAGAGTCCAATTGTGTTTTATTAAGCCAGACATTAAAGATACTTGCAAAAGTTAAAACACTTCTCACTAAATTTTTTATTTTGGATAATGCAGTTATTTTCATAAAAGCATACCACCTGTGTTAACATGAAATGGGTTTATTAAAACATTTAAAATAAACATTTTTAAAATTTCTATTTCAGGGCTTCCCTGGTGGCACAGTGGTTAAGAATCCACCTGCAAGGGACATGGGTTTGAGCCCTGGCTGGGGAAGATCCCACATGCCGAGGAGCAACTAAGCCCGTGCACCACTACTGAGCCTGCGGTCTAGAGCCCACGAGCCACAACTACTGAGCCCATGCGCCACAACTACTGAAGCCCACATGCCTAGAGCCCGTGCTCTGCAACAAGAGAAGCCACTTCAATGAGAAGCCTGTGCACCATAACAAAGAGGAGCCCCCACTCGCTGCAAACAGAGAAAGCCTGTGCACAGCAACAAAGGCCCAACGCAGCCAGAAATATAAATAAATAAATTTATTTTAAAAAATTCTTTTTCAATTTCTAATATGGTAAGTATCAATATATATAGCCTACATAAATGAAATCTCTTTGGGGTCATCAATAATTTTTCGGAATCTGAAGCCCCCTGAGACCAAAATGTTTGAGAATCGTATTCTTGCTTCTCTGTTAGGGTTGGGCAATTTGAAAATGGGTGAGGTCTGAAGGTTCAAGGCAAATCATTCATTAGGGTGGTTTTTTATTTTTCTTTTTTTTTTTTTTAATGTGCATGATCTATTCTCTGAGTTAATGCTCATGTCTCCATTGATACAAGTGGAAGTTTGTTCGCTTTAGAATAGTGCACAAACAGAGCTAACCTATTGTGATCGTGTTTTTTTCTTTTCCTCTTCTTTTTCTATTTTTACCATTTTGCTTCTAGCCAAATGATTCCTATTTGTAGCAATACCTTTTATGCCTTAAGTAATCTTGTTTTTAGTCTTTTATTCAGAATTCACCAAGAAGCCTATTTTGTCCACTCTATTCTGAAGCAGTGCTATCACCATGGGAGAAGTACACTGAGCATGGGATATGGCTATGTGTGGTGAGAGGCTGCTCTGAAGTTTTATAAGTGGCAGAGGGTTATGGATAAGAAGTCACCATTATCAACAAGAACAAGAACAACCATAACACAATCCATTGAGCATCTTTATATCCCATCTCTGTGTTTTCGTATCTGGGAAAATTTAGTTTGGAGATAAAGAATTTCTATATATATCTATGTGGATATGGGATATAATATTCTGTCTAGGAGACAGATGTTTGGTTACATACTTCCTTTTAGGGATGCACCATAGTTTGGTGTTAGCTAAAATATTTGGCCAACATTTTTGTCTTTGGTTCAGGCTAAGGCTTTTGGAAGGATGACTAGACAAATGTCTACTTCAGCTGTCATCCCTAAACATTCAGCAATGTGGTCATATAAGTTAAACCAGGTTGAATCAGCATAACAATGCCAACAACAAGAACAAGGCATATAATTCAGATTTACTGCTACTACCTGGATATTCACTTTCCAACAGATTACATTCTATATGTAGTTTGGGATGAAAAACATCTCTGTAGATTCTAAATGTTGATAGTCTATCAATCTGTTGAAGTATAAATGTAAATGATATTGCAGAGTAAAATGCAACAATAATTAATGATTGTAGAAATTATTTTATATACAAAAATAATCAGAATATTTCAAATAATAAATGTATAAGGAAACAGATATAAAATAAAGATTAATATTAAGATAGAATATGTTAGCTAGATAACTTTAGGAAGAATATTATATCTTCTTAGAGCCAGTGAATATTTATAAAATTTAGATAATACAAGAAAGAATAATAGAAATCATAGCATAGAGATTAGAATTAATCTTTGAAGTTGTATTAGTATTCAAATATTAATGCAATTACCTTTAAAACTATTCTTATTGTACAGTATTGTTTAGTTATTTAATTCCATTTAGGCCATGAGTCTTTCAGGAAAAAGTTCTCTTTAGAAATTCTTCACATCTTGAAGGATGGATAAAAAGTAAAATGTTAAGTTTGCCTTGTTAAATTTGACAAGGTGAGAAAACAACCCAAATCATGAACATCTGTAATAAATCATCTCTGATCTAGACATAACAAAGAATATATAGAATAAAGGAAGACAGTGTTAAACAAAAATGAGGAACTCCTAAATATGTCCGTCTACCAACCTCAGTTGAAAGAGTGAATCTATTTAGTATAACAGATGAAGTGTATGGTGAACTCAGGATCAATCCATTGGCTGACAGTATTGAGGAACTGATTTTCCTATATTATGTCAAATTTAAAACATTTTACTGGTGGTTTTAATGAAAAATTATAGTAAAAACTACTTTTGGGGTAAAATCCCAAGATTCTGACATCTGAGAAGTACAATCTATGGTGGTGACCTAAGGGTTTGGTCTTAGATTTGCTGAATGTTGATTTTAACATTTGTTTAATTTGTGTTACCACGTAATTTGGTGCATCTCTATTTTTTTAAAGTGTCACCCACCCCCTTTTATAATAAATGAAAAATGAAGAGCTAATAGTGCTACTAATGAGGTAGGACAACTTTCTTCTGTGTTTTTCTTTGTTGTTTATTTGTTTTGTAATTTCTTCTTCTCTGAAATGTTTATTTGCTTTCTGTCCATTTTTTTAGGGGGTTTAGGGGGTGATGGTTATCTTTTTTTCTTACAGTTTCACAAGAGTGCTTCACAAATTCTGTTTATCCTTGTTTTATCATTCATTTTGTGGCTTTTGTTTCCCCACTCCGTTTTTGATGTCTCTTGATGAACAGACATTTACAACTTTAATTTGTCAGGTTTATCGATATATTTTATTTGAAAAGTTCTTTCCTAACATGAGGTCATAAAAGCATTCTCCTATATGTTTTTCTAAAAGTTTTGAAGTTTTGTCCTTCACATTTAAATCTTCAGTCAGTTTGGAGTTTATTTTTTGTGTGTCTGTATTAAGATAAGGATCCAATTTTATTGCCATTTGAATAGCCAATTCTTTCAGTACTAGTCATTGAATAATCTGTTTCAGTGATTTTTGATGTCATCTCTGGCATAAATCAAGTTTCCATCTGTGTGTGGTTCTGCTTTGGGCCCCTCTATTCCATCGGTCAATTTAGCTACTCATTTATAAATACTACATTTTAAAATTACAGTGGATTTATAGTGTCTTGATTTTAGTGCAGAAAGTGTTTTCCTAACTTATTCCCTTCCTCCTTCTTCAACAGTGTCTTGACTATTTGTATACTTTGCTTCTCCTTATAAATTTAAAAATTGGGTTGCCAATTTTTTGGAAAATTCTGCAGTGATTTTTGTTTCTTTAAGTAAATGTTACATACCATAAAACACAGATTTTTAATGTACAATTCAATGAGTTTTGAAAAGTGTATAGCTTTATATAGCCAGTAGCCAATCATGGTAGAGAATGTTTCTATCACCTCAAAAGTTCCCTTGTGATCCCTTTCAGTTAATCCTTACCTTCCAGAAGCAACCATTGTTCTGGTTTTCTATCATCATAGGTTAGTTTTGCATGTTATTGAATTTTAAATAAATAAATTCATTTGGTATGTACCCTATTCTGTCTGGCTTTTTTGCTCAACTTAATGTTTTTGAGATTTATTCATGTTTTGTGTATATCTGTACACACAAATACTTTTTTTAAAATCGTTGAGTAATTTTCCACTGCATGGATATCTCACAATTTGTTAGTCCATTCTCCTGGAGATGGTCATTTGCGTTGTTTTCAATTTCTGGCTATTATGCATAAAGCTGCTCTAAATAGTCACATACTTTGTATGGACATACATTTTCATTTCCCTTGGTAATTAACTAAATGTGGAGTTGGAGGGTGATAGCATAGGAATGTGTTTAAATTTATAAGAAAATGCCAAATAGCTTAAATTTATAAGAAACTGCCAAATAGTTTCCAAATAGTTTCCAATAGTTTCCATTTTACATTCCCATAGCAATGCATGAGCGTTCCAGTTGCTCACTTCCTTGCCCAATGTTTAGGGATATCAATCTTTTTAATTTTAGCCAGTTTAGTGGGTGTGAAGTAATATCTCATTGTGTTTTTAATTTGCATCACCCTGGTGACTAGTAATGTTGAGCACCTTTCCATGTGCTTATTGTTCAGTTGTAGATGTTCTTTTGTTAAGTGTCTGTTCAAGTCTTTTGCCTATTTATTAAATTGGAATTGTCTTGATATTGAGTTGTATGAGTTCTTTCTGTATTCTATGTATAAGATCTTTGTCATATATTTGTATGTGAATAGTTTTTCCCAATCTGTGGTTTGAGTTTATTTTCATAATAGTTTTCATTAGCAGTTGAGCGCTGCTGATCTTGAATTGTCTGTGATTTTGTTCATTTTCAAAGTCTTTTAAAAACATATTCATTTATTTATTTAGGTTGCGCCAGGTCTTAGTTGTGGCATACAAACTCTTAACTGCGGCATGCATATGGGATCTAGTTCCCTGACCAGAGATAGAGCCTGGGCCCCCTGCATTGGGAGTGTGGAGTCTTATCCACTGCACCACCAGGGATGTCCCCTCAAATGTCTTTATTCCAATCATTTGGGATATATTCACTTGACAGAGAGTTCTCTTTGACAGTTTTTTCCTTCAGCAGTTTAAAAATATCATTTGTCTTCTGGTTTCCATTATTTCTGATGTGAAGTCTGCCATGGCTTGTGTTGCTGTATATTATGTACCTTTCTCTCTATTAGATTTTCTCTTTAACTTGGGTTGTCAGTAGTTTGACTATGATGTACCCAGGTTTTGTTCCCTTTGTATTTATTGTGTTTGGGTTCACTGAGCTTGTTGGAGCTGTAAGTTGATGTTTTCCAACACAGCTGGAAAATTTTGGCCATTATTTTTTCATATACATATATATATGTTTATGTATACATATATATATTTTTTCCTTTGTCTTCTCTCTCTTCTCCATCTGGGACTCTAGTTATATGCATTAGACCATTTTATATTGTCCTTCAGGTCACTATTTTGTTACTTTTTTTCAATTATTTTTCTCTCTGTTCTGTTGGATAATTCTTTTTGATTTGCCTTCAGGTTCATTATAACTTTCTTCTACAGTCTCCAATATACTCTTAAACCCATCCAGGAATTTAAATATATATATCAGAATAATTTACAGTTATAAGACTTCCATTCAGCTCTTTTTTTAATAGTTTCTATTTCTTTGCTGTGATTCTTCATATGCTTACTTATCATGATCTTCCTTTAGGCCCATGAACAAATTTATAATATCTGCTTTAAAGCCCTTGTCTGCTAATAGTAAAATCCACATCATCTCAGGTCTGTGTCCATTGCCTGCTGTTTTTCTTGGTTATCAGCCATACTTTTCTAATTTTTCATATATCTAATAATTCACTATTGTATGCTGGACATTGCTATGGTACATTTTTGAGAGACTAGATTTTTTTTTGAATGCTAGTTGAGTATTGTGTTGTAAGACAAAACAAATTACTGGCAGATTGTTTTCGTTCTGACAAGTCTGCTTTGATTTTTTCCCTATATTACACTTATTTGTGAAAATTACAAAAATCTCTCATATATATATTTACACACACCAATTTGCATGAAGCTGAAACATCTTGTACCACTTAAAGATATTTTACTAATCATGAAATTATTACATTCTATTATTATTAATTTCTTTGTAAGTATATTCTATTTCCTTAATTACATTGTGAGCCTCAGGGATGGATCTTCATTTTATAGCTTTTTGTAGTCACGGGATTTGACACACAGCTGGCACTCAATAAAAGTTATTATTTTAATGAATATGAAGGATGTCTTGCTGTGGTCCTTTGGGCTTTGCTCCGGTGTTTCTTCCATACCTAGTTTTACTCCAATCTTATGAGTATCAAACATTGAGTTTATTCATTCATTCATTCACATACATCCATTATTCTGTTCATTCAACAAATATTTATTGAGAACCTACTATATGCCAGTTCCTGTGCTGGTGCTGTGATTACAACAGTGAATAAGATGAACAATGTTCACACCCTCAGAGAACTAATGTTAGTGCGTACTGAGAGTTTAGCCTTGCTACTCCAAGGTATTGCTGGCTTGGCATCCATTCTGTTTGGCTAACCGGCTTGCAGGGGCCTTAAACAGACACTATTCCCTTTATGCAAAAGCATGCCCTAGATAACAGAGTCACAAGTAATTTTAAGTTCTTGATATGATTTCCCCCACAGCCCTTGTGATAAACAGTCTTCTCTACTTCCCAGGACCTTCTCCTTGTGTGCCTCTTAGATAAGAGGAGCTTATGTGGAGCTTACTGAACCCCTGCTTCTTTTGATTTGAATTGACCAATCTGGTCTTAGTCAGAACCCAAAAGCCCTCCACCCATGGATGCTCATAAAGGCATGTGCCTCAGGTCCTGCCCCTCTCTCTGCTTGCACTCTGCCTGGCCTCTCAGTGTGGCCCTTTAAAATGTGCTGTGTACTTCACAGGACGTGTGAGCAATAAACTTCTTTATCTCAATTATTCTTGTGGTCTTTTGTTCCTTGTCATCTGGTATTCTGTGTTCTACTTAACAAATGTTAATTTAACAGTGAGGGAGACTAATAATAAGGAAATAAACAAGTAACCACATAAAGTGAGTATTCTATGAAAATAAAGAGTAAAGGTTGAAGATGAAGATACATGTGTATTTTTAAAAAGAGAGTTGTAAGTAAAGGCCTGTCTGAGTAGGTGGTATTTTAGCAGAGACCTTAAGCAATCAATCAAGCCCTGATTCATAGCATTTGCCAATATCCATGGTGTAAATGGTTCCAGTGTTGCTGAATTCAAGCTGCCAATGTGACATCAATGAAAGTGGAATTGGGACGAGATGTACAGTAGTACAGTGTTATATAGCATTTCCACTGTTCAGTTATAATAGATGTAAATAACATCTAGAGCATGGGTAACAGTGAAATGAGGTAAAATACACTGTAAAAGGTAAAGTAGTAAAATGAATACAATAAAATGAAGTTTAGTTTTTAATGATGGCTGTATTTAATGATAAACTTGTAAAATTCTTAAAATTTAACAATTAGCTCTTGCAAAGCTGTGTAAACTGTCTCCAGAACACTACTGGGGGAGGGTAACTGGTGCAGTGCCCTTAGAGAACCTTTGGGCAACCCTCTGTAACATTACCTGTGTGCCCTTTGGCTGATACCCCTACTCTGGAGCATACCTTTCAGATCCTTATACATAGTCCTGGAGGGGTTTGTACAAGGGTCCTCATCAAAGATTGTAGGATGGGAAATTGGAAGCAATTTTAATCCTAGGGGAATGGAAAGCTATAACGTGGTGGACACAAGATCCAGCACTATCTCCTCTCTGTCCATTGAAGACACAAACATACACCTAACAACACTTTATGTTTGTCAAGGACATGCACCTTAAGGCACACTAGAGTAGGGGGTGACATGCCTAAGGAAAGAAGTGAGCTTTGGGATTGGTGGAGAAGGAAGAAAAATAGACTTGAATAAAATAAAATCAGAATTGGGCCTCATCCCAATCAATGAGGACAGCAAGCCCTTATCTGAAGGGTCTGGATTTCTGACCTCTCCATGGCCCAGGTGCAGAAGGAGGGCCTATGAAATGTGAGTGGATATTTTATATATATATAAATCTTATAAGCAGAAAATTTTAAGAGCCATCGTGTATGTCCATCACTCTCTCTTTTCTCTCTGTCATAAGAATGGTGATGTCTCAGTTAGGGGTTTCCTCAGCTTGGATTCTGGAGTAAAGAGATTATGAAGAAGAACAACATCCAAAGCCAACATATAATATGTGAGAAATCTACTTTGTTGTTGTGAACCACTGAGATTTCTTATTGCTGCATTATGTAGCCTAATCTTACTGATACAAAATAATGATAATTATTAGCATGCTTATTATTAAACATGCTATTTTAAACTGATGCATAGTGTATCTGACACATATTGTAAAATAAATAAATAAATAAATAAATAAATAAGATCTTGAGGGTGTCTGGCTGTTGAAGAAAGACTGGAATAGAATTGCAAGTGTCTGGGTCAGCAAAACCAAACTTCCTGAGTACTTCCTGATTCTGCCATAATCTTGTAAGCTAGATATAAAATATAATGATGTGTCATTATTCTTAAGATCTGAAGTAGATATTAGAAATAAGAGGTTGGAGTTGAATAATTTGCTAATGTGTTGCATCGTATTTACAAAGTGTATCTTATGCAGTCTTTAGTCCTCAGCTCCTATATATGCTTCTTAAGAGTAGAGATTGTGGCCTATTAAAATATATGTACTCACAGCCTATTACACTGTTCTCACAAAACAATCTCTCTCTAATGCTTTTTGACTAACTGGATAACCATCAGAAAATATTAAATTGTGACAGGCTTCCCTGGTGGTGCAGTGGTTGAGAATCTGCCTGCCAATGCAGGGAACACGGGTTTGAGCCCTGGCCCGGAAAGATCCCACATGCCACAGAGCAACTAAGCCCATGTTTCACAGCTACTGAGCCTGTGCTCTAGAGCCCATGAGCCACAACTACTCAGCCCACATGCCAAGACTACTGAAGCCCACAAGCCTAGAGCCTGTGCTCCACAACAAGAGAAGCCACCACAATGAGAAACCCGCTCACTGCAACGAAGAGTAGCCCCCGCTTGCCACAACTGAAGAAAGCCTGGGCACAGCAACAAAGACCCAATGAAGCCAAAATAAATAAATAAATAAATTAATTAATTAAAGAAAAAGAAAATATTAAATTGTTAATCTGGAGGGTTTGAAAAAAGGAGAGTTCTGTTCATCCTGTACATATTTGAGAGTGAACCTGATTTTCCTAATCACATTCTATTTGCTTTGTTAGCTAAGTTATTGTACTAAATTCTGAAGCTTATGTTTCTCCATAAGTGTTTTATTGGGAACTTAATGGTTTCTAAGTTATTTTCACATAATTTGGTTCTTGTGGATTAACTGGGTAAAGGAAGAATGAAGACTATTCCTTTTTCTTTCTATGTCTATCAAAAAGTAAGAGGTTTAAGAATATATTAGAAGGTGATTATAAAAATAATACCTTTTTAAAAGGATAGATTAACCTAAATTAACTAAATTGTGATTAAAGGATGACGTTAAAATTTGACTGAACAATTTCCCCCTTGAATCATTGCATGACATTAAAAATGTCTAAGCTGCTTAAAAAAAATTCTGCAGTAAGTCTAGAAATGGAAGAGCAACTAGAGTATTATTGATACATTCATAATAAAAATTCAGTGCATGAAATGAACTTAATTGCAAATTTATAATTATCTTGTATATTATAATTTCTTAAATGTTTAAAATATCCTTAATTAAATAGTTATTTAATTACAACCAAAAGTTCTTAGTCGTTGAGGCTATTAGGGAAGAAATTCCACCAAAAATGGAAGAAATATCAAAAAAAAATATTAGTGTTTGTAACTAAAAAAAAATCTTTTTGATTGTGGGCTGGAAGGCATGAATTTTTAAAAAAATTTTACTTCTTAAAAATTATTCTTGGGGCTTCCCTGGTGGTGTAGTGGTTGAGAATCTGCCTGCCAATGCAGGGGACACGGGTTTGTGCCCTGGTCTGGGAAGATCCCACATGCCGTGGAGCAACTGGGCCCGTGAACCACAACTACTGAGCCTGCGCATCTGGAGCCTGTGCTCCTCAACAAGAGAGGCCATGACAGTGAGAGGTCCGTGCACCACAATGGAGAGTGGCCCCCGTTTGCTGCAACTAGAGAAAGCCCTCCCACAGAAACGAAGACCCAACACAGCCAAAAATAAAAATTAATTAATTTAAAAAATTATTCATTATTATTGTTAAAAACTAAAATTTCACTGAGTAAATTTGAAGATCTAATTGGCTTTATTCAGCAATTCATGAGTTGGGTAGCATCCTAGTAAATCCTAGCATCTAGTAAACAGGAGCGTGCTCTGAGAAGCTGTATAAAATGGAAGGTTTGTATAGGCAAAGGGAGGGTGGGGTAAGGAAATTATCAGGAAAAGAAAAGGAAGATTGTTTCCAGCCAGTCATCTTTTGCCAGGAAGGTATGCAGATTACCTCACTAGAGTTAATCAGGAAATTTCAGATTATCTGTTTAAAATCATATTACTTGGAGAGGTTGAAACTGCAATTAAGTCTTGGTTTGCTGTTGTGGAGACAAATGAATCCACCCTAAACCTGTTATTTCTTTTTTCTTTTCTTTTCTTTTCTTCTCTTTTCAACAATTCCCCCTTTTGATCAAACTCTCAGCCTGAGAGATGTGATTAAAAAATTAAAGAATTAACACCATTCTCATACCTCTCTGTAGTTATCTCATCTTTCTTCATACTTGGTGTGATATCCATAGGTCATGATGCTTTTCCATAATCCCTATGACATTCATGAGTCAGGTTCATTATCCTTAAATCCATCATTCTCTTTGTTTCTTTTCTGATGTTCCAGTCTTAGAGAGCTTATTTGCTTGGTGGTTGGTGGCTTCACATGCATTTAAACCTTTTGAGAGAATACAACATGGCAGGGGGATTATTATGATTACAATAAGCAGGATAATTTCCAACGTTTGGAGTGCAATTTGGAGCCACAGTCCCCAAGACCCAAACCAATCAGAGAAAGACCCCCATTGAAGGAGTCATCCTTTTAAGCCAAGTGGCTTGATCAAGTGATCTTACATAACTGTGTTTTAACTTCCCCCAAAGTGACAGTCCTGGTATAGCAGGTGGTATTGGCCACAGAATAGACACCTCTTTGTTTGGTAAAAGATAATCAAGGGCCATCTTTTATCAAGAACAACTTTGGCTAGAGAGGCTGATGATCTATTTTGGGAAGCCAATGCCTTAGCAATGGAATCTGTAATATCATCAAGAGTTAAGAAGAGGTTTCTTAGTATATTCTCATTTGTATTTACTCCTAACCAGGGAATGTATTTAGTCACAGGTATTTCTGTATTTACCTGTTCAGTCCAGGAGATAGTCAGGTTTTTAGTGTGTGTGGGAAGAGAATTTCACAGCCTGAAATAAAGAGTCATCCTAAATCCCTTGCAAAGATGGGAGCTGCTGGTGAGATCTCTTAGTGAGTTGGGACAATTATGATCTAGATAATTATGGATAGATCAGAATCTTTGATGATAAATCCAGTAATCTGAAAGGCTACACCCCCTTAACAATGGCCTGGGAGATACAGATGAAGGTGTTAGCTTTCCAGGCAAATGCTGGAGTAAAGAAAAGGAAAAGAAGGAGAAAGCATTTCCTGTTCAGTTAAAGTATAAAGTTTTGATCCATTATCTTGGGTGGAGGCAGCCTTACCTTGTAGACTACCTGTCAGCTATTTCCCTTCCCCATCAATTTGATTCAGAGGTCTTCAGTGTCTGTATCAGATATTAGGTAGAGCCTTCTTTAGCCGTAAGATGTATATAAAAGGCTTAATGCTTTCTAATTTTTCAGCAGCGTCAGTGTTCAGGAGTACTTGGTAAGATCCCTTCTGACAGGGCTCAAGCGCTATCTTTGTTCTTAGTGATTCCAAATCATAAGGGTGGGAACATTAGTTTGGTGAAGCATAGCCAGATATTTGAGGAAACCAGAAGAATTTAGGATCCAGTCCAGTTTACAGATATGTAACAGAAACTTGAAGACAATTAACAGGACTAGAAACATATGTACAAAGGTGCAATTGTAATTTTTCTCTCTACAATTAGTCCCATTTTTTGCCAAAGATAATCACAGTAAAACTAATTTATTTGTATTAAACCTGGCCTGATTATTTATATAAGTGCAGCTAGAAGAGCAACTGGTCATAAAAGTTCTTTTTTTTTTTGCGGTACGCGGGCCTCTCACTGTTGTGGCCTCTCCCGTTGCGGAGCACAGGCTCCGGACGCGCAGGCTCAGCGGCCATGGCTCACGGGCCCAGCCGCTCCGCGGCACGTGGGATCTTCCCGGACCGGGGTACGGACCCGTGTCCCCTGCATCGGCACGAGGACTCTCAACCACTGCGCCACCAGGGAAGCCCCATGTAAGTTCTTTTTAAGACGGATTTGTTGGTAGTAAGAATAATCACTGAGAGTTTCTGAATTCTGGAGGGACCAGACAGGGAGAAAAAAGTAAATGTTTTATCTTTGTTCCCAAAGATATACCTTACCAAATCATTGATAGCTTCAGAGAAAAGATTTCATTAAATCTGGAAAAACATTAAAGATGTTCTGATCGTTTTTTAGCATTTTGAGAGGAATAGGCAAGGTTTGGGGAATTGGTTAAAAAAAAAAATGCAGATGACCTTTGAACTTTTAGAGCCACACCTTTGGCCCTGCAGCAGAAATTTGCAAGACAAAGACAATTGGTTCCAATTCCCCAAAGGACCAGATTGCAGCCTGAATGATAAAGAGGTTGACTCACCACCCTTCCAACTACATTTTCTCTAATTTACTTCTTTCCCTCTGGGCACATAGTTTTATTTTAGCTTAGAAGAGAGGGCTTGAAAAAATTTTCTATCAGGCTCTGATTTTCAGCTTCCAATTTGGCCTAATTTCTGATCATAAAGTTATTAAATCCTTTCAAATATCTTGTCAGGTTTCAGCTGGGACAAACCATAAATATTTCTGGCAGTTTTAAATAACCTCATAAATTTTAATTTTAGTTTCCTTTCCCTGTTTAAGGGAATAACAACGCAGTTTTACCAGAAAAACCCTCAGAGTCCCATCAACTTTGGGAGGGGCCCATCTGGGGCCTTTCTGAAGGTAGATAAGAGGGCACTGAAGAACTTGCATAGGGCCTTTGAGGACAATCTTGATTTCTGGGCCAGTGTTTTGATGATAAACCCTTAGGAGGGTGTAATGGGGGAGACCTAGGAGTTGTTTTAGATGCCTTTTGCATCTTTAATTTTTCATTAGCCTTTTGTAACGAATCTTTCAATAAAGACATTTTGGAACCCTGAAGGCTCTTGTAAGTGTCTGTGTACCAGTTAAAATAGGCATCCCATTCTATTTGTTCACCTTGAGATCCCTTGCTCTCAAGTGCATTTCTTAAATGAGTGATCTTGTCTAATCGGAGTAAAATTTTGCCATTTTGTAAGTATCCACAGCTTTCAGCACCACAGTTCCAGACATAAAATAAGCAGGTGTGCCAGAAGGTGGAGTGCCCAACTCTTTGAATATAAAGGATCCCATTATCAATTAGCCTTTATCTACATGAAACAAGACAAATGAACATGTGAATATACGGGAAGGAACCAAGAGATGTTACTGCATGCTGGCCAAAAGAAGGCCCTATGTGTACCACTACCAATGCCTGTGGAACCTTGGACATGGAAAAGGATTGAACCAATAAACCCCAAGGACTGGGAACGGTGGACTGATTTGAAACAAAATGCAGAACTGCAGCTGCCCCCAAGTTCCAAGAGTGGAATCTGGGGATGGATTCCAAAGAAATAGGGAATTGTAGACTAAACCATCAGCAGTTCCCAAGGTGGAATCTGGGAGCAGGATCAAGGGCTGGGGTTATCCACTCAAAAACCTGGGAATTTCAGTCTGAAAGACTAGGGGCTTGAGTCTAGGCAGTATGGCTTGCCAGCTCAACTGGGCTTCAGGCAGAATCATCTACCAGTTCAAGTTGACCTGTTCAGTAAAGGAAAATTAGATTGGGAGCTTGAATGCAAGAAGAGCAGAGCTCAAAACAGGAACTCAACAACTCGCCCCTTGGAAATGGCGAGAAAGATAAGAGAACTCAAAAAGTTCTCAGGGTGCCACAATTGTGTTTCTCATTGTCCCCAAATGCTGATCACATCACTGCCACCAAATCTTGTAAAAAGCAAAATTCAACTGAGTAAATTTGAAAATCTAATTGGCTTTTTTCAACAATTCATGAATCGAGCAGCGTCCCATCTAGTTCTTAGAAGGGCAGCTCGAGGAGTTGTACGAAATGGAAAGTTTTTACAAGCAGAAGGGTGGGGCAAGGAAATTATTAACAAAAGAAAAGACAGAATTATTTCAGGTCAGGTCATCTTCTTTTTGGCGAAAAGGAACGGCAGGGGTCTTATTATACAGATTACTTCATTAGTACAGTTCAAGAAATTTCAGATTGTCTGTTTAAATGCCACGTTCCTAGGAGATGTTGAAAATACAATTAAGTCTTGGTTTGCTGTCTGTGGAATAACTCCACCTTGGGCCTGTTATTTCTTTTTTAACATTATACAGGCAAGTTTGGAAAATATAATGTATACCCATGTTCCTACCAGTCACCTTTAGCAAATCTTTATCTTATTCTGTATTTACTTCAGTTAGGAATTTTTAAAGAAATACAAAATTACAAATATAATTGCTGCCTCAGGTGTATCCCTCCATGATCCCATTTTCCTCCTTCTCTCCATAGAGGTAATCACTAACCTGAATTTGTTGTTAATTATTTTCATGTTATTTTTGTTTTTTAGCTATACACATGTATATGCATATGTAAAATATACAGCACTGTTTCACATATTAAACAATTTTAAAACTATACCCATCATTATATATATATATATATATATATATATATATATATATATATATATATATAATGTACAAATCATTCTGAAACATTTCTTTTTGTATAAATTATGTTTTTGGAGATTTGTCCATGCTAATACATGCAGCTCTAGTTCATTCATCAACTACTATATATGGTTTCCACTGTAGGAATACCACAGTGCATCCATTCTCATTTTGATAGTTATTTTTCAATTTTCATTACCATAAACAAGGATACAATAAAAATTCTCAGTCTGTCTCCTTACTTCTTTAGGGTATGTGCTTAGAAATGGAATTTCTGGGGCTTCCCTGGTGGCACAGTGGTTGAGAATCTGCCTGCCAATGCAGGGGACACGGGTTCGAGCCCTGGTCTGGGAAGATCCCACATGCCGCGGAGCAACTAAGCCCGTGCGCCACAACTACTGAGCCTGCGCGTCTGGAGCCTGTGCTCTGCAACAAGAGAGGCCACGACAGTGAGAGGCCTGTGCACCGCGATGAAGAGTGGCCCCCACTCGCCGCAACTAGAGAAAGCCCGCACACAGCAATGCAGACCCAACACAGCCAAAAATAAATAAATAAATAAATTTATATATATAAAAAAAGAACCACAATACTTATAAAAAAAAAGAAATGGAATTTCTGGTTCATACATTCTAAGTATCTTCAACTTTATTATCTAGTATCATGTCCAATTTACTAGATAGTGTCCAATTGTTCTCTAGAATGTTTATTTCTCCATATCCTCATCAACACTTGAGGTTATTAGAATTTTGTATTTTTTGCAAAAGTGGGTGAGTATAAAATGTACCTTCTTATTTTACTATGAATTTTCCTGGTTAACTGTGAAGTTGATTATGTTTTCATATTTTTATGGACTGTTTGGAGTTCTTTGTCTATAAATTGTTTTTATACTTTGTTCATTTTTCTGTTGTGTTTTTTTCTTATTGATTTTGTATGATTTATCACATCCTAAATACTTACATTTTATTGGTTGTATATACTGCAAATTATTTTTATATTTACTCCATTAACAGTATGTGTCTGGAAGGGGTGGGAATGTATACCAAAACATAAACTTTTACCTTGACAGGAAATTTTATTTATCACTTATGTAGCACTTACAATAGGTATTATGCGACTTGCAATTGGCACATGAAGTGGAGGGACAGTCTTACAGACCTGATCCCTTAATCTGTGGTCTGTGCCAACTCCTGGAAGTTAGTGTAATAATTAAGTTAAATTGTAAGACACCCAGTAAGTGTCTGCTGAGAACTGGAGTGGAAAAACTCACACATTTGGTGTCAGAAGTGGGGCAAATAGAGGAAACAGAGTTTTCCTTTACTTGGGTGAAGCAGACTGTTTTGAGCAGTACTTATCAGTATGATAGTCTCTATTGGTTACAATCCTTTTACATATGTTGAAAAGGTTCCCAGGAATTTTAGTAAATCTTTTCCTACCTTTATTCAGCATAGACTTCCTTAAGCTTAAAACAATTTTCTCATTAGACACAACCAAATTTTGATTCTATAATAGCATTATTTCTATTGCTTCTCAGCCTTTTGGCTAAGATCAAGTGTAGTAGCACTATTTCTGGTAGAATAATGGATAAGAGGAAAATTTTACAGTTTAGCTTATGGATAATTATTGATATTTCTAAGCATTCGGGATATATTTAATTTTCATGGATTTAGATGTTTTAGACTAAATTTGTAGTAGCAAATTATAATACAAAATCCAATGAAAATGTAGTCATAGTTTTATTATAACTGTATTATTTGTAACATACTCATATTACAGGTATCAAAGACTGAAGGGATATGATAAATTACTTCTTGATTTGTTGTTGAGTCAAAAGTTGGTTTAAGTCTCATTTTTCTGATTATCTGGAAATCTGAAATAAAATAAATTATAAAATTAAATTTTATATTGGACTAGAAAGCAAAAAAAAAAAAAACAAACAAACAATCTTGCTTTTAAGATATTGCAATTGACCTTGAATAACATGGTTTTGAACTGTGGGAGTCCACTTATGTGCAGACTTTTTTCAATAGCAAATACTACAGTACTATACAATCAGTGGCTGGTTGAATCTGCAAATGCAGAGCTGAGGATATGGAGAAAAATATGTATACGGAGGGCTGACTATTGGTTATATGCATATTTTTGACTGTGGGGAGGGTTGGCATCCTTAACCTTCATGTTGTTCAAGTGTCGACTGGATTTTGTATTCTGTAATTTTTAGACATAGCTTAAAAGATTAAAAGTACTTAACCTTATGTATTATTTAAAAGTACCTCTATGATTTCTTTCTTTCTTTTTTTTTTTAACCAGTGTTTCAGTATTACCTTATCAAGTGTTGGATGAAGTTACTTTTTTGTGTTTGGAGAATTACATTATACTTAGTATCTTGCATAATGTGGATACTTAATAGAAAGTTTAACTTGATTTATCATACCCACAGAGGTCCTCTTCTGAAAACTCTGAGGTTTGATATAAACTTTCCATTGTGGATCTTCTAGACCCTCCTAAAGAAAAAAAGATGTATACATTTAATGGTTTATCACAAATACAGTTTACAGTTCTTTTGAGTTTGAACATGGGAATCTCTTTTCAGCAGTATCTACCCTTATCACCTGTATGACAAAAGTTTATGTATCACTTGTATCACCAGTGCAGATTATATAGGTCAAAGATGGCCACAATGATATCTCCAACTCTACATGCTCCTCAAAAGTATGACCTTGCCACTTCCCCTTCAAGAGGTGGAAACCAATTCCCCTCCTCTTGAAACTGGCCTAGGCATAGTACTATTTTGTAATCAATAGAATGTGGAGGAAGTGACTGCATGACTTCCAAACCTAGATAAGAAAAGGCTATGCTGCTTCCACCTGGTTCTCTTAGGATGCTTGCTTTGGAGGAAGCCAGTTGCCATATAAGAAGTCCTACCACCCTGAGATTGCCATCCTGGTGAGGCCATGTACAGATGCTCCAGTTGACAGTCCCAGTTGAGCCCAGCCTTCTAGCCATCCCACCAAAGCTCTACTCTGTGAGTAAAACTTTCTTGGATCCTTCAGATCAACCCATCTGTCAGTTGAGTATTATCATTGGGTAACCTCAATGGATGTCTAGCCAAGCCAGGTTTGAATTCCTAACCCACAGAATTCTTGTGATACATGAAATGGCAAATGGAACAGCCACTGTTTGGGGATAAGATGACTTGTTAAAGCAAAACTCTGAAGGACAATTAATATAGAGAGCAATATAAAGTATCCGAATAATCAAATAAGATATGGGAAATTTAGACATAAACAGAAATATTACTACTTAACTTTCATATCTGCCCTTCTACTTCTTTTTAACATCTTTATTGAAGTGTAATTGCTTTACAATGGTGTGTTAGTTTCTGCTTTATAACAAAGTGAATCAGCTGTACATATACATATATCCCCATATCTCCTCCCTCTTGTATCTCCCTCCCACTCTCCCTATCCCACCCCTCTAGGTGGTCACAAAGCACTGAGTTGATCGCCCTGTGCTTTGTGACTGCTTCCCACTAGGTATCTATTTTACATTTGGTAGTATATATAAGTCCATGCCACTCTAACACTTCATCCCATGTTACCCTTCCTCCTCGCCGTGTCCTCAAGTCCATTCTCTACGTCTGCATCTTTATTCCTGCCCTGCTCCTAGGTTCTTCAGAACCACTTTTTTTTTTTTTTTAGATTCCATATATGTGTTAGCATTTGGTATTTGTTTTTCTCTTTCTGACTTACTTTACTCTGTATGACAGACTCTAAGTCCATCCACCTCATTACAAATAACTCAATTTCATTTCTTTTTATGGCTGAGTAATATTCCATTGTATATATGGGCCACATCTTCTTTATCCATTCATCTATCGATGGACATTTAGGTTGCTTCCATGTCCTGCCTATTGTAAATAGAGCAGCAATTTGGTACATGACCCTTTTTGAATTATGGTTTTCTCAGGGTATATGCCCAGTAGTGGGATTTGCTGGGTCATATGATAGTTCTATTTTTAGTTTTCTAAGAAACTTCCATAAAGTTCTCCATAGTGGCTGTATCAATTTACATTCCCACCAAGAGTGCAAGAGGGCTCCCTTTTCTCCACACCCACTCCAGCATTTATTGTTTGTAGATTTTTTGAAGATGGCCATTCTGACTGGTGTGAGGTGATACCTCATTGAAGTTTTGATTTGCATTTCTCTAATGATTAGTGATGTTGAGCAATCTTTCATGTGTTTGTTGGCAATCTGTATATCTTCTTTGGAGAAATGTCTATTTAGGTCTTGTGCCCATTTTTGGATTGGGTTGTTTGTTTTTTTGAATTGAGCTGCATGAGCTGCTTGTAAATTTTGGAGATTAATGCTTTGTCAGTTGCTTCATTTGAAAATATTTTCTCCCATTCTGAGGGTTGTCTTTTTATCTTGTTTATGATTTCCTTTGCTGTGCAAAACCTTTTGTTTCATTATGTCCCATGTGTTTATTTTTGTTTTTATTTCCATTTCTCTAGGAGGTGGATCAAAAAGGATCTTGCTGTGATTTATATCATAGAGTGTTCTGCCGGTGTTTTCTTCTAAGAGTTTTCTACTGTCTGGCCTAAAATTTAGGTCTTTAATCCATTTTGAGTTTATTTTTGTGTATAGTGTTAGGGAGTGTTCTAATGTCATTCTTTTACATGTGGCTGTCCAGTTTTCCCAGCACCACTTATTGAAGAGGCTGTCTTTTCTCCATTGTATATTCTTGCCTCCTTTATCAAAGTTAAGGTGACCATATGTGTGTGGGTTTATCTCTGGGCTATTCTGTTCCATTGATCTACATTTCAGTTTTTGTGCCAGGACCATACAGTCTTTTTTTGTTTTTTTTTTTTTTTGGTGGTACGTGGGCCTCTCACTGCTGTGGCCTCTCCCGTTGCAGAGCACAGGCTCCAGACGCACGGGCCCAGACGCTCTGCAGCATGTGGGATCTTCCCGGACCGGGGCACGAACCCGTGTCCCCTGCATCTGCAGGCGGATTCTCAACCACTGCACCACCAGGGAAGCCCAGGACCATACAGTCTTGATTACGGTAGTTTGGTACTATAGTCTGAAGTCAGGGAGCCTGATTCCTCCAGCTCCGTTTTTCTTTCTCAAGATTGGTTTGGCTATTGAGGGTCTTTTGTATTTCCATACAAATTCTGAAATTTTCTGTTCTAGTTCTGTGGAAAATGTCATTGGTAATTTGATAGGGATTGCATTGAATCTGTAGATTCCTTTGGGTAGTAGAGTCATTTTCACAGTGTTAATTCTTTCAATCCAAGAACATGGTATATCTCTCTATCTGTTTGTATCATCTTTAATTTCTTTCATCAGTGTCTTATAATTCTCTGCATAAAGGTCTTTTGTCTCCTTAGGCAGGTTTATCCCTAAATATTTTATTCTTTTTGTTGCAATGGTAAATGGGAGTGTTTCCTTAATTTCTCTTTCAGATTTTGCATCATTAGTGTATAGGAATGCAAGAGATTTCTGTGCATTAATTTTGTATCCTGCTACTTTACCAAATTCATTGATTAGCTCTAGTAATTTTCTGGTAGCATCTTTAGGATTCTCTATATATAGTATCATGTCATCTGCAAACAGTAACAGTTTTACTTCTTTTCTGATTTGGATTCCTATTTTTTTCTTTTTCTTCTCTGATTGTTGTGGCTAAAACTTCCAAAACTATGTTGAATAATAGTGGTGAGAGTGGGCAACCTTGTCTTGTTCCTGATCTTAGTGGAAATGGTTTCAGTTTTTCACCATTGAGGATGATGTTGGCTGTGGGTCTGTCATATATGGCCTTTAGTATGTTGAGGTAAGTTCCCTCTATGCCTACTTTCTGCAGGGTTTTTATCATAAAGGAGTGTTGAATTTTGTCAAAAGCTTTTTCTGAATCCATTAAGATGATCATATGGTTTTTATCCTTCAATTTGTCAATATGGTGTATCACATTGATTGATTTGCATATATTGAAGAATCCTTGCATTCCTGAGATAAACCCCACTTGATCATGGTGTATGATCCTTGTAATGTGCTGTTGGATTCTGTTTGCTAGTATTTTGTTGAGGATTTTTTCACCTATGTTCATCAGGGATATTGCCCTGTAGTTTTCTTTCTTTGTGAACATCTTTGTCTGGTTTGGGTATCAGGGTGATGGTGGTCTTATAGAATGAGTTTGGTAGTGTTCCTCCATTGGCTCTATTTTGGAAGAGTTTGAGAAGGATAGGTGTTAGCTCTTCTCAAATGTTTGACAGAATTCACCAGTGAGGCTGTCTGGTGCTGGGCTTTTGGAAGATTTTTAATCACAGTCTCAATTTCAGTGCTTCTGATTGGTCTTTTCATATTTTCTATTTCTTCCTGGTTCAGTCTTCGAAGGTTGTGCTTTTCTAAGAATTTGTCCATTTCTTCCAGGTTGTCCATTTTATTGGCATAGAGTTGCTTGTAGTAGTCTCTCATGATCCTTTGTATGTCTTCAGTGACAGCTGTTACTTCTCCTTTTTCATTTCTATTTCTATTAATTTGAGCCTTCTCCCTTTTTTTCTTGATGAATCTGGCTAATGGTTTATCAATTTTATCTTCTCAGAGAAACAGCTTCTAGTTTTATTGATCTTTGTTATTGTTTCCTTCATTTATTTTTCATTTATTTCTGATCTGATCTTTATGATTTCTTTCCTTCTGCTAACTTTGTTTTTTTTTGTTCTTCTTTCTCTAATTGCTTTAGGTGTAAGGTTAGATTGTTTATTTGAGATGTTTCTTGTTTCTTGAGGTAGGATTGTATTGCTATAAACTTCCCTCTTAGAACTGTTTTTGCTGCATCCAATAGGTTTTGTGTCATCGAGTTTTCATTGTCATTTGTTTACAGGTCTTTTTGATTTCCTCTTTGATTTCTTCAGTAATCTCTTGATTATTAAGTAGTGTATGGTTTAGCCTCCATGTGTTTGTATTTTTTCCAGATTTTTTCCTGTAATTGACATCTAGTCTTATAGTGCTGTGGTCAGATAAGGTACTTGATATGATTTCAATTTTCTTAAATATACCAGGGCTTGATTTGTGACCCAAGATATGATCTATCCTGGAGAATATTCCATGAGCACTTGAGAAGAAAGTGTATTCTGTTGTTTTTAGATGGAATGTCTTCTA